>NC_138765.1:50313325-51040825 GCF_965113315.1 Podarcis vaucheri | reverse complement strand
ATAAAAAATATTATAAAAAAAAAAGAACTAATCCATTTGTAGGACAAAAATCAATCCGGAATCATTCATGTTTGTTCCTCAACATGCTGCTTTCAGTCGAGACAGACCCTGCTGCCCACAAGGGTGGGTGTGGTTACTTGATTAGGTTATCCATGTTTTCTCCTCCCTGCACATGCTCCAGGGGAAGGAAGAAGGACATACATGGTGCTTCCAATCTTGGCATGCTCTCACCCACAGCCAGCGTGGTGTAGTGGTTCAGAGCGGTGGAACTGGTGAACCGAGTTCGTGTCTCCGCTCCTCCACATGCAGCTGCTGAGTGACCTTGGGCCAGTCACACTTATCTGAAGTCTCTCAGCCCCACTTACCTCACAGAGTGTTTGTTGTGGGGGAGGAAGGGAAAGGAGATTGTTAGCCGCTTTGATACTCCTTAGGGTAGTGATAAAGCGGGATATCAAATCCAAACTCTTCTTCTCTTCTTCTTCATTGTGCAAATGTGGACACACACCCCACTCTGCATCACTGGGACCCACTACTGTGTGGGGCAATGCAGAATCAATCCTCAACCTGATTTTGTTTTCAGAATGAAACCATTTTCTGATAAAGCACTTTTGAGGAGCAAAAAAATCCATGGATCTAGATTGTGTGTGGACTATATAGAAAAAGCAAATACTCAGTCTCCATTGATTCTAGGATAAAAATGTCTCCCCTTCAGACTCTGCCTTGAGCTCCAAGATGAGAGAAAGATGGGGCATGTAAAGGAAATAAAATAAATGTTTAAAATGCATTTAAAGACCAAAAAAAAACCTACCTACGATGGACAAAACTAGGTCGAGAGAGCAAAGAGAAGCCTCTGGCAAGATTTTGTTAGGAGATAGCATCATTTTGAACATGGGGCTTTGTCAAGGATTGCAACAAGTGAAAGTCTCAGGCCAGGAGAAGCCAGCTCTCCCCCTGGCAGGGCTGTGACATCACCACCATAAACAGAGAAAGAGAAAAAGAGATGAGTGAAGAGGCAGCCTCTCTATGTCTAGCAGCTTCTTGGAGATCAGCAACAGAGGACACCCCTGGAGTAAACAGGGACTTCTCTTTAAATGTGGAGATAGCTGTTGTTGCTTCGATCAAGCACATCTTTATTATCTCTAGCTGTGATTACTATTTTTATATTCTTAGGGGAGATGTAAATAAATTTACATTGCATTAACTGTGGCTGCAAACAAATGCTTGTCTGGTCTCCTTGCTAGAATTAAAAAGAAGAGAATCACACCTTTGAGCCCTGCACAAAGCAACTGGCATTCAGGGGCATATATGTCCATCATAAGCATTGATCGCCATATCCTCTCATCTCTCTTTAAAGGCATCTCTCTATTGAAATATATATTTAAAGGAGAAGATGCTGCAGATACTGAGAGCTGCTCCAATTTTCTGTGCAGCTCTGAATATTCATAGCTGGTTTTCTCTGCCTCCAAAGTTGCCCATATTACCTAATGCATACTCAGCATGGGGTAATGCATTTAAAATGCATTACCCTTTATTGAATTAGGATTTCCAGCAGCCACTAATAACAAAATTCAAATTGCTGCAGCAGACAAGGGTTTTGAGAATGCTGTGAAGGAACTGTGTTTTTACGAGAAGCCAGTAGGGCCGCCCATTGAGCGAGGGAGAGCGTGTGCGTGTGCTTGCGTAGTCATCAGGAACCTCTTGAGTCTTGACAAAATACTTCAAATAGCTAATTAGATTTGTGTTAAAATAAATCTGTCATTAAGACTCAGCACTCTGGGAGATACTCGATAAAAGATGGTCCCCGGCTCACCAAGGGCATATTATTCAAAGTACAAACTACACACACACACACTTTGTATGTCTCCATCTCTGTGCCCCTGCAGTGGGCACAATACAATTACCACAACACAAAAGGGAGGGGGTCTGGAAAGAACTTTTGACTATGATGGCAGGGCTTGCTTTCCTTGCCTCGGGGGTTGACTCCAGGCTGATTGAAAGGAATTTTTTTCCTAGTGAGGAGTAACAGGAATACCCAGTTTCTATCTGCAGCTCCACCTTTTTTGGGGAGTGGGGGCTCAGAAGCAGCTGAACACCAGCAAAGAGGCTTGGCTTGAGGTGGCTATTTTGAATTTGGTCTTTGCTGGCTCTTCAGAAAGAAGCCGGATAATCCCACTGTTCCTTGCTTGCTCGACAGGCTGCTTAATCTAATAAAGCTATTACAGCGGAATGGATTAAAGCAACATGAAGCATTAGTAATTTCGGGAGCAGTTAACGAACTTTAACACCAGCCACTGGGCTGCCTCTCTCTTAAGCAGATTGCATCGGAGACTTGAAAGGGGACCCCTCTGTTCTCAGTCTGCCAAATTTCCAGGAAAAATAGTTTCATGCTTTAAGGCAGGCGTGGGGAACCTTTTTCCAGCTTCTGGGCAACTTTCTGATAGCTATAAGCCAGGGGTGGGAGGAGTCAGAAGAGAAAGTGGGTGGAGCATCAAATGTAAATCTTACCTTTGTACAAGAGCCTAGTTTCTACACACACTCACACAGAGACCTCTCTCTAGCCTCCCTCCAGGGGAGCTATCAGAGATCACAAACACCATTCCAGTCAGGTAAAAGCACACAAGGAGGGTGCAAAGCAGGGCCAGTGAGGCGTGTGGTCCAGGTTGTGTTCTGAGGGCCAAATGGAGAGGCCTGGAGGGCGGCATTGACTCAGGACAGAGTTGGAAGTCCAGCTACCTTGGCTGTGAATGGCAGAAATCCAAAACTGTGACACAGCTGCAAAGGAGCCGTCACAAAAGACTGTGTACACATTACTCTTTCCTTTGGCTCCAGAGCACTCCTGGTGTTTGAATCCAAGTACACATGATGCTAACCAGAATTAATGGGGTTGGGTTTTTGGTTTTTTTTTGATAAATACTCCTGTTTGATGCACTTTCCCTCAAACCAGCTTCCATTTGATTTGAAGTTATAAGCCCTGCTGAGGTGTTTACATCTGAGACAGCTGTTTTGCCTGCACAGATGACACCACATGTGCAGATGATAGGCAGGTGAAGTCTGAGGGTACAGGTGCACACCATCATTTGCAGTCACACAGCAATACACATCCAGATGGGAGAAGAAGAGGCACCCAACACAGTCACCATTTGCATGGATGGTTTACTGGTCACAGGCAACCATCTTACTCTGTGTAGCTGAACTTCACCCCCACCCAATATCTCCCTCAAGACATTCCACCCCACCCCCCCAAGCAGGCTATGAAGTAGATGGAGGATGTCTCCTCCTGCTCCTCTGGTTTGGGGCATTCACCTCACAGGGCAGGAAGGTGAAAGCAAGTTTCACTTAGCAGAATTTGAGAACCTGGCACAAAATGCAAGAGGCACTGGAGCACCTAGGTCCACTCCTAGGAGAGCCACCGGTGTGGCGGGTGATGCACACCTATGAATGTGAACAGGGGGTGGACAAAAGGGGTTACAATCCAAAATAAAATCTGCAGCTTTTGATTTTCTGCTCCCTGGCATGTGTACGACTGCTAAGCAATTGTTGCAATTAAGAACCGACTTCTTTTGCCATTCCGCGAGCTACGGATGCAACATTCTCAAAATGCCAGCACTTAAAAAAAAAATGTCTCTGGCACTTGGAGAGAGCAAGTAGTCACGCTATTTACATTTCAAATACTCCTCAGATGTGAGTCACAGCAAATCCCTTGAGGTAAATGATATGTAGCAAACATTTGTGGATCAGGAAATGAATTTCTTCATTCAAAATAGATACCATCTTCCCCCCTTCCCTCTCCCCTTCTCAAGGCTAACTTTGATTTCTGGAACAACGGAGGCACTTTCTGATGACCCAGCAAACATCACCATGCAGATCGGAGCATTAAGGAGCCAGATCAATAGCAAAACAAATGGGTCAAAGTATGGAAAGAAGAGATGGCTGCTCATTTTTCAAAGCCCCCTGGGGTGCTGGAGACTCAGGATGCTCCAGGCGGGAGCTGGGCCCCTCGTGTGGCTTTCCGCTTTGAGTAGATTTAGCCAACGTGAAGGAGGGTTCAAAGCCAAGATTGTGGTTCTTGCCCCATCTCAGAAACTACAACCAGCAATCTACTGATCTTCCCTCTAAGTAGAGCTTCCATTCATAATGAAGAGTACTTATTATAACTTAAAGGCCTGTCTTAAAAAGTAAATAACAAATACACAATTTCATAAACAGTCATGAAATTCCCCAGGGAGGAAAGTCTAAGGGCTGGATCCACTATAGGGCAGCTGGGGGCCAGGGGGTGTGGCAAATATTTGCCCCAGAAGCAAAGAGTGATCAGATTGCAACTTTGGGCAAAGGCTATTTTCCAGTAGCTGTGGCCTCGGATTTGATGGCCCAAAAGGGTCAGGGCAGGAACAAACCACCCTACTGCCTGTGATCTTTGAACCAGGGCTGCTCTGGTGCCCCCCTCCCCAAGAAACAACACTCCATCACCATTCAAATTCTGGATTCAGAGGTTCACAGAAAAGCAAGATTCCAAGCAGCAAAGATGAATGAACCATCTTCCCCCCGTTTTGCAAAGGGGAAAAACGCCACATAATGTTGCAGCTTTCAGGAGCAAGCTGAGAGCTCTCCGTCTGAGCCACATCCGTCACCTTCGCACCTGACCAGGCAGCTGCTCCTGCAGCGAGTCCAGCAGACACTTGCAATGCTAATGGGTCAGCAGTGAGTAAAGATCTCTGCTCCTTTCCTGCAGTAATAATTCTTAGGATCTTTCTGGGGTTTTGTTTTTTGTTTTTGCCTGCACAGCGATTTATAAATTTTTAAAGCTAATGGTATAACAAACACAAACAATGATATCAGTGATTTATGGTGCATTCTGGGATAAATAAATTATGAGAGTGACAGGAAAATGAAAGTGAAGGGGCAGTCCAGCTACTTCAGAGAAGACCACCATATCCATATCTATGTTTGCAGAGGCTTCATCTCATTAGCCATCGCAAGTTAAGGAAATTTGGAGCTGGGCAGGTGACCACCTGAGAATACACAGTCCTTGGGGCTCCTTGAGGCTTCCCTGAGATGCAAGGCTGGTCCAAGACATTTTGCTGCCTGAGGCAAAGGACAAAAGGGTGCCTCTGTCCATTCCATGTAATCTTACTTCAATATTCTCCACCAGGGGGTCAGCAACCTTTTTCAGCCGTGGGCCGGTCCACCGTCCCTCTGACTATGTGGTGGGCCAGACTATATTTTGGGGGAAAATATGAATGAATTCCTATGCCCCACAAATAACCCAGAGATGCATTTTAAATAAAAGCACACATTCTACTCATGTAAAAACACACTGATTCCTGGACCATCCGTGGACCAGATTTAAAGCCGATTGGGCCACATCTGGCCCCCGGGCCTTAGGTTGCCTACCCCTGTGCCCCCACACTGTACCTGAGCTAAGCTAGGGGATGCAGGAGATGCTGCATGGTATATGCACGCACAGCTCTGTCCATTCACCACCTACAGTATCTGCCACCTGAGGCAGCTGCCTCACTTTGCCTCAAGGTAGGGCTAGCTGAGATGGCTAATGGGGAAGGCACTAATGATGATAACTTTCTATGTTGGATGCCTTTGGCTACAGCACAGTGCTGCCATCTCTAACAGACCAGCACAGTTTCATAAGCACAACCCCCCACTCTGTTTTAGCTGGGATACCCTCCCCTCCTCAGAAAAATAAGAGAAGTAGGCTGGGTCCCAACCCTCAGATGTTCAAGTCAGGGTTTGATGTTTTGTTTTTAATTTCATAGGCAGCATGAGGGTGCACGTCACTTTTAGAGTGCATCACCATTCACATTGCTTCAGGTTCACGTGCAGATGCAACTGCAGCCTTAAGGATGCCATAACCCACCAAGCATTTGTGGGTGAACCATCTCTGCCCTCCTATCCACTGCTAGGCTACGTTCACATCCACAATGGCTACGTTCTGCCCCTACTTTCGGAGGCAGTGTTCCTCTGAATACAGTTTGCTAGGAATCACAGCAGGCTAGGCTGATTCTCTGGCCTGATCCACCTGCTTCGGGGCTTATGCAGCCACAGTCAGCAGTCTGTAGAAGAATTTGCTTTAAAGGATTTGGACAGCAAGCACTAAACACAGATTTGACCTGTGCAGTACTTCTGTCTTGTCAGGATTCAACCTCAATCTGTTAGCCGCCATCCATCCTCCAACCGCCTCCAGACACTCACACAGGACCTTCACCGCCTTCACTGGTTCTGATTTAAAAGAGAGGTAGAGCTGGGTATCATCTGCATACTGATGAACACCCAGCCCAAACCTCCTGATGATCTCTCCCAGCGGCTGCATGTAAATGTTGAAAAGCATGGGGGAGAGGACAGAACCCTGAGGCACCCCACAAGTGAGAGTCCAGGGGTCTGAACACTCATCCCCCACCACCACTTTCTGAACACAGCCCAGGAGGAAAGAGCGGAACCACTGTATGACAGTGCCCCCAGCTCCCAGCCCCTCAAGACGGTCCAGAAGGATGCTATGGTCGATGGTATCAAACGCCGCTGAGAGATCCAGCAGAACTAGGAAACAGCTCTCACCTTTGTCCCTAGCCCGCCGGAGATCATCAACCAGTGTGACCAAGGCAGTTTCAGTCCCATGATGAGGCCTGAATCCCAACTGGAAGGGATCCAAATGGTCCGCTTCTTCCAGGCGTGCCTGGAGTTGTTCAGCAACCACTCGCTCAATCACCTTGCCCAGGAATGGAAGATTTGAGACTGGGCGATAATTGGCCATCGTGGCCGCATCTAAAGATGGTTTTTTAAGAAGCAGTTTAATAACCACCTCTTTCAGCGGGTCTGGGAAGGCTCCCTCACGGAGGGAAGCATTCACCACCCCACGAAGCCCATCGCCCAGTCCTTCCCGGCTAGCTTTTATAAGCCAGGATGGGCAAGGATCCAGGAGACAGGTGGTTGGCTTCACTCGTCCAAGCAGCCTGTCCACATCCTCGGAGGTAACAGATTGGAATTGATCCCACGCAACTTATTATTATTATTAAAATTGGTATGCTGCTCTTCATCTGTAGGTGTCAGGGTGGTTCACAACATAAGAATACAAGATGGAAAACACAAAATGCATAATAAAAAACGAACAAAAACAATCCAATAACCCCGTCACCCCACACTAAGTTGAATCTCACTTCAACACTAATTATGGGGCGCATCTTTTACTGCATCTGAAAGCAACCAGCTACCTTAGGGAACAGCCATAGCCGTGTCCTCACTGCCACTGTCAGTGGTGGAGGAAGCAGCTTGGGCACCTGGGGCAGCATGCGCACGGATGAAGCAAGCCACCCATAGGGGCAGGGCGAGGGTGGGGTGAGCTGCCCATAGGGGCCGGGCACACCGCGGAGCCTCTGGAGTCTGTCTGCCTCCTCCCACTCAGCTGTCCTACTTCCTAAAGTTGGAGCTGACCCTGCATCTTAGGGAAATGGAGTTCCAGAGGCACAGAAGACCCAGTCCCTAGTCACCACCTGCCTGTAGATAAGAGTGAATAGTCAGGTTCACAGGGTAAAAGGCAGGCCTTGCCTAGGCCATTTAAGGCTTCACAGGTTAAAGCCAGCACTTTGAATTTCACTGGATGCAACAGTGGAGGGTTTATACTGGACTGACCCCACAGCATTCTGTTTACCAGTTATTCTGCAATGCTTCCCCAGTGTTGCACCACTGCCAACTGGAGGGGCACTCCTCTAGGGTTGCCATGTGTCCTCTTTTTCCAGGACATGTCCTCTTTTCCGGGGTAATATTTGGGGCAAATTGCATTCATTGGCTTTGAATGGCCGTCATAGCGTCGTCTTTTTTGCTCTCCAAAATATGGCAACCCTATAGTGCCACAAAAGTGGGACAAAAACAATCAGACCTGCAACATTTGTGGTATGAAAAGGTACAGGATTTCAGCAGGAAGACATGCACAGTTTGGAAACGAGGCAGTGTGTCTACACTGCTCCCCAAAACCTTTGCAGGAACAAACAGGACTGAAAACAGGGTTGTGTATGTAGCCACTCCAATACCACCATGAGCACAATAATCATGAATGCCTAAGGAAGAGGATATTTGGAGCAGTGGCGTAGCGTGGGTTGTCAGCACCTGGGGCAAGGCAAGTAATTTGCGCCCCCTGACCTGTGGATTTGCGCCCCCTAACCCGTGGATTTGCGCCCCCTAACCCTAACCCCCAGATGTTGCGCCCGGCCCCCCCTGCACCCCCACGCTACGCCACTGATTTGGAGGGGTCCAGGGATGCTCTCGTAGCTCTTGCTCTTATCCTCCTCTTGCGGCAGGAGAACAGTTCCCCAAGGGGCAACCTGCAAGCGTGTCCCCCCCCTCAATACATTTTAGGCCCCCTTTCCTCCCCCTGCATCACTTCCGCTGGCAACTTCAACACTTCATCTTTTCCTCACTCAATACAATTATTCAGAAGCAAATAGGAAACCGAGGCGCCTTGACAACAGAGCTCTGCAGTTTAATGCTATTTCTGTCTATATAAAGTCTTTGGTAATTTGTTTACGACTACCAGATCCAGCCGTAGATTTAGCAAATGCAACCCCATTTATGTTAATGCCCTCTCCCTTTTTCCAGATCATGTTCTGAATAAAAATTAGGCAAATACTCTGTTTTGAAAATATACAGAAGATGAGAACTTGCTGGAAAAATCCCTGCAAATGGGCTATCCTATCATCCACATTATTATTTTTTTACTTAATAACTTAAGTATACTGTTAGTGAAATTACAACCTGCTTGTGACACAATAAATTTACAACAAAATTCATTCCATAAATTATTCAATTCACTGACTGCAACCAAGGAGAGAAATATCACCATGAGCAGGTGATTAGCATGTGAAAGGAAGCCCATCTCCAAACTGTCACCTCCATTTGAAGCTGCCTGGTGGAGTTTTGTAAAATTACCATTAAGAATACACATTTAAGGCTTTGTGGCTTCCATAAAAGCTATAACTATTTGATTTACATTAGATTCATTTGTTCTTTCTTCAGCTGTCTCATTCTACAAACCATAAACCACTTCAATAAATGCTCCCTCAATCAAGTGTGCATTAAAACAAAAGAATTTAAGTTCCATAAAAGTGATGAATCAGAAACCAGAAGTTAAAGTTTCCTCTTTACCTTCCTCACCCCTCTGCTGCAATGATTGGAAGTGAGATAGGCTAATGGGGGAGAGTGTTGCTTTTTTCCAGCATCCACCACAGGAATACCATGAAATGGCAACACGGATTAGATACCAACATCCTCTCTGTTGCTCTGTGGCACAAGCCCAATCTTGATAGCTCAGCACCTGCACAGGACGGTTCAAATCAGCTGCTTCTTCATGCAGTCCTTTGCAGTGTGCAAATCATTTTATGCAACGTTCATAGGGGACTGTTTGCCACCATTTCTTCCTGTTTTCAAGGTGGGAAGCTGAGAAACAGGTCTCCCACTGACAACTTCTTCACAGAATCACATAACTGTAGTGTTCGAAGGGACCCCAAGGGTCATCTAGTCCAAGCCCCTGCAATGCAAGACTCACTAGCACAGGGTGCTTCCAGGCAAGTATTCGTCCTGATTTGTTTGCAGGGAGGTTAGGTAATGTTGCGTCAAGCAAGTGTTTTCCTCACACGTCCCAGTACATTTTCCTATCACAGGAATATAAGAAGAGCCTGCTAGATCAGGCCAACAGCCCACTTTTCTGATACAGTACTTTCCTTATTGAAAAAAGTCTGATTTTTGAAGGAAGAAGTGAGTTTGTTGTGCAAGACCTCCCAATCAACTATAGTTGCCCAACCTGATCTAGGCCACTTCTCTGGGGCTGCAAATGTAAATGGCTCTGGAGACTGAACAGTAAAAAGAAGTTGCTGCCATTTCCCTCAACTACAGACAATGGACGTCCTCTCTCAGACAGGAACAATCCCGAGTTCTTTGGCTATTATACTTTTACTTTACTTTCTCCAGAGCTGTGAGTGTCAGGAATCCACTGAGCTGCCGCCATGTTTCCTTGCCCAGCAGGGCTGCCTTTCTTAAAAACAGACTCCGGGAACTTCAGGTAAACTCAGTCTGGAAACACTTTATTTAAGTGCAGCAGACAGGGAGGCAGGCTTACTCCTTGGCTTCCAGGCTCACACGGACTTCCTCTTTCCACTCGCTCCTTCAGAAAATAATGTCCCTTTTCAGGTACTTCTCCTTGACCCAGGAACTAACAGTATACACATTTATCTGCATGCTTTTGGATCCCTATTTCACACATAACCATGCACTGAAAGGTGTGTAGGTTGGTGAGAATCCTACCTTTTGCCACTCTTGAACCCGTCTGACTGGGGTACCAAGAAGTGTGTTTGCTTCCAATTTTGCCACAGCCAGAGCTGGTGGTGGCAGACAGATTTTGTGTTGTTTCCAGAGCCATTTTTAAGCCATGGGTCCAGATAAAGAGCCTTTGTTCCTGGCCCCTCAGCAAGCAGCTGTTTCCTGCAAGGGAGGCTCTCGGCCCAACGAGTGGCTGTCTCTCCACACGAGGGCTGGTTCCAGTTGACGGACAAAATCTTTTACCTTCTTAGATGTATTCTTCGTCAACATCCAGCTATGCTTCCTAATTCCTTCTCCGTATCTGTTTTCATTTGAACATAGCAGCTTACATAATTTATAAGGAGAATCAGAAATATGCAGAAAGAGAAGGAGCTGAAACCGAGAGGCCGGCTTGCTCCCCAGCCAAAGAGCAGCATGGACTTCAAGGAGTTTAGGATTTTCCCATGGATCAGATTCCCTGGGAGGAGGACCTTGGGTCCTTCCAGGAGCAGCAGCAGGTCTGGCAGGTGGGCGAGGGTCAGCCGCTGTGGGCCTGTATCACTTTCCTTGCATGGCTTGGGGGTCTTGGCCCTGGGGGGTGCGGGGAGAAAGCCAAGCAGTTACCATGCACAGGCAAAGTATGGACAACAACAACAACAACAACAACTTGGCTGCACTACCCTTGACCATTCTTTCTGCTCATGGCCTCATCCCGCACTGACTGCCCCAACTATGGGGGTGTTGGTAAAGACAGGGTCCCATAGAAACAGCCGTAATACAGTTTCAAGAGTGCGGTGGGGGCAGAGTCACACCATACATCGAAAGCACATGACATCCCCTTCCCCTAAAGAATCCTGGGAATTGTAGTTTGGTAAGGATGTTGGGAATTGTGACTGTGAGGGGGAAGCAGCAGCTCCCAGGATTCTTTGGGGGAAGTCATGTGCTTTAAATGTATGGTTTGGATCTGCCATGGGGGCTGGGGTGTGTGGCGACGAGCTGTCTATCTGCTACTGATTCCAATTCATTCAGAAGGCAGAGGCCAATCAGGGTAGAGCCCCTATGCTAGTTAGCTGGCCTGTGCTCACTAGGAGGGGAGATGTGACAGGAAGGTTGGTGTGGTGCAAATGCTCCACCAAACTCCAGCTCACATGACCCTTAAATGTAAAATGTATGATGATCTCCACTAACAATTTCTAGACCACCTATGTATTCCAACATGGAAACCAAAGACAGAGGTTATATGCTTCTTATTACAGGGGAGAGACCAGGAGCTCACCAAGACAGTAGCTAAGTTCCTCTATTTGATTTGTTGTCGCCGAAGTACACTACAGGATCCTTGCTGGAGACCCACAGAGATGAAATAGATTGCTCGCCTCTTCTTCCCTTTGGCAAATGACTGTACTGTTGAAATGGTGACAAGATCTCACTGGCCTATTTATTCTGAATATTTGTATGTGATGCCAATAAAGGTTTGATGGTGATGATGAAATGCTCCACCAAGACACCTGCACCATTCCAACCATCCCAGCACCTTTCCCTTCCCCCCACCTCTCCCTGTAAGCAACCAAGAAGGTCGTGTGGTGGCCCTGCTCCACCTAGGAGCAACTTCTGAATTTGAGGTGTCAGTTCTGACATATAAAGCCCTAGACAGCTTAAGAGACAGCCATATGACGGAATACCTTTCCCTGCACCAACCTATGCATGATTTGAGATCTGCCAAAGAGGCCCTTTTTGGTAGTAGTACCGTTGCCCTCCAAAGAAGCCTGGGCTCATAATAGGGTCTTCTCAGTGATGGCACCCAGCTGTGGAATTCTCTTCCCCCTGAGGTTAGTTTTTGGCACCAGGTGAAAACAGTCTGACTTCTGAATCTTCAGCATTGGCTTATGTACTGAGCGGGATGACAGATGAAGGGATGTTGCATGCAAAAATGGATTGTGAATCTTAGATGTTTCAAATATTTTGTGGTTGTTTTTGCATAGTTTTATATGTTGTGATTCATCCTGCGGTTGAATTATGGTAAAATACAGCATATAAATTTTTACAGAAGAATAAATGAAATCAATTCTGAATACCATAAATGCTGAGACAACTCTGATACTCGCTTTTAAGGCAAATGATAGCCGACTCCTTAGTAATTCTTTGAATGCAGGGAGTGGAAAGTAAAATAATATCACCCTTTTAAAGCTCTAAAGGGGAATCAGCACCTCATGCTCAGCCAGCAGGCAAAGCCCGTCTGTTGTAAGAGCACAGCAAGCGACATATAGCACCTAATGATTTCCATATATGAACATGATTTCGTTCCAAGGCAGGGAAGTGGGGGGCGGGGTTGAGAAGTTACCTTTATTCTGCCCAAATTAATAAAAGAAGAGCTTGGCTTGGTTTTATCCTGCTTCTACCTCTGATCATTTATCATGCAAATGAAAAGCTGTAATGGAAAATGTAAAGAAAACAAATTTTGCAATATATTGAAACCTCTATCCAGTGAGAGATAAGATTGAATATTAGAAGGAAGGGTGCAGAAAATTAGCTGTCTGTACAATAACTGGGAGGGGAAGCTGTTTTATTTAGCCTGGAGGGATTTTGGTTGCAAACCGACTAAATTAAAATCCAGTCTATTAAATCCAGGATCATACTAGAAAATGCCTTCTCTTTGCACTTTTAGATAAATTTTCATTGATCTCATTTTACGCATGATTACATTTTTAATGAGTTGTGCAATATTTCCAAGCTAATTTTAAATCCCTTCTCTCTCTCTCTCTCTCTCTCTCTCTCTCTCTCTCTCTCTCTCTCTGTCTTGCACACCCTACCCCACTCCATACTTACTGCCCGCTGGATTAACATTTCTGATAAATTGTTGGACCAGAAAGAAGGCGCATTACCGGGATGAAATAAATTACTTCCAGTTTTGCAGCTACGGAGTGATAAAGTGAGAATACAAATGTCCAGCGTCTAATTATGCCATCTTCCAATTCATTTCACAAAACAATCTCCCCCACCCCACATTGTCTATTATAAATAACCCCTGAACAATATGCATAAGTGGGGGGGGGGACGGGGGGAGGGACAATTCCTTGCCCCAGGACTGGTCAAGCAGAGTCAGTGTTCTCATTTTGTAAGTTTGAATCTATCTAGCTAAAGAAAGAAAAATAAAAATGTGGGTAGGGAAGAGCTGAGGTGTGATCACTTTTCCTACGTAAGGCAAAATATCCAGAAAATAAATTAGCTGTCCGGTTTTCAATAACATCTCAAATTACAGGTAAATAAAATAATAATTCCAATTTTACACTCTCGGGCAACAACCCCAGAAAATAAAGTTGCCAAACCATGCTTTAACGTTAGATTGGATCATGTACTGATTTCAGCATCAGAGGTGGAATTTAGATGCCAATAATGCCTGAAAGATGGTTTCCCCTGAGCTGCACAATCAGCAAAGGCCTGAGTGAGAGTCATCCCATTTCAGGTCCATCACATCATGGACACAAATAATCATGAACACACAATAGAAAGAATGGGGGGTGGGGAGAGAGAGAGACTTGTATGTTATGTTCAGTATTTCCTGGCCATCTCCTGAGCTGCTATCCTGACCTCTCCCTAGTCATGCTACTTATGCACACTGATGAACACAACTGTGGAAAGCAGATTCACAGCTGCTGGGGCAGCTGCCAACCCTTTATAGGTTACCTAAGGCAGAAGTGAGGGATGATCCCACCTGCTGAGGCAGGAGCTCAACTCTTCTGGGCCATTTCTGTGGACTGAAGCACTGATTCCTTCAGACAGCCTTGCCTTTTAGCAAGGGCATATGCCATACCCAGGGCGGGAGATGGATCCTAAAAAAGAATTATTAGCAACTTCTTTCTGTTCTTTCTTAAGGATCCTCTGCTCCTCCCACAACCCCTTACTTTACACAATAACTACATGCAAAAAATGAGGAAACCCTTCAGCAACCCAACAGTCATTGCTTAAAGCCAAAACAACGTCTAGTGGGGTGAAGAAAAAAGAAAAGGGGGGGAATTATTTCACCTTCATCCTGGAGAGCCCTCAATGTTAACATATGCTTGGGGTAGGAGTGGGGAGAGTGGTTTAACAAAAGACAGGCCAAGAAAGAGCACTAACCCAAATGAACACAGTGAGAAATATTTTCAAGTCATTCAGGTAACATGAAGACTCAAAGGCTGGGCAGGCACAGGGGATATTTTGGTCACAGTGTTGCAAGTGGGCTGTGAGAGTCATAGAATCATAGAATCATAGAATCATAGAGTTGGAAGAGACCACAAGGGCCATCGAGTCCAACCCCCTGCCAAGCAGGAAACACCATCAGAGCACTCCTGACATATGGTTGTCAAGCCTCTGCTTAAAGACCTCCAAAGTAGGAGACTCCACCACACTCCTTGGCAGCAAATTCCACTGTCGAACAGCTCTTACTGTCAGGAAGTTCTTCCTAATGTTTAGGTGGAATCTTCTTTCTTGTAGTTTGGATCCATTGCTCCGTGTCCGCTTCTCTGGAGCAGCAGAAAACAACCTTTCTCCCTCCTCTATGTGACATCCTTTTATATATTTGAACATGGCTATCATATCACCCCTTAACCTCCTCTTCTCCAGGCTAAACATGCCCAGCTCCCTTAGCCGTTCCTCATAAGGCATCGTTTCCAGGCCTTTGACCATTTTGGTTGCCCTCCTCTGGACACGTTCCAGTTTGTCAGTCATCACACAAGGTCGGCACACTTGTTTGCATCCTCTTCAGCCCTCATTACTCAATCAATCAGTTTGTCATTTGTACCCTTACAGCAGCTTCAAAACATTAAGAAAATACAAAATCAAAAGTACATTGTAAAAAACAAAACATTGTGCTAATTAAACGAACAACAGCAATCTAAAATATGGAAGATGGGCAGAGTATCTGGTCCAAATGGGCTTTGTGGGTTTTATAGTGTTTTAAAATCTTACAACGCCTGTTTGACCAGAGATAATAGTGAGGAAAAATGGTCTGCGCTCTGTGTGGAAAAGATGCCTTTCTACACCATACTTTTAACCTCTACTTCAAAACCACCCAGTGTGTCCTTGGTCAAGCAAACGTTTGGACCGGCACCTTTTTCTAGTTCACCATCATGAATAACTGGATCCAGAATTTGCCAAGAAGCTGGCCAGGGGCCACAGAACTTCTTTCTCAGAAGCAGGGGCACTTTCCTGGCATGCTCCCCAGCTGAGCAGATTCCTCTGTCAGCTTCATTATAAAGGAATTAAAATGAGTTATTCCTGCACAAAGTGGATTTTGGTGGTTATGTCCTCATTCCAGAGGAATGTTTGCAATCTCCATGCAAAGCCATCTGTGTCATCAGTGGATCAGAGCCTTCGGGGTGTGCTCAGTTGTGTTGGTTTAATAAATCCGTTGCACGCTTTAACCTCAGTGTGATTCGTAAGGCAAGCAGAGTTCAAAAAGAAACAAGAGCAAAAGAACAACTTTGCTTTAACTCCTGTTTCTCCAGATGCTAAAGCAATATTATCTTTTCACTCACCAGAAACTGCCCCAACGCGCAGCTGAAAGTCTTCCTGGATGATACCCCTGACTCACTCAAGGCAAGAAGACCCCAAAGGGAGTTTCAGCTCAACCAAGGAAAGTGTAGCAGAGGAACCAAAGCTAGGGACCAGGCAGCAAACTCACATCTCCTTTTAAAATGTTGGTATTGGATAGTGAGTTATACCCAGAGCAGGCCTACTGAAATCTACTGTATGGGCTTACGTTATCCATAATAGGTCAGATACCAACTATCATGTACGGGCATAAATGTATCACATGTATTAACATGTATTAGCATTTCGTTTTGTTCAGAATTTCGGGTTTGATGCCAAGGTTCTGCTTTGCAGCAGCTTCTGACATGGGTAGCTAAACTGGGGCTAATCAGGAGAGTATTCCTGTTGTAGATGTAAGGTGCCGTTTGGCCAGGAACCAGTTTCAGCAGCAGTCCAGGGAGAAAATAATTCCACCCAGCTTTGCACAGCACCCAGGTGAACCATGTCAGTATTCCCTCCTCTATTTTTTTGTTTGTTTGTTTTTTGCCTCCCATTGTCTATTATAAATAATTATAAATAACCATGCAGGTAAGGATGCATTTCCCTTGCTAAGAAAAGAAAGCCACTCCTTTCAGTTTTTACTCAGCACACATTTTGCGTCCAAAATAATTAAACACCTAACGATAATAAGGCATCTCAGTTAAGTCAAAAAACCTGGAGATTCATATGGTGTCCATATACATTTTAAAAGCAGGTGCTCAAAAGACAGAACAGTTGTATCCAGCATGGGACCACAAGGCTGGCAGCTGAGATGCCAGCTACACTACTAGGCTTGTCGTGCTCCCATTTGCAAGCACGGATGGGCACGCTGCCCAAATATCTTTCATTTCCAAGTCACCTAATGGGATGAATTCCAAGTGATGTAACACGCAGCTATCTAGGTGCCTGAGCTGAATGAAAGGTGGCAAGTCTGAGCGTATGTTGGCTGTGGCTGCCTGCTGAACCCACTGCAGTCTGAATGTGCTGAGAGATTCCTATCACAGAAAGCTGATGGATTTGTCCAAAAGCTTGCTGACAATGTCCACTTCTCTTTAGGTTACTTTGAATTAAATTGGCCCTAGAGGGGATACTGAGGCAGGCTGGGCCCAAAGTCACCACTTTGAAGAAGGTGCTGCTGCTTCTCCTCTCTCTTTGGTCGTGCTGCAGCCACCAAGTTTGTGGAGCTGGAAAGGGCTGGAAGGGGAGGGTGCAGTGGCATCGCCAGGTGGGCATCCTTGTGCCTTGGGCGCAACCACAACTGCTGACCACACCTTTGCACAGCTGCTGCGGCTTTATTAAAATGCAAAATGCAGGCAGAAGCAGAGACACCAATAAATTATTCTGTAAAAAGCACAAAATGCTTTTTTTCCAAATGGCTCCCAAAACACTAATAAGCACGGCTCTCTTATGTGTACTTGACTCTAGTTAACCTTTTTCTGGCGCTTTTTAACATCTCCAAGTCAGGTACTAATATGGAACTAATGTGGGGTTTATGTTCCCTACAGGAATAAGGGAAAGAGTGCTGCACATTATCGCAAAGCGTGCAAGTCCCCGCCAGAAAAATGGCAGGACTTTAGATCAAAGTGCCCATCCTGGAGCACAGGAAAAGAATTTAATCATGACTGTGTCATGAAGGGTGTGTGTGTGCTTTGCTTTTTGACATCAGGCCTGCTTTATGGAATATTAATCCTGAGCACCGTTACTGGAAACTAGAAAGTCAGCAAGAGCAGAAACAACAGCACATCCTCCTCACCATGTCTGGCCATCCCAGAACCTCTCTGTTGAAGCCGTGAGTGGAAGAAGACCACAGGAACAAAAAGAAAATGGCAGACAGTGCCATCCTATACTCTGCAGCAGACTCCACAAGCTGATGCCTTCTGGATGCTTTGGAGTACAATTCCCATCATCCTCAGCATCATAAAGCCATGTTGGACAGAGGATAATGGGAGTTGTAGCCCAATATCTGAAGACTGCTGAATGTTAAAAATGATTCTGCAGAATGCAATGAACTACATCACTGTAGTTCATAAATACCAAAAGGGAAGGTGCCACCACTGAAGATCAGACAGCTGTTGATGGGAAAGACCCACCGGAGAGCTACTACTGATTAGTGGAGGCCCTAGCACAGTCTTCCAACCAAATGCTCTCCAGACCTCCTGGACTACAACTCCCATCATCCCTGATGACTGGCCATGCTGCCTAAGATTGATGGGAGTTTTTCTTGTTATTAATCACCCACCCTTCACTCTAAGATCCCAATGTGAATGGCAATACACAATAACTGGGAGAGCCACTGGCCACTGATAAGGAAACCAGTCCAAGGTAATCAAAGGCAGTTCCCCATGTCTGAAAGATAGATTTGGGTCACAGAAGCCCCCTCAAGTGTTTTAAGCTTTGGGGCTAATTCGTACACCCCATAACATGTTATTAATGGAAGCACAATCCAGTAGGCGCTGTTCATGTGGACCAAAGTTATGTGTGAACCAATCATGGGCGGGCACTGAGTGTCAGCAGGACCCCCACCCCCACCTCGTAGCAGTATGACCTAACAAAAGGCCTTTCTTCTCCCACCTTTCTTCCAAACCTCGATTCCTGTCCCCTGGATACTTTCCGTTTCCACCACACAGACCCCACTGGAGAGATTGCCCAGTCAGCATCCTGAGACAGCAGCAGTTGTGTCCCACCCACAATAATCCCCCCACTCCTGCCAAGCAGCTGGAGAACAAGGGATTCATTGGACAGCGGGGGGGGGCAGAACAAAAATATATGGGGAGAAGAAGGGAATAAATACATAATGGAGCCTAAACCATAGGAGCAAAGCAGCTTCTGTCTGTGTCTCTGTCCTAGGAAGTAGTAGCAGTAGTAGGGAAAAGTGAGTGGTAAGGTGGGAATCCCAAAATGTGCCTCAGTCAGGAAACAGTCAGAAAGACGCCCAAGAATTTCCACTGAGAGGCAACTCAAATGAAGGGGTGAAAAAGCAGGAGGCCTTTTATTAAGACCACAAGACTCACCCCCTACTTCCTACATACACTTTAGTCAAATTATACCCACTCAGCCACCCTGCAATTTAAGTACTGAGGCAGCTGAAATCCTGTCATGTATGAGGAGGCAGTGACCAACTGCAAAGTTGTAAGCTATCAACAACAATATCATTGGATGGAAGAATGTTTTTCACTGCTTTTTTGTTTTTTAACTGTAACTGATTTTAGATGTTTCTAGTTGTAATCATGTTTAGAATGTTTTAATCTGTTCCAGAATATTTATTTTTGTTTTAAATGGCACATCAGTTTGCCGCCCTGGTCTCCTTTGGGAGGAATGGCAGGATATAAATTCAGTAAACAAACAAACAGGGCACAGCCGGCTAGGCCCCATGGTATCTGGAGCTGGAAGGAAGGAGATGGTGTCATTTCTATCACTTGAATCAAGCGGTGTTGGTCTGGGTATGATTAGCAAAGCAGTGTTTAGGGAAGGAAAGTTTCCTAAATCTCAAGGAAGCCCATTTCTGTTCCATGGTACATAAGTAATATCCTTCAGTGGCCCTGCTGCAGTAGTTTGTGGGCTAAACGTCAAAGACCTAATCTCTCAGGCTATTCTCCAAACTCTACTGCAAGGAGAACTGTGGAACAGCACATCCCTGACTGGAGAGGCAAAAGCTTTCTGCACGTGCTCAGGGATCTTTCTCAAGCTCATGTCTGAAATGGGTTTTCATGCTACAGTGGCAGGTGCTGAAATTCAGGAATTAATACCAAGGCCCAAACTGACCTCAGAGCACTGAAGCCCCAGCAGAGGTAGATTTAGAGGAGCACAACCGCAGGGGACGCCACAACTGTTATTTAGAATGGAGTACGAAAAGCGTGCTGAGTTTTGGCGCTGTAAAGAGCTCCACTGAACTTTGAGACCCCCTTGTCTGGCATTGGCCCCAGAAATTGCTTGGCTGTATGGAGACATCTAGAAGATGCTATTTCACTCTTCCCTAAGAGGTTTGGACGATGCTACTATAGGGCCTGCGCTTTCCAGCTTTAGTAATACAGTGGTACCTCGGGTTACATACGCTTCAGGTTACATACGCTTCAAGTTACGGACTCCGCTAACCCAGAAATATTACCTCGGGTTAAGAACTTTGCTTCAGGATGAGAACAGAAATCGTGCTCTAGCGGCGTGGCGGCAGCAGGAGGCCCCATTAGCTAAAGTGGTGCTTCAGGTTAAGAACAGTTTCAGGTTAAGAACAGACCTCCGGAGCGAATTAAGTACTTAATCCGAGGTACCACTGTACCTGTTTATGTACAAGTGCATAAGGGGAGCAGCAGGGCAGACAGAAAAAGCAAAAGCAAAAACCCCAAAGCAACAGCGAGGCCCAAACCCACAGTGTGCCTGCTGTTGGCTGGACATCACACAAGAATTGATCCAGATGGGGAGGAGAGGCAGATTCTAGCCTCTGTTGCAGAAGACAAGAGGTCAGCCCCCTCCCCTGACCAAAGAGCCAGAGATCACCCTCCATTCACAGGTGAGTCCCAGGGAAATGTGCAGCCATCATGTGCTTGCCGGGTATACAAGTGCATGCTCATAGCCAGTCCCTGGCTCCAATTACGCCCTGCTGCTGCTGCTGCTACTGAGAATCTCTCTCTGTTTATTATAAAGATATCTTAAAACAACAACTGTAATAGGCTGCACATGCTGGCCACGGCTCTGGGGCAGCTGGGAGTATTTCCCAACATTCTCCACCTGGGCGGGGGGACGGGACGGTTTTTGCATTTATAGGCACAAGGAGGCTCCCATCGCCGCAAAGCTGCAGGAGCCTTTCAGGATGGTAAAGCCATTTACCTGGAGGGGGCAAGGAAGAGGGGGCAAGACTCCGGAGCTGGCTAGCAATCAAAGGAAAGCCTCTTTTAATATCAGAGCGCCACCAGGGCAATCCCGATGGCTAAGGAAGACCGGGCTTCATGCACACCAGACATCGCACGCCGCCCGATCCCCCATTCAGGCTGCCAGATGTGGAGATTTACTTTTGCATTCTCATTGTTTATGACAGATCAAGTCAAACAGAAACTTCCTTGCAAGTCAGCCTCTGTTTTCCCAGCTGCCAGGCATGTTTGCTCCTGCAGACACTTTCCTGCAAATACTTTGACTGCATTGGGTTGGGGGTGGGGGGGGCACGTGGGGGTAGTGCTGGACAGCATCTGTGCCTGAGATTCACAAAAACATTCCTCTTTGGAGGCAGGGAAGGGAGATCAGAATCCTCCATCAGTGCAGAAGAGGAAGTTGTTAACTCTGCTATTCCAGACAGAGTGTTCTGCCAAGCTACAGAGAGGGAATGTGAAATACAAAATATTTAAGACCCCTACACATTAAAAAGGCATGGAGGTGAAAAGCTGCAAGGAAGAGAAGCTGGTGCGAGTGTTAAAATGAGTGTGGGTCAAATGCAAATTCATGAGACAAGCCCCCTGTACAAGCTCTCTGGCTGTCAGTCTATGGCTGCAGCTCATCCTCAGAGGAAAGGCCACCAGCACAAGGCAAGTTCACTATGACCCAGATCAGGGCTTGCTTCTGCAATGCCCTCCTACGGCTCTCCTGAAAGAAAAGGGCTTCCAGCCAGACACCTTCATAACTGAGCTCACTTCCTTGGCCAAGGCTTGGGATTAAATATTTTATTCTTCAGCTTTGTCCCATTATATGTTTTCACAACCCATTCTAAGCAGTTTTCCTACTGGAAACTGGGTCCAGTTACTTATTGACACCCTTTGGTACATACAATGTGCAGCACAAGGTTTGTGAGTCTGGGCAGAGGGTAGACTTCACCTGTTTCAATCACACACAGAGAGATGCTTGTAGAGTTAGAAAAATATCAAAGTAGTTTATTGTAGGAAGTACGTAACATGTCTTATAACAAGAGAAAAGTTTCTAGGTCTAACCTAATGAAATATACTTGGAGTCCTGTAGCGATTTCATGCTCTTTCTTGCAGCTTGTCAAACAGTGATTGAATTGCCCCCCAAACCTCAGGCTTTTATATACATTATTTACACAATGAGTCTCATCTGATTGGCTGATTCTGCTTCCCTCCTGGAGCCTGATTGGTCTTTTCCTGCAGGCCAATCAGTTGTTGCATTCTACAATTCCTACTTGCCTATTGTTCTAGGATCCAAGATTAGTACATAACACCTAGAGAAAACAAAGGCAGTCATTCTATTGAGTAGGGCAATAATGACACAACCACCCATATTACCGGTAATCAGATCCATAGGCTTCTATGCCTTTACCTGCAACAAAGGAGCACACAACTAACTTGTTCTTCCACACCCCACAGTTGGATAGGGTGAGGCAAGAAACCAAACAGCCTTCATAATCTCCTGCTGGACCAACATGCAGCAGCATTCGCCGGTGTCTCCTTAGTCTGAGACCTGCACAGGCTTTGGACAAAGAATTAATTAGCTAATAATGAGTACCTGCTGGGCCCAGGGGAAAGATGCTGATCTGAAATGCCAATATTCTCTTTGGAAATAATTTAGCTGTCACTTACACAGATTGCTTTGGTGAGTGTCATACAACAGCCTGATGTGTAAAATCCATATGTCAGGAAGACTTCTCAACAGCTGCTGCTCTGCAAGTCTCTCTCTCTCTCTCTCTCTCTCTCTCTCTCTCTCTCTCTCTGGCTTTGCAAATCCAACTCTCACTAGCCTGATTCAGTGCAGTATCAGGAGCTGGGGAATGAGGGGGTTTATAGATTTACATGCATGGGCTTTAATTCTGCTTCATTCTCCATAGTTTTAGGTTAGTACAGCAGCTAACTGATTAACAGGTATTCTTGCTTTTCATACATCGACAGAGTCTTGATACCTTCAACACCTGGGGGTAGAGGGTGGCTTTGCAATTCAGGAGCGCTGAAATGTAAGTAAATGAAGGCCACATCCACACCATACATTTAAAGCGCCATAATTCCACTTTAAACAGCTCTGGCTTCCTCCAAAGGATTATGGGAGTTGTAGTTTCTTAAGGGTACTGAGTGTTGTGAGAGACCCCTTTTTCCCCTCACAGAGCTACAATTCCCACAGTTCCCTGTGGAGAGGGATTGACTCTTAAACCATGCTGGAGATGGTGAGAATTGTTAGAATGTGGCCCAAATGAACTGCAAAGTGCGAACAGGTATATTTGACAGGGTTGCCAGATGCTTTGATTCCAAAATGGAAAGAGGGGAAATTGGGCCAGGAGGAGAAGCTGACTCCTTGTTTGAATTCCAGAGGCACTTAATGGCAGAGCTGGTACAGATACCACCAGCCAGAGCAAGCGGCCTCAGCCTGCCAGAGTCTAAAGTTATTGGAAGAGCCACAAAGCAGCAGCAGCTGCCGGCACAGGCAAGAGAGGCTCTTCACCTCAGCAGACCTTCTTGCTGGAGCCTCATCCCCTAAGTTGTGCCTTCTCTCTTTTAACAGCTGTGGGACTGTTTTTTCCAAGGCCACAAGCCAAACGCCTCCGAGTCCCAAATTAGTTAGAAGTTCTCTCATTTCCCACATTCCAACTCTTTCCAAGCACATTTGCTGTTCTAATAATAATAATACTATATTATAATGCCCTGTTTTAATGAGTTTCTTCTCCTTTTTTAACATACAAATATCCTGTTTCAAAATCCAGATGCAGAATCAGATTTTTAAAAAATCTGTCATAAAAATAAACAATGTTATTTCTGCATCTGATGCTCTTGGCTATGGAAGTTCAGGCCACACTCAAAGAGTTTCATTCTCTAAGACACCACAGGAGACTTGGAGCAAATTACTGGCTAATGAATTCACATATGCTCCCAAGCCTTCCACAGTGCAAATCACTTTTGAAGGAGGTGAGCACAAAGCTGGCTTCTACTGCAGCACTCTGTTGTCCCTTCTGTTGACCCACCAAAGGTCTTGGGACTTCACTGCACTGAAACAACAGCATCAAACTTTTACCACTGAAGATGCGGGCAGAACTTCTGCAATGCCACAGAGAACAGGCTCATCTGGACAGCCTGTTTCTTCAGCATTCATCCTGATTTGGTGGTGCAAAGCTGACGCAATGGTTTGAACATTTCTTCTGATTTGTTTATGGGGTGGTTATACATCGAAGATATTCATCCTGATGCACTTGAAGAGTGTTTACACCTCTTTCTGTGATTTTTTAAAAAGATAAAAAATATATCCCGCCCATCTGGCTGGGTTTCCCCAGCTGCTCTGGGAAGCTTACAACATATATAAAAGCACAACAAAACATCAAACATTAAAAAACAAAGTACCCTATACAAGCAACAAACAAACCAATAAATCATTAGAAATCAATAATGACAACAGCAACAACAATAACAATAAAAAGTTTACAGTTATACCCAAATTGAAATAACAGGCAACCCCAACTAAACATTTACTGTAACCACCAGCCCAACAAAAACAAAACAGAGGAACCAAAATTAGAACCTTTTAAAACATTTTAGCCGGTTGCCCCAACCCAAGAGCTGTTGCATTCATCCATCCCACAAATCTTAGTACATTTCTCCTGCAACTTTCCTAACCACATGAAGTTTTTTTAAAAAAAGGAGGGGGGTCTGTTGCGCACTTCAATCTACAGTGGTACCTCGGGTTACAGACGCTTCAGGTTACAGACTCCGCTAACCCAAAAATAGTACTTTGGGTTAAGAACTTTGCTTCAAGATGAGAACAGAAATTGCACGGCTGCGGTGTGGCGGCAGCGGGAGGCCCCATTAGCTAAAGTGGTACCTCAGGTTAAGAACAATTTCAGGTTAAGAACGGACCTCGGAACGAATTAAGTACACACACTGTACTAGAGGTGTGCAGATCTAAACTTCCAGAATGCGACTGAATGTCTCCTGCAAAATAAGGACAGTTTTGCAGAGCCCAAGAGGCCAATGGCTGGTGGGGTGTCTTCACACGAAGGAAAAGAGGCTTTGGGCTTTTCAGTTCTCCTGGCGTGGTGGTCCAGCAACCAGGCCCATCCTCTCTTCCCTTGGAGGGCAGACTCCCGTGCCACACACCTTACCATATCCAGATGAAATCTGCCACCCCCTGCACACACACTGGTTCACTCCCAGGAAGGGCTGCTGGCCTGGGAGCCCACGAGGGCTGTCTTAATGAAACAGCACCAAACCCCAGGCTCCCGCCCCTGCCCTCCTGCTTTTTAATCGAAGCCTTCCACAAGATGGAACTAATTATCGCCATCTGCTGCCTGCTCCTTACTTATATTTCCTCTCTAGCAGCTCATTCTTCAAAAACTCGGTAGCTTCCTCCCTTTACATTTGTAAATGCTGTTGACTATGGATAAAATCCATGTTTACTTTGTATTCGGGGCCTGTTTTAATCATCTACAGATGTCCTGCTCTCTTTTGCTTTGCTTGGCACTCAACCTCAGAGGGAAATAAAAGAAAAATCTTTATTTTACATTTAAATTGTAGATTTCTGCAGACTAAATAAAATGCCAAATTGTTATTGGAAACAACACAGCCGCTGCAATAACTGGAGTTGACATTTGCTTTTTATACAATTATAATTTTGTTTTCTGGCATTGTTTAACGCAAAATGGTTTCCACATTTCTCATCCCTTCTCCAAAATGATTTGCAATGAGGCCACAGACATTTGAAATTTATTTTTATTTAATACTTTCCTATGAGTTTATGAAATACAGGGATTATTATGCTATATACAGTAGATAGGTTTTTGAATGCATACCATCCCCCTGGACTCATATTTCAATACACATTATCCTCCTGAACCCATTTGTAAATGCCCCTTATTCCGACAGACCTCTCCATAAATATGCAATGTCTCCATGGACTGATTTGGCTGTACAATCCTTTTTATCTCTGGTTTCTTTCATATTTATGGTCACCTTTGATGTCCAATATGCACGCTCTCCTCGTCCTCTGGTTCACCACTAGTGTCCACTTGCAGCCTCCATCAGTGGCAAGGCAAGGCAAGGCAAGACTGACCCCCAAATCCTAGCCTGTTTCCCAGATCATAGTAAAACAGGAATGTGCACAGACAGTGGGGCTCAGATACCTGCCCGCTCCACGGAACTCTCGCTACCCAATTGCTACTATTACCTGCTCAAGTGACACCTAACAATTTACTGCCAGAGCAAGTGCCAATTTTGCTTTCAGTTATCACTGCCAGGGACCAAACTGTGCACCTTTAAAAACCACCCCACACAACCTGTCCTACCATCTTTATGCTGCATATCACTGAACATCCCAACCAAGGTTCATAGCTGTCAACGTTTCCCTTTTTTTAAGGGAAATTCCCTTATTCTGAATAGGATTCCTCGCAAGAAAAGGGAAAAGTTGACAGCTATGCCAAGGTTGTCCTTCATGTTGTTGTTGTTGTTGTTGTTTAGTCATTTAGTCGTGTCCGACTCTTCGTGACCCCATGGACCAGAGCACGCCAGGCACTCCTGTCTTCCACTGCTTCCTGCAGTTTGGTCAAACTCATGCTGGTAGCTTCGAGAACACTGTCCAACCATCTCGTCCTCTGTCATCCCCTTTTCCTTGTACCCTCTGTTAAGTTGTGGGTAGACATAGCAGACGACGCAGCGATTTCTCCAAAGCAGCTCTTTATTTGTAAGCTGGAACAGAACTGGACAGCAAACAGCTCAGCTGGCCTGCTTTTATAGGCAGCCGGCTGTCAACATTGTAGCAACAATAACCCAGGGTTTCCCGCCTAAAGTGACTGACGTGGACCTGAGTGAAAACTATCTACACAATACTCCTGGTGGCCAGGGTGAGAACTTCAATACATAACACCCTCCATCTTTCCCAACATCAGGGTCTTTTCCAGGGAGTCTTCTCTTCTCATGAGGTGGCCGAAGTATTGGAGCCTCAGCTTCAGGATCTGTCCTTCCAGTGAGCACTCAGGGCTGATTTCCTTCAGAATGGATAGGTTTGATCTTCTTGCAGTCCATGGGGCTCTCAAGAGTCTCCTCCAGCACCATAATTCAAAAGCACCAAGGGTTATTTATTTTTCACTGCAATTCTGTTTTTAAACCAAGAGAAAATTCCTGATTATCATTTTCTGACCTAAAATCACTTCCCAAACTTGCTTAGCAAAAATTACTGGAAAGAAGCAGTGTGTTATTACTGAGCTCAGCTTCGGCCACAGACAGCTACTTCCGTGGCAGAATATGGCCCCATCTGACCAACACAGAGACATAATCAGGATTGTTACGTAAAATACAGCAACATTACCATATTGGCCTGAATATAAGCCACACTTCCCCCCCACCCCAAAAAAATTCCGACCGTGAAAAGTTAAAGTGCTGCTTAAATTCATGGCCTTACAAAAATTGGCTTTTACGATATTGCTGCTGAAACACACATACGGTAAAACAGAATGGGAGTGAGTGCCTGTGGAATTTTAAGGGAGCGGCTTATACTCTGTTATTGTCTTTTTTTCTGTCCCCCCCCCCTTGAATTTTAAAGGTGCGGTTTATATTCGGGTGCAGCTTATATTTGGGCCAATACGGTATATGCATTTGGTATGACATATGTACTGTTCCAAACCCTTCCCTTAACATTAGTCCTTTGCTTCCTCTTTCCCATCATGCAAAAGTAAACTTCAGCTGTGAATGATCATGCAATCAAAAATTGCTTCACAACTCTCAACACTCACCTTTTAAACCATTTTATTAGTAAGAGCCTGGAACCAGGAATCCTACCTCCAAAGCAGGCTGCATTTGTTGTGATGGCTATGTAGTGCCTCCAGTTCCAGGAAGGCACTTCAGATCCTTCTTCCACTACATATTGAGGCATCTGGTTGGCTGCTGTGAGAACATGATGCTGAACTACATAGTCCTTTAGTCTAAACCAGAAGCTGGGCTCTTCTAATGTTCTAATGTGCTCAGAGAGGATTCATGAGGACTACCACCTTTGGAGAGGCCCTCTCCATCAGTGCCCAAATCCAAGTATTTGGGTGCAGCTCATCTCCTACTGATGTCAAAGCAGCTCTCCCACCTCCTTGGAACCTGAGGTTGATTTCCCATCTCCAAAAGCCCCCTCCCGCAAATTGCTCAGTAATGCAAATGTAAAGTCTTCACTGTCCAGAGCGCTCATTCAAAGTACAAACGTCCCACTAGCAACTAGCATGTCCAAGCACACAAACTGTTTTTCAGACCTCCTTTGATTGTTTGATGTATTATAGTATTTTAATACTCTTTTGGAAGCCGCCCAGAGTGGCTGGGGAAGCCCAGCCATATGGGCGGGTATAAATAAATTATTATTATTATTATTATTATTATTATTATTATTATTATTATTATTTTGTCTTGTGAAGCTAAACAATGCAGCAACTATTGAATATATTTAATAACAAATAATTTTTAAAATAAGCATGGTAATTTGCACTTGGACAGAACTGGCTTGGCTCACCCTATCCATTGAGATATTGCTCCTTTACTGTTCTGACTGATTAAAAGTTCCGTGCAATCCAATATATTGCGCAAACAGATTGTATGTTTCTATGCACTCAGGAAAGCTGTGCTATTAAGCTAAGGGAAAAATACTGCGATTCCATTAAAGGTACTCTGTGAGCAAAGGCAGGAGCCCTGAGCAGAAATAACTCCAGACTATACATGAGAGAGAGAAGTATCTTAAAGTATAATAGAATGTAAACCAGGTTGGAAAGAACCACAGTGATATTTTACATCACAGGTGAATACTGGTCTGAATTAACAGCTCATTAAGCAAAAATATTTGCAAGCCTGGATCTAAAAGGAAAATCTCATTGATTGTCATATATAATTTCCAGTCTGTGGATAAATCTGAAAAAATGTCAGCCAGCGAGGCTCTTACCGTGCACCAAACAAACAGGTGTCTATTGGCCTCCTGACCTGTGACATCAGCCACACAATAAAAACCCCTCCATTTACAGAGCAAGCCATTTGGTCCTGGTCTATGGCATAATACCTGCTTCATAAAATGCGGAAACATTTATAACAAATGCCTTGTTAAATCCCGGGAGGAACGGAGTCTTACGATGTGAAGTATTCCCTCCAGAAATCTTGTAAATCATAGAAAAGTTTAACATATCCTGGGACAGGTCTGACAATCTGTTTGTGGTTTCCAGTTCATTTTCAAACATTAGATCTGGTCAAGCCACAAATAGCAAAAGGATCCCTTGACGTTTTCCATGCCAAAAGTTTGTTTAAATCTTGCTAGAGGAACGGGTTTACATGCCAGGCAAATCTGGTTTCTAAAAATCAATTAATGTTCTAGTTTTTTTTAAATTCCATTTACTCTGTTGTTTTGTTTTCCTCATAACCTTTTAAGAGCTTTTAAGAAACAAATGGCTGGGCTGGGCCAGCCCTCCTTCCCCTACTCTGGCCATTCCCTTGCAAGGTTTTGAAGTCTGAGTCACCATGAATGCTTTCTCCTTGAAAAAATAAAAATATTTCTCAAT
Organism: Podarcis vaucheri; assembly: GCF_965113315.1. NCBI lineage: Eukaryota > Metazoa > Chordata > Lepidosauria > Squamata > Lacertidae > Podarcis > Podarcis vaucheri. The sequence goes on along the minus strand of NC_138765.1, from coordinate 51,011,565 downwards.
AGTCTGGAATTTTTCAATATCATCAAGAATTTATATGGCTTTGGAATCTCGGGGTGAGGGAGAGAGATAATGGGATTAAGCCATTTACATCCCAATTCTGAACATTTGCTCTGCCAGGCATCTCTGCCTGCAGCCACAGTGCGACACTGGGAAGGTCCTTGGCTCAGAAGAAGAGCATCTGCTTTGCATAACAGAAGGTGTCCCAAATTCACCCCCCCCATGGCATGTCCAAGTAGGGCAGGAAGAGACTCCTTGCTTGAAACCCCGGGGACTCGTCACTGCCAATCAGTGGAGACAATATGAAGCTAGATGGAACAAGGTTCTGGCTGAATGTAAAGCACTTTCCTATGTTAAAAAACCCCTGAGGCAAGCAGACACTGATGCAACCCACTCCAGAAGTTTACATGCTGGGCAGCAGCAACAGGCCTATCTTCCTGAGCAGAATGAGCGCCCCGTTCCCTGGAGGTTAGCAGGGAAGGGAGCTTTAGGCAGGGGCCTTAGGGCAGGACACCCAGCGGGTATCATTTGTGGGCATCTCCCTCCTGTGCCCTGTCCGCTCGTCATGTCAGAGGCCAGTGAACAAAGTATGGGGGAAAGTGGGTGAGGTCTTAATTACACTTAGAAGTCCCCAATCCTGAGTCATCCATCCTGAGGGGGCTGCCACAAAACAAAGGGGGTGGCCCCCTCTCCCCACTCCACCCCACCTGGATTAGGTAAGCTGTTTTCATTTGGGCAAACCCCCCAGAATGCAGGCCCCACCAGCTGGGCCTTCGAATGCCAAACCTGTGAGTAAACACAGTGAGTTGACATTATTAGCACCAGGATGACCGGTGGTAGGAGATATGTCATGTGCTTAAAAACATTGGTACACTTCTTCATGCTTGTCGGGAGAATTACGCCCTTGCTGCAGTCAGGAAGCCACCCCAACTTGTTGTTCAGTAGACAGAGCTGGAAGGTGGCATTTGTCAAGGCTGCAGAGGAGCAGCCTGGGAGGCAGCAAGTGATGCTTTGCAACCCGGCTCCTTCCATCCAGATGGAGAGACCATAGCTTACTCTTTCCTTCCTTTGTGAAACAGAGAGTCACTTTTGAAAGTGATTGGATTACCAAATTAATTCAAGCTAGTCCCAGATAACCTTCAGCAGCATTCAAAAGACATTCACCCAAGATGCGCTTTGGGGCTGGCGATAAGATTTCCCTTCACTGTTTGGCTGCTTCTGCCACCGGAGCGCAGCCGTGTCTTTGTGATCTCAATCACATCTTATTCACAGAGAGGCTGGTGGGACCTGCCGCTTCCGACATTATAGCTGTGTGTGTGTGTGCATGTGTGCAGATTATTAAAATGAAACTGCATTTGGCTCTCTGGACAGCATTTCTCTTGCAGGCCCCTTTGGCTGAAACTCACCGTGGGTTTCCTTTATCAAATTAATATGGCAGGCACATTAAATGTCAAAAAAGTAACATTAGGCTAACGTTGCCACTTAGATCTCACTTACACTAAGGCAAAGAAATAAAAAAGTTGAAGTTGTTGTTCTAGATTAGAGCAAAGGGGAAAGTGTAAAATGTCAAAACAGAAGAAGGGCCGGGGTGGAGCTTGCTCCCAGTATTGTCAGACACTCTTTGCTAATGCTCTATGTCAGGGAACTGACATCGGAGGAAAGGGAAGTGGTAAGGCTCCCAGAGACTGGGAGAGAGTCAACAGCCAAAGCAGGGACCAGCAGGGGGAGCGCGGGGTCTCTGGAGGAGGATCTCAGTAATGCTGAGAGAGACGCAGCAGCCCAGGCAGGAAGCAGCAGGGGAGAGAAAGGGGTGAGAGACACTTCGAGCGAAAATAGCGGGGAGGTGTCAGAAGCAACTGCAGGGAGACCCATGCTGCGCCGGAAGCTGCCACGTCGTGAGTCCAGGAGACGCGTTTCCGTTAAGGAACTTCTTTGCTGGAAGCGCTTCCGCAGACAGCCACTGTCAGACTCTACTAGTGACTAGAGCAGACATGTCTGAGGAGCTCTGTCACACACAGAGGTTTGTGGGGTCGCACAAACTCTGAAGGGGCACAATTTTAAGCACAAGCAGCTAACCATCCCCTGACAGCAGTCTGACAGTCTCTGTACGCTGCCTGTGCAGGAGAAAGCATCATGAGCAACCCAGTCGGAACCGGAGACGCAGGGGTTGGAGCTGGTCCAAGCTTGGAAGAAAGGTATCAAGCTCTGGAGGTCCAACTTGCGCTGCAGACGGCGAGGCTCGAGGAGAGAAGGGCTCAGGATGCTGACAAAAAGGGGAGAACCACTCAGTTCCCCAGAAAGGTACCAGGATTGGTGCAGAAGTTTGGGGGGGACCCCAAGGATTACCATGCCTTTAGGACTGAGATGCAATATGCTCTGAATGTGCAGTTTGATGAGTTCCCTGATGAGGAATCGCGAGTTGCGTTCGTAATTGGGCATCTTGAGAAGGGGGCGCGGGACTGGGTTCGACCCCTGATGGCAACGCACAACGATATCCTAAAGGACACTATGAAATTCTTTCGTGCAATGGATATTATGTTTTCCAGCGATATTGAGGAAGGGGTGGTACGCAGACAGCTAATGGCTTGCAAGCAGGGAAGCAGATCTGTCCGTGAGTACTGGACTGAATTTACCATGCTGATTCACAGATTGGGGTGGGATTTATCGGCGGCACCCATTCAGATGCTATTTGAAGAAGGTCTTTCTTCAGCTGTGAAAGACGAGCTGGCCAGGAGCCCCAGGGCGGTGTCTATGGATCAGCTGACCAAATCTGCGCTGACCATTGGAGCGCGCCAGGAGGCAAGAGCCTTGGAGAGGCGGGAAGGGAGAGGGGAACGTTGGAAGGAGTTACGCATTCCAGACATTCCTGAGCCAGCTTTCCCGCCGGCAGAGCCGATGGAAATCGGAACAGCCCGCGCGCGCGCAGTTTCAAAGCCCAGTGAGGGGGCGAAGAAGGAGGGAAAGGGAGCCCGGAAATGCTATCTCTGCCAACAGCCAGGCCACTTTGCCAGAGTCTGCCCCCAGAGGAAGGAATGGCAAGGGATGGTGGGAGCTGTTGAGGGGGAAGAGCAGGGAGAAACGGAGCAGGTAAAAGCCAACGCCTGGTTGCCAGCAGGGCACTGCAGCCAGGCCAAAGAGCAGTGAAAGTGCCCCTTCCCCAAGTGCCAGTGCCAGAAGCTCCTCGACCTGCTCTAGTGATTGAAGTGTCGCTAGAGCTGCAAAATGGACACCCCCTAAAAAATAAAGGCGCTGTTGGACTCAGGCAGCTCCTGCAAATTCATGAGCAAGGAGTTTGCTGCTGAACACCAGATACAGACTATCCCTTTAAGCAACCCCCTGCAGGTGACCACGATTGATGGCAGGGAACTGTTGGGAGGAGGCGTCAGCTTGCAGACCGTCCCAATGATAATGAGGGTGGCAAGGCACACAGAACTGATAGCGTTGAATGTGGCCACCTTGGGAGGCGCTCCCATTATTTTGGGAATGAGCTGGCTAGCCCTACATGATCCGCTGGTGGGCTGGCATCAAAGAGTGGTTTCCTTCGGTTCCGCACACTGCTTAGAACACTGCAGGGCGGAAAAGGGGTCAGCAGGGGCCCAAGCCACCCTAGCAGGGACGGAAGTGATGGAGAAGGGGAAGGTGCCACCACAGTATGCTGATCTCAGCGACGTGTTCAGCGAGAAGGAAGCGGACCAACTACCCCCGCATAGGCCCTTTGATTGCCAGATCAATTTACTCCCTGGAGCACAGCTTCCTGTAGGCAAGTTGTATGCCATGTCAGACAGGGAGATGCAGGAGTTGCGGGCGTTCATTGACAAGAACCTGAAGAGAGGCTTCATCAGAGAGTCCAAGGCAGCGGGGGGTAGCCCAGTGTTTTTTGTGGATAAAAAAAACACGGACAAGCCGAGGCTGGTATGTGACTTTCGGGCCCTAAATGCAGTGACAGAGCCGGCGGCTTTTCCTATGCCCAGGATTGATGATATTTTGACCAGGGTGCGAAAAGGAAAGATTTTTACAAAGCTGGACCTAAGGGGGGCGTACAACCTGATACGTATAAGGAAAGGGGATGAATGGAAGACCACCATGTTCACCCCTTTGGGGGCATTTGAATACCTCGTTATGCCTTTTGGATTACAAACAGGCTCCGCGTGTTTTCAAGCCTTTATGAACCATGTACTGGGGCCTTTGCTCTACAAGAATTGCGTGGCCTTCTTAGATGACGTGTTGGTGTATTCGGAGAATGAGGAGCAACATGTGAGAGACGTCAGAGAAGTGTTGAGCAGGCTGCAAGCCAACAGACTGTGGGTGAAACTGGAAAAGTGTCAGTTTCATACCAAGGAGGTGGAATTCCTGGGGTACCGCTTGTCAGACAAGGGGTTGGCCATGGACCCCGGCAAGGTTCAAGCGGTGCTGGAATGGAAAACACCCAAGACCAAGAAGGATGTGCAGAGGTTCCTAGGGTTTGGAAACTTTTATCGTAAGTTCATCCGAAACTTCGCCCACCTGACGGCGCCCATCACGGACTGTCTCAGCGGCAAAAAGAAGTTTGTTTGGACGGGGGAGGCGGAGCGAGCGTTTGAGGAACTGAAAAGGGCCTTCGCCTCTGACGAACAACTTCTACATGTGGATTTACAAAAAAAGCTGAGGGTCGAAACAGACGCTTCGGACAGAGCCATAGGGGCGGTGCTTCTTCTGCAGCCGGGGAAGGAGGGGTCAGAGTGGCGACCGTGTACCTTCTTTTCGCGAAAGCTGAACAAATCTGAGAGAAACTACACGGTGCACGACCGGGAACTTCTTGCGATTTATGAGGCCTTCCGGAGATGGAGGCATCTACTAATTGGTGCACAACAGAAGGTGCAAGTGTGCACGGACCATAAGAATCTAGAGTATTGGAGAACTGCGCGAGTGCTCAACCAAAGGCAGTTGAGATGGGCCCAGGAGTTCTCCAAATTTAACTTTGAGATTTGTTACGTACCAGGCCCGGAGAACGTTAGGGCGGACGCTCTCTCACGCAAACCTGAATATTTGGAGGGAGAGGGTGCACCCGAAGAGACCCATGTCATTCCCGAGGACCGCTGGGTGTGCGGGGCGGCTTTGGTGGGGCAAAGGGAACTGGTAGAGGGAACGGTGCAGGATGAATACGCCCAGGACAAACTCAGGGGTCTCAGGAGGGAGGGAGACAAACCCGGGGGTTTTGAGGAGAGAAACGGGGCGTTGTACTACAAGGGAGCGTTATACATACCTGAAGGGGAATTGAGGGAAAAGGTACTCAAGCAACTGCACGATAGCCCCACAGCAGGGCATTTTGGGCAACACAAAACCATGTGGCTGGTTACCAGGGAATTCTGGTGGCCCAAGGTCAGGGAAGATGTGCGTGAATATGTGAGAGGGTGTGACCGATGTCAACGAGCCAAGGGGGAGAGGCGGGCACCGGCAGGTTTATTAGAACCACTACCCACGCCGGAAAGACCATGGGAGGCAGTGGCAATAGATTTCATGACTGATCTGCCCAGGTCCAAAGGGAAGACAGCCATTATGGTTGTGGTAGACCTGTTAACCAAGATGGCCCACTTTATAGCCTGCTCACATGCGGTCACAGCAGAAGAAACCGCTAAATTGTTTGTGGAAAATGTGTTTAGGTTGCATGGTGCCCCCTTGAGGGTGGTTTCGGACCGAGGGAAACAATTTACTTCCAGGTTCTGGAGGAAGCTCATGAGCCTATTGCATGTAGAGGTGAATTTTTCCACTGCCCGTCATCCAGAAACCAATGGGCAGGCGGAAAGAGCTAATGGTGTCCTCCAGCAATATTTGAGGTGTTATGTGAATGACAGAGAGAATGATTGGGTGGAGAAGCTGGCGTTGGCAGAATTTGCCTATAACAATGCAGAGAACGTGTCCACGGGGATGAGCCCTTTTTTGGCCAATCACGGGTGTCATCCCCGAGCCTTCCCAGGGGGGGAGGGGGAGAACTGGAGCGTTCCTGCCGCAGAACAGTTCGTTGAAGAAATGGAAGCGATCCATCGCCAGCTCCAACTTAATTTAAACAGGGCGAAGGAGGAATATAAGAGGCAGGCAGACAAAACCAGAAGGGAAGGGGAAAGCATTAGGGTGGGGGACCAGGTGTGGCTGTCCACCCAAGGGTTACCATTTAAAGGAGGTTGTAAGAAGTTAAGACCCAAAAGACTGGGCCCATTTGAAGTCACGCAACAGGTCAACCCAGTGGCTTTCAGACTCCGGTTACCGAACCACATGAAGTTGCACCCAGTGTTCCACAGATCATTGCTGTCACCGTATATAGGGGACAGAGAGGGGAGGGTCAATAGGGGACCAGCTATGGAAGAAAAAGAACACAGCTACCATGTAGCGGAGATTCTCGATTCCAGGTGGAGGGGAGAGCAAGTAGAGTATTTGGTAATGTGGGAAGGGGAGCCGGAGTCGGAAAACACCTGGGTCAGGGCAGAGGAGGTAGATGACGAGGTTTTGATTGAAACTTTTCATCAGAGATTCCCTAGAAAACCCCAGCCAGTGGCGAGGTTCCGGAGGGAATACTTCGCCACCACCGACGACGAAGAAGAGTTGGAGGGGTTCGCTGATTCCGAGGTGGAGGAGGATTCAGCGAGTCGGAACGAAGACCGATGGAGGGAATTGTTCGAGACGTCTGAAGATGAAGAGGATTCTTTTAGGGGTTTCAGCTCCTCACCGCCCAGAGGAGAAAGTAGGGGCGGGGGAGAGGGGGGCCCTGGAGGGGAGGTGGATGTCAGGGAACTGACATCGGAGGAAAGGGAAGTGGTAAGGCTCCCAGAGACTGGGAGAGAGTCAACAGCCAAAGCAGGGACCAGCAGGGGGAGCGCGGGGTCTCTGGAGGAGGATCTCAGTAATGCTGAGAGAGACGCAGCAGCCCAGGCAGGAAGCAGCAGGGGAGAGAAAGGGGTGAGAGACACTTCGAGCGAAAATAGCGGGGAGGTGTCAGAAGCAACTGCAGGGAGACCCATGCTGCGCCGGAAGCTGCCACGTCGTGAGTCCAGGAGACGCGTTTCCGTTAAGGAACTTCTTTGCTGGAAGCGCTTCCGCAGACAGCCACTGTCAGACTCTACTAGTGACTAGAGCAGACATGTCTGAGGAGCTCTGTCACACACAGAGGTTTGTGGGGTCGCACAAACTCTGAAGGGGCACAATTTTAAGCACAAGCAGCTAACCATCCCCTGACACTCTACAGCCGCTCCTGATCATATCAGCGCTCCTGTGATTTTGCCTGCAATAAAAGGAGATCTATTATAGAGAAAGCAAATGAAAACTGTAAATGAGGCTTTTGAAAATGGGGTCCAACTTTTGTCCCAGCTGGCTAAACTCATGAATCAGAATGGAGACCTCCAGATGAAACTTTATAACCTCAAAAATTGCAGGCAGCGCAGGCAGAATCTGTGAGTGAGGGGAATTCTGGAAACCACGGGGCCGGGTGGGGGGGGGACCTGTTGGATATGCTAACACATTGGGGCCAAGATGCGTTCCCAAATCTGAGAATGAATAATACAAATGCAGAATGAGTCCACAGAGCCCTTGACCACAAGTGCTCCAACCCAGCCAAGCCTAGAGATATTGTGTCACCAATAAAGATATTGCTTTACACCACAGTAAAGGGATGAAATAGCACGGGTGACTTGCAGCACCCAACATCTTCCCTGCCATGGATCCTCTGTAATGCTTCTTCAAGATTTGAGCACAGACACCCTTTGCAGGCAGATCCTGAGATTGCTTACTCTGAAGCGACAGGAAGTCAAATAAATGGGGGTCCCCCTTTCACCTTATGGTAGAGCAGATGGAATCCAACATGTAACTGCAAGGATGCAGTCCAAATTCTGGCTCTCCTCAACGCTGCATCTCCATAGATGGAGGAGGAGGAGGGCCTTGAAGAGGACTTTGAAGAAATGCTGCAACAAAACTGGATGAATTGGACAACAGGATAAAGCAGATAGGCCCCTAAGAAGAGACAATGTTTTTCGAAATCTGACCAGGTCAGAAGCTGAACAAGGAAAAAACAGAGCACATTAGCTTTTATCCACACATACCTTTTGCCCCAGTCTTTAAAGCTGAAGTGCAATAAATGGCAATTCTGGTTTTCTGCAAGTTGCCGTTTGCTCTGATTCAGCAGTAAAGAGCGGGTTTTCATGGGGAAAACTCCAGAGCAAGAAAAAGGGTGCTTGGACACAGAACTTTAAAGCACAGACTGTGCCTGGAAACCGTGGAGGAAAGATAAGTGTGGAAAATTTCTTATTTATTCTTTATTCTTTACTTTTTCTTAGTTACTTGTGTGAGAGAGACAAGCAGGGCAGAGGTAAAAGTAAAGGGGAGACTCTGGCTCCAACTCCCAATGGTCACAAAATGCTGCTGCTTCACCTCCTTCTCCTTGCATGGTCTTTGTGCACCACAGAAGTGCAGAAGCATCAGGGCTGAGATGGGCAGCGGCTGGAGTGGCTGTTACAAGCGCAGGAGGAGAGCCTGTTTCCCAAGCTTAGGGCCACAAGGGGAAGACACTGAGAGGCCTGCATAAGATCCAACTTTCAGTGGCAGAACAGGATGGGGGTGAAAGCTGGGCAAGGAGAGAACGTGCCAAGTCAGACACATTGAGTCCATCTAGCCCAGAATTGTCTACACTGACCAGCAGCTGTTCTCTGGGGTTTCAAGCAGGGAGAGCTGACTGAAGATCTTCCCTCTGGGTGACCTTGGGCAAGTTGCCACTTCCCAGACTCACTACTGTTTAATCTGTATGCTATTTGCACAGCACCTTGTAAAGCAAAAGTTCCGCAGGAGTGGTTAAAATAATAGCATGAATGTGTTGCAGCTGCCAAGTCCTGGTTGCCAAAGGTCACAGTGGATTATTTTCCGTGCTTCTAAACTACTCTGCTGTTCTGAGGTACTTGCCTCAAACCAAAGTGTTGGGCCCCACAGCAGTGGCCTCAAAAGTGGGCCATGTTATTAATGACTCTGGAAGACATGGCAGGCACACACACACCCCACATATGCTCTGGTGGGTTGAGCCAAAGAAGGGATAATTCCTTCACCTCTCCACAGTAGGAACATAAGAAACCACCCAGTACAGAGTCAGAACCTTGATCTATCTAGATCAGGATTATCTATGCTGACTGGAAATAGCACCTGTCCAATATTTTGGGCAGGTGTCTCTCTGAGCCCTACCTGGAGATGCCACTGCCACTGGTAAAGGTAAATTACCCATGGATGGTTAAGTCCAGTCAAAGGCGACTATGGGGTGCAGTGCTCATCTTGCTTTCAGGCCAAGAGAGCTGGCGTTTGTCCACAGACAGCTTTCTGGGTCATGTGGCCAGCATGACTAAACCGCTTCTGGTGCAACAGAACACTGTGATGGAAGCCAGAGCACATGGAAACACTGTTTACCTTCCCACCGCAGTGGTACCTATTCATCTACTTGCACTGGCATGCTTTTGAACTGCTAGGTTGGCAGTAGCTAGGACAGAGCAACGGGAGCTCACTCCATCGTGGGGATTCAAACTGCCAACCTTATGATTGGCAAGCCCAAGAGGCTCAGTGGTTTAGACCACAGCACTACCTGCGTCCCATGCTCTGCCACTGAGCTATGGCTCATCCAGGATAAGGACGCAATAGGTTCTGATCTCACTAAGAAGCCAGTTGCCCATTGATTGCATGGGCATGGCTTGTTCCTCAAAATCCTCCAGGCACAGGCACATGACATAAATTTGCACTGAACTTGCAAAGTGTGGGGAGAGCCACACTGTCAGGGCCTGGTACAAAGGTCTATGCTCTATCCTCCTAGGCGACCCCTTCACAATGCCCCTGTAAGCAAGGGGCAATCAAAAGCTTAGTGTGCACTGTATAAATAATAAAATTAGTATTAGAAGTATTAGTAGTGCAAATGGAATCCAGTGTGTTCAGTCCTCTCCAAAGAAAATGTTTCCTGTTAAGATGGCCCTTCTAAAAAAAATCCCTGAAACACCAGAAACTTATCATTACGTTAAAAAAAAAAAAATCCAGAAATATTTACAAAAGTTTCTTTAAACAAAAACATATTTTCCTTCTGAAAAGCCTCCATCCTGACACAAAATGAACATGCTGGCTGTTTCATTCACAACTTTACATTCTTTTTGGTTTTTATGCACAGGTTATTTCAACATTCATTCCTCGAACAAGCACTGAATATCTAATTAAAGATGGTGCATCTTCAAGCCTTCATTATTGTCTAGAGGTTTGTTTCACTTCCAAGAAAACTTATTAGGGCCCCTCTATTAATGTAATTTAATTGTGGGGGGGCAGGGGGAGCAAGCATTTGTTTTTCATTTCAAAAATAGGTGGTTTTGAAATTCTGGCCTGTCAACATCACTTAAAACATCCCTGTTCCGTGCCTCGGTGTAATACATTAAATCAGCATTTTAATTGTGCCCTGGCCTTGCGGTTCCTGGCAGTACAATAAGTTCTTCTGTGAAAGCACATCTCTAAAAGTCCTACTGAGTGATTAATTACAAGTCTGGAAGATATAAATATGCCGTTCAGTACGGACAGTATGGACTGTTGGAAGCGATGGTCTGTTATGCCCTGGAGAGCTCCTTTACTTAGCAGACATCGTTTTAATTCAAACAAGATTCCAGCTTTGCTGGTCTCCTCCAACAGCAAGACTGGCCTCCATTAGCCTCCTTCATTAGCACCACATACAAACCTCCAGAATCACTTAGCTGTTCCTACAGAATTCCATCAGCTTCCTGTAAGGCTGCAAACACACCATACACTTAAGGCACATTTAAAGCACATGGCTCCCTGCAGAGAAGCCTGGAAGCTGTAGTTCACACACCCCACAGAGCTACAATTCCCAGCACCCTTAACAAACTACATTTCTCAGGATTCTTTGGGAATATGTCCTATGCTTTAAAATAATGTATGGTGTGTGTGCATACAGGGAGAAGAAAAAGCAGGAGAATTTTGTCAGCATGTTACTCAACGGACAGTGGCAGCTCCTTCATGTATGACAGGTGGATTTGATGTTGTCGCTGGCTGCTTCATTCAGAAACTGCTGCTGAAATGTCCCTCCAGTCCAAAAATGTGTTGCCAAGTGACAGGGCAGGAGGTGGAGAGAAAGAATCTATGACCAGAACAACCTGCCCCTTCAGTACATGGAACCAGCTGAACAGGAATTTGCTTCTTTACAAATACAAAATTTGTATAATTTGTATAATTTGTGCTGTTCTTGTAATGCCCAGATCTACAGCACTACCCTTAGCCTCTTTATTTGGCCCTCAGAAGCAGAAACAGAAGGATCTGTCAATTTCAGTTCTCAGTTGCTCGTTTTTCCAATTTGGTCCTCCACATTTCCGTAGCAATTTGTGAATATCTTTTTTAAAATGCTCTTGAAAGTTCTTTAGCAGTTTAGTGTTAATTTCTCCCCATAAATACATTTGTATGCAGTTTTAACTAATATACACATTTTTGTAAGCAATTTCTCCTAACATAATGCAGGATTGCAAGTTATTTTCTTGAATATATTCATTTTTATGGACACTTTCTTCTAATCTGTGCATTTTTGTAAACACTGGTTGGAGAACTGCATTGCAAAATTTGGATAAGTGTGAATTCCGAAGGATGGCTGGTTTTGGTTCTCATATTTTGGGGAAAGTACAAACATGATGAATTCAGCTTTGAATGTGAATGGAATCAAATTTCTCTCCCATCCCAGCTCAGGAGTCTCTGTAGACTACAGCCCTCATTGGCCCTGCTTTGCACCCTCTTTGAGTGATTCTGCCTGGCTGGAATGTGTCCTTGATAATGGCTCTTGCTTGGATGGATGGATGGATGGGTGGGTGGGTGGGTGGGTGGGTGGATGATAGAGAACAGTGTGTGAATGTGTGTTGAAACCATTATACAGTACAAAGGGAAATTCAAGTTAATTGTTCCACCCACTTTTGCTTCTGTCCCTGCCCACCGATGACATGTCCCCCTTGGAAAGTTGTTCAGAAGGGAACATGGCACTCAGCCTGAAAATGGTTCCCACCCCTATAGTAAACATTAGTGTGACTTGGTATAAGGCAGCTTCCTATGATGAAACACATTTTATTTCTGGATCTTCGGTGGGCATTTTACTAATGGGCACCCAGCGAAAAACTTCTTCAGACGGTTTTTCTCCAAAAGAAGGAAGTTGGCCTTTGGCAAAATAATTCTGCTAGCATTTGAGTTTACTTTTCATTGTGGATGTGTGGAGGGGCAGCACATGCTCCCAGAGCCATTCCCATCCTCATTTCCTCTCTCCCTCTCTGCAAGGGAAGTATCCTGAGGTTAGGCAGATGAAAGCTCTCATTTCTTTCCATTTTCCTCATCATGTCTGTGTTTTAAAGGCTGATGGCAAAGGCAACCTATAATAACCCTTGATGAAGCACAGACTGCAAACGTACAAAAACAAAGCAAGCATGTTGTAATTATTAATTTTTAAAGTTGGGTGAGGCAAAAGAGAGAGAGAAATCTACATGCTGTTGTCTCATTTGTCCAACATAAGGGGCCGGCCACTGGTTGGAGTGGGTGTATGTGTGTGCCACCTTACCCTTTGCCTTTTTAGTATAAATAATCACATTTGGGCTGGGGGGCTGAACCCTTCTTCCGGTGGCCAGATATTTCTCTTTTTTTAATGCTATGTATTTTTAAAAATATTTATTAATATTAACAACAAAATATAACAATACACCAAAACAAGAAAGAAACAATTCCAAATCTTACAGATTAAAACACGAAACTAAGAATGAAAGAAAATAAAAAGAAAAAAGAAAAGAAACGAAGATAAAACAAAAAAGAAGAAAAACAGACATATTCCCAACACCATATTCATTGTTACATAACCAAAGTTGATAAATCAAAGACTTCCACTGATCTCACAACACTTCATTTCAGTCTCGTTATATCTTTCTGTATTTCCTTATTATCTCAATCCATACATATGTGTGTGTGTGTGTGTGTGTGTGTGTGTGAATATTCCTTCCCCTTTCTATTCACGAGGTCATTCTAAACTCAAGCAGATTTTTACTCTTGAACCTTGTTTTTTGAAGTATTCATTCAAACAGTCCCATTCCTTCTTCACTAAGCTTTTTGGTTTTTGTCTTATTATGTCCATCAGTTTGGCTAACTCCACATATTCACAAAGTTTACATAGCCATTCTTCCCTGGTAGGTATTTGTTTCCCTTTCCAGTACTTAGCTACCAGGATTTTTGCCGCTGATGTCGCATATAAGAATATTTAAACTTTATCTCTTGGAATGTCAACATTTAATATTCCTAATAGGGATGCCTCTGGGCTTTTACTATAAGTAATTCTTAGTATTTTCTTTATCTCTTCATGGATCATGCTCCAAAATTTCCCAAACTCCGGGCATGTCCTCGGTAGCCAGATATTTCACATTCCTTGACCATCAGTGGTAGGATTTGTTGGCTGAATCACCTCCCTGTCAGATAAGCCAGCCCAGCCCTTTCGTAGAATTGTCTACATGCTCTGGAAGCCATCTTCAACTGTTTTCTGTTCAGCAGAGTATTTTGTGACCCTCCTCCACCCCCACACATACCCCTGTCCACTTTACTGAAACCTTTAGGCTCAGGAGGACTGAAATGGCCAAGACATGCTGCCAGGCTACTCACTCAATCCTGTGCTGAGGGAGGGGGCAGGATTGTCCCCAGGCAGGCCCAAATTATTTCACTGCCTCTGGCCAAGGTCAAGGTGGTATATTCATCCCTCCATTCCAAGGACAGAACCCAACTGGGCTTGCAGTTGGCGAGAAGAGAGTGTTCATCGTCATCACAGTGAAGCAGGTTGGTTTTTGGGGTGCAGGACCGACTAAGTGACATACACAGGGCTCTGTCATCAAATAGAGGGAAATGGCTGGTTCCTCCACCGACCTGCCATCAGAGGCACTTATCTCTCCTCCGGGTAAGGAGAGGGCCGGCCGCAGGTGTCCAACAAACCACATCCTGGGACATCCTTGGAAGCTGAGGGAAGCATTTCTACCTCCTCAGTCCGAGATGTGGGAAGTGTCTTCCTTGCTTGCTTTGGAAAATTGATAGACTGTAGGTACATCATTATGGAACCTGGCTTGTATATTATATAAGCAGCAGCATTTATGTATCCTATTTTATTTTAATGTGCATGTACACACACAGAGATCCCTGAGAAATTACTTTTTTTATTATCCACCTTTTATAACACCACCCTAACCCCGTAATAGTAGTTTAAACTCACAACCCATTTCAAACACAATTACTAAAAAAAGGAGGGAAAGCCTGACCATAACCACCACTCCTCTGCAAAATCAAAACGTAAAAGAATGCTGGATTCCACCCACAATTGGGGCTGCTTGTTTAGAACAATGTAGGCTCATTATTAATATGAATTGGGGGAGAAGAAAGATCAAAGCTAATGTTTATTCCTGGTGGCATGTGAGCTGAAGGACATTCCCAGACATTTGAATACACACACACACACACACACACACACACACACACACGATCTTTTCCTCATGTTTCCTTTGGGGGGAAATCTGTTTAGTGAATTCCTCTCCCGGCTCTGGCTTTATGAACCAGGTTTGTCTCTCTTCCATCTGCAAATGGCCAGCTGAGCTGCTGGGGGAGCCTCCAAGTTGGCTGTGATTTCATTCACTCAGGCGCAGCTAAGCATCTTAACAACCAAGCAGGGAAAATGTGTAACAAAAGGGCAGCCAGTCTATGGCCATTGTCCAGCAGCAAACTCCACTCCTTTGCTGCATAAGGAAACATTTAATCTTCAAACAGGTGACCACTTTGTCGATTATTACTTTTCACATGGCGGGGAAGCTAGAGAGTTGGGGTTAGCATCAAAAAAATGTGTGAGATCTGAGCGAAAAACTAAGGATATCCCACCCTTTATATGGTTTAAGATTTCTTTCCATACCACTGGAGCCATCTGTATCTGCAATTACGAGGGAAAACAATAGGGATTTGCAATAAATCTTGCCTAAAGCTGCAAATTGTTCTGGTGCTTACAAGCAGGGATTATGAATAGCTTGTTTGTTTCTGGGCAGAGATACCAAGTCAAGAGTAAGGATTGTGGGTGGCCGCAAAGGCACCGATGCCGACATGGCAAACTGACTTCCCTCAGAGAGGTGCATTAGCCTCTATTGGTTACAGTTGAGCGCGACTCACATTCCGGGGCCACACAGCATCCCTTGTGGGAGTGCTACAATATCCTTCCCACGTCCCTTTGCTATGCCTATCAGCAAGCCGATGCCAGGAGATTAGGTCCATAGCAGTCAATCGTTCCATATAAACATCCTCTTTGCCGCAAATTTTTGCCACTCCCGTTCCACCCCAGTCTGTCTTAGCGTGACTAATGACATCCACCAGAGAACCGCAGCTTGAGCCACGGCGCTGTAGCAATCATGTAGCTCTGTGCATGCATTTTAATTTCATGCTCTGTTGGGGGGGGTGGAGAGAAGAGGGAGTGGGGAATCACCACCAGGCTTAAACAAAAATTGAGTCTTTATCATGTGTTGTTTTACATGCCTTTTTTAAAAAAAGCTCCCCAGCTGCGTAATGTGCTTCTCAAAAGGTACCTCAACTGAAGCTGCTGCTACCTGGAGAGGAGGCTATAGAAAGAGATTTGATCAGAACCTGATTGGAGTCTTCTGGATTATAAGCAACAACAGCCTGAAAATAAGTACTGTATACACACATACACACACATATGATAACCCTGGGAAATCGGAAGCATACCAATAGTTTCAGCAGATGGCTGCCTGGTTCTCCTTGCAGCGTGGTTTGGCCTGACGGCACCCGCCACCCCATCACAATCTCCGTGGGAGAATTGCTACCGGCAGATCACACACCTGGGCAGTTTTGAACACAAGCAGCAACTGATGTCCTTCCAAGAATAAGGAAATGGGGGAAGAGCAAGTGATACCATGGAGGTGGTCCGGTTGAGACAACTGTGCTGGTCTCCTCAGGCGTGTTATACGAACACTGCTTTCCTTATCCCTGACATTTGCCTTCAGTGAAGAAGAACATAAAAGGCTTCCAACTGTGTCCTAAACCAGGAATTCCCAAACTGTGGTCTGTGGACCACAAGTGGTCTGTGAGCTTCATTCAGGCGATCCATGGCGTGTCTGTGGATTTGTGGTTGAAGAAAGGAGGCAGCACACCCGTCACATGGAATATTCATATAATTGTATTTTTATTGCTCCATTTTATTTCTTTTATTGTATTTTATTGTGTTACAGATTGAATTCTATTGAATTACAACTGCTGCAGCAGGCGGGAACATCGTTAAGTGGTATGCCAAGACCCTCAGCAATTTTCTCCCCACGGTGGGGGGAATGTTTGGGAACCCCTGTGGTAGATTCTCTCCCACACTGTGCAAGTGGCTTTAAAGGAGGAGGAGATAAATTCATGGAGAATGAGGCTATCAGCAGCTACAAGTCATGATGGCTATGTTCAACCTCTGTCATAGGCAGTAGGTGTCTGAATGCCAGTTGCTGGGGAGAATGCAATTGTACTCATGTCCAGTGGGCTTCCTGATGGGACATTTTATTGCGTACAAACAGGGCCAACCCAGTCAGATGGGCAGGGTATAAGTAATATTATTATTATTATTATTTCTATTGTTATTATTAAACTAGATAGGGCCCCTTTGGCCTGATCCCCCTGCAGCTGGGCTCTTCTTATGAATGTTGTCTGTGAATGCTAATGCTGAGAAAAAGGGGTGGGGAAATAATTGGTTCCATCACATGGAAGATGAAGCAAGCTTGTTTTCTGCTGCTTCAATGGATTCAAATTACAAGAAAGGAGATTCCAACGAAACATGAGGAAGAATTTTCTGAGGGCAAAAGCTGTTTGGCAGGGCAGCAGACTACCTCAAATGTGGCGGACTCCCCTTCATGAAGGTTTTTAAACAGGTTGGATGGCAGGGTGTCAGGGATTATTCAGCTTTGGTTCCTGCATGGCCATGCAGGGGGTTGGACTAAATGACCCTTGGGAGCCCTTCCAGGATCTTTTGAACTACAGCCCAGCCAGCATGGCCAGTGGCCAGGAAGGGTAGAAGCTGTAGTCCAACAATATCTGGAGGGCCCCAGGTCAGCCCTTCCCCTGCATTGTACACACCAGTCAGTGTAGGTCTTACAGTTGCAGCACACAAGGTAGCACTAAAGAACAAAGAGAGAAAGCACTCCATCTCCTTGTTCATGCCTGAGAACAAGGCCCTGGACATGAGCCATTTCAGAAGGTGAAGATTAAGACATCTCCCTCACTCCTTGGCCCGTGCAGGGAGCAGAGTGCATATTGGGCAGTGTTGTAGCAATTCCACAGGCTCCTTGCTGGCTCCCAGGCTCACTCCAAGATTGGGCTGGTGTAGACCAGGCCCTGCCTCTGTCCAGTGGAGGAACACACCTGACCCCTGACTCAGGCACTCCTGCTCCTGATGCAAGACCCAAAATAAGTTTTTATGACCATGTGGTTGCCGCTGCTGTCGCCTTTCCCTTCCCTGAGGATTTTGAGAAGGAAGCAAAGGCCATTTTCTTTGCTTTATGAGTTTCAATAGCTGGATTGTTTTTTGGTCCCAAAATACGGTTGTGCAGCGTGGCTACAGCACTTTATAATTTCTTGCTGATTATTGTTGCTATTCTGCTGCCGTTATGCTAGAAGCTGCATTGGGCTTATAGGAAAGATGAAAGGTCCAAACACATAAGCAAGCTAGTCCTGCCTGCAGTTAATGCATAAATGCCAGGGTCCTGTCTACCTGGAAAGCAGATGTGGAAACCCTGACTCCTGAACATTCATTTGTCTGTGGGGCAAGTTGTGGTAATTCAGTGGCAACTGCAAGGCACTCTGCACATGTTCAAAGGCACTCTCCTCCTTTACCACATGCCCCAGGACCAATCTTGGATATTAAAAAGACATTCCATCCAGGGCCCAAGTTAAGCACAGAGCACAAGATGATGGGCCCAGCGAATGAGCATCTCTCTCCAGGGTGTGGAGATGGGGAGAAATGGTGCCCAGTGACCAGAAGAATCAGAGGACCATTAAGACATTCCATTTGTCTGAGAATTCACAGTCTGTTTTAATACACTAATGTTCCAGAAAGGGCAAATAAATTAATGACTCCTTCTGCTAAAGAGCCTTTTTTGAAGAAATGCGGCACTGTCTTTAAAGCCCTGAGACAGACTTTTCTGCCCCCTAGTGGGGGAAAATGCAGAGAAGACAACAGAACAGCTCACCTCTCTGGTAAGCATTTCTGCTCTAAGAAATGGGGTTTCAATGGCAGGTTTAAATATTGTAGCAAAACACAGAATGGATACTTTAAGGTAGGTCATACGGGGTATTAAACTATCTTCTGCAACATGTCAGAAGATAGCCAGTGTAGTGCAGTGGTTAGAGTGCTGGACTAGGGCCTAGGAGACCAGGGTTCAAATCTCCTCTCAGCAATGACCTCGGGCCAGTCACTCACTCTCAGCCTAGGCTTCCTCTGAGGGTTGTTGTGAGGATAAAATGGAGATGGGGAGAAGTGTCTATGCCACCTTTCAGCTCCTTGGAGGAACGCTGGGGTATAAATGAAATAATAAACTGAATTGACTGTAGTTTAAGAAAGGTGACCAGCATCCCTGCACAACACACACACACACACCCCCTGCATTGTTATCTTGAGGGTTTCTGGCGTCAGGGCAGATGCTCCCCACCTGCCTTTTCATTAAGGAATATTATGGCCATGTTACGAAAATGTAGGACAATACCTCTTTTTTACTCCGCAACCTCCTTAATTCATACCCAGTTTACTTTACTCATTTCTGCAAACAAACAAACCCAATATAACCAAACAAACTGGGCCTACCTCTGATATCAGGAGATGATCCACTGATTCTTAACTGTGGTATGTGATGAAAGTTAAGAGACGTAAAGTAGAGGTTTGGAAATAGGTTTGTGTGTGTTTAAAATTTGTGCTGCACAATTCTGAAGTCATGGAAAGAAAAATAAATCCACGACTCTGTAATGTAATTTTACAGTCATTACTGAAGTTTATTGATCTGTCAGTTTAAAGTGCCACAGTATCAGTTCACCCTGTATTGCATTAAACTTTTTTTTTAAAAAACACACTTTAAATAAAAATCCCATTTTGTGACTCAGGTATACAAAAGTGCAAGCTTCGGGCCCTCTGATGTGTCAAACGACATAAATCAAAAGTCATAAGGAAAATGTATTCCCCCCACCAGAAAAAGTGAGCCATAAACAGAACAGTCTAAAGGATAAACTTCCCCCCAAAAAATGCAATGAATTATGTTCAATTCATCTTTCTTTCTGCATCTGCTGCTTTCATACATCTGCTGTGCTCATTTAGAATTTTTTAAAAAGATTCCCATTCATATGCTGTCGTACGGCTCTCCCAAAGGACTTTGCAGCATTAATAAAACAGGTAGATGAACATTCTGCACAAGAGCTACAATGGAATTATTTTAATGTTCAACTGAATCTGAGCAGATTGGAAAATGACATGTACAACACCTTTAAGAGACGTGCCTGGGAATTAAAACTTACTGTCTTACTGAGGACAAAGAGATGAACAGAAACCTCAGATTCCTGAGGAGTCATTGCAATAGTAATTGCCCTGCTGCTGGTGGTCAGTGTATTAAGTGAGTTTTAAGTGAATAGGTTACAATTCAAATGCAGTGGCTAAAACACCAGCTTTGCAGCTGGAACACATTCTTTCCTTCTCCCTGGAATTTAGCCTTCTGCCTGATGAAGGGTCCTGTGTAACTAGAAGCTTTGCATATTCCCAAATCAGGAAAAAGTGCTCTAATCTTACATACACCCTTCCTGATTTTGCACTTATCCGTCTTCACAGTCAGCTATCAGTTCAAGCATTATAAGGTAAATTGGGGGTTTGTGAGGGTTGCAATAAAAGGGGCAGTGCTATCTGGAACAGCCACCTCTTAAGAAGGCAAACAGCTTATATGTTGTCATTAGTGGCAAGTGCACAACTTGCTTGTGAACAGGTAGATTTATTTATTTAAAATATTTATATCCTGCCTTTCTGCCTGACAACAGGCCTCCCTAACGGTGGATGAATTGAAAATGCTTAACAGCACAGTAAGAAGATTCTTTGAAACTGCAGTGGTGACTTATGAAGACTGAGGAGGTGAGACATAGGAGGCGTATATCCTCTGCCCATATTTTAGATGGATCCAATTTCTACAGGAATACAGAAATAATTCAAGAGGAAAAGCAAGACAATGAAGATCATGGACGTCCTTAAAGTTGGTTTTTCAAGGGACAGAAAGAGCTCTTTTCATGTAACTTATTGTTTTTCTCATTCACCCTATCCTATGGTTTGGAAGAGTTTACAGAAATGTCAGGATATATGTTAGTTAAATGGCTCACTTTTGTTTTTGATGCAATGATGACTGTCTTTCCATGGTTGCCCACTGGGCTTGTAAAGGGTTCTGAGAGCCTGAAACAGCCTCAGGAAGGAGGCCACCAGTTCCACTGCCCCCCCATTTTACAGATGGGATCTGTGGCCATAGGACAGCAACTTGTCCAGAACTACCCTGTACTGAATTATCCACACTGGACATTGCAAGCAGAGCACCACCAAACTTCCTTCTCTCGCCCCACTTGCCAGCACATATCAAAGTCCCATTATTGTGGAACACCCCCTCTTCCCAAATGAAACAGCTCCATCAAAACCCAGCTAGCGGAGAGACCCTTCTTCACCCAGGCAAAAGAGTTCCACTTGGGAGCAAAGCAACACCTATTTTGCTTTCACTCAAATATTTCATAGAAGCCGATCTGCAGCAAATCACATTTCATTTCTGCAAAAATAAGTAAAATCATAATCAGGAGGAATCCACAGTGATAACATACTCATAAGTATGGTGCGGTCTTTCGAGAACAAACACTGAGCCAATAAAACAGGAAGGAAAAGCCTCGCAGCAGGAAAGGGCCCTCCCCGCATGGAGGCAGCCGCTCCACCTGCTGTGCAGACAGGGGATTTGTGTATGTGAATTAACACTTGTTCTTATTTGTTTTCTCACCTTTTAATACAGCAGCTGCGGGTGTGCCGCTTTATCTCCAGCAAACGCTAATAAGCAGCTCTAAAAGGAAAGCTCACTTCAAGGACCATGGTGGATAGCCAAAAGGGGGCTGGCTCTTTATTTTGCATTTATTTATTTATATTCCACATTTTTCTCCAAGGAGCTCAAGTTGCTGGTACATGGTTCTTCCCTCTCCTCAGTTCAGTGGCGTAGCGTGGGGGGTGCCAGGGGTGCCAGCCGCACCGGGCGCAACATTTGGGGGGGCGCATTTGGCCGGCCCTCCTCGAGGAAGCAGGAACCCCACTGTCCTCGGACCTCCTCCGAAGCCTGGCGGTGGGGCGGAGAGACCTTCTCCCCGTGCCAGCCTTCGGATGGCTGTCCTGAAGACTTGTGGTGGGAGCAGTGGTGTAGCGTGGGGGGTGCAGGGGGGCCTGCTGCAACTGGCGCAACATCTGGGGGCGGCGGAAGAGACTCGAGTGCTAAAATCCACGGGTTAGGGGGCGCAAATTACTTGCCTTGCCCCGGGTTAGGGGGCGCAAATTATTTGCCTTGCCCCGGGTGCTGAGAACCCACGCTACGCCACTGCCTCAGTTAATCCCCACAACGGCCTTGTGAGGTTGGTTAGGGTGAGAGGCAGTGACTGGCCCACAGTTGCCCAGTGACCTTCATGGCTGAGTGGAGATTTGAACCCTGGTCTCCCGGGTCTTAAGAGAACAACATGCTGACCACCACTCTGAGCAGGCTCATTCTGGCAGGCAGGAGGCACCCGGTTTGGACACAGCCAGAGGGAGGGGGGCACAAATTTGATTTGGTTCTCATTTGCAGGCCAACCTATCTAGTGTGCCCTGGGAAGTCCTGGGAAGCCCCTGGCACACTGTTTCGCTATGCAAATTTGCCTGCCAGACAATTCTTCCTTTCTGCTTGCCAAATTGGATTCAAAGTGGGCATGAATAGAGCGATCAGCTCAGAGAATCTCTAGCAAATGTGACTAAAAGCCACACAACTGGGATAAGTACCTGCAAGTTTTAAATTGCTCCCATGACGAATTGTAATCGCTCCCTTTCCAGTTCTGAATGACCAAGCTTCTAAAACAAGCCCCTTTTATTTTGGAGGCACTGAGCTTGTTATTGCTGAAAATAACGTTCAACTTTATAAATTGCTGTAACATTGTTGGCATTATATCTTGCTTAATAAGGAAATTTAATTGTCCATGTAATTTGGTAATTTCATAATGACATATTGTCTGTTATGCCAGTCTAGAATGACTTAATTTGCCTTTATAAAAGTTCTCATCGGCCTCCCTGAATTATTTTTTAAAATTAAAAGTCATAAATATACACATACACTAAACTATTGCTCTTGTTAATGATGAGTTTCCAAATCGCAGGGCCAGTTTACTTCAAAAACTGATTATTATTGACATTATATTGATTATGGTGAAACTGTTCTGCAATTAGAAACCCAACCCCCCTCCAAAAAAAAAACCTAACACAAATACAAGCCTGATGAATTTCATGCTGATGTAATTGTCAGACTGAAAAGGATGATAACTTTGTGTATTCCAAATTTAGTTTCTGGAGTCATAATCCAGATTTCAGGCTCCCAAAAATTGAGTCTTTCCTCAAAGGAAAAACATTCAACTATCAGAATTCATGACCAATACACATCTAATTTATTTATTTTTTAAAGTTTTTAAGCAATCTCTTGTTCTGATTAATGGCCTTCTGCCCTCAAGCAACATTGCAACATGGGGAAGTGTCTGTGGTGTCAGGCAGGAAGGCTTTTCTTTTGGCAGGGATGAGGAACCTACTGTGGTCCTCCAAAAGTTGTTGGGCTCTTAACTCCTATCATCACAGCCAGGATGGCCAGCCCTTGGGGACGATGGGAGTTGGAATCAAGCAACCTCTGGAGGGTCAGAAGTTTCCCACCCCTGCGTAGTATATTAAGACATTTCTGGGCTACCGTGACCTATATTTTTAAAAAATCATTTTGATAACAAGAGCTGGTAAAGGAAAGGGGAAGCCATAATCTCCTGACAAGACTGCCTGTTTTATGTACATGTTGTTGTTTTTCTTGAGTCCCAATCTACATAGAAAGTGCCTCCTATGCTCTTTCTCCTCCCCCTTCCAGTTTTGTCCTACTTTTTGATTCACTTTCTCTCCTCTCTTCCCTCCTGGGCAGTTGCTGTAGCTGCTTAATATCAAAAAGCCTCCATGTGGTGGTTCAGGAGCAGGGCGAGGCTGACTTGCTCCACAGAGATGCTGTTTTATGTAGTTTAATATAGAGAGTTGTCATGATGGCCCCAAAGAATGACACAAAATCAATAGCACACAAAAGAATAGTGCACCAAAGCTCATTTAAGAGACACCAACTCACCTATGTGGTGCCTCCACATTTGAGGCTGCAATCCAAAACACACTTACTAGGAAGTAAGGCTGCGTACACACAACATTTTATTCCAAAATCAGTGGAGAGTGAGCACATGTTTGTTTTTCCCATGTAGTGTACACACCAGCTACATCTGTTGTATATTTTTTTGCCCCAAAAAAGTGCTTATGGAGAAACTGGTTTCATTCCAAAAATAAAAGCTCATTGCAGATTGATTCTGCATTACCCTGCAGTGTGTCCATTTGAAAACAGATTGTAAGCAGTCCTGGCAGTGGGGCAGAGAGGTGTATCCCTACCTCCCCAATGACGTTGTGGGTGAGCGTATACCAATACTGCAATCACCACTTCCTTCTTCATGCAGCTGCAGAGAGGAAAAGGCGTAGCTCACCTACTCAATGGAACGGCTTTCAAATGGGTTTCAAGTAACCAAGCCCATCCCTGTGGATGCCAGGTTCTAAAAACAATCTACAGTGAAAGCACCATGTTGAGGACAAGCACAAACAATTCTGGATTTTAAAAAAACTAAATTTTTGTGCTACAAATGGCTCGATGTATATGCAGCCATAGTCTCACTGAATGCAACAGAGCTTACTTCTGAGTAAATGTGGTTAGGATTGCATTGTAAATTTACAGTGCTTTCCATAAAACACTCCCTACCATCTTTAGGTCGTCAACCATGGGTACACTATTGCGATAAGGATATCCACCCATCCCAAAATGCAGGAAGAACCACCTCCAACCTTCCTCCTGGGCAGCACAATGAAGTCCCCACCCCCATTTTCATTCCTGATCCCTCTTTAGTGGGAGTTCTGTATGTTGCCTTGCTGTAGACAAGGCAATTAAGGATCACATCAACGATAACAGACACACAATATCAGGAAGATTCAGTTGTGCAATTAAAAACATAAGCAATGTGTATAAGCTAGAGAGAGAAAAGGAATCCATATTCTCACTCAGAAGCAAAATTTGAATAATTACTTGAGAGATACAACGATGTCCTTTCCACCAGCGCGTGTCCAAGTCAAGACTACAATGCCTGACATCAAGAACCCAACAGCACTGACTATCACCTCATATGCCTGAAAAACATGGACATACCGCAGATATTTTAATTCTCTGTAGGGTTTTTTATATGGCTGTGGCATATATTTGTGCTTGTTTATTGAATTTTAGTGCTGTATTTGATTGCACTGCATTGTTTTGATGTTTTTACGCATTTATTCAAATTGTTTGCATGTCACCCAAAGAGGTTTTGGGTTGCCTAATAAACAAACAAACAAAAAAGCAGAATAATTTTGGCATACATTTTCCCCAGTGAATTAAAATCCTGAGAAGCTTAGTGCAGACACTTTTCTACAATTGTGAAGTTTGTGGTTCACACTATGAATCATAAGATGTGTACAGTGTTTAGAGTACCTCATGAGTTGTATATGTCTTCTCTGCATGCAGCAACTGAGCCAAGATTCACCCAATGTACTTTGCATCACATTTCCTTCCACATTCCAGGGGCATTAAGATACACAGAGCAGCCACCTGACGTTAGACAAAATGGGATGAAATGTCTGGATGATGCAGTGTTAATATAATCTACAGATGACCTTACTGAGCTTCCCTGCCTGTCATAAATTTGAATTAATTGTATCATTTTATTTAAGTTCCCAACTTGCTGTGGTGTATTAGCATATAAAAATTAACTCTGCGGGCTGTAATCAGTTCACCTTAATAAACCAACTTACCAGGACAAATGTGATAAAATTATAGTACCCCCTCATGGTGTTACCTTCATACCCCAATAGGACATTGCCTAATATTAAAATCTTCTTCCACCAAGCTTGGTGGATAGCTACGGTAATTAACCTTTTCTAAAATCCAATAAGAGCAAGAGGAAACTAAACGGAATAGCATCAAAGTCTGAAAACAGATGAGGAGGAAATTTCTCCACAAACTGAAGAAGAAATCTCAAAGAGAATCCATATGCATTTATATATCAGCAAACTTGGCAAATATTTGTGCATGAAGGAGTGGAAAGGGCAGATCAAGGTTTGATATTCATAGATAGGAAACCAGCAACCAAACAATGGCAAGTAGTATTCCCCTTTGGCCAGCCCAGGCTCTCTCCTGAGAGCCTGTGTGGTGTAGTGGTTAAGAGCGGTAGTCACGTAATCTGGGAAACCGGGTTCGCGTCTCCGCTCCTCCACATGCAGCTGCTGGGTGACCTTGGGCCAGTCACACTTCTGTGAAGTCTCTCAGCCCCACTCACCTCACAGAGTGTTTGTTGTGGGGGAGGAAGGGAAAGGAGAATGTTAGCCGCTTTGAGACTCCTGAAGGGGAGTGAAAGGCGGGATATCAAATCCAAACTCTTCTTCTTCTTCTTCTTCTTCTTCTTCCTTCCTCCTTCTTACTGGGTCCTCTTTTTACTTTTCTGCACATAAATCCAACACCAAAACTGGCTCCCACATCCCACATGTTCATGGCAGGCAAAATTATTGATCATGGGCAATTAGATGATGAGGGGACAAAGGGGACTTGGGGCTCACTCTAGGAAACGGAATCACTGGTGCCACCCATTTATTCATGCTACCTAGGACCTCAGGGACACTTATGTGCAAATTCTTGCTCGGCTACAGCTTTACTGTGCAGCATTCAAGCCAGTTACAAGTGGATACATGAGGCTCTGAAGAGGATGATTTAGGTGATCAGGGTCAATGTAGGGGTGAGGCATCTGTAATGGGGAATGGGCATTCTGGACAATGCATGCATGGGGGGCGCAATTTGCACTAGAACTCTCACTAGAGCCAGAAGTGATTAAAAAATTCATGTGTGAAAACACCCTCAGTCTCATTGACCCCTCTGAAAATGGAATTAATGAGCTTCAGAAAGATTATTACCCACATTGTGGAGGACTGGGGTGAAATCAGACATTGCCTGTACATTTTACTATAGTTTGATATTCCAATTAAAAATTGTCATAGGGTTAACATGAGGATAGGAATGTATAAATACATTTCAAATGAAATACGAGCCTTGGATCTGCATATCTCCTACGTGCTAATTCCTACCACAAACACACACTTTCCTATATAATCATGTATAAAAACGTCATAATTTATTTCTCTGGTCAATTTAAATCTTCCTTTCCTATTCTTAGCAACTGTCTGAAATTGCCCAGGAATCGTGAAGCAGAAGTGAGTGTTATTCCCTCAGCGGCATATGAGAGTGGCAGTCCTTTGGCCAGGTATGACATGGGCATGCCTGGAAGCTTATAGCTGAATTTAGTTGAAAAACAAATTATGATTTGTCTTCTCAAGGATCTTTATTTAAGTCAACAGACAACTTTTGAAAAGGTAGCTGCCAGTAAGCCAGAGAACTACCTAGGAAAAATTTCATCCTCCTCCTCTTAAAAAAAAATAAAAATCACAGTTCACTGTGACAATATAATAAACGAGCCTTCACTGACCAGAAAGTACACACCTATTTCAAACAGTACATTTTGTCTTTCATTCTATGCTTTCAGTCATGAGTTTCATTTTGCTTTCTCTCCTCTCCTCTCCTCTTCTTAATGTCTCTTAAGCTAAACAGTTCAAATTTTCAATTGCATTATAAAATAAAGGCTCAGAAATGCATATTTGGTGTGATTTTTCAGCTGTGGTTAGCAAAAGTAGCTGGGCACAGTGTTTTCTGTTCTATTAATAATTTTTCATTCTTGTAAAAGAAAACAAGGTAAAATGATGGCAACCATCTGCTTTCTCAATTCTTGTTTGGAGTTCTGTTGGCTACCTCTGTATTCTCTCATACATGACTAATAGGAAAGATACAAGACTAATAGGAAACATAACTGCAACTTCACTTATGGTTGGCTTCAGTTAACAGATGGTCTTTAAACGATCCAACATAAAAGCACACATTTTTATAAAAACTGACCCCCAAACTGCTTCATAAAGTAAAGGGTTTTTTGTTTTTTTTTAGATCTTTAAAAACTTTAAAGAAGTTGCAGTATAAAAGAGGCCCTAGAGTACAAAGAACACTTATAATTTCCAACTTAAAATATCAGAGACAAAAGATTTAACAATACGATAAGTATCAGAAATAACACACAATTCCCTTTGCAGCTATATAAAAAGAGGCTAGTCGGCTGGTAAAAATCTTTCCTACTCATATTTTAAGTATGGCCATAAAATTACAGCAAACAGGTCTGAAAAAAATCTATCTGCCATGGCTGATATACCCATGATGGACTAGCGAAGGCCAACATCTTCCATATGCTGGTTAAGAGCTGGTTAAGAGGTGTGCCTAAGGCTAGCACTACAGCTGCCTCCTTTGGGGGAAATCGTGAGTGATGGTTCAGCCATCTCTAGCAAACGACAGTCCTCTAACCACTTTCCCCAAAGCATCCCAACTGGCTTTAGCAGCAAGTTGCCGCCAGAGAAAATTGTCTGAGGTTCCCTGTGTAGCACCAATTTCTTTTTAAAACAGCCCCTATATCTTACCAAACGTTTCAACTGCTGTTCAATGCAATGATAATCATCCAGTGTATCCTCCTGGATACAGAGGAAGGCAACCAATGCAAGCATCACAACACAACCCACCAAAAGAAATATTAATTTCCTATATACACTCATAGGGTCTGAATTAAGCTCTGAGGAACTACAAACAAGATCTTGGAGTCATAGGGAATAGATCATGCTGGATTGTGGCAAACATACCATGTAACTGTCATGTTTCGAGTGGGACATCACAGATTTAAAGCAGGCATCCCAGTCTCTGATTGGATCCCAGAATGTCCATGCATCCTTCCTTGGGCAGCCACTGCACAGGAGAACAACTTTCCCCTTCTCAGTGTCTTAATAAATTAAGCAGGGAAAGAAAATGGCTGTGGTGGCTGCAGGGAGAAATCTGGCTCTCTACCAATCAGAGCACCTGGCAGGGAGCGCAACAACGTTGATGTGATGGCAGAGCATGATGGCGTAGCAAGGAAGGGAGGACAGCCCTATGCTTTGCCTTGCCCAGCCCCGCTGGAGTGCAGTGTGTGGCCCTGGGGAACCATGAGCCCAGCAGGAAGGTGGCTGGAGCGTGTGGAAAGGAATGAGACTCGGCAGTCGGAGCAGCAGGAGGTGAAAAGGCTCTGGGTGCTCTCTGGCAGTGGCAGCTGCTCAACAGTGACTCTTTCCCTCCCTCTCATACCAGAGCTCAAAGGAGGAGAGATGCGGTGCAGGGCTGATGCTACCACGCCTTCTCTACACTGCTTCTGCCCCTGGCTCAGACCTGAGCCAGGAGTGAAGCTGCAGTGTACGGGAGCCCAGAGGAGAAGAGGAACGCCGCCACCGCTGGTCTTTCTCTACACTACTTCTCAGAGGTGCCCGTGTCCCTGATCCCAGCTTAAAAAGGTTGGAAAGTATGGTCAAAATCACCCACCTGCCCTGAGCCTTAAAAGCAAATTGGAAGACATTTCCAAGCTGATTGTTCTTCCATCCAATTCATCCTCTTGCTGTGAGCAAACCAACCCACTTTGCTAACTGGTCCATTGTACTCTGTCATTTCCCCAGCCCTCATTTTAAAAACACAAACCTCACAAACATGATGCTAGTTAACTTGTGTAAATCAAGTCGCACATCATCTAATCTAGAAGTCATTTGCCTTGAAATTTAACTTCTCCTATTTTTCTAAGACATGTAAATTGTTCTTTTTGACAAAGCTAGGCCAAGTCAAGTGTATTTCAAAAAATATCCTGAAGAAGAAAATTATTTTAGGAAATACATTTGCAGAAAACCAGAAAATCTTTGTGATGTATTAGAATGACTAACATGAAGACAAAGTTGAACAGTACTCATTGTTTTCTTTCTTCCAACAGTCGTAGTGTAATTCAGTTTTGTTGCAAATAAGCCCAGGTACATTTTTAAAGGCTTATTTTATTTTCTGATTAGCTTAAGCCTTGACTGTTTAACTATGGCTCAATTATGTTAATCAATGAACAGTTGCACTGGTATTGTTCTTTCATGTACAAAGCAAGCCCCAACTGGGCTGTCTATTTTTTGCAACAAATTAACTTTCTCTCCCTCTCTCCCTCTCTCTCTCTCTCTTTCCTGCCAAGGAACGGAGGATAGACACAAAAGTTATTATCTGCCTATGAGAGTATGTCAAATGCAGAACAATGGGACTTTGCTTCCCAACATGCACACCACAAATCAGGAGAATGGTTTCTTGGTATAAACATGAGGATTTTATATTATCCTAAATCAGAATTATCTGAGTTTTCCTAAGAAGGAAGGGTATATGATAGTTTCTCCTACCCAATTTCAAAAGTGTCATGCAAATAAAATAAAAATTAGGAGTAGAGGAATAAATAATGCTGGCAACTAATAGAAAGCAGAAAGTAAATTTGTATCACTCAGAGAATCTGCTGTTCTAGAAGCATCATCAGCATCTGTGTCTGAGCAATTCATCATCGCAGGGAGATGGAGGGCTAGAGGAGCAGAGCCAAGCTACAAGCCAGAAAGACCAACACACACATTTTAAGAAGGTTATGGAACAAAAGAACTCATTTTATCACTTGGCTTTACCGCTTGAGAAAATGGCTCCTGGTGCGCTGAAGTCCATGATAAATGTGCCCCCTCCAGATCTTTATTGCCCTTGTAAATCACAGGACTGACAGCAGTTAATAAGAAAGCTTTTGAGTGGTTTTGAAGTTTTGCTATGCTTTGTACAAATAAAGCCTCATAGTAAAGAATTTGCTAGTCCTCAAGATATGGAAAAATTATTGCAAGTGAAACCTTTTTTTATTGTGTTTCCTTTTTCATACTGAAAAGGGAGTATGTGTTAGGAGGATGAGATGATGAAGCCAATCCAGACATGTTGTGTTTCGGTTTCTTTTACTGCTGGTTTTAATTATCTTTAATTGTTTTTAACTGTTTTTATTGATAATTTTAATATTTCTTATAAACCGCTTAAGAGGTTTTACTACAATCCCACAGTACATGAATTGAGTTAAATAAAATATGCAAATAGCCATTTTAACTTGTCTTTCTGATCAGAGCATAATGCCTCTGTCTTACAGGCGCTGGCTCTGGTATTTCTAAGCTTTGGGGCAGGGAATGCAGAGGCGAAGGAGAGGGATGTTGGAAACCCAATTTCCAGCAATGCAGTGGAAAGGACCAGGATTCTACAGCTATAATTACTGGGTAATTATGTTTGGTATCTTTTTTAAACAAAGCAAGTGATGGTTGGGTTTCTATTAAAAGTGATGATTCCAAATACTGGTCAGAGAGAGTGACACTGACTGCCAGCTCACCTCCTGCATGGAACAACAAAATTATTCTAATCTATAGCAAGGAGATACCACAGAAGGCAGCTGCCATGATAGGATAATCCATATCCTGAATTTATACTAGACACCTATCTTTTCCTACGGTGACAGCCTCATCCTGGGCAACACAAATGGACCTCCATTCTAAAGTGATTTGCCCCAGTTCAGTGAATGCAATCTCCATGTGGAAATGGAATTTCTGCATGTAGATCTACTGTACCAGATGTGCTGAGTAGGGGATGACAGACCACATCTAGCCATGTGATAATACGACATGCATAACTACACACAGCATTACCCCAAATGTATCTCCATGCGTCAGCTCATGTGCATTAAGCATGGTAATCTGAAATTATAAGAAGAAAAGCAATTGTAGGAATAACAGTAACTTAATATGGCTAGAACTCTCTCCCAATCTCCCCCCCCCCATAGCCCATATTACATAAGACGTAGTGGTAATGCATGCAAGAACACCATGTGGAGATGTGTGGAATCCATGGCCCTCTCCAGATGTTGCTGAACTACAACTCCCATCAGCCTCAGCAAGCATGGCCAATGGCCAGAGATTATGAGTTGAAGTTCAGCAACATGGGGAGTGGGGGCAAAGGTTCCCCCACCTGGTATGGAGATCATTTTGGGATACACATTTAAATTGAGAGACACCAGGGAAGATGCAGGCTCAAACTTCCGCAGCAGTTTTGCTGGGACCATGCAGGCACACACAGGACAAACTCAAGCATGTAGGGGACAAAGGCTGTGCTGTCAGGTTTTGCATCTTGCTCACAAAAAGCAGCACCCAAGAACAACTTGTGAGCATGGCTGGCACACAGTGCTTTGGATTTGCTTTTCTTCTTCTACGCTGTGGAATCTGGTGAGATTTTGCACTTGCAGAAAACTTGCTCTGAAAGGAAGCCATCCCAAACACAGGGCAATCCCTGGACTTAGGAAACCCAGTTTCCCTTT
Source organism: Podarcis vaucheri (assembly GCF_965113315.1). Taxonomy (NCBI): domain Eukaryota; kingdom Metazoa; phylum Chordata; class Lepidosauria; order Squamata; family Lacertidae; genus Podarcis; species Podarcis vaucheri. Next base: position 50,979,852 of record NC_138765.1, on the reverse strand, counting down.
TGATAGCGTCTAAGGACCAAGGAGTTCTGTTTTGCTCCACTGATTTCAGAGCTCATTCCTGCACAAACCTGGGCCTAATCATTCAGTTCCCTTAAATGAAATGTTTGTTTAGGCAGCAGAAGAGAATAGAAAGCTACTGATGATTAAAGCTCTTGACTTTACAAAATCTATACCACACCCCGCCCCATGCTGGTTAACAGCTAGGTGTTCTCCAATGGTGGAAACCCTTGAAAAGCTCACATCATAATTTGAGAATCACTCGCCAAATCATATAGGTATTGATGTTTGCTGCTCTATAGTTAAATCACATCAAATGTCAATTTAATCATCTCATTAGCTGGCTTTTATTGAGCTTCAAAGCTCTCTACATACCTCTACAATTCTCTGATTAGGCAACATATAGACTGTATTTGCAGTTTGCATCTGCCAAGTGATTAGCTCAGTGGTCCTGCTAATCTGTTCGTCTCAAAGGCATGGAGGTTCAAATTCCTCGGAGGAGCATGCTCTGTTTACATCTTTGGGGCATAATGTCACCATGCAACCTTATGAGCAATATCAGCAAGCAAACGCAACTGCCTGTTTGCTAAGCTAGAGAGTGATTTCAACGACACGGTGCAGGAGGTAATGAAAACACTGACTACCTCTCCCTTGGTCATACTTGGTTAGCACTCAGTAACCTGCCTAGCTTTTATACTTTCTTACTAAGGCTATCCACTGATTAACTATTTTTAGTCAAATTAACCGTAGTCCTGTTTAACAGACTAGTGTTTAATTATCCAGTTAAAGCAAACAGCCCGGTTGCCTCTATAAAGGTAACAAGTTAAGGGGATGTATTGGAGATAACAGTTCCTCCCACGTAATTAACAAAGGCAGATGGAAATATTCTGTTCAAAAAAATCATCCCAAATATAAGAAATGATAATTAATAGCATCAGCAGTGAACACCCTCCAGCTGCAGCCAGCATCGATTCCTCTGATTTAAAATCCACATTCTAAATCTGCGATTAATGAATTAATCGATTAACATGCCGATTAGTTTGATGAATGTTCCCAGCCACACTTCTTGCCAAAAACGCTGATGTAAGAGCCAAGAAGAGAAGTCGGGTGTGTGATTGTCACATACGTAGAGTCTGGATGGCAAAGGTCAGAACAGCTTACTGGTATTGCTGGCCCGCTGCTCCGAATTGTATATCTTTTCTGTCCCTTGGTTATTGCCTGACATGATTTAACAACTGTAATTCCTTATTTAACGATGTCAAAGGTTTTTAGGAAATTGACTGTATTTCACCAACGATATATTTCTTCTTGATTACCGAGTGGTTAAAATGATTTTAAACCAAGACAGCAAAATAAAGCAGTAATAAAATCAATAGAAGGTGCTTAAAACATTCCTTCTATTAGGTAATGGCATTTAAAATATCCGTAGCTTGTAATGGCACTTAGGATATGCCCAAAAATCAATGAGCTAAATTACTTATTGAACTAGTTAATTTGAGCATTGAGTTTTATATGTATATTGATAAAAGAAGCTTCCAAAGGCAGCATTATCAGTTCTGTTATATGGTCAGATGTCTCCCCCTGCTGGAAAGAAGAAAAGACTCCACCCAGAAGGAAAATCGAATACTGTACTGTGTTTTAGGAAATTGTGTGATGTAAGGTCTAGAAGTGCCACAAGAGGTCCCCTGCCCTTACTATACAACAATAACTTCAAACTGATTCAGCACAGGCCACACAGGGCTATTTAGGGGGCTCTTCCAGCTTATGAACAGAGGAAGCTGCGTTCTTCTAGGTCAGACCATTCACCCGTCTAGCCCAGTATTGACTTCTCTGACTGGCAGCAGCTCTCCAGGGTCTTGGGCAGAGAGAGGCTTTTCCCATCACCAGGTACCTGGAGATGCTGCCAGGGATCGAAGTCGGACCTTTTTGCATTTCAACACTGCCTTAACATCATCTGATTTTAGTCTCTGACAGCGATCATTCAGTTTTAGCGTGTGGGGGTCTTTTAGTTTTTATTGGATTGTGCCAGTGTTAATGTTTACTTATTTAGTTGCTAGGCTTGTATATCACAATGTATTTCTTGGATTATTATGTGCTTTTTTTAACTCTTTGTATCAGGGTTATACATCACCTAGAGGCTCATTGCAATTCGGTGACTGATAAATGTAACAAATGATATAGAATAAGATAAAGTAAATAAACAACAGAAGTGCTTTGCATCATAACGTCTTCTTCCACGAGAGCCCTTTTGGAATCAATATTGCAAAAACACACAGTAAACAAAATTAAAGCCATTCAAACTTTTAAAGAGAAAGGTTCAGGAGCCGTCACTGGCAGAAATATAGTATTATGCTTGTGGATCTTTCCTGGGTTTGTATCCTGTCCTGCAAAAAGTGTCCAAGGCGGCTTACACAGCATCATAAAAGCAATGTTAGAATAGTAAAATCCATTTGGCAAATGAAACTTACAAAAATAAAACAGCAATGGCAAACCAGTCTAAATTCATACTGAAATTACGGAGGGAGGGGGGGGGAATAGGTTTTAGCCTGGTGCTGAAATGAGATCAAAGCAGGCTCCAGGTTGGCCCCTCTTGAGAAGTGTTCCATAGGCACAACTGTGACAAGGTCCTATTTAGACATCATGCTCCCTCCTGCGGCCTTTTCCTTCACTTCCATCCAAGCAGGAAAACTAGGCAAATTAAGAATATCATGGGAAGTTGCCGTATCCCAGGTCAATCCACTGGACTATCTAGCCCAATATTTTCTTCTCTGACTTATAGTGGCTCTCCAGGGACTTGGCAGAGGCCTGACCCATCTGCTGCTATGGGGGTTTTTTTAACCAGAAAAGCCAGGTATTTGTCAGGGTCCAGCTACACCCAGACTATGAACCAGAGTCTCCTTAGAGGTGGAGGAACAGGGGAAGCAGGAACGCAACACACACACACACGCACACACCCCAGAACACCAGCACTGCCAGCAACCCTGAGGAATCCTTCATTACTTTGAACCCTGATGTTCCAGCTGTAGCATAGAAGGTCAATTACTGGTTGCCTGAGCTCCCACCTGGGTCACAGGAATCCCTTCTGTCGGCCATACTGCAACAGGAGTGGTGGAGCTGACAAGCTAGCCACACTTCAGAATCACCCAGGTGTCTCTGAAACACCAAAGAAAACGTATTTTACCCAATGGCAGCGAGGATCAGAAAAAAATACATGGTTGAACTTCACTCTGTAAAAAATACTGGAAGCTGAAAAAAGAAAGAAAATAAATTAAGTGCTCTGGGAATTTTCTTCAACCTCCCTCTGTCCAACAGCGCTTGAGCAAGGACCCTGTAGTGATAACCTCAGGTCCCATCAGGTAGCAAGTTTTTTCTGTCTCTTATGAGGAATAATCTCTGACCAGAAATCCAAATCATAAAAGGTCAATTCCTTCCCTTAAGAGACTAAAATTGATCCATATAAGACCTCATATTGCGAATTCCTGTTGCAGTGCCTTGTCAGGGTTGAACTACTGGCCAAAGGACTTTCTTCATTGCAGATAAATCTGTATGAAATCTTGCAATGCTGCTTTAAGAAACTTTTTTAAAAGCATCTGAGGTGCTGGGATTTCTGCAAGCAGTCACCCATTTCCTCTTCTTTTGAGAACAGCCACTCATGTGCCCATCACTTCAAGACCATGATAGTTGTTCTTCTTTCAACTACATCTGCACATTACATAGGAACATAGGAAGATGCCTTATAACAGAAGCCCATCTTCTTACTCAGTACAGTGGTACTGAGTGGTAACTGAGTGGTACTGAGTGGTAACATCTTTCCAAGGTTTCAGACAGGGGACATTCCTTCTCCCACCTGGAGATGCCAGGGACTGAACTGAAGACCATCTACCTGCAAAGCAGATGCTCTAACCATTGAGGTACCACCCTTTCCCATTAATAAGCCAAAGCAGCTGCCAACATCTGCAGCACACTTTTAATTAAAAGCACATCTCAGCTCAAGGCTCTTGCTCCTATTTGCGTCCTGTGATCTACGCTGGTGTCCTCCAGGTCCCCAGGTACAAATGCTCAGAGTACTGAGTTTTACCTGCAATTTCTAAAAAGCCTTGGATCTCCTTACTTAAGAAGCCACTTTTCTCCCCATGCCACAATGCAGGTGAGATCAGAAGAGGCACCTGAGATCATTCTCATTATCAAAGAGAAGGTAGAGGCAATAGAGTGCTTTCTGGAGAGACTACTTGGGACTGGCATGTGTTTTCTCCTTCATCAGAAGGAGGTTGAATTCAGAACACATTGAAAGAAGTTAGTCACTTCTCTGTGGGCTTTTGCAGTGGGAGATGTCACTCAAGAGTCTTCAAAGAGGATAAAGCATAAAAGCTAATCTTTCTTATGAGGTGTCATTCAAGGCGGGGGTGAGGGGAGCTTCAAAAGAACAGCAACAGAGACCTGTAATATATTTGTGAATGAACCAAATGAATGTATCTGGGTATCTTCTCTTATCTGAAGCCATCCCTATAAATCAAGATCATGCCTTACAAGGGATTAATTAACACACATTCTGAATCACTGAGCCAGAAAACAAGCTGGTATTTTCTGCAAAAATTATGACCAATTAAGTGGTTCTATAATATCTACTTTCCTCAGCAACAGTGAGAAATTCCAAACAAAGACAAGAGACAGCAGCCAGTGTGGGCCAATAGAGAGCTGGTCTTGGACCTGGAGAATAATTCTCACCTCTGGGTGACCTTGGGCAAGTTGCCACCTCAGTCTCAGTATTGGTTAATCTGTATGCTATTTGCACAGCACCTTGTAAAGCAAAGTTCTTCAGGAGTGGTTTAAATAAGTATAAGAACCTGAATGAATTGCAGCTGCCAACTCATGGTTGCCAGAGGACACAGTGGATTATTTTATGTGCTTCTAAACTACTCTGCTGTTTGGAGTGATTTGCCTCAAACCAAAGTGTTGTGCTCTACTGCCATGGTCTCGAGGTGGCCCATATTAATAATAGCTCTGGAAGAAGTGGGCTGAGACAAAGCCCACCACTCAATTCCCTCTTAACAGTAGGAGCATAAGAAACGACCCCATACAGTCTTGGTCTATCCAGCCCAGAATTAACTATGCTGACTGGCAGCATCAGCTCTCCAAAGTTTCAGAGTTTCTGTCCCTGTAGTACCTGCAGATGCTGCTGTGGATTGAGCCTTAGGTAGGACACTGTCTGCATGCAAAGCAGAGGCTCTGCCACTGAGCCACAGCCATTCCCTTAATACTTTGGAGCTGGAGTGGATGACTATTGTAGATATAAAAAAGCTGTTGCTGGTTGCTGTTTAAGCTCTTGTTTTAAATTGTTTTGTGCTGCCTAGTTTTCTCTCTCTGGATATAAACATGTGGCTCCCCCAACATATGACTCCAGAGTGAATGCAGCACTGGACAGATAGAAATCTTTAATGTTGCAAATGTTTCCTTCAATTGTGGAAAATGTGTGTTTGTGTTGTTAACGGAAAAATCTGAGGGCTCCCTTGGACAAAAACAAAGACACCAACCAGGATAACTTGGAGCAAAACAGCAGCCTGTAGGCTTGGCCTTTATTGAACTGTTGCAACAGGGTTCCCTTCCCTTGCAAGAGAGAGGAAAGACCCAGAACAATGGGCTGCAAGACCTTATAAAAACTTTTGAAATTCCCCTCCTCTAGGTCAAGCCCACCCCCAGAAACATCATGCATACATTACAGAAAGGAGGGGTTGACATCATGCATACATTACAGAAGGGGTTGACATCATGCATACATTACAGAAAGGAGGGGTTGAGGGAGGAGTTGTGGTGGTAACCTGAGTGTCCAGTCACCCAGCTGGTTCCTCCTTTCCCCCTCCCCATGAGTACTTTCCAGGTGACAATGGGGAGTTTGCAGTTTCCTGCCCCCAGAGGGAAGATCTGATCATTGTCCTTTGTTTCAGCCTGTGGTGAATCCACTGTTCTTTGTGATTTTGATGGTCTTCTGTCTGGGATTATCAGGGTTGACATAGCAACTGGGCAGGGCTCCTGTGGATGTGCTGGGATGGTGAAGGGATTATGGCTGACCAGAAACCAAGCACCCCCCTTTGATAGTCCTTGTCACATGGAGTAAAAAATGGAACAGTGCAAATCCGATGTATGGTTGATTTTCTATGAATTTATAACAGAAATGTGGCGTATGTAGTGTGTGAGTGTGAGTGAAGTTTGTGGAAACAGAATGATTGGGGTGGGGGGGTTCCTGCTACAGTTCCCCCCTTCGGAGATAAGATTGCAAAGGTGGCTACTTTGCAATCCTTTTCTCCGCACAATTTAAGGTGGTAAATAATAACCTGGTATTCTACGTCCCAGATGTGTGTCCATGTGAACCTGAAAGGGACTTGGATATCATGCTACTTTAAGGATATTTGCATGGAAATATAATGGTGTAACAGTGCACTGCTCAGTTACTTGTGGTATTCTAGCACCTTGGAAGAAATATTTTCTCAATAGTGATCTATGCTTTGCATTTAGGCAGGAAGGTCCACTAATGACTGAAAAGTGCAGTTTGCTTCCCCCCTTCCCGCCATTTGTGTGTTCTCAGGTGTCAAGGTAGCTCTTCTGTGGTCTCACATCGGCACGGTGTCGCAGTAGTGGCAATCCCTGGTGAATCCACTTAGGGCTTTCATGTAGCCTGGCACCCACCACAGCTGGCACAGGTTTCGGACACGTCCTGAGAGATATGTCTTCGCCTTGGCCAAAATCCATGGGATTTATTATTATTATTACAGGCTCTGGTCTTGTAGTCCTGGGAAGTTGATCACTTGCACTTTAAGGACCAAAAAGCTAATTGCAGCCTGGATACACTTGCCCAATTCAAACTGAGTCCAATTTGAATTTATGTGCCCATGGTTCTCAACCTTTCAAACCAGTCTGTTAAAGGAAAACCGTTCTTAAAAGGGCATTTTGTCCAAATAAGTCAATTTAACTCTATAAGGGATCATTCCTGCTAAACCAAAGCATGTGCACCTTTATGTATCTTATAAGCTTCTCCTTGGTAAAGCAAGTTTTAACACATTTTTTTAAAATGGGTAGGGAAGGTTGGCATAGTGCCAGGTGGGACAACGAATTGTGGTTATAAATTTATCAAATTCTAAACATTGGACTACATAATAGCCTGACCTATTAAAAAGCATAAAATGTATGAGAATCCTCCACTGGGGTGTAAGGAATAAGACATTTAAACATAAAAACAATTACACACAAAATAGCCCCCCTTTGTGGAAATCACACTGTCAGACACATTTCAACATTCTTACATAATAACACATAATACAAAAAAAACTAATTAAATATCAGTTGCCTATCTTGAGACAATTGTGATCTTCTCAATCCTGGAGCACAGTCTTAAGGTTCAAAAGTGGGAAAATGTCCTTGCAATTCAACTCCTCCCCCCTTTGTCAGGTCCACTCCCCCGGCAGTCTATATTTCTTGAAAGAGAAAGCTGTGGCCACTTTGAAACTTTGGTGTCTGTTGTTGCTGGCGAAGAACTGAGTTGAGGGGTTGTTGCTGCTTTTCATCATTGCACATCTGTATAGGTGATATCCTGTAAGGGGCAGGGTTTTGGGGGCTTAAAGACAGTTAGAAAAAGGAGGGGGCAAAAGGCAAAAAGGATGTCCTTCGGTTTCTGTTGGAAGCTGCAAATAATAAAAATCTTAGCGAATTAAGCGTTTCATTCATTCCAATATTATTATCACATTTTCCTATAACTACTGTTATTATCTGCCAAGTTCGTTTGCTTTCCTTCACTTTGGAGAGAAAGAGAACTGTAAAAAAAAATTCAAGGTTAAAATAATAATGAAACACACACAATGACTTATGAGGAACGAAAAATAAATAAATGCTGAGACACACAATTTTAAGAAATCTGAAGTAACAATGAAAATAAAAGAGTGTTTCTTGATGTGACAACATCGGCTATAGGACAATACTGGAAAATGACTTAATACCAAGGAAAAAAATGAATGGCAATTTAAAGTTGTGCAAGTACCTTGCACTAGCCAAAATGACAGAATTAATAAGAAATGCTCAGGCAAAAAAGTAAACAAATACCATTCCACAAACAATGTTTGGTTGTGCTTCGATTAACTTCATAGACATCATGGAGAGACAGATTAAATAAATGAAAACAGATTATTTGTAACTTTAAAAAAAGTGTCAAAGCCACAAAGAGATGGAAGTCAAACTGTAGCAGGGATTCAGACTTGTTTCACAGAACAGAAAGAAAGTTGCTGTGGGAGGAAAAAGGGACAAACACTTTGTTATCGGGGTTCACATATCCTGTTAAAAGGGAAAATTATTTCATGTGAGAAGCCTGTCAGGAAATGCTGTTCCTAAAATTCCCATTGAGGGGGGGAATGCTCTGATATTTACCTGTGAAAAGAATTTGGCATGTTAAGATTTGGAACCTGGAAAGCTCTTGACTTTTGATGGGCTAGTTTTTTTTTGGTTTTTTTTGTTTGTTTTTTTTTAGCCTTTTGTCTTAAGTAGCCCCTGGAGCAAAGACAGATTAAGGGTGATTTCCCTCAATGGTTCCTCAATGGTTCCAAGTTTTCTTTTACATTTGGAAGAAACCTCCTCTCCCCCCTTACAGTTCCCCCCTTCCTCTCTCTCTCTTCTGTAGCTGATCTAGCCTCTGTGCATGTGCAGAGTTCATATCTCGGCAAACCTTTTATACTATAGAAAATGTTGCATCCTTTGGCTAAATTACCATTTGAATAAGGGAAAGGAAGGGTAAGGAGTAGATTTTGAAAACAGGGTTTGATTTTAAACAAAAAGAGAAACTCAGCAATTTAAGTATTCACCAAAGCTAGCAATTTCAGCCCAAGCAAACTGAGACTGCTTCCTTTATGTACAGGAAAGGGCTATCATTATTGGTCATTTTATCTGGTCATTCGCGGAACAATCAACCGCTCTCTTATTTATGAGTAAAAATGGCCAGTCAGAATTCATAGGATTTTTTAACATTCTCAGTCATTTCAGCCTTACCATTTGCAGACAAATTATCCTGCCCTTTATTTACAGGATTGGTCAAGGCGCATTCTACTTGACTATATGAATTTTTATGTGCTTAAACTTTTAGTAGACTTTTAAGTTTTATTTTTTTTAAATAGACAAAATGATAAACACTGTAATCACTTAAATGCCTGATATCACCAGTTCTGCTTCAAACATCACGAGCAAATCTGGGCTAAATTTCAACACATCAGCTACAAATTGGGAAAGTTGAAAGGGACCTGGAGTCATCTAGTCCAACCCTAAAATACAGGGTTCATAGCAAGATTTGTACTACCAGAAACACACACATTCACCTCTCACCTTTAAAAACAGAGAGCAAATCTGGGCTGGATTTCAACTCATCAGCCACAAATTGGGAAAGTTGAAAGGGACCTGGGGTCATCTAGTCCAACCCTAAAATACAGGGTTCATAGCAAGATTTGTACTACCAGAAACACACACATACTTATGTACACAGACACAACTGGGGAAGAGATCACAAGCCATGCGCCTATCACAAACCATGCGCCTATCATGTACTAAGGAAGAGGAAAATAAAAGTACCCAACCCTTTTAGCAGATCTTGAAGCTAGTTTGAGTGAGAGTTTTTACTTCCTTAGACTAAAGAGTGAAAGTTCCTAGATAAATTATCTTTAAAGACTGAAGTGAACATTTTTTCTAAGATAGGGAGAGGATCTCTTATAAAGCATAGTTAAAACAGCCATAGATTTGATTTAAAAGGAATACAAGAGTGAACAATTTTTCCTGAACTTGCAGAGGAATAGTAAGCCTAATCTATGCCCCCCCACCTTTGCAGTTTCCTTTAAAGGAAGCTTACTCGGGAGTAAATTTACCTGGCACAGAATAAGAAGGAGAAGGAAAAAAAACCTGAAAGAGACAGAATGAAATAAGGGGGGGCATTTTCTAAGAAAAGAGGCCAGGACGTCTTATAGAGACTGATATCAGGAGCCTTACAATAACTCTTCTGTCCAACCAGATCAAAGTTAAAACTGGACTCACATATTTTTCTTAGAAGGAACACCATACTTTCATAGGCATATACTTAATGAAGTACATACACTGCATTTTAGCTTGAGAGAGCAGTTGGCTCAACTAGGCTTTTGCAGCAGAAACATTTGGTTAACTTCTCCTTCCAGAATAGACTGGAGCAGAGGTGTACTCACAAACTCAAAAGTTACAACAAAACATTTACCATTAGACTTAAAATCACCCTCCTCACTTAAAACTAGAAGAAAGAGGTGGGGTAATCCCCCTTTCAGAACACAAGTAGCACGTATACAGGATTTCACCACTTGGGAGGGAAACTCTCTTTTAGAGCCTCTCTCAAATAACAAACATTTGCACACTCCATTCTCCATTTTGTTTTGTTTTAAGATCGATAGGCGCAACATGGCTTCCTTAGATTTAAAATTTTGAAGCAAGCTTGCAATTTAAAACTATGTGCATTTAAGAACAGTCTGTGGATGCCAAGGCCAATGTAAATACAAACCCTTGAAATATTTCTAAATCTTTGAATACATCTCTTATTCATTTTTTTATTTTATTTTTTTATTTTTTGCCTCTGAGCACCATTAAGTTTACAGTTTCATGTTCTAGCTTTAGATTATAGTTTAACAACACAAATTTGATGTGTTCAGCTCTCCCTAAGAGTTCACACCCTGATTTTGTTGAAGGATCCCTGAGGTGGCCACTGTGCCCTGGGTTCTAGGTGGTGGGCCTAAGCCACCCACTAAAAGTTACAACGGTCTCGTACTTTGTACTTGGAAAGACCATTTTGCCCCTTTATTTTATTTCTATTTTTTCTCTAATTGGAGATGACAAGCTGGAGGGGCATATTAGAGTCCTCTCTGGGGCAAAAGGCTTCATGTAAGCTTTGTTGCCAGGAGGAGTCCAGCTAGGGTGTTTAGTGAGCTCCCATTCTCTCATATGTTATTATTGGGGGTTTTTTGTTGTTTTTTTTTCCGTTAACGAAGTACGCTAAAGACAGAAAGAGTGGAAACACACACACAAGGGAGGAGGGGCAATGGGAAAGAAAGGGGTAGAAGAAAGATTCTTTCAGTATTTGGAATATCCTTGACTTAGCGCAATCCCTACTTGTTTCTTAACCACGAGCTATTTGCTAAAAACCTCAAGCCTGAACGGAAGCCTAAACCACAGGTCGCTGCCCGGAAACCTAAACCACGGGTCTCTGCCCGGAAACCTAAACCACGGGTCGCTGCCCGGAAACCTAAACCACGGGTCGCTGCCCGGAAACCTAAACCACGGGTCTCTGCCCGGAAACCTAAACCACGGGTCTCTGCCCGGAAACCTAAACCACGGGTCTCTGCCCGGAAACCTAAACCACGGGTCGCTGCCCGGAAACCTAAACCACGGGTCTCTGCCCGGAAACCTAAACCACGGGTCGCTGCCCGGAAACCTAAACCACGGGTCTCTGCCCGGAAACCTAAACCACGGGTCTCTGCCCGGAAACCTAAACCACGGGTCTCTGCCCGGAAACCTAAACCACAGTACTGTTTCAAGACTAACCCTAGTGTGGGGCCCCAATTGTGAACCTCCCCTCTACCTTCCACAACAGCCTCCTGCCTAGCCTTCGGACTAAGTTCGGATTCCTTACTAAACGCCTGCACAGTGCAGTGCCAGATCAGGACCCGAGAAAACAAAGTTTTGAAAGGAAGCAAATGACCTTGCGTTCTCACGTACCCGGGTCATCCCTAACAAAGGTCGCCGGGCAGGAGGGGCGGCTTCATTTGCATAAGCAGAGAAAGTAGAGAGAGGTTTGTAAGGGCGCCCCTGGACGACTCCGAAAAGGACGTCAGAGAAACAATAAGCACCACGTTTTCCTGGCCACACTTCCGAAAGGGAAAACGGGGGAGAAAAGGAGAGAGAGAGATTTGTAGGGGACGCCTTTGGCCGACTCCGAAAAAGGACGTCAGAGAAACAATAAGCACCACGCTTTCCTGGCCACACTTCCGAAAGGGAAAACGGGGGAGAAAGAGAAAAGGAGATTCAAGATTTGTAGGTGTAACGTTGGAAATAAAGGAGAAAGGTCTGGCTGTTGTGGAGACGTTATTTTCCACCCTCCTCCCAATGTATTCCCTGCAGAACCATACTCACGTCCGTTGGTGTCCCTCGCGGATCCCGGGATCCTTTTCTTTTCTTTTTTTTTAGCCGGCTTGACCTCGCCTTTGCTCCCCTGGTTGAGCTTTTGGTGACGATTGATTACCGCCCGCAAAGAGGAGGCAGGGAGAGGAAGAAGGATCCCTGGGCTAAGGTTGCCCAGTGGCGCCCGATCCCTTCTATCTCCCTCCTCACCTCTGCAGGAGAACCAAGCGTCCCTTCGTGGTGTCGCCAACTGTTAACGGAAAAATCTGAGGGCTCCCTTGGACAAAAACAAAGACACCAACCAGGATAACTTGGAGCAAAACAGCAGCCTGTAGGCTTGGCCTTTATTGAACTGTTGCAACAGGGTTCCCTTCCCTTGCAAGAGAGAGGAAAGACCCAGAACAATGGGCTGCAAGACCTTATAAAAACTTTTGAAATTCCCCTCCTCTAGGTCAAGCCCACCCCCAGAAACATCATGCATACATTACAGAAAGGAGGGGTTGACATCATGCATACATTACAGAAGGGGTTGACATCATGCATACATTACAGAAAGGAGGGGTTGAGGGAGGAGTTGTGGTGGTAACCTGAGTGTCCAGTCACCCAGCTGGTTCCTCCTTTCCCCCTCCCCATGAGTACTTTCCAGGTGACAATGGGGAGTTTGCAGTTTCCTGCCCCCAGAGGGAAGATCTGATCATTGTCCTTTGTTTCAGCCTGTGGTGAATCCACTGTTCTTTGTGATTTTGATGGTCTTCTGTCTGGGATTATCAGGGTTGACATAGCAACTGGGCAGGGCTCCTGTGGATGTGCTGGGATGGTGAAGGGATTATGGCTGACCAGAAACCAAGCACCCCCCTTTGATAGTCCTTGTCACATGGAGTAAAAAATGGAACAGTGCAAATCCGATGTATGGTTGATTTTCTATGAATTTATAACAGAAATGTGGCGTATGTAGTGTGTGAGTGTGAGTGAAGTTTGTGGAAACAGAATGATTGGGGTGGGGGGGTTCCTGCTACAGTGTGCATGCGTAATTTCAAATAACCGAGGAAGCCCTCCATTTGGAGCATGTAATTGCCGGAAGAAATATCAACAACCTCAGATATGCAAATGACACAACCTTGATGGCAGAAAGTGAGGAGGATTAAAGAATCTTTTAATGAGCGTGAAAGAGGAGAGCGCAAAATATGGTCTGAAGCTCAACATCAAAAAAATGAAGATTATGGCCACTGGTCCCATCACCTCCTGGCAAATAGAAGGGGAAGAAATGGAAGTGAGAGATTTCTCGCGGAGTGAGGCCGTATAGTTAAAGCTATGGTATTCCAAATAGTGATGTATGGAAGTAAGAGCTGGACCATAAAGAAGGCTGACTGCAGAAGAATTGATGCTTTTGAATTATGGTGCTGGAGGAGACTCTTGAGAGTCCCATGGACTGCAAGAAGATCAAACCTATCCATTCTTAAGGAAATCAGCCCTGAGTGCTCACTGGAAGGACAGATCCTGAAGCTGAGACTCCAATACTTTGGCCACCTCATGAGAAGACTCCCTGGAAAAGACCCTGATGTTGGGCAAGATGGAGGGCACAAGAAGAAGGGGATGACAGAGGACGAGATGATCGGACAGTGTTCTCGAAGCTACCGGCATGAGTTTGACCAAACTGCGGGAGGCAGTGGAAGACAGGAGTGCCTGGCGTGCTCTGGTCCATGGGGTCACGAAGAGTCGGAAATGACTAAATAACAACAACAATGTGTCTTGCACCCTGAAACAAAATCTCGGGTTTTTTCCCTCCTCAAATTTCCCAAAATTTCCTAAAACACGTAGAAAAAGTATCTCTGGTGGATGCTAAAGCCACCTCCAGACTTAGGTTGTGAACGAAAAGCACAAAAAGGACGCTTAAATCATTCATCAACGGCTTCCTTCAAGAATGTTCTGGAGGCGACTGACCGTCGCATAATAGCATCCCTCCTTTTGCCCTTCTGAATATGGCGACGCTACCGCCCCACGCCGCCAACATGGAAACTTCTCACAGGAAGCCGAACTGAGAACCCTTCGAGACCCTCCCAAAATGGCGTCGGTTTCCCCCGCCCACAGGCTGAAAGGAAGTCGCGTGACGTCACTGCGGCTGCCCTTCCCAAGATGGCGCGGCTGCCCAGCTCCTCCCTCAGCATCGCTTGCTTCACACCCGGTGCCCTGAGTCACTGAGAGGCGCTTTGCTTACCGGGAGAAGGAGGCCAGGAACTAGGTCAGGACGTGGAGGCCGCGAAGCCGCCGCTGCTATGCCGGAGCTAGCCGTGGAGCGAGTGGTGGTCCACCCGTTGGTGCTGCTGAGCGTGGTCGATCACTTTAACCGGTGAGGGAGGCGGCGGCCGGCCGGGCTGAGTAATGGCCGGCAGGCCAGGGCTTAGGGAGGCAGGGTGGCCGTAGGGCTGGGGTCGCGCTTTGCACATGCTCAGGGGCAGCGAGCTGCGAGGAAGCTACTGTAAAGAAGCGCCGGGGCGGAGGCCGCGGAAGGACAGCTTAGTCACGGGCCCGGGCTGAGGCCGCCTTCGCCGCCTGTGCTTCTGGACCCCGGGTTTCGGTTGGGAAGACCCTCAGGGTTTGGCGAGGCCTCGGAGCAATAAAGGAAGCGGCTGCCTTTCTCGCGGAGTGAGGCCGTCGAGCCCAGGGGACAGGCCTGTCTTATCTGCCTGGCTCCCCGATCCTCCCCGGAGCAGCTTTCGGGGGTTGAACCCGGAACCTCTTTCCTTCTGCAGGCCAAGCGACTGCTGTCTCCCTCTACACCCCAACAAACGGGCCTTTGGGCCAGAGACCTCATGGAGAGGGGCTGGATGCTATTTTTCGCCGAGTTGCTTTTTATGTTTATCGCGGTGTGTTTACCGCGTGTGGAGCAAGGATGAGATTCATCTTTTGCCACTGCTTTTCCAGACTCTTGAGTGGAAGAGCGGAATATAAGTAAAGTGATATGACTTAAAATATACCTGCTTCCTAAGTAGCAGCCACAGCTGCATGCATGAAATACATGCAACCAGCGCATGGCTGTGCCAACTTGACTGAGTAGATATGTGGCAGAGCATTTGCTTTACAAGCAGCAGGTTCAGTTCAACAACATCTCTCCCCCAGAAACCACACCTGCTAAATGGATTTCAGAAGCAGGTGGTGGGAAAGGCCATGCTCTGACATAGACTTTGGAGAGTCACTGCCAGGCCAGGCAATGCTGACACTTTGGGGCTAGGTGGATTGGTGGGCTAAGTCAGCTTTTGTATGTTGACTTCCTCCATTAACCACCAGAAGAAGACAAGCCATCAACACTCAGCTGCCTCCTCCCTAGTGACTATCAAGACTCCTTCTGTTGGGAGTCTTGGCAAGTTGCTATATACTCTTTCCCTCCCACCTTAGTTATGCTGGTTTTCATTGCCCTGAGTTGATAAAAATTCAGTTCAGGAATAGTTTATGCTGCACATCAATGTATCTCATCTTTCTTTTGATTTTGCCTTTCTATTTTAGGATAGGAAAAGTTGGAAATCAGAAGCGAGTTGTGGGGGTTCTCTTGGGTTCGTGGCAGAAGAAGATTTTGGATGTCTCCAACAGCTTTGCAGGTAAAGTAACACCTGAGATCTCTATGGTTGTCTAGCAAGCCAGATGTGGTTGTAATGTACACTACTACTCTAACATTTTCCACCCCATTAATGGATTTGGGGAAATTTGGGTTTGTCCCTTAAATTGTTGGTGGGGAACCTGTGGCCCTCTATATGTTGTTGGACTCCAAGTTCCATCAGCAGCATTTGGAGGGTCAGAGGTTCCCCACCTTTTGTCTTAAAGTGAGAGACCCAGAAAAACTTACGTCATAAATCTCAATTGAAACTTGGTTGATAGTCTTGAGTTTTCAACAGCGCTCTGATTAAATAATAACCCAAAGGGGCCCAGTTAGGAACCTGCTGGATTGTGTTTGGCTAAAAGCTTAAATGCGGTCCCTCGAGTTCTCAGGCTGTTGGAAGCCAGCCTTAGCTTTCCATAGTCTGCTCCAGGGAATCATCATTCTTTCATCTACCTTTAGTTTAAATCAGAGTCTGCCCAGTTCTAGAAACTTGTGATCTCGTCTAGTCATTAATCTTGTAGGCTGCAACTACATGTACCACATACTACAGTCAATACTGTGGTAGGAATAGGTCCTAAATCAGTGGTAGGGTATCTGCTTTGCTTGCAGAATATACCAGATTCAATCCCCAGTGGTATTTCTAGGTGGGGCTGAAAGACTCGTTTGGAGACCCTAGGTAAAGAGATTGACTTCATCACTGTAGTTAAAAAGATGCTTTTATTGTTTACCACATGTTGTTTGTCTGTCTGGACTCCTTTGGGAGGAAGGGCAGAATATGAATACAATAAATAATAATGGTATCTTCTGTTCCTTGGGGAACTTTTGTAGGTCAGTCGTTGAATGCACGCTTTGCTCACAGAATGTGCAGTCCCTGGCATTTCCATTTAAAAAGGACCAAGTGGCAGCTGATAAAAAACTCCCTAAGACGCTGGGTAGCCACT
Source organism: Podarcis vaucheri (assembly GCF_965113315.1). Classification (NCBI taxonomy): domain Eukaryota; kingdom Metazoa; phylum Chordata; class Lepidosauria; order Squamata; family Lacertidae; genus Podarcis; species Podarcis vaucheri. Next base: position 50,963,166 of record NC_138765.1, on the reverse strand, counting down.
CAGGAGACCAGTACTGGGATTGGATAGTCCAGTAGTCTTACTCAGTGCATGATAACTTGCTATTTTCAAACGCCCTGTGATCCTCTCATGGAGGGTGGAATAGAAATTTAAATCATCCTCACCTCTGTAATGTCAAGACTGGATCCCATTCTAAGTGACTTGCCAGCTTCCCAGAGGCATCTGTGAGAACAATGTGCTGGACTACCTGGACCCTCTTTGATCCAGCAGGGCCGCTCTTAATTCCCACCACATGGGATGTAACTTGGCAAAATTGTCACTTTCCTTTTTAATATTTATTTATGATTTTCAGTTTTATTCATTTCAGTAATTTTACAATCATTTTAGCATTTCAAAACTTGACTTCCTTCCCCCTCTTTGTGGTTCCTTAAATTTATTTTTTATATTTTCTGCATATTCCAAATTAACTTAATTTACTAATTTATTCATCTACTTTAAATATATACTCTTGTAAAACTGCAGGTTATTACAATAATCCCGCCAATGTTCTTACTGTTTACAGGTTATTTGTAAATATTCAATAAACCATTTCCATGGGTTTGTTTTTTTTAAAGGCTGGAAATTCATGCCATGATTTGGATTCTCTTTTTTTACCCACAGTCCCCTTTGATGAAGATGATAAAGACGACTCTGTATGGTTTTTGGACCATGACTATCTGGAGAACATGTATGGGATGTTCAAGAAAGTAAATGGTAAGCAATGCTTGGTTAGCCAGAAGTGCAAGTCACAGCTAAAGCTGTCTCTGGGAAAAGCTTTGACTGCTCACAGATGCTTAGTTAAAAAGTTTTTCATTTTGGAGATGAACACCTCTGTTAGTGAGAAAATGAAGGAACTGGGTCACCCTTCAACATCAGATTCTGCAAAACCTCTCATGTTTTAACCTAATGCCCCAGCAAAGAAACCATATTTTAGACTACATGCTACTTGAAGGAAGGGTCTTTTATAGCTTGTGTATGCAGTAAATAGGCTTTTTGTTGTTCATTCGTTTGGCAAAGTCCTCAAGGTTGGGCATATCTCGTCTATTTTGCCAACGTTCAGAGTGTAGTATTCTGTACCTGTAAAATTTATTTTGAAGCTGATGTTCAAGTCCAGTAAACTTTGGATGTAAGCAATGTCCAGTATGAATGATAGGCTCCGGTTGTGAGAAATTCTAAAGTCTCATCCCGTTTGCTATACAATATCATTGCATGTAGAACCATGCTTTATTCCTGCAAAGTCCCACTTCCAGTGAAACAGTAGAAGAAGGAAATGGCTCTTGGAGGTAGAGCCCTCTTCCAGCTGCTTTGTGTACTCTGACTCTCTTTTTCTTTCTGTGTCGTTTTCCTAGCCAGGGAAAGAATTGTGGGATGGTACCACACAGGTCCCAAGCTGCACAAGAATGACATTGCTATCAATGAGTTAATGAAAAGATACTGCTCAAACTCGGTAAGAGCCACTCACAACCTACAAATCCTGACAAGGCTTACTATTTGATGTTACTGCAACTTGTAAGAACAAGTTGGAAATGGCAAGATGATCCTTTATGCAGTGGCAGGCTGCAGGTTACTGGAAGGAGACTGGTAGGTTTTGTTTTCCACCAATAGGCACTAAAGGGTTTCTTTCAAACAGGTATTGGTAATTATCGATGTAAAGCCAAAGGACCTGGGGCTGCCCACTGAAGCCTACATCTCTGTGGAAGAAGTTCACGATGTGAGTATCCTGGGTTTATGCACATCAAGTTGCTTTTTCTTCATACATTTCAGTGTCAACCAAAGGACCAGACTAAAACAGGCTGAGCCAATAACAGGAATGCTGCCTGTACCTTGCTCATGTCACTCCTTTTGCAGCCAGCACCCTACAGAGTACCTGAAAAAAACTCTGCTTAGGATGAAAGAACTTGTCAGTGTTTATTATTAATTCAGTTCACACTTCCTTATGAAGGTAATTTAGGGTTAGTGTGTCTCTTCCATTGGCCAGTTATGGCTCTGTTCTTATTCTTCAGCAGCTCTTGGCTTCTTATGCAACAATTGTAAGTTTTTCCAGGGTTCAGACACACACACACACAAAACACATTCTGCCCAGAAGTTGAATAAAGGTGATGACTTTCATGCCTGGTCTCTGCTTGCTCTTGCACCCCGAAGGATGGGACACCCACTTCTAAGACCTTTGAACATGTGACCAGTGAAATTGGAGCAGAAGAAGCGGAGGAAGTTGGGGTGGAGCACCTGCTACGGTAAAAAAATACCTTTCTTGCCTGTCACTTCAGACTTCTTAGCTTGTGTTCTGCTTACGTAGTTACTCCTCAAGATAATACAGGGAGGCAGGCATTCCCATCTTGCAGATATAAAATAATGGATGCAGAATGCCTTTGACCCCTGCAAGGCCACACACCTCGCCAGCTTAATAGAGGCATCATCTTTAATTTATCCTGACAGCCACCCTTCATTGGGATCTAGTGGTACCCTATCCCTTAGCCATGCAAATGTGCCACCATATTTCCTATGCTGGATTAGGCCAAAGGGCGCCCATCTAGCATCTGGTCTTATCCTAAGGTGAAGCCTACAAGCAGAACCTGCACCTCCCCACAATGCAATTGATATTCGCTTACATCCCCATGTCTTTGTATGGGTTGGTTGGTCCAGAGGAGATTCAGATTTCTAGTCCAACTATAGAAATGCCCAGCATTGATTTCCGTAATGTGGCAGAGAAAAATAATTCTATTCCTCCTTTCCTGCCAACTGGGTTCTCATGTTCTGACCCCTTTTTGGCTGTTCCAGGGATATTAAAGATACCACTGTAGGCACCCTTTCTCAGCGCATCACAAACCAGGTCCACGGCTTGAAGGGACTGAACTCCAAGCTTCTAGACATCAGGAGCTACCTGGAGAAAGTGGCCATGGGCAAACTTCCCATCAACCACCAGATCATCTACCAGCTCCAGGATGTCTTCAACCTGCTGCCTGATGTCAACTTGCAAGAGTTTGTCAAGGCCTTCTATCTGAAGACCAATGACCAGATGGTGGTGGTCTACTTGGCTTCACTCATTCGCTCTGTGGTTGCCCTCCACAACCTCATAAACAACAAGATCACCAATAGAGATGCAGAGAAGAAGGAGGGGCAGGAGAAAGAGGAGAGCAAAAAGGAGAGGAAGGATGAGAAAGACAAAGATAAGGAGAAGAGTGATGGCAAGAAAGAGGAGAAAAAAGAGAAGAAGTAGAGTAGGATTTTGTATTTGTATATTAAAACCTTGTAAACTGAACTCTGGTGCTGGCTGTAGGTTTTTTTGTTAGTAGAGGCTTGTGGGGGGGGGGTACCCAGAACTGCTTTGGTTTGTAGGTGGGTAGCTAGATAGAAGATGAGATGACCTGAGCAATATCTGTTTAACTGGACCATCTATGGCAGGGATGATCATAAGCCATGAGGCCAAATGCACCCCCAGGACTTTGCATGGCCCTTGAGGTGCTTTCTGGAGATTTTTTAAGCAATTGTTGGATGGCCATCTGTAATGCATGCTTTAGTTGAGATTCCTGTACTGCAGGGGGTTGGACTAGATGACCATTAGGCTCCCTTCCAACTCTGATTCTATGAGATTCTCACCAGCTCTGCTTGAAGTCTCCTTGAGTGTTTTTGGCTGGCTGGAATGTGTCCCAGAATTCTTAATATTTCTAATTGCCTGGATGGATGAGAGAGAGGAATGTGTGTAGAAATAAAAGCTGTTACATAAAGGGGAAATGTATATTAATTTCTCCACCTACTTTTGCCCCTGCCCCTGCCTACCACTGCCATGTGGCCCTTTGACTGAAAAAGGTGCCCTGTCCTTGATCTGTATACATCATGAAGCAAGAAATGGCACTAGGGCAGACAGCCTGGTTAGTCTTCACTTTAGCAAAAGCTGTCAGCTCTGGCATGGCATAATGCCTCTTCAGCCAGCTACAAAGACAGAGTCTTAGTCTTGTTTGCTCACAGTGTTCAAAAGCAGGTCCCACGGACACCTCCCCTAAACTGGACTATCCAGTCTGGCCAGTGAGACCATAAGCTTAATCCCATAACCAAGAAAGTATGTTATGGGGGCATGCACCCCTAGATGACATCAGAGGTAGACCACAGGCCAGCTCTTGCCTGGATTTGTTCTGAAGTACAGCAAAGACAACAACAACCGGTACATCTTTGCCAGAGCTCATGCAGTAATGAGCTTCAGCCGCCAGGTGGCAGCAAACACTCATGCAGCTGGCTTTAGAAATCAGTCAATACAACCCCCAAAGTAGGGAAAAGTTTAAATGACATACAAGCCATCAACAGTAAAACCATCAAACAATAAGAGAGTAAAAATTGCACATTATCCACAAAAGAGGCAAGTTCTTGACTGTTGCACAACAGGAGAGGGTTAGAGAGATTGCTTGCTCTGAGGTGACCATTAATTGCTTACCACTGCCACGTATGCCCACCTTGTCCAAGAACAAGCTGCCAAACTTTTGGGGCTAAAGGAGGTTACTTTACTAGGAACCTGCCTCACCCATGGCCTCTTTCAAGACAGGTGGCATGAAGGGGAGATATTTCGCCTTGACCATGTCGTTTGCTTTCCACTTCCCAGGCATAGTGGTTTAAGGAAGACATCTTTACTTAGGAGGAGGGTAGAGAGATGGAAGAAAGGAACACGGGCAGAATCTGGGTGCTGCATCAGACCAAAGGCCCATCTGATGCTGCATTCAGTTATCGCAGTGGCCAGTCAGATGCCAGTGGGAAGCCTGCAAGCAGGATCTGAGCACAACAGTAACTTTCCCTACTTGTAATTTCCAGCAACTGGTATTCAGAGGCATATCACTTCTGTTTTTGTCATTTTCCCGTTTTATTTCTTTTTTGTTATGTTTGTTGTTTTGTAGATACGCATGCATGCGCGCACACTTAAATACGCGTAAATATATGTAAATACCTAGCTTTTGTGATCAGTACACCTTGCTGGAATGAATTCTGTGAATTATTTCTGCATTCTGTGAAGTACTTCCTTTTGCATGTTTTAGGTCAGCTACCAATCAGTTTCAGAGCCTGAGGTCTTGTTTTATGAGACGAGGGGGAAAGATTTGCACTTTTCTCCAGCGCAGCATCCTTGATTTTTGTTTCTTCCTCTCTCATTGCTTTTGCACACATCTGTCCGAGGCCCAAACAGAGACCTTTTTTTGCAGAACTTTTATTCTGTTTCTGCTTTTGCTTTTTCAAGTGGCTGCCCATTTGCTGTAGGGAGACCTGAAACTGGGATTCAAACCTGTGCGGAAACAAACACAACCTCTGCATTTCCCTGTGAAGTCTTTTGTTATCTGCTTTTCTACAGCAAGTCAGATACCCAGGGTAGGCCCTTTGCTTAGGACAAAACCTCTCTGTAAGATGTTTGTTCCTGGGACAAGAATTGCTAATTTACAGGCTCTTTGGCCCACCAGTGAAATTGGAGATTACGACAACTGCCGCCCTCCAATTCCCAGAGCGGCAAGAGCAGAGCTCTGATACAGCAGCCAAGCCTGTGACAACGGTGACTTCAAACTCAGCCCCCACTGCAGCCCCTCTAATTACAAAGGAAACTGCCTGTTAAGGATTGGCAGCAGTTCTCCCAAGTGGCTTTGGCAAGATGCTGATGGAATCCAGAAGGGCTTTTCTGAAACTAGGAAGGAGGTCAGACAGCCAAGCAGCCCAAAGCTGCTTGTGTGAAAAAGGACATTCCCCTCACCCCCTTGGAGTCCTGGCTAGTCAGATGAGAAATTCAACACGAACACAGTAGCTGATAGTGGAAGGAATGAGAATCAAGGTGACAATGGTTGAATAGAACTATCTAGAAGCCAGTAGGCTGCTGCTTATTGCAAGACTAGATCATGTCCAAAAGATCTGGTTTCATTAGTTGATTCAGTACTCTAATTGCCTTTGGCAGAGTGAAGAACATGGTAGAGAAATAACTGAAGTTCTGTGTTTTGCTAGGGAAAGAGAGATGAGGTACCTACCTCCAGACGTGTGTGCAACATGCACGGATTAGGAGATGCTCCTAATTGCAAGGGAAGTCACCAGATTTGTTTCACAGCTGTCTGTGCTGGATGCTCTCCAACATCTTTGCTCGCTTGGATAAGGAATTAACGTGCACTAAGGTAAAGGTACCCCTGACCATTAGGTCCAGTCATGGCCGACTCTGGAGTTGCAGTGCTCATCTCGCTTTATTGGGTCGAGGGAGCCAGCGTACAGCTTCCGGGTTGTGTGGCCGGCGAGACTAAGCTGCTTCTGGCGAACCAGAGCAGCACATGCAAATGCCATTGACCTTCCCATTTATCTACTTGCACTTTGACGTGCTTTCGAACTGCTAGGTTGGCAGGAGCAGGGACTGAACAATGGGAGCTCACCACATCACGGGAATTCGAACCACCGACCTGATCGGCAAGTCCTAGGCTCTGTGGTTTAACCCACAGCGCCACCCGTGTCCCTCTAACATGTGCACTAACTACTGGTAAATAGATTGGTGCTAAATAAGCAAAAGTTTGGAAGTTTGCTGGGTGTCATTTTTCATCTGAATGACTTTATAGGATTATCATGGCACAGGGTGGGCAGCCATTTGCCTCAGCTCAGAGCGACCTGCTGGTTCTGCTTAGAATGCCCCAAACAATACACAGTCTAAGAGGGGGGAAATGGGATCCTGCCCTCTACCAGACCAGACTCTGTCCATTTAACCAAATAGGATCTGTTCCTGGCAACAGGTCTTTCCCATTGCCTAATGAGCCTTTAAAATAGGCATGGGAACTTCTGCACACAAATGTGCTTCACCTTTTGAGCTATGGCCCCTCCCTAGTAGAAGATGAGGTTGCCTTTCATGAGAGTTCTGCTGGCCTGTATGATCTATTCCACCTGGCTGTGGCTCCACAGGGGCACAGGCTTTTCAGCCCTATAAGCTACAAGCAGGGCGGAGGTCAGTTGAACCACTGATCTACTGACCTGTGCTCCCCCTGCTTTCAAAAGTGTTAGTCCAACAGAGGCAAGAAACCTGTGACCTTTCAGCTATTTTGGATACTTCACTCCCATCCACCATAGCCAGGGATGATGGGAGTTGTAGTCTAGCAACAGCTAGAGACCCAAAGGTTCTCTCCACCCCCCGGCCACTTTAAGTTATCTTGGAAGTGAGAGTCATTGCAAGCTGCCTTAATAGCACTGCTTCTAAAATAGCCACTGCCCTCTTGTCTTTGGCCCAGCCTTCCTCTCCGTCACTTTGCTGCTATTTGGCTCCATTGCTTTTGTTTTCTCCTGGGAGATGGAACAGAAAGCAAACTAGCTTGAGAGCCTGGAAGATGGCAAAGCTTGTCCCAACACCTTCCAAGCCGTCACACCCTAACGCTGGCAGGGGCCACTCACCTCCAGTTTGGAATGTGTGAGGGTTTCACTGGCCAAACAAGGGCATGGGGCTCGCCCTCCTGGTTTCCCAGAATGACTCCCCCAGCAGTGGGAATTTCTGGCTGCTTTGCTTCCCCAGAGAACAGGGTGATCTTCTTTCCCTGCAGCAGAGCTCACAAAGCCAGCCTGTGCCTCTTGGCCAAGCTAAACATGTTTTGCTGCTCCCTCCTTCTGCCCACAACACAAGGCTGCTCTCTGCCTTCAGGGACAAAGCCATGCTTTTAAAGCCGGCAGAGAGGAGGGGAAATATTTCCGCTACAGGCCACAACCCCTCCCCTCTGACAGTCCTTCAGGTAAAAGCCTTTGCAAATTCCCTCCCTCCAGGCCCTGGAAACTTGCTCTGAAACACAAGGGGCTTGTCTTTGGCAACAAATTCTGCCCAGTAGAGCCATTCTGGCTCTGGTTGTGCGCTAAAGAGTTGGAGGAAGTGGTCACACCTCCCCCACCCCCACCCCCCACCTTCGCTTCCAAATGCCAAGAGCAGCAGCCTGTGTGCCAGGCCTGCAATGGCTCCCTTGGCACCAGGCTAGCTTGGGGGCCTCTTTGGTTTCCCTGGTTGGAGCAGGAGACAAGTCAGCTGGGGAAGGCAGTGGCGGCGGCCTGGGACTGCTGCAAAATGTGACTTTCCCGTCTGAGCATTCGGAGAACAAAAGCAGAGCCCTGCAGCTCGACCAGACCCAAGGGGCCTGCTGTTCTGACAGTGGCCTGCCAGGTGCCCATCCTGGAAAGCCCAATGGCACTCCTGCATATAAGAACACCACTCTCCCCAGCCTCTTCTGGGCACACACTTTCAAAACCCGAACAGGAAAAACGTTGAAGTCCAAGCAGCCTACATGAGCCCTCCTGCAACTGAGCCCCTTGGGGTCCTTTCTCCACTCTTCTGAGTGCATGCAAATCTTTGCAGGCCCTTGAGCAGTAGTGGCAGGAGCTGCTATCCCTCCCCTCTTGGGCTGCGAAAATGTGTGCCACTTCTGCACTGCTGAAGTGGACTAGATGGGGAGATTCGTCTAACTGCTGAGTTGTATGACAGACGCAGTATTTGCAGCACAGCAGTGGGCTGGGTGATGTGCTTAAAAGCAAGGAGAATTTAACCCCTTTTGGTCAGCCCTGGTTTTCCAGGCCTGCCTAGGGCTGTCCTTCTTTGCCTGTCTACAGGATGTTCCCCTTGCTCCCTTTCAAGCGAGAGCATTAGGAACAGGGGGTCAAAAACCTCCACCTGCAAGCAGGGAAACAGGCAGGAGTCAGGCCAAACTCTCAACTGGGTCATCCTACAGTGGGGGGATTGGGGGAAGCACACAGACCAGAGGGCGATGAGAGCTGTGGTGCCCCCACTTGTGGCTCTAACACAGCAACAACCTTCGCCATGTACACGTTTGGGAACCGCCCCACCCAGCACCCAGGAGAAGCCACATCAGGATCCCAAAGCACAGAGGGACACATGAAGCCCACAAGCAGCTGCGGATTGTTTATTGCACAAGAAATTGGCGTCACTGAGGCAGGATGATGCAGTACAAAACTATCCAGGATCCCCATCAAAAGCTATTGCAATTCTTTGTATCCACAGACATTTATATACACATTTTTATACACATTTTATATACACACTTACTTACAAACAAACGAACACACGCGCGCACACACAGTCCAGCTCTCATATGCCGACATACACCTTGCTGTGGAGGCTTGAGGCATCCCCACCTATGTAGCCATAGGACACACACGCAGACGTATGCCACTCCCACTCTTGCATCTGGTCCCTGTTCTCAGGGTGTGCCAGCCACACATACTCCAATCAGAGGATTTTTTTTTTAAAAAAAACCATCCAGAAATAAAGACAGGGGATTCTTCTGGTTCACCCCCTGCCCCTTCTTCCTGCCTTTTAGTGCAAAAAAGTTCAGAGTTCTGCACTTGGGATAACCTGTTTTGTAGACATTCAAGGTGAAGGCTTCCCCCTACAATCTTGCAGCTCACTGGGCACCAATGTTTCCAGAAAAAGAAGATGCCCCACTTCCAACAAGACTTGGAACAGCTCAGATCAGGAGACTCAGGTTCTCCATGCTTGGCTGAAGCCTGGTTTGGCCTCTCCTGCAATCTGGCCAAAGGCCATCTGCTCTCTTCCTGAGGGCTCTTTGTCTATAGCCTTTGGGGTTCAGTGGGGTACCCATTTGCTGCTTTGAACAGCCCAGATCCTGCTCCATGACACAGCTGGGGACTGCCTGGGGCCCTGCCCTGTCTTCTGCTTCATGGGTTTGGGGAGGAGAGGAGCCTGGGATGTGGGCCAAATCCTGCCCACTGCTCTCAGCAGAAAGCCAGCATGGTTGCAGGGCACAGAAGCCTCACCTACCAGCACAGGGAGTGGGAAAAGGCCTCAGGAAAGAGGAGGTGGGTTTAGGAAAGTTGTAGGAAATCCTGCCTCTAGATCCCACCCATCTCTACCGATCCCCAGCAGCTATCTGGAGCAGGGGCTTGCAACACACTCCAGTGTCCTTGGCAAGGGGGGAATTCTCAAAAGTGCTCTTTTTTCCTGTGCAGAATGCCTTGACATAATGTTCAGGATGTCCTGGTGGGTTGGTACCAGTGGGGGGGGTGGGTCTGGATTGCTTTAAAAGGCAGCTACAACAAAAGCCCATGAGGCCCATAGGTGGGGCAGAATGGCTGCATAGCTCAGAAACTGGTACAAGGAATCCACAGGGAAGGAGGTGGATACCACTTGCAGCCACTGCTCTGCTGGAAAGCAACTGAATATTTTTTTTTGGGGGGGAAGGGGGCAGAGAAGGGGAGCACCTTCTGCAGCCTCTAATTCTCCAACCACAAGATCTAGGCCTGGGCAATCCCTCTTCCACAAAGCCACCTCCTTCCACCTTCCTTCCTTCCTGGAGATTTGGCTCCATTTCCAGGTATTCAGGATGGCTTCCCAGGAGGGTCTCTTTGGAGTCACTCTTGCCCAAAGCCCTCTGTCTCCTCAATGGCGTAAAGGAGCTTCTCCTTCAGCTGCTCGTAGCTCTTGTAGGGAGGCAGGTCCAGGCGGTTGAAGCTGCAAAAGGAAGACAGCGCAGCCAATCAGCAGGGGGAAAGGAAAGGAAGTGACCACCCACCCATCCAAAGCATGGGCAGGAAGGGCCAAAGCAGACAAACTCACCATGTGTGGCTACGGGGAAGCCAGGTCTCCTTGCCAACCTTATCAATGCAGAACTTCTGGGGCCCGTTGCTGCCTGTCAGAAAAGAAGCACAACATCAGAAACCCACAAAAGGTACCCATGGGGTGTGACAAGAACACACAGTTGCACTTCAAATGCAAACTGGCTTGCAAATCATCTTAGCAACCCCACCCCACCTCTAAGACTAGAGCTGAGAAGTAGACTGAGCTGAGTTCCTTCACCACAAGCAAAGGCAACCAAACAGGCTCAAAACAACTTCCACATGCCCCCATAGCCCTGCTCCAAGCCTGACAGACAGAACCACACAACCCTCCTCCCACAGTCACTCAGCAACTGGGACGGCGACATCCCCTGCTTCCCTCCCTAGGCAGCCAAATGCACAAATACCAATAAGCTCAGCAAATCCTCCGACTGGCAACCGGCAAGTCCCCGTCACAAACTGCAGAAGCCGGATTCTCTTCTCGTTGTCCATCTCCTTGACCACCTGCAGCCAACATGGGTAGGGGATGTCAGACCAGGCTCCCACCTTCCCAAAAATATTTCAGGCTCTCAGCGACATGGATTTGCCTAAAGCAACACTGACTGTGTTAATAGCAATGACAGCTAAGTGTGGGGAGAGACATCTGGTTGGAAGTCAGATCCTCAGAACTAAAAGGTCCTTCAAACAGGTCCTGCGTCACGGTGACTTACTGATGAGGCAAATGCACTCTGTGTATGACCAGAGGCATGTGTCAGTACTCTGCCACATCCAAGGGTCTGTCCAGGGCAAAGCTTCCTTTCCCCATGTCCATACGGGGGACCCCTTGGCCAGGAGCTCTTCCTTGGGGAGGCTCACCTGCCAGAACCACTGGATCTGCTTGCTGTTCTTGGTGTAGTGCCGATAGATGGTGTTCTTCTGCCAGTCACTCATGTCAATCTCTTGCATGCCACACAGCATCAGCTAGAAGGAGGAGAAGGCGAGAGGGGCCCCAGCCCGGGTCACCGGGAGAGTCCAGAGGCAAGACCCACCAAGGCAAGGCTTCTATCATTTTGAGAGTGCGGCTGCGGAACTTGGACATCTTGCAAACTGGAAGCTAAACTTGACCTGCCTACTTGACACACTGGACTAAAATATGTGTGTGTTTTTTACAAGATTTACTTCCTGATTAGTCAGAGGACAAGGGGCAGTGGGGAGATTCAATTAGAACTTTTTTAAAAAATTCAAATTGAGTAAATACCAAGGTCCCTCTGAAATGTCCCTTTCTCTCAATAATTGTTCCACTGACAGTCATCTAACAGTCAGAGGTCTCGTATTCGCAAGGAGTGGCAGCCTTATCGAGGGGCTGCAGGAATGTAAGATGGTAGATGACCATGTAGTTGGCTCATTGGAAGCCAGACAGTAGATCGCCCAACTGCCGTCACCTCTGCACAGCCTGACAATGTACGAAGGCAGAGCCCAGGGCAGAAGGACAGGCCCCTCTGGGTAGGAGAGGAGGCCCCCAAGCTTCCAACATCCCAGCTCACCTCTAGCTCCTTCTCATCAAAGTACCGCAGCCACTCCAGAGGTGCCACCTCATTGAAGCCATCCAGAAAGGCCTTGGTCTGCTCCTCCACACCCCGGGTGAACCGCCAATCTGTCAGCAACCTGCAAGGATAGACCAGCCACTCAGCACCCCTTGGGCACCTAAAGACCTGCAACTGATTGAACTGGCCCTGGCTTGATCCAAACTTCAGCTACGTGATTTTGGGAGGACCCTATTTCCTGCATTTCATGGATTAATGAACACATACACCACAATTGAGTATCCCAAATGCCTTATCATCTGTACCGCATTCATTCTCAGAATCAGCCAGTGAAGTTGGTCCACAACGCTCCCATTTTACAGATGGGGAACTGAGCACCAAATGCCCAAGGCTAGCTGGTGAGCATAACAGCAGAGTGCAGAGCTTAATTTTGTGGCCTACCAAACTGCCTGGTCAGCAGCCCAGCAAAGAGGCAATTCCTGGAGCCAAATGGCATGCAAAATGAAAGAGCCTCTGGCCAAGCTGCTTCTCGAAGCACCTCTAAGCCTCAGGAAAGCGAGGACCAGGAACTCACATGATGTACTCATCCTTGTTCTCCTCAGTGACCCGGATACTCTCTCCACCCTCCTTCAGTTCATGGGTGGTCACCTTGCCCAGAATCTCCATGTCCTGGATGAAGTAGAGTTCCAGGCCGCACTCCTCTAGGTTGTTCTCTCTGCAAAGGGTGGGAGAGAGAAGCAGCAGATGAATCTTCACTAGGAGGACAGTTGGAGGCCTCAGCAGCTGCCACCGAAGCCTACAAGAATCATGCTCTGGGGGCTAAAGATCACAGGCCGAGTGGCTGCTGTAGATGGCAGGATATCCCGAGTCCCAGGCGTGCATGGCGTCCCTAGTTGGGACGGACAAAACTGCCCCTGCAGTCTCAGTAGCTTAATTCCCCCCCAGAAGATATAACGAGACCGGCTCTCAGCATCCCCAGCCCTAATTTGGTTTGCAAACCACAATTCCTTGGCGCTATGCCACAAGCAGCCCCCGCCAGTTTCATCCTCCCTCTTCTGCTCATTATAACAGCAACATTCAGATCAAGGTCTCTTCTCTAGGGGGCTATTTTGCTTTGCCCCTTTGCTCTGTGTTGTTTGTCACCCTCCCTCTTTAGGGTGGGACCTATTTCAGCTGGAGGGTCACTTCCCCTTGTGGGGAACCTCCCAGAGAGGTCTGGAGGGCTACATTTGGCCCCTGGGCTGGCGGACTGCCCCTCCTGCTTTTACATGAAACACAGAAGATGAGAGCAACTAAACGCTGCACACTTGGGCAAGGTGCCAAGCGACAGCAATAGGAGGGGCGGGGCTGCAATGCTGGGTGCTATGAGATCACCACAGGTTAAAAGTGGCTGTGCAAGCCATCAGTGGGTTTGGGTCAGCAGCTCCATGGGACAAGGACTCAGGAGGAAATGGGGGGGGGGGACAAGCAGCACCCTTGCTAGCACTGACTTGATCCAGACGATGGAGTTGTAGAACTCGGGGTCAATGGACTCCAGGTCCTTGAGGGTCGGCCGCTTGTTCAGCATACGCTTGTAGAAGGGCAGTGTGAAGCCCGTGTCAATGAACTTGCCATGGTACAATGCCTGCAGCACAAGGAGACACCCCCCCCAAAAAAAGTATGTTAGAGCAAGCTTAGCACCAAACTGCAGTGGAAAAGCAAAAATACAACACACACACTCCACACACATCAAAGGGGCAGCTGATCCCATCAACTCTCTTCTTGCATTCCCCCAGACACACACCTCCACTGCACACTAGGCTCCAAGGTTATTCTTTTTTTTTAATTTAAGGTGCCAATATACCAGAAACATTTAGCCCTGTGTTCATTTGGAATCCAAGTCCCACAGAAATCCCAGCCAACAACACGACAAAAATCACAGAAAGTAGCGTAGTGGTTGTGTTTGTGTGGACTCCATTTCTAGTCTTTAAAACACAACTCATTTCAATGCCCAGAGAATTGGGTGCCTTACCCTGATGCCTAAAAGGCAACAAAATGGGTGCTAGGCATGGTTCTTTAGGAAGGTGCACTCCAGCTGAGGTGTCACCAAGAAGAAAGCCCTCTCTTCCTTTGCCAACAATAAGGACCCACAAGTGGCAGAGCCCTTGCTTGGCATGCAGAATGTTCCTGATTCAATCCCTAATGGCATCTCTGGGCAGGGCTGGGAAGGACCTTTGCCTGAAATCCAGGAAAGCCGCTGCCGGCCCGTGTACGACGATACTCAGCTAGATGACCCAAGGAAGGGTCCTTATGTTTCTGGTGGGACTCGGCAGTACCTGCGCCTGAAGCAACAAAGAGCTTTGAAGGCTGAGAGCCACAGGGACTGTTAGCTCCCCCCGCCCACACTTTGCTTTCCAGCGGGTACCCAAATGTCCCCCTCTGGGGAGGCAAGGCAGCCAGCCTGCTCCCCAAACAGCTCTGGAGCAACGTTTGTTTAATCAAAACTCCGCGGCCACAGAACGGTCTTCTGGGAGCCAAGAATAACGCAGACGCTTTTGCGCGTCTGGAAAAGACCAGCCTGGTGGTGAGTAATAGTCTAGGGTTTGGAGGGGAAGGGGGAGCCAGGAGGGGAAACCATTGGGAAAAGTTCTTCCTGCTCTTTCAAAGGCCAAAGGAGGGCAAGCCCACCCAGGGATCAGGCCCCGAGACCCTCTAGAGCACTTGGGGGGGGTAATTCCCAAGCAGCCCCTTTCTTTGGGTGTGGGCAGCTGCGTTTTCCTCCTGTAGAATTCTCAGGCCAGGCCAAAGGCCCAAGTTCTCCTCCCCTTTTGCCTGGAGGATCAAGGGGGGGGGGGGGAGTTACACTCCTTTCTCTGCTAAGAAACAAAAATACAGAACTCTGGAAAAACAAGGGAAGAAAGTGTTCCATGACACACTCTTGTCACAAAGAGGCCACCTGACCTGATCCATTTTTCCTGGCTGCTTCCTTTCTGCTCAACAAAGTCAGAACAGGAGACTTGACGTGCCATTTCGGAACTCAATGGATACAAAGCCGTCTTTGGCCACAGAATTAAATTTAGTTTTGAAGAACGCAAATATTTTGATTCCCACTCTGCAAAACTCCCTTTCTTTTTTTATTCCAGGGGAAAAAATGATTTCTCTTTCCTGTGTACACCTTTTCCCAGCAAAACTGTTGGAGGGGCAGAAATATGTCCCTGTTGCCAAAGGAACCAGGCCAACGCGCAACAGGGTTGCCTTGGCGACAGACATCCCCCCACCCCAATTTAACCAGAGTTCAAAGCTGCTTTCAGCCACTTAGTGCCATGACACCATCATGTCCTTCCCCACGTGATCCACGAATGGCCAGAATACAGTGGAGAACTAGAAGCACAGCCAGAAGCAAACTGCTGCCAGAGCACTGGTTGGCCAGGTGAGGTGGGTGGAACTGGACAGGATGAACATTGCAGAGCGGCCGCTCATGGCAGTGGGTGCTACTGGGAGAGGAGGGGGGTGCCTCCCTTTCACCTCAAAGATCGTTAAGAGCAAACACTTGATGCATCGCTCCTGAAGATTTCACAGTAGCCTCTCCTGAATGCCACTAGTACTATAGCTCAGTATCAAATCCCAGAGAGGTAGTAGCTGTGTTAGCCTCCTGAAGAAAAAGCAACAAAGAACCTTTGTGACAATGTAAAAACCAACAGATTTATTGTGGCCCACAGAGCTTTTGAGGACCTTTTTTTGCTAGATGCATGGATTCCTCTCTCCTGTCTGAACCCCAGCCAGCACAGCAGCTTTCCCCAACCTGGTGCCCTTCATAAGCCACAGCCAATGGTTGGGGTGGGGGGACCTGCACTTTGAAACATCTGGAGGGCACCAGGCTGGGCTGGGCAATACTAGGATAGATCAAACCGTGGCCTGATTTGACCTAAAGCAGCTTCATAGGAACACAGGAAGCTGCTTTATTGCAAGACAAACCACTGGCCCACCTAAGCAAAGTACTGTCTCCACTGACTGGCAGCAGCTCTCCAAGTTTTCAGGCAGGACTCTTTCCCAGCCCACCTGGAGATGCCAAGGATTGAACCTGGGGCCTCCTGCATACAAAGCAGACACAGTGCCACTGAGCTATGGCCCTTGCTGTGCAATGACCTGCACTTCTTGGTTGGCAACCTGAGTTTAGAGAACAAGTTGTCTACCCTGTGAGCAAGCACCCACGAAATGCAAGTGGCATAGCTTGCGCAAATGCTATGGAAAGCACAGCCGCCAATGATTTTGCAGTCAAGGTGAAGGGCAGAACTCCCGAGGTAGTGAGAGGCAGCAGAAGCCTCACCCAGCCCCACGCCACCCCTGCACAAAAGCCCTCAGAGGCAGAGGCGGCCTTGGCCCCACCCCCACCCCCCAGGAGATGCTCACCATGGCGATGAACCTGCCAATGAAGCGGAAGTAGGTGAGGTGGTCGGGGTTGATGGACGAGGCAGGGTTGATCTGCAGGCAATAGTTGTTCTTGCCAGCGTATTCAAACAAGCAGTACATGGGGTTGAGCACCTCGTGGGACAGAAGGAAGAACCATTCGCTGTTGGGGTGGGGTGGGGGGAGAGAAGGATGCCTGATGAGAGCCAGCCCAGCCTAGCCATTCAGGCCCAACCATTGTCACCCGTCCTGCGCAAGGGTGGGCGGGGGCCTGTGCACACACGCTCCTTCGGCAGCCACAATCACTGCTCTCTCTTGGCTATCTCCCTCCTTTGGTGCAGAGAGCCCCCGCATCCTGTCCGTGGTTCTACCCTGTGGTAGAACAGCATGACGTAACCTACCATAGGGTAAAACCACTGGCAGGACACAGGGAGATGCGTCAGAAGCTCCTGCAGGGCGGGAGTGGCTGCCGTCTGGAGCCAAAGTGGCAGCCCGTCTGGAACACGCTGGACTCGAAGCTCCGCAGAGGAGGCCACCAGGAGGCCTCTCAGGTCTCAGGCTGCACAGCCAGCCAACCAGGGGACCCTCTCATGCTCTCTGCAGAAGGCCAGGCCCTGTCGATCCCACCCCGATGTCCTGAGTCACCTCCACACTGCTGCTTCAGCAGTTTTCCCAGGGTGGGATAAATCCCAAAGGACCAGGGAGGGTGGAAATTTGAATCTACCACCCCCACCCCACTGTGCTGTGCCAACTCACCGGGCAATTCCGCCGTAGTCCAAACCCTCCTCCCCACGCATGATGATGTACAGTCGACGCCGCAGATCATAAGGCTTCATGTTCATGATCTGAGCAGAGAGAAGTGAGGTTGGCAGGTGCAGTGGGGAGAGGACAAGGGTGCTCTGCCCAAGGGGTGACCAGCCTCCCCTCCCCTCCCTCTGACCCAGGCCTCAGTCACCTGCTGGAAGGAATCTTCGAAGAGTGTTTGCCGAGAGACACTGATCTTGACATGGCTGGGCAGCGCGTTGGACTGTGAAGGAGATATAGGTTGTGAGAGGCCCAACGACCCATATTCGGGCCCTGCATCCTGTCTAGGTTTGGGCATCCTCGTCCCCACCCCCCGCCCGCCACCGGGAGGCACAGATTTTCTGGGAATCTCGCAGCTTCTCCTCCTGCCCTGCTGGGAACATGGTGAATGAGCAACTCACATGGCAAAGGAAGCGGAACTGGTGGAACTTCCAGCGAAAGCTTCGGTCGTATGCTCCAGGTGACCCACCTTGCTTACTCCTGAAATAGTAAACATGGCCTTAGTGGGGCCCTGGCCACATTCACATTTATTGGCTCTTGACACTGACTGGTTTCCTCCTCTCCCACAGTTTAAGTTTGTGTGAACATTCCAGATTCATTAGATACCTTCCAAGAACACAGAGTGGATATCCCACAATCTTCAGTACTGTATCTGGAAGGTCCTAAAAGCTCCCACAATGCACTGCACCACCCCTCACAGCCTGGCTGGCAAACAAGGGTCAGATGGCCAAAAATCCCTCCTCACAAGGAATCCTCCATCTGGGAAGAAACCCACAGGAACCTGGAGGCTATGCTGGGTGGTGCCGAGAGGGCAGAGCGCCACACCGGAGGGACTTACCCTGACTCAAACCCGGGACGGGGGTCTTTGAAGGTGGTAGTACGGGTGTTGTGGTCCACAAAGTAACGCACCCGCTCGTTTGTATACTTCATCTCCCAGCCAGGTGGCAGCGCTGGCTCCTGGATCATCCTGAGCAGAGTAAGAAGTTCAATGGCAACACACACCTTGGCCTGATCTCTTTCCCCTGCCCAGACCCACCCACTGCAGCAGGAGGCAGCGGCAGCTTCTGCTCCTGGCGGCCTCAACCCAGCTCACAAAATGAGCCCACCCGTGCCCAGTATGCTAGCTCCAGTTCAGCCTTGGGCAGGAACCAGGAACAGGCAGAGACAGTCTTGCTGGGCACAGTCGTTCTGCCTGCTCACCAGGCTTGGAACTCAGGGCACATGCCCAAGGGCCTGAGAAGGAGCCTCCCCTGCCTGTCCCAGGAGGAACATTCCTTCAGCCGCTGGGAATGATGCAACTCAGGTCCATCTGTGGGGCCTGGTGGACAGCCTGAGACCCCTTGCAGGCTTCCTATGCCCCTCTGCAGGCTGAAGAGACCTCACAGTTGCCCCAAGGCTACTAGACAGGAGTCCCGGAGTCCCGGAGTGCAAACCAGCAAAAGGAAGCCAAGCCTACCCCTGAGTGCGGGGGTCCTCCCATTGTGTGGTGCGGGTGTTGTGGTTCACGTAGTAGATTCGCCTGTTGTCCTGTCTTTTTTCTGGAAGGAGAAGGAAAGAATGGAGAGGTAATGTTAGTTTCCCTCTCTCTGGCCAGGCTGGATTGGGGCCCAGCAGGGAAATCTAATGGGGAATCTAGAACCAGCAGACACACAGCAGCCAGGCTCAGATGGGACGAGCCTGACATGCCAGGGTCTTCCGACATGCTCCCTGTCACAGCAGAGAGTAGTGCCTCCAAGTCTTGCAAGGAAGAGGCCCAAGACACGCCAGCCTCTTCCCACAAGGAATTCAGTCTTGCCCCTCATCCATCTTTCCCCCACCTGGCACCCTTCCAGCTGGAGGTACCCTCTACTTCGCTGGCTAGGGCTGATGGGAGCTGGAGTCTCAAACATCTGGAAGGTCTCAGGTTGGGGACCACTTCTCCTCCTCCTCTAGGGGAAGACAAGTTGCATGCCAGTCAGCACCCCCTTGGCTCAGGCGCAGCTCATCTCCCAGCCTCAGGGGCCTAGCCTTAGGCGCCCATTTCTTAGAGAGGGAGGTGGTGCCCATGAATGAGAGTCTGTGATAACCTCCTTCCTCTGCAAGCTCACAAGCAGGACAGCCTTCTCTCGCCCTTCCCTGCTCACTCAAGCTCACCTCTACCCCACTACAACACTTGCTCATTCCCCCCGTTTCAGCTCTGATGCCCTTGATGGTTCTACCACAGCAAGCAACCTAGCGCCAGGCCTGCAAAAGGTGGGGAGGGGCTCAGTGCACCCCCTCCTGAACTGCCCCCAAACAGCTGGCCCTTCCTCTGACCTCTCAGCCCCAGCAGGGCTGTCCTGGAGACTCAGCGACTTGGGTAGGGAGCCTGGCCTGTGTGTGCTGGATCAGCCAAGGGCAAAGCAGATTTGTTGACTCCTAGGGAGAGAGTCTGCTCCCACCCCCCACCCCCCACCCCGAGAGAGCAAGAAGAACCCACAGCCGTGGTAGCCTGTGCTCTTGAGGATCCAAACAGCAAGAAGGTGCATCACCACTGCCCCTTCCCTGCTTAACCCCAGGGCCATCCCTCTCTGTCTTTCCCTGCCCAGGATGAGTGCTGAGGGAGGGGCAAAGGGTCACATAAAACTATCAAGCTCCTCATGATGATCCGGCAGATGGCCAGCAGGTGTCTGGCTACAGGGAACTCTGACAGCTGCTTCTGTCCATCCTCTTCAACCTCCCACCACCACCACAAGGGCACTAGGTCTGCAAGACTGCCAAGAGCCAAACCTTGACATCTGTCTCTCTCTCAGACACCGGGACCCAGTTCAGTGAGCCTGGATGCTCAGCCCTCCGTAGTAGTAGTAGCAGCAGCAGCAGCTGACACTGTTGATGCTCAGGCAAAGATCCCAGCAGCCCACAGTGGCATTGCTGACCCAAGTTGCAATGATTTCTCTCGGGACTGTTTGCAAAGGGTCCCCCTGGTGAGAGCTGCCCCTCTCCTGGCATCCAAGAGCATCTCTCCTCAAGTCCATCCAGTCCTGTTTCTCAGCTCCTGAATCCTTGCAGGCAGTCCCTGCCTCTCCTGGGGCTGCTCTTGCCAAGGTCCTGAGTCCCAAATTGGGTGGGGTGAAGAATTGACCGAACACACACTAAGTTTCAAAGAGAAGCTCTCGATTCCTGATGTTTGGACTTCCAGACTCCCCCAACCCGCTGGGCAGTTCAGAGGCCTCCCACAACATTTCTGCTAGGCCTTTTACAAGAGCACAACACACACAGAGTCCAGTGTCAGCAACACAGATCCCATCTGGCCCCTGCAGCCCCTCTGGGCTTCTTCTGAATTCCCTTGCAAAGGTAGGGGGCAGGGGGAGGGAAAGAATGACTGTTGACATCCCTTGGTTTCGTTCTAATTGTCCCAGGGTCCAATAGGAGGCAGCATCCTCTCCCCATCCACACACACTTCCCTCCTTCCCCGGGTGTTAGGATCAGATCAGTGAGCCCTGACTCCTTTGGCACATCCCAAGCTCTACAGTGGCTCTACATGCCAAGAACCACTTCTACCTGCTTCCCAAAGTGTCTCCACCATGGAAAAGCTCTCTCCATCCCCTGTGCTGCCTAGCATCACCTCCCCTTCTCCCCCAGGTGCAGCAGGGACAAGGCAGGCTCCAAGGGGAGCCCAGCAGAAGCGGCCCAACCACACAGGGAGGAGAGCAGCTCCCACCCTGCCTCCAAATAAGAGAAAGAGAAACAAACGAAGCCAGGGTTGGAAATGCACCACCGGCAGCAGAAGCACCGCTGGACTTGGGAGAGAGTTTTGCATGAGATCAGGATTTGAACTCAGAGCCCAGGCAGGTCTCGCTGGCTGAGTAATACAAACTCTTCGTGCCTGCCCGCCCTCAGCGTTGAGGAAGAGAAGTCCACCCACCCCACCTACACCGAAGGCAGATGCAGGCTTGCAGCCCCAAGCCCAGGGAGCCAGGCAGTACTTACCCCAGCCAGGAGGAAGGGGGCCCAGCGGGTCATTGTCAGACGGGGCACCTGACGACTGGAGGGGGCAAAACAAACACCACGGGGGTTACCAGAGAGAGTGCTGGAAGGCAGGATGGGGTCCAGCCGTTTTGCCCTCCACCCTGCCTTCTCTTCCCACCGCCCGCCAAGGTTGGCTAAAAAAACAGCAGCACACACGTCCCAACCAACTGTGGGAACAGCAAAATGCCTGAATGTGTGCAGCTTGGGGCAGAGGATGGGAGCGAAGGAGCTGCAAAAGCCCAGGTGGCAGGCAGGCAAGGGAGGGAGGCAAGAAAGCAGCTGCTGCTGCCCCTGTGCTGGCTGAGGCGACTGAGAGCCCCACCACAGTCCCACCTCCAACCTCCTCCAAGAACCACACACAACCAGGGGTGGGGGGGAATATTGCAGGCCTTTCCAATGAAATCATTCCCACAAGCCCTGTCCACGCCCAGAGCTTCCTGGCTGGGCCTGCGGGCTGCTTGCCTCCTCCTCCTCCTCCCTCCCCTCCCTCCCTCCCTGCCCTGCCTCCCTCACAGAGGACCGTGAAACCCAACGGCCGGGCGCGAGATGCTCACGGACTGAGGGAACATTCATGCCGCACAGACAGGCGTTTCCCCCACAGCCCCCCACAGGTCCAGGCCCCATACAAAGCACCTTTATCCAACTCCAGGCAGGCTGGGCCGGGGGACCCATTTCAAGCCTGCTGGGCAAGCTGGGGAGGGGGAGACAGTTCCTCAGCAGCGCGCTGTTTAGATTAGGCCCCCTCCCTCACGCGTCTCTGGAGAAAGCCAGGCCAGACAGAACTCCTGGGACCCGGAGGCTCACGTCAAAAGACTTTTCACTTAGAGTCCCATTCCTGTCACACCCCTCAAAAAGCTGGGGTCGCCTTCCTGGGAACAGCAACTCCATTACTGGCCAGCAAAGTCACTACAAGGCGAACAATGGTGCCCTCTGAACACCTTTCCACATGGAGGGAGCTGCTCTGGTGTGGCAAAGAGCAGTTTTCTCCACACTGTAATGTGTGGTCGGCTGTGGTGTGGCTGTAGAGGCAGAGAATAAGCCATCGGCCCAACAGAAGGGAATAACAACAAGATGCAGGTCTCTATTTTGACCACCACGGTGCTGCCAGGGTCTTGTGCCTCCTGTGTTGTGGAGTGGGGAGCAGGTTCCCAAGCCAAGGAAGGCCAGCAGGCTCTCACAACAAGTCCTGACCCTGCAGTGCACCCAGACTGGGGTCTGCATCATATATTCTTGGAGAGTCCTGCCCGTCATCATCTAATGCAAGAGTGGCAGGAGGGGAGCCTGACTGGCATCTTCCTTCAGGACAGCCAGCAGTACTGGCAATCAAAAGAGGGAGCCTCAAACCAGATCTGTTCACAGGACTAGGGAAACACAGTCTCTCCTTACCTCAATCCCCTGAATTTCAACCAGACATTTCTAGTCGCTCATGCCTAAATGAAAACCGGCCACTTTCCACACTCCAAGCCACAGGCACCACACTCACAATGCCTCTTTAAGGGTACGTTAGACACAGAATAGTGGTGTTCTTACAGGGCCACTGGGCAGAGGGATTGTGCAGGGCCCCATGAGCTCAAGAGCTGTGCCTGTTTCTGGCCTCACGAAGGGGCAGGGGGCCCTGTGAGCAGCAGCCAGGAGGGAAACCTCGGGGCCTTCTCTTTCAGTTTCACGTTGTTTTACTCTTGGCTGCTCCTTTCTTAATATATACTGTTTCATTGTCTTTTATTACTTGCTCTAAGCTGCCCTGGGATCTCTGTTACAGGGTTAGTGACAATGAAACAAACGGTATTCGTAATGGAACCAGGCTCTCAGAGCCCTCAAGGGAAGGCTCCAGAGCAACACTAGACTGCAGCAGGGGCAGGACCGAGGCAGCCAGCAGGCAACGGCTACCAAAGCCGCAAAAGGAAGGGGCTATGGAAGGGGCCTGTCTGTAAGCTAACCAAGTCCCCTTGCAGCTCTTCCTCTGGGTCTCTTCTGCTGTAGATACCAGCAGGTATTAGTAGGCATCTTTGATGCAGGCCCTCCTGGTACCCAGCTCTCCTGAGCTATTTCTCTGCAGCCTAGAGCATTACTCTTGCAGCCTAGCAATGGGACTGGTGGCTGTGGGAAGGCGGCAGAGCCACTCTGTGCAGTTTGGCTGGCTGGGGCTGGGAATACCCTCACCTGGTAGAGAAATCTTTGGCTGAATTGCTGCATGGCTCCTTGAAGCTGGTTGCGCTGGCTCTGCCACTGCTCATAGTTGCGCACGTACTCAGCGGTGGGGCGCTGCCACGTGGTCGTGCGAGTGTTGTGGTCCACATAGTAGTACCTGCCACGGGGATCCACTCGTTTCTCCCAGCTGCAGGGGCGAAAGAAGAGCCTGATCTTTCTGTTTGTCTCTCTCGCACACACAAACACATACGTGGCAGATGAATCCTCTTCTACCATCATGGGAACTTCTTTTGCCAAGGACTGTTTCTGGGCCAGAGGTGGCTTTTGGGGTTGGATGAAGAATTTTCCCTTTTTCAGGCACCCCAGATGTTCTTCCATAATTCTGCCAATATCCAAACAATTAACCCTCTTCAACCCACACACCCCTTTAGGGTAACAGATTTGGGAGGTGGAGTTTGGCCTTCTCTGGCCAGAGCTGCACTCCCCTTACAGGATTAGGTTTGAAGGATATGGGGGGGGGCATGTCCTGTTAAATCCAGCCCCGTCCTTAGAACCCCAAGCAATTTTCACAGCTTGAAGCCCCTTTCACCAGTGATGGCTACAGCGCCAGCTTGATGCTCCTCTTGGAAAGAGAGTGAGCTGGGCTCAGGTGCCGCACTGTTTGGCCATGTGCCCTTGAAGAAGACTCAGAAACTTTGACTAGTAAAGAACATGCCAACTGAGACCAGATATATGGAAGACACCTGGCCAGTCTTAAAAGCATCTGCACTGGGCACAGCTCAAGGTGTTAGTTCTTACCTTGCCCAGTGCCGATGCTTTTCCAAGCTCCCCATCTTCTGAAGCAAAGTTGGTAGGTGAGGAAGGAAAGGGCCGTCCAAGCAGTGGAACGCTCTCCCCGAGGTGGCTTGACTGCTAGACACTCTGCTCTCTTTCCAATGCCAAGTGGACCTTTAAGCTGATTTAAATGTGCTCCAAAGCTGGTGTGCTTTTCGCAACTATTCAACTACTGCTATTTTAACTAATTAATGCTGTTATTTGCATTTTTTTAAGAGCGAGTAGCTCTAAAAGCCTTTGGACCAAAGAGCAAAATGTGCACTTTTGTAATGAAAACAATCAAGCAGATTGTCCTTGTTCCAGCTGTCTTTGCAAGCCCTGGGCAGCTGAACACTGAGCCTGCCCTAGAATTATGGCCTCGGAGATATATAAAGTGCCTGTATGTGTATATATATGTTATCACATATGTTAGGATCTTGTGAAGAGCATCTGCTTCCCACAGCACACCCAGCCACCCTCCTTTGAGTATCTCCAGACCAGATCCTGCAAACATGCTCATGTCAGAGCACCTACCCTGGTGGAAGAGGGCGCTCCCAGGTGGTGGTCTTTGTGTTGTGGTCCACGTAATACACTCTCCCATTTGGCAGCTCTCGTTGCTCCCACCTGAAGGACAGAAAGAGAGAAGACACGGAGTGAGAAGGGGACGGAGGGCCCATTTTGTGAGCCAAGGCAACCCTTGTTGCTATTACTTATTTCTAGCATTATCCAGAGCATGAAGAACTTTGTGACTCTCACTTTGTCTATGACTCCAACAGCCCTGTAAAGTAGGCACAGTGGCTTACTCCAGCTGCTCTCTGAGCAAAGGCACAGGACCCTCTCCTCTGCACTCCCTGGCTCCAACTGTATAGCAATACTCCAGCCAGATCCAAGGGTGCGTGTCAAGGTCTGGGGGCCCCAACAACTTCTGCAGGACCTACAGCTTCCAAAAGGCATCAGCAGGCACACATAACAGCCCATCTTTGTTTTGCTTTGGCCAATCACAGCACGATTAAGGAGCAATCCCTGATTGGGCAACCCTTTCACGAAGAACAGTCTGCCATTTAAACAACAACGACTCATAAGGGCTAGAAACTTTATTTTTTAAAAAACAAAACAGGATATATGAGACGATGTTACTGTGGAGATGCAAAATGCACCTCTTAAATATCCCCAGCCAAACTCCAGAAGGCTCTGCAGAGGATCATAAATGGCCACCAATCTGCAAGAAGGAATGCCTTCCACTCCAGAGGGCAGGGCACTGCCATGCCATAAAGCCAAGACGTGGCTCAGGAAGGTGGCTGCCCAGGCAATCAGCTCACCATCCTCCCGGGCTACCTCTGCTCTGAATGGAGACGAGGCTTGCTGGTAGCAAAACAGCAGTACTGAGGTCACCTTGCCGTCCAAGCGAGACGCCCTGCCTTACGTAAAGAACCACAGGCCGCGCCTGCTGCAAGGGAGCATAATGCACCTCTTTGTATGCACGAGACGAGGCGCGAACTGGTGTACACGCCGCCGTGTTAATGAGAGCCGCTGTCCCCGACGCAGGAGCAACGCTGATAGGAACCAGATGCAGGTCAGGGAGGGGCGGGGGGAGAGGAGGGGTCTGTTCTGCCGTCCGCCCAGAGGGAGAGCGAGTGAGCAAGAGAGCCTGTGTGTGACAGCAGGATGCCCCTTCCCCACAAGGATCCCAGCTTTGCACAGCAGCACCCCTTCTGGTCCTCCTCACTGAGGGCCATGTCGTGGGTCTCCCAGGAACATGAACACCCCACCCCCACCCCGCATATGGAACAGTTTAGTCCCATGGCTTTCCACAGCCTCCTGCCCTCCCCGCTCCAGCTGTATGTATGTGAGAGGCTTTTGTGCTTGCCACGTTGAGTGCAGATGTTAAGGGAGAGCAGCATAAAGGCAGCCTACAGCACCCCCGCCCCTCTGATGGGCTACCTCCCGGCAAGCCTGTTTATGCCCATGCAAATGGAGTGGCCTGAAGCAGGCGCCCGACGCAGCCAAGCAAAACACTGCCGGGCTGCCAACAGGAGGAGCTGGAAGCGGCCTGCATGCGCGCGCATTCACACCAGGGCTTGGAAGGGCTTGTGGACTTGCCCCACCAGAGGCCCTGAGATCCCTCAGCCACAGAAGCAGGGGAAACTTGGCTTGTACATAGCGCAGTCCCCACCCAACACCCACACAAGCTTCTCGCTATATAGCAGGGGACCGTCAGCACCAAGATCCTTAAAGGAAGGGTGTCTCGGCCGTAGGCTGTGGGATGCGCCCTCCATTTCAGGAGCATCTCTGCATAAAGGCGTCAGGTGCCCCCCTTGCCTCCTGGACCCCAGGCACACCGCAGTATGTGAGCAGGAAGGGAGGAGAGCTCCAGCAGGAAGAAAGAGCCTTTTGAGACGCCCTGGACTTTTCCAGCTGTCTGCAAACAGGAAGTGGCTGAGGCCTGAAAACAGTAGCGCTCACACGCCCGGCATAAAGGCGCTCTGAGCTGCTGGCCCCCAATTACCTGCAAGTGATGCAAACACACACATGAGACTCTGAACTAAGAGGCCAGAAGGAAAACAGATGGCTCCCTTCATCGGAAATGCAGGAGTCAGGAGGTGGTGTTTGGGCACTGGAAGGCTCAACAGAAATAGCCACATTGCAGGACCAGAAAGGATGGAAGGAAGGAGAACAGGTGCAGCTGAGGAGCCACAACTGTCAAGTTCACAACTGAATCGTAACCCTGGTAATCCAGACTCTGCTCCCAGATCAGGCATCCTCAGAGCTGGACCTCAGTCACAGCCAGTCCCCTTCCTCCCTAGAACTCCAGGTCTTGCAAAAATACTGTAACATTCCTCTAAGGATGATAATACTTAGCATTCATATTTCTTAAATGCAGAAGGGGATTCACAGACATGATCACAGTAATCACTGAAAATGTCTTCTGAGGTAGGCCTGGGGCCCCATCCTGCTTAGAAAGAGAGAACTTTGGAAGCGACAAGAGAGTAGGAGTTCCCGCTAGGATAAACTTTACTCCTAGCGAACAGCCTCTGATTCAGAAACATACTTTTTAAAGGTTTCAACTCCCTGGTGACCCATCCCGACCTCCCCCTTGTTGGCTAAGGGCATTCATGCCGTGGCCAAGGTGCCCAAACAGAGAGCAGGACACCACTTACCCAGAGGGCAGCACCTCCAGAGTCTGTGCTGCTGGCTGAGAAGGCTGGGCCTCTGAGCTGGGGGCAGATTCCCCTGCCCTTGGAGAGTCATGAGCTGTGCCAGAGCTGGAGGTCGCACCTGACGCAGCCTCAGGTGGCACAGCCTGTTCATCTTCAGGGACATCGAGGGTGGAACTGGCAGGTTCACCATTCACTGAAAGAGAGGGGAGCAATTATGGCAGAGTTGAGGGGATGCTGATGCCTCCTAAGAACATAGCAGGAGCCATCAGGCCAAGGGCCCATCTAGTCCAGCATCCTGTTCTCACAGTGGCCAACCAAATGCCTGTGGGAAGCCTGCAAGCAGGACCTCAGCAAAAGAGCACTCTGCCCTCCTGCAGTTTCCAGGTGCCTCTGACAGTGAAGGCAGAACACAGCCATTTGGGCTAGTAGCCAACTGTAACCCTGCCCTGAATTTGTCTAATCCTCTTTTGAAGCCATCCAAGTTGGTGGCCACCACTGCCTATTGGGGAAGCAAATTCCATAGCTTAACTGCCTGCTGTGTGAAGAAGTCCTTCTTTCTGTCTGTTCTGAATGTTCCACCATCCAGCTTCATTAGGTAGCCTCATGTTCTTGTGTTGAGAGAGGGAGAAAAACCTTTCTCTACCCAATGTCTCCATGCCATGTGCAGTTTTAGAAACTCCTTTTGTATCACCTTCTCCTCATTTTGTCTCTAAACTAAGCAGCCCCAAATGCTGCAACCTTTCCTCACAGAGGAGTTCCTCCATCCCCTTGATCATTCTGGCTGCCCCTTTCCCAACGGTCTCCA
The DNA here is from genome assembly GCF_965113315.1 of Podarcis vaucheri. Lineage (NCBI taxonomy): Eukaryota > Metazoa > Chordata > Lepidosauria > Squamata > Lacertidae > Podarcis > Podarcis vaucheri. Next base: position 50,934,994 of record NC_138765.1, on the reverse strand, counting down.
GATCTACAATATCCTTTCAGAGGCGAAGCGTCCAGAAGTATACACAGCATTCCAAATGCGGTTGCATCATAGATTTTGATAACAGCATGGGCCGTTTTAGTATCAATTCCAGCTACCACGCACTGGGCCAACATCTTCATCAAGCTCTCCACTAGGACCCCAAGGTCTCATTCCCTGTCCATCGCCATCACCCTGAAAGGGGCCCAGAGTTTCCCCAATGGCAACCTCTGTCTGTAGAGCATGGCCGGTCAAGTAAAACTAGGGAAGTGACATAGGGAGATAATCTTTCATCTATAGGTAGCACCTCAAAGTTATATCAATGCACGTGGGAGAGCACAAGTGAGGTGGCACACAGGGCTGGCCCTACAGCTTCAGAGGAGAGACCATCACCTCCTCCTCTCTCTCCACTCTCACCTGTGCCATTCACTATGCCACTTTGGGTCTTGCCTGCTGGCTGCTGCTGGGCTCTGGGACTGGGGCTTTGCTCCCCGTTGGCCGTGCTCTGCCTGGCCACTCCAGCCACATGTCTGTGTGCCCTGCAAAAGAAACAGTCGAGAGGTGAGGGGAGTGTCTCCTGAGTTTCCACAGATCATTATATTCCTTGTAGACAGGAGGGTGGAAGGCTGATGGCTGGGCCTGTTCTCCATGACATTCCATACCTCGTCCTGCACCAAAATAGCACAGATCAATCATGCAAACTGAGTCCATGGACATATAGTTGAAAGATCATGGCGATTACAGTTACATAATAGTCACAACTGCAAGTGGAATGGAGGGAAGAGGGTAAGCAAACATTACAGGGACCTGACACCCCACCCAGGTTTTTGCAGTTTCATCAGGTTTCTGTCAACAGACATAAGGACTAGAAACATGCCAGGAGGAAAACAGAAGATAAGAGGAGTTTGCACTGGTTTGAGACATTCCGCATCTCTGCACACAGCAGGAGTGTGTGGAAGTCATACTATGTTACCCTCACAACGAACCTGTGAGGCAGGTGAGGCTGAGAAAGAGAATGACTGGCCCAAGTTCGTAAGAATGTAAGAACGTTTACATTTCTAAGTCTGTAAGTAGAACCCTCCTGGATGAGGTCAATGACCCATCCAGTACAGCATCCTGTTCTAACAGCGGCCAACCAGATGCCTGTTATGGGAAGCCTGCAAGCTGGATCCAAGTACAACAGCCACGCTCGGCCCACCTGCGATTCCCAGCAACTAGTATTCAGCGGAGGTGGGTCTTTCTGGGGGCTCCACGGCTGGGTGGGATTCTGAGCCTGGGCCTCTCCAATCCTAGCCTGACATCCTCTAGCTGCTATAATACCACCTCCACCTTGGCTGGAAACTCTCCATGTGTCTGTTTTCATAGTGCTTTTATACAATGTTCAAAATGTGGAGAGCAGGTTTATTGGACCTGCGTTAAGCTTCCATGTGCTTGTCTGAATTTTTTTTCTTTTTAAAGAAATACATTAAGGGTTAGAAGAACAACGCAAAACCAGGACAAAATCCTGGACCGTTTCATATTAGTCCGCGCAGAGCGAGGTGGTAAGGTTTTTGGCACAGGACTTGCGCAGACATCACTAGGAATGGCTCACCCACCCCACCCTCTGGGGATAAACAACCTCTGGACCTCCAGGGGTGTTTTTTAGAAACCCAAATTGCCCATTTCCGCTGTATTGCGCAGGTCGTGTAGGCCCAAATTAGCCGTCCTGCCAAGGCTGTCTTCCTACGGGGCTCCTAACTTGGCATCGTCTTTTAATAGACGTGTGGAAATAAACCAGAGGTCACATGGCAGAGCTCACGGGGAACAGCAGCTGCTTAAAATAGGAGCCTGGAAAAGGGGGCAGGCAGCACCAGTGGGAGGAACAGGCTGGGAACAGCAGGCGATGGGGCAGTTTCCCCATAAGTAGAGTGAATGGGGGGGGCAGGGAGCAGGGCTGATCCTGGGTAGAGAGGGGAGGCACGACCTGTAATAGGCCCTAATCCCCACTTCCAACACACATGCAGAGAAAGCTCCAGAGATTCTGGCTTGGGGTCCAGAGAGTCAGCCTGTTTCAAAGTCAAGGAGGCGAGATCACAATCACAATAAGGGCCCTGCAGCAGCTGGGTCAGGTCAAACAGGGCCCATCTAATCCAGCATCCTGTTCCCACAGTGGCCAACCAGAACCACAGGATCCCCAGGATATGCTGGCTGATCAAGACACAGTCTAAGCACCTCCCTCCTGCCGGTTTCTCTCCAAGTGCAGTTGGGGGGGGGGGGATAGGAGCAAAGGGCATGAGGGGGAAAGGAAACCAGCACCAAGCTGACCTTGGTAGGAATGAGCAACCCCACTGGGAGAAGGACTCAGGGAAGTAGGAAGGGGAAGGGGGCACAATGGGGAAGGGGAACCAAGGACAGCAGAGAGCAAGGAGAAGGTCCCCTGTCCCCCCGCCCAAGGAGAAGCAGGAAAAAGACAGTGGAGGAGGGGCAGCCCATGAGGGGACCCAGCAGTGAGAGGGCCCATCTCTGCTGTGCAAATGCAGGGAAGCACTTTGCAAACAGGCATGAGTGATTGATCCTGGTCACAGGGTGGTGTTGCCAGCCCTCCTCAGCCAGGGAACGGGTAGGCGGGCAACGCAAGGCTGAGAAATTCCTCTGATCTGTGCAAAAGGTGGTGGTGGTGGTGGTAGAACGGGAGGGAGGACCACCAGCCACAAGTGTTTGTTTCTGAAAACGGAGCCCAAGGTCCCCCCTCCCACCCCCTTTTCTCCTTTCTTTAGAAACTGTTTACCAAGACACACAGATCTGGGGTGGGGGGCACACTCACCCCAAACACGTCACCTTGGAACCTCTCTGATCAGAGACAGCACGAAAATGAGAGAGCAGGCACCTTTGTTGCAGCCTGTTTGCGAATCACCCTGAAATGTTTCTCAGCTGCTTATGGAAGCAAATCCCACTCTAATCCCACCCACACCAGTTTCACCCCAAAGCAGCCATCCAGGGAGGGAAGTGCTGCTCCCTAGGGAATTTGGCATCCCAGCATCAAAGTTTTCCTGCAAGGGCCCAATTTTGCAGAACAATGAAGAAACAGGCCAGGGACAAAAACTAAACTCCTTGTTGCCTGCCTCTGACCAGCAATGTCAGTAGTAGTAATGATGATGATGATAAATAAATAATCTTATTTCCCCTGGAAGTGGAGGCTTAACCCTTAGAGTGAGTCATGCAGCTAGCTGCCTGGAGAGACCAGGATGCAAATCAAGGTTGCTCCAGATCCTCTTGGCCCATCACTCAGCCATCCATGCAAAGGGTCTTGTGATCCAAAGGTCAGCTTGAACTTTCCTTTGCAAGAGCTGCCCATTCCATGGGAGACTAAATAAGGCCTAGGAAGGCTCATGGCCCACTCGTGTGTCCAACGGAGAAATCATGGGACAGACTGAGGTTTTCACTGCTCCAGAGAACTCATCCAGAATCTGTCCAGCACCCTGATTAGATCCAACAGCTGCAGAGCCAAGACTGCAAGAATTTGCTGTGCCCCTCGGGGCATAAAGTTCTTTACACCGTTGCCCTTTTTAAAAAGAAGCAAGTCTCTAGACCTTATGGCATCAAGGAGAAACCTAGAATGTTGTGAGTGCTCTTGCCCTCCTATCCAGCTTGTCGGTTTCCCAGCGGGGCAGCTGGTTGGCTGCTGTGGAACCCAGAATGCTGGACTAGGTGATCCACCAGCCAGGCTCTTCTGAGGAAGTTCTTCTGAACAGAACCACATGAAGGCTGCAGAAGATGCCTGTGTCTGTTTGGAAGGACCATTCCAGGAGCTTGGTGAGGGCCAAAAGTTCAACTCCCTGAAAGCTCTTCCCATCTGCAGAAGCCAATATGTTTTATTCAGGGGAATCAAACTTCTTTTGGTGGAGGATTCGGGGGCTTCTGAGGGCCCTGCACAAACAGAACCAGGAAGGCACAAGGAAGCAGCCAGAGGAAAAAGGACACTGAGGGAGAGTTCTCCCTGGATACGGGACTGAGTGCTACAATGCAGGGAAGAATGGAACTTGGTGAAGGAAGCTGGTAGGTTGGCTGGCCACCCATCATCTCGGGAGAAGCAGTATGGTTCCCTTGCCAGTGGGGTGCTAAATTCAGCACCACACCGGCAACAGTACACAAACACAACACAGCTGTGGCCAGAGAGTAGAAGGCAGGGCCAAGCAGAGCCCCCTTGGCAAGCCCCTTGCCCTGCTTTCTGGGCAGCTGCTCAGAGCAAGCATTTTATGCCAGGGTCAGCAGGCTCTGATTGGAAGGAGAAGGAGAACTATCAGTCTCCAGGGGACTTTGCTCTAAAGCCAAAGTACCCCTCAATGATTGCCTGGAGTTTCCACACACCAGATAATGGGTGGTGCTAGAGCAAGAGAGCAAGGGTACCAAATGTAGCCCACTACCAACCGTGTCCTGGAGCTGCAAATCCCCTGCTACCAAATGCTCCTCTTGCCACAGAGGGATGCAGTAGCCCTTACCTGGTCTTCCCAACTCTGACCCACATGCACATGGCCCAGCCTGACTCCTCAAAACCTTGCAAGGCAGTTCCCAGACTCCCCCTGCCCACCCAGGCCTTTATGGTCTCTTTCCTGCCTCTGTCCTGGCTTACCTCCCAATCTCCCTGTCCTCTTCTTTGTCTCCTTCCATCATGGCTTACCCTGCCCTGTGTGCTGACCATCAGAGGCTCCAGAGTGGCCACCTGCAGCCATCCAAAATCCCACGGCAGAGCAGAGGGGAACCCTTACCTGGACCTGCCGCCAAAGCAGTTGGTGCTGGGGGCCTGGTGCCTGCTCTCTGGGGACAAGGCCAGACCACAGGGGTCCCTCCCAGCTGCCTGGGACCCTGAAGGAACAAGGAAGCAAAGAACTGGTCAGAATAGGACCCTGGCAGGCAGGCCAAAAGCCAAGCCCTGGCAACAGCCAGTCAGCTGTGGGGAAAGGGGAGGGATGGCTGGACAAGGAGGGAGGCAGCTGCTTGTTCTAAGCCTGCCTTTGTATATATACAAGCAGCTGTAATCTGGAGCTGAGGTGGAGGGGAGGGGTGCAAACCATAGCAAATGATACAGATTATTATGACAGTTGAAACATGGGAGTCCTCATAGAAACATGAAGCTGGATGATCCCAGGGGCCACTGGAGAGCTGAGCTCTCCTGCCACCTCTGAAGATTCAGCAACTATAGCAGAGGCTGGTGGGCAACATCCACAACACAGCTTTGCCCAGTGGTGTTGTGGCATCTTTGGGTTTAATCTCTCAACTTCTCTCTCATCCCATCAAATGCAGTTCCTCTCACTTTCAGGAAAGACTCAGCTAGGATGGGTGAGGAGAAGAAGACCTGGGTCCCTTCCGGGGGGGGGGCAGCAGGAAGAGACAGACCAGCACCTTGGGATGGAAGAGAGGTGGCCTCCCTGGGATGGGAGGGCCTGTTTAACATTTTGAATGCCTGCCAGATGAGGTTCACTTCCCTGGACACAAGAGCTCCTCTCCATTCTGCTCAGGACAACTCAGGTACTAAAGTTCTGAAGAGCAACATTTGCTCTGGGGCTCAGTTTGGAGCCTGAGAGTTTGGAACCTGCTCCCATTCTCTAAGCTGAGCTCAAGGACCTGAGATGATGCTGTAAATACTGCCTCTGCACATCTACAGAGTGATTCCCCTTCCCTGCCACCAGACCACACATGGCTGGGATTAGAGTACAGGGAAGGTTTGGCTCAGACCCGCCTGCCCCCCCCCTTCAGCTTGAACCCATCTGCCTCAGCTCCCGTCTTTCACAGGACATACCTCCATCAAAGGCCCCGCTGGCTGCCCAGGACCCTAGTGGCAGGCGGCTCCCCCACCCCACCCTGCCACACTCACCCTCTGTCACGATGTTGCCGTTAGGCAAGCTTCCCACATCAACACTGGGCCCATCCAGGAAAATGGTCAGCTCCCCACCAGAGACAAGGCAGCCTTTGTTCTCCATCTGCAGGTTCAAGGTCAGCTGCTTGTTTTCTGCTGTGAGGTACAGAGAGTGACAAGAGGGGGGAAAGCCATTACACCGGGAGAGTGGCCCTGGTGGACACAGGCCCATAAGTGGGGGCAGTCGGGCAGCCTCGTTCCCTAGACCTCCCAAGCACTCCAGCCCTAGCTAGCCTCACCCCAACACTTTAATCACACCATCCCTCCAGTGGCAGAGTTGGAGCTTAGCCCCTCAGCAGAGGGAACTGTAATGTTGGGGGCCGGGGAGGGCAGGAGCATATGCTGGGTACCTTGCTCCCCACCTTGGATGACAGAACCATCTCTGTAACCAGGGAGCAGCACAGGGAACTCTCCTCTGTGACATTAAAGGCTTTCCAACATGAGGGAGCTGAACCTACATCCCTGCTCTGCCCAGAAGATGCTCAGCAGAACAGTCAGGGTCAGGCCCAACACTTTTCCTCCTCCTGCTGCTGCTGCTGCAGCAGCTGCGCTTACTCCCCAGCACATTTCTTAGGCCCAAATCTGCCCTCAGACCCTCAGTCTCCTTGTGCTGGCTGAAAAGGAAGGTGAGGAGCACAAATGCCCCGAGGCTGGCATCAAGGTGACCTGCGCCCCTCTATGGGAGAAGGAATTCCTCCTCCCCAGCACCCAGGGCAGGAAGACAAAGAGCAACTGATGTTCGTCCCCTGGAGAGAGAGGGCCAGGATCCTTGGGCAGGCCCCCAAAGTTCACACCTGAGCCGCCTGGGGGCCTCCCTTTCACCAGCTGCACACGGGGCTCCAGCCTCTCTGTCCGCAGTGGTGGTGGCAGCTCCTGGTGTGTGAAGTGCAGCACAGCAGAGTCAGGGAGGGGGAGGTTTTGAGCCAGAGGAGCAGGAGGGTTTGGCCTTCCATCTCCCCTTGGGAAGACCCGCAAGGAGCCAGGCCCAGCCAAGGGGCCACCAGCATGCCTTTGGTGATGCAGGGAGCCTGTCCTCGCCCCTTTCTCTCCCCACTGCCCCACCTTGGCAGCCCTCTGCTCCTGCTGCAGGCTGCACAGAGCCCTTTTGTCCCCTGGCAGAGACAAGGTGCCTGTGTCTCCAGGCAGGGCAGCGAACACCACTTTCCCCTCCCTCTGCTTTCTTTAAGAAAATAAACACGCACGGGCCCCTCCACCACGGCCCATGGCCCAGGCACACATAAAGGGACCTTGCTGTTGCAGCAGCCGAGGGTCCCTCTGAGGCCGCACACAAAGCAGCTTGTGTGCAGGGGGGACGGGCTGTTATCATACGGGGGAAGGGGCCGCCCCAGCCTTACATAAGGCCTCCTCAGTTCACTACCTCCGCTGCACCGCTTGGAGCCTCAGCGCTCCCGTTTGGCAGGGAATTCCTAGCCAGGACATGAGAAGGACCTGCACTTTCCAGCAGTCAGGCCAGTAGGAGCAGGAGCAAGGAAGGGAAGGAAAAAGGAAGGAAGTTCCAGCTGCTGGACAGGCTCCCCAGTGCCCCAGGGTGGACATGCCTGGAGCGATGTGAACAAGACAGCAAAGAGGAAGGCAGCCCAAGGCTTAACAAGGATGAGAAGCGATGCAGAGGGGAAAGGAAGGCGAGAGCTCCGCCTCCACCTTCTGGGCACCAGGAGCAGGGAGCCCTCAGGGAACGGAAGGAGCCTGTATTTGTGATGTTTAATATGTTCTATCATGTTCTAATTACTTATTGTTTGTAAGCCACTTTGGGATTCATTTGAATGAAAAGAGGCATAGAAATATAATAAATCAAATCAAGATGTTGGCCAATCGAACAAAGGCCAAAGGCTCTCTGGCCAAGGCAATCCTTGTCAGTTTGCACAGGCTTGGGTATAAGAGCTTTCCAAGCAAAAGCAAGGGATGCGATCCCAGAGTTCCTGCCTCTTTTTCCTAGAAAGGAAGAAGGGGAGGCCCCTTTTTTCTCTGGCAGAGCCTTTCAGCCAGTGGCTCCCTAAAGTACAGCAGTCGCCGAGGGAAAAGCACCACTCTAGCCAATGAGGGGAGCGCTCTCTGGTTGGGTGCACAGGAACACATAGGGAGAAATAGGGTCAGAGAAAGCTGTCTGATGAGGGAAAGAGAGCAGAGAAAGTTGGTTTGTGGAGTTCAGGATTGTCTACACTGATTGGCCATGGTTCTCTAGGGTGTTGTAGACACCTGGGACCTTCCATATGCCCCTATTGGGTACAAATCCATCAAGCAGTAGCTTCATTTAGCCTACATGCTAGCCGTCTGTCAACAAGAATAGAAGGTTGGGAGGGAGTTCTGGTAGGGAAGAGGAAAGAGCCCTCCAGGCTAGTCAAGGACACTCGAATGTTTAAAGAGGACAATCGCTGAGATGCAAGGCACCTTTCTGGAAGAAGCAGAACAAGCTTTGCCAGCTGGCTTGCAAGGAGAGGCACTACTATTACAGGGATAGCCAGAGGAAGGGGCAAAACAGGACGTGGGACCCCAAAACATGGTTGCCCACACAACTCTTTCCCAGCATCGGCCTGGCCACAGTTCAGTGAAGCCGTCTTTGAGGTTGGCTTTCCAACGAGGAGCCCATCCATCCACCCAGCCTTACAACTTCCTCCTTGGATCCTGCTACTACTTTGTGTGGAGCAGGGAGCAGAAATCAGGACTGGCTTCCTTCTGAATGACTTCTTTGTGGCTGCAGCTCCAGCATCCCTGCCTGGGGCCAGGCAGAATGAGAAGCAAAGTCACAGACCTTTGCAGGAGCTGTAAAAGCATTGGGGGGGGGAGAAGGGGGGGCTCCCTAAACAAGAACCTCTTGATGCAACCTGAGAACAAGGGTGATGATTGTAGGGGCGGGGGGGGGAGGTGTTGTTTGCACACTGCAGCCCGAAAGGCTCCAGGCCCCTTGTTTTCACACTCAATTGGTGCAGCCACATGAGGATTTGTTTTTACACACAGAGAGAGATTTCTTCTGAGCCACACCCCCTGCTCTGGGTCCGGCCTTGATTCAGATGCTAGCTGCTTCAAGAGCCTTGGCGGAAGGCCCCATTCCCTGCCTGGCTGGCAGGCGAGAGGACATACGAAGGAAGCTGCTGCACTCACACAGTAGAAATGGGATCAGCCTCCAGGTTGTGGGGGGGGGTTGTAAACCTGTGCCCAGAACAGGCTTGAGAACAAAGCGTCCCTTGCGGGTGGGTGGGAATCTGGAGCTGCAATCGATGCATCCGATGAGGGACTTGGGAGCTGCTGCAGCCAAGGCAGTAGCCGGCTGGCTCTTACTGAACTAATTTGCACCCCACCCTCCATCTCCCCAAACAGCCTCTCCTACTGGAGCTCTGCTGGGGCTGCCTGGCCAAAACTTTGGTTCTGGCAGAGCGTTTCTGCAGCAGATGTCCAAGGAGCACAGCTAGGCTGGGAAGAACTCCCCACCCCACCACTGCCATTCTGGTCAGCAAACAGAGCCCACCCATGGGCCAAGGACAGAAGATGCTCAAGGAACATGCAGGGATCTTCAGGGCACACAAAGGCTGCTGACCCAGCTGGAGATCCCAAGAAAACTTCAGATGTGCCCATCCATCTGCTCCAGGAGGCCTAAAGGCAGCTGGCAAAGTGCCAGGAAGGAGCTGCAGCTTCCTCCTCTCCCAGTGAAGCCCAGCAAGGCCAGTTCAACTCATTCTTCAGCCCTGAGGCTCATTGGTAGGCCTCTCAATGATGCTACTTCACAGGGAGGAAGCCCCCACTCTCAGCTCCTCAGAAGAAGGGAGGACACACAAGCCACCAGTCCTCAGCACCTGAGAGATGAGCCACATGAATCTCCCATCTTGTGCCTTCAAGACCGTATCCACCCCCAGCCAGAGCATCACAGAGAAAGGCGTTTGGATCTGAGATGCCTGTTGGTAGAACCAGGTGGCCATTGTAGGTGGTTTTGCAGAGGTCTCAGGGTATTGCTTTCTCATTAGCTGTGCATTTCATATCCTGAAATGGGTGCAGAGCCCTAGCAATGAGGCAGGATAGAAATTAAACCAATAGGATCCCCCCCCCCACTCTTTAGATCAGCTGCCCTTTCTCTCCTGCCCAGCACACAGAGGGAGGGAGGGTGTTGTCTTTGGGTGCTTGCTCAATGGAAGGCTGACGGGGAGCAGACGCCCACACCCATGGCAAGGAGAAGTGAGAGCGGCCATTCTCAGTGCCAGCTGTCAATCTGCTCTATCTGGAGTCACTTCCTCTCCTCAAGAAAGATATGGTGGAGTTGGAAAAGGCAAAACGATCCAAGGGATGGAGCAACAGCCCTATGGGGAAAGGTTACAACGTTTGGGACTTTTTGGTTTAGAGAAAAGGCAAGAAAGGGATGGTAGAAGAAAATGGAGTTATGCATGGCATGGAGAAAGTGGACAGAGAAGTCCCTCTTTCATAGCACTTGAAATCGAGCACATCTAATGAAGTGGAATGAAGATTCAGGACAGAAAAAGACACTACTCCTTCGCACAGCACATCTTTAAACTATGGAACTCACTCCCACAAGAGGCAGTGATGGCCAACAACTCAGGTGGCTTTAAAAGAGAGTTACACAAATCCATGGGGGACAAGGCTATCAACAGCTCTTAGCCATAATGACCATGTTCTGCCTTCACCATCAGAGGTAGTAACTTCTGAATATCAGCTGCTGGAAACCACAGGAGAGGAGAGTGCTCTTTTGCTCAGGTAGTGGTTAAGAGCGGTAGTCTCGTAATCTGGGGAACCGGGTTCGCGTCTCCGCTCCTCCACATGCAGCTGCTGGGTGACCTTGGGCTAGTCACACTTCTTTGAAGTCTCTCAGCCTCACTCACCTCACAGAGTGTTTGTTGTGGGGGAGGAAGGGAAAGGAGAATGTTAGCCGCTTTGAGACTCCTTAAAGGGAGTGAAAGGCGGGATATCAAATCCAAACTCCTCCTCCTCCTCCTCCTGCGAGAACAGGATGCTGGACTAGAGGGGCCACTGGCCTGATCCTGCAGAGCCTTTCCTATGTTCTTATGCAATTCATCCAGGAAAACAGCCACAGCGAGCAGCCCTTGCCTGAGAGCCACAGGGAGAAAGAAAGCCTGATCTTCTGACACTCCCCGGCAGTGGCTGTGCTGTCGCTTTAAGAAGCCTCCCCTCGCAGCCAGTGCCAGGGAAAATTCCATCCTTTTTGGTACCGAGCAGAGCCTTTTCCATTTGCCGCCCAAAACTACGCCTTGCCTCATGAAAGGAGCATTGTGTCCGGCACACAAGGAGGAAGAGGAGCAGCTCAGGTGGGTGAGGAGGGCGGGAGGGCGACTCAGGCCCACCAGGCAGGATCTCAAACACTCACCCTCCAACCACACCACAAGGCCCCAAAAGGGCAGCCCCAGAGTTAACATCTCCCCCCCCCCGCACACACAAAAGCCACTTCCAGCAACCATGAAGCCCTTGCCACCTTTTGCTCTGAGGCACCAGTGCGGCAAGGAGCTCTGACACTGCAAGGGAAGGTGCAGGTAAGCCTTCGCTCATTTTCTTGACCCAGAGCAGGGGGTCTCTCTCCACTCACCTCCAGTCAAAGCCTGCTCACCAAGGCCCAGACATCTCAAAGCTAGTGGACCAGACCATCAGGCCTAAGCCCAGGGAGAAGAGACTGCCCCAGAAAAGGAGCGGGCTGTTGCTCTGACATTGCCCCCACCTCCATCTGCTATCTCCAGGCCCGGCACCTCTCAATACGAGGTCTGTATTCTGTGAGGCGGGGGCCATGGTGGGGGCAGGGGAGCAGTTTGGGCTGAAGGAGACGGAGAGAGCCTTTCCCTGCCGGGAGCCCCCTGAATAGAGGCCTTTATGTAGCAGCGGCGGCGGCGGCTGCCGCCACGGGCCACTCCAGCAACCACAAATGGCAGCAGACAGCCAAGGGCCTCGTGTTGCTGGGCGGGCTGCTCTGCTTTCCTGGCTGGTGAAGGGGTGGCCTCCATCAAACACACCAGCAGCAGCAGCCCTGTGCGCCTGACAGGCCTCCCAGCCGCTCACAATGAGGCCTTGTCTTCTGCCAAGGCCAGAGCATTTCCACCACCAGGTATGCCTTATTTCCCCCTGCCAGAGGGCGCAGAAAACCTGGTGATGCCCAAACAGGAGGACAGGCCAGCGGAGGGAGCTGTGGAGAGTCTCTACCATAGGACATACCTTTCCCTTTGCTCTGCTTCAGTGCACTGGGGAGACTGATGGAGGCTGTGCCCAGCAACTCGTTCCGCAGGGTGTGGTAGCTCCAGAGTTTCACGTCAAGGTGGCTTTGTGAGGTGACATTCCTGCAGTGGGGTTGGAGGAGGAAGAGGGTGCAAAAGAAGACAGGTTGGTGAGGCGATGGGATCAAGTTTGCCTTGTGCCAAGCATGAGTGACGTTCAGTAAAAGCCAATTTGGGGACAAAACTAAACGTTAAAAGGTGAAAAGGGGGCTCTGCAGAAATAAATGAAAAGAATTTGAGTGCTCTCAACCTGTCATTAGGCTTCCCAAACATAAGAAGAGCAAACTAGGTCTTCCCAAACAGGCTTAAGATGACAAGCCAGGGGGAGCCAAGGGCCTTCCCTTGTTTGGAAACACAGCTGATAACATGCAGATGCGTCCCTTGCAGGGCTCCTGCTTCACCATGGAAAGAGCAGCTGCCGCGGCCACAGAGCCTAAGGCCCATCCCACCACTTTTGCTCCTACACAGCTGCTAGCCTGGGCAAGCCCTTGGGGCAAGAGCAGACCCACCTGGGCAAAGCCAGTGCTGCCCCAGCTCTGTTTCACACACACACCCCAATTCCCTAGAGCCCCAAATTCTTACAGCACAAGGTTCTCGTTCCAGAGCAGCTCTGAGATCCCGATCCGCTTTGCTGTCTTCTTGGTCTCGCTGGTGAGCCCATCCGCCGTCACCTCCACGAAGCAGGTGATCCGAGTCTGGCGCCCCTGTGCCTTGGGCTTTGCTGACACCACTGGAGGGAGGAAGTGGAGGAAGTTCAGTAGCTACTCCTCAGCTGGAATGGTGGGTGACGCCTGCCCCAGGCTAGCCTGGTAGGGATTTTGGGGTAGCCAGATCTACTTGCGTGCCAAGGAAAGTGACAATGGCACCCACCTGTGCCCTTTTAACCCCTCCACTTTACACAGGAGGCTCCATTGCTGGCTCCATCCTTTATGCAAGCACAAGACTCTCAAAGGAACAAGCAGGGCAAAGGGCATATCTATGGCCTACATTGAAACCTCACTTGAAAACAGATGAAGAGCCCTGAATTCCCACAAAGAACCCTGGGAAGCAAACCTACTGGCTCGTAGGGTGATAGAAGTCCCTTCCCATCCAAACAAAGGTTAGAATACGAGCAGCTCAATGTGGTGCCCTCCAGATATTGCTGGACTCCAACTCCCATCATGCCTGACCACTGGCTGCGGTGGCTGCCAGGGGTGACCGGAGCTGCAGCAAAACACCACCGCTTTGGCTACGCTTGGTTCAAACAGCCACTCTCCTCCCTCCCCACCTTGGGAGCTTGCACCGGACAAGGAGGCGAGAGTGCCCCCTTGACATTCCAGAGGGTCTCTTACTTGAGAACCAGAGCCTAGCCCTAGCTGGAGAGTGCCAAGGCTGACGAGTACCGACTACAGACCCAGGGGCTGACATTTCAGCCACGAGAGGAAGGCAGAGCAGCTGCAGCCTGTGCAGAAACGCTCCTGTAACTGCCAGTGTTGGGAGCCCCCTGGTGGCACAGTGTGTGCAGCTGGCCGGACCCAACACCCGCAAGAGGCTGCCGTCTGGCCCCATCATACACTCCCCCCCGCAGCTGCTTGAGGTGCAACCCAAGCATTCATGCTGGGGGGGGGGCACCAGCTAGCCAGAAAAACAAGTCTGGGGTGGGGGGTAGAAAGGGGAGAGTTGCCTCTCAGTCCTTATGAGCAATGACTTAATGGCACATTGCTGTCACAACAGGCCAGAGGACAAGAGAAAAGCTTGTGGGTCTCTTTTTTAACCCTTGAGACTGGAGGGCAATGTGAAGAATTAAACACTCACATATCAGCAGAGTTGGGAGATATCCTTGCCTGAAACCCGGGAGAGCTGCTGCCACTCAGTGTGGACAGTATTAATCTATATGGACTCAGTATAAAGCAACTTCCAGCCTCCCTCCTTGTAGAATGAATTTAAGCAGTTGTAGTTAGCTGAGTTCCTGCAGTGAAATGGGATGGCCTGCAGTGATGGCTCTCAGAGTGTGGAAGGACCCAGTAAGTAACCCTTCCACAGCCATGCCTCTCTGGCCTGGATCCAAAGTTTGCAGGATCAGCAGGTAAAAGTCCATTGCTGTTATGACTAGATGGTAGGGAAGCTGTTTCTCTTCCCACACCCACCCTTGCATGTAAATGCATGTGTCTGTGTGTGTACAAACACACACACACACACACACACACACACACACACACACACACACACAAATACTGATGGGAGAACCCATTTGTTCCCCACCCTGAACTGACAGTAGTTAGGAGTGGGGACTGCTGAAGTTCAGGCCATCTTGGCAAGCTGTAGGGGAAAGATCAGAAGGTCACACAGTCATCCTGTCGGCAAGGGTTTTCTCGCAGGCAAGGAAATTCTGGGTCATGCTAAAAAAAAGAAGTCATCCCTACGCTGGGGACAGCACAAGTGGGAATGACTGGGAATGACTGAAAGACCACAGCAAACAAGTCGAGGAACTATCATGGGACCACCCAAATGCTGGCTGCAGTGCTTTCATGTTAAATGGAGCTCTTCTTCACTGGCAGCTGCTTAAAATAAAAGCAGTGTAAAGGGGGGGGGGTCTGTTGCCCTTCAGATGACAACTCCCACCATCCCTGACTACTGACCATACTGGCTGGTGCTGAGGGAAATGAGAACCCAACAACCTCTGAAGGGCCACAAGTTACCCACCTCAATGTAAACTAGCCTCCTCTTCATTTTAGAGAATATTTAGCACCTCCTGGGATACAGTGGTGCCTCGCAAGGCGAAATTAATCCGTTCTGCGAGTCTCTTCGTCTAGCGGTTTTTTTGTCTTGCGAAGCAACCCTATTAGCGGATTAGCGGATTAGCGGATTAGCGGTTTAGCGGCTATTAAAGGCTTAGCGGATTAGCGGCTAAAAGGCTATTAGTGGCTTAGCGGCTTAGAAAAAGGGGGGGAGCGGAAAAAAATCGGAACACTCACAAGACGTTTTCGTCTTGCAAAGCAAGCCCATAGGGAAATTCGTCTTGCGAAGCAGCTCAAAAACGGAAAACCCTTTCGTCTAGCGGGTTTTCCGTCTTGCGAGGCATTCATCTTGCGGGGCACCACTGTACATGAAATGTTCTCATCCAGACTGCTCTGCTCCCTACTGGGGGTTTTTCAAGCTTTTGCTCAGCGTACCGTATTTTTCGCTCTACAGGACACACTTTTTTCCCTTCAAAAATGAAGGGGAAATGTGTGTGCGTCCTATGGAGCGAAGACGCCATAGCCCCGCGACCCTCTCCCGGCTGGAGAGGTGACGCGTGGCTATGGCAGCAGCTTCTCTGCTGCGCCTTTCTGCTGCTCCCTGACCTGCTCTTTGGGGCTGGTGGTGCGCACCGCCCCTCTTGCTCTCCAGGCCTCCAAGGTAGCCGCCTGAACGCACCTTAAACGGCACCTTGTTTTAGAGCGGGAAAACAAGAGGGGGAAAATTCTCCCCCTCTCTGCGCAGTGTGTCCTGCCGCTTCGCTGAAGGGGCGCTGGGCAGATAGGGGGAGAATTTGTTTTTCTTGTTCTCCCCCCTCTAAAACAAGGTGCGTCCTATGGTGCGAAAAATACAGTAATTATTTGTGAGTCCATATAGCTCAAAACCCATAAAGCAATATAAATGTTTGTTCGGCTCATAGGAAGAATCTCACTTGTTTTGTGGGTTCTATAAGCTTCTTAATATACCGATCCGAACTTGGTTGATAACCAGTCAGTATCTGTAATGGATCTGAAATTGTTTTTTAATATGTGTGATTGTTTTTATATGTTTTAAAATGTGTTATGAAATTCTTTCAAGATGCTTCATGGAAAGAGATTTGTAAATTAACTGAACACAACCCCACGGCGCAGCTACACTTACACAAAAAATCCTTGCAGCTGATGGGAATTTCACAGGCTAGCCAAGGAGAAAGGACATCCAGAGCTGACAGAGGGGCAGACCAGAAACAACAAATACCTCCTTATTGCTGCCAAACTCCACAGAGTTGCTCCTGGACAAGAGGACTCACCTTTCACAGTAAGTGGAGATTTCTCTCCAGGCAACCCCACAGAAGCCATTTCATCGCTGGATGCCTATGAAAGTGAGAGAGCAACATGTGACACATTGTCTAAAAAGTCGGGGCAAGCCTCCTCCAAGTTCTGGTACTGGACACAGAGCTGGGAGCATCAGCACTAGGGAATGGGAGGAAACCTGGTTTATGAGCTCCAGCTTCCATCAGTCACAGACATGGGCATAGCCAGGGTTTTTGTTAGGGAGGGCAGGCTTTTATTAGGGGGGACAGAACCTCAGATTCGTATTGATTTGTATTGATTGGGGGACAGTTGCCCCCCTGCCCCTCCTTGGCTACGCCCATGGCCACAGCTAGCATAGCCTGATGGAGTGGGATGCTAGGAGTTTGGCTACTCATGCTTCCTGCTGCTTCTCTAAGTTTGCCCCTTTGGCTCAGGACAGAAAATACCTTGCTGTCAACAGCCATGCAGATAACTGAACCCTCCAAACTTAGAACTTTTCCAGTTGTTGAGTTCTGAATCCTGGAACAGATAGAGCTCCTTAAAGAGAACCATCAGAAGCCCCAATCCAGCAACAGTTCCGGAAAAACCAGGCCCCAGGGGGTAGTGTGGGAAATTCCCCTCACTGAGTAAGACAGCAAAGGCAGAAGGAAGAAGAGAGCTTCAGAGCACAGACACAAAGAGGAAGTGGGTGCAGAACAGCTCAGTTAAAGACTGCCAGCATTTGTTTGCACACACCAAGCTCTGATGAAGAGCAGCAGCAGCCCTTCGGGAGCTTTTCATTCAGCAAAGAGGAGGAACTTCTTCTTCATGCTTGAGCTTCTGGATCATAAAAAGTTTTGTATTTTAAGTCTCTGAATGACAAGTGGGCAAGTAAGGTTAGAAGAAGAAGCAGGAACACCCCGTCCTGAATGAGTTTCCTCGCTCACTTTCTAACCCTCACAGAAGAGTGAGTTTGTTGATTTGCACTAGCTACAGATCTCCAAGAGCAGGAAGACAGAGTTGGTTCACAACAGAGTGTGAGTCTAGCAACCACGCAAGCTGCTCAGGAGGAACCAAACCAAGTCAGCTAATCATTAACACATTCAATCATTGCATATTTATTACTCTCCTTCAAACCCAGCACTCTGTGAAGGTGATAGGTGACACACATACCAATTCACTTCATTCCTTTCATGGTCTCAGGTGCATTGAGAATGAGCCAAAAATTGAGTTAAACAGAACATAAGGTAAATTATAGGTGGATGGTGTTAGATCAATCCCACATAGGGGTACAGTTCTAGTGTACCCAGAGAACAACAATGTTGGTAGTTCCTTTCAACAAAATGAGCAAGATGCAAACAAGAAGTCCAATAGTTCACACACAGCAATGAAAGAGGCAGTGGCAAAAATCACTCAACATGCCTCATGACGTGCCTACATCAGCTGTTATCTGCATGACAGAGAGTGCTGTCCTCTCTCCTTTGTGAAATAGGATTTTACTCCCTTATCTCTTTGTAGAACTCTCTGGAGCTCCTTTAAAGAGTTCCTATGTTTCCCACAGCAGTCCTTGCCACAACCAGGAAGAATCTACACAATTCATTTGCACACACACCCTCTTGTTTAAACAGTATCACTCAGGCTACAGTACATCTTTACAAGTAGCTGCAGCAATCAGCCAATTCAAGAAGCAAACCTGTCTCAGTCCTTGCGCTTATGCATAGTGAGCACATAAACAGCAGTTCCAACAGAAAAGCTGAATCCCAAACATTAAGCAACGCAATAAAAGAAGCAATACAAACTTCCCTATAATCTGAGCAAAGCAAATAAGTGGATGAACCTCCTTTGCATGTGTCCAAGGAACGTCATGGTGCCCCTAGTAGAGCCAAAGGCTATTCTGTGGGTACCTCAGAAAAGGAGGAAGGGCACCTTGATGCAGCCTCATCCTACAGAAAGGCACTGTGGAGCAACACAACTGAAAAGCACACCCCATATAGACTGTCTGGACACTTCCACTGGCACAAAACATAGCAATTTGTCCCACAGCTGAGTAGGTTAATGGCAGCCCAGCTCTCTGGGGAAAACTCTACAGTGACTGCCAAAAAATAAGACCAGGTGTCCATAGTCATATGAAAGCAACTCTTATCCAGTGTTAGAAACTGTGATATGAAGCTAGGAGCTAAATGGCATCTTAAACCTAGGTTGTGGGTGCAACAACAGCACACTTTTAAAATAACAATACAAAGCTGAAAATGAACAAACTGCAGCTAAAATATTATGTTCATTATGCTCTCACACACACCCCTATTCTTATGAGGGTCTCTTCTCCAGTCTTCAGAGAGTAGCTGGAAGTGGGGAGGCAGAAAAAGGTCCTTCTTTCCTTCCACTCCACAGTTTTAATCTGAAATCTTAGGTGCAGTACTGTGCCCAGAGCTCAGAAACTGCTCACACTAATGAAATTCCTTGTCACAAAATGCGCCTAGAACAATGGAAGTTTTGAACACTGCTCTTACCAACCTAGTATACTCCAGTCGTTTTGGACTACAACCGTACTGGCTAAGGATGATGAGAGTTGTAGTCCAAAACTGAAGGGCAGGCAGTAGGCTAACGTAGCCTGCCTTAAAGGGCCTGAGGCCCTCTTCACCATAGAACAGTCCGCCTCATAGAAAATACGTATCTTAAGGGCACCTTCTGAACAGAAGAGCTCAGCTGCTGAGGTACTCAGAGAGACAGCCCTTGCCCTCTTTAAAGCTTTCAAGGGACAAGGCAGGCAGGCAGGCAGTGGGGCTGGAGACCCAGGGTGCCTGCGGTTTCCAAGCCTGTCGACATTATATACACACACATACAGCAAAAATATTTGGGTTTTGCTCAGGCCTTCCGTTTCTAAAGGTTTTGGCTTCTTCATCCCTTCATTTGCCACCTTCGCCTTTCCTGTAGCTTCGCGGGGCGGGGGTTGTTGTTGCTGTTATAACCTGAAAAGCGGGATGGAACTAACAACCCCTAAAAATAAATAAACAAACAAACGAATGTTTGTTTGTTTTTAAAAAGAGAAACTCAGGAGTGTTTTGTTTTTTAAAGCTGCCCGCTGATTTTCAAAATGTTGGAGAGAAGGAAACCAGGCAAGCAAGCAAGCAAGCGGGTGTGGGTATCCGTATGTGTCAATCACAGCAGTGGCCAGACCCCCCCGCTTCCCACCCTCAAATCTCCAGACTTACCGGCGACGGTTCCCAGCTTCTTCCCACTTCCACCTCCTGTAGTCATGGGTCATGTGACAAGTGACACGTCACGTGACACATACTTCGGAAGTGGAAAGGGAGACTACGGAGCCGGGACGGCTAGAGCGGAATGGCGGAGGAAGCGGGTGGCTGCAGGGGCTCCGACTTTCGGTTGTCGGGATGAGACAGGAGTGGAAATTGTCGGACTGGAAGTGGAAGTTTATTTATCCGGGATTCTTTGGAGGCGGGTGGGCGGCATCAAAAATATTAGATTAAAAGCCCCGCCTTCAAACAATGCAATGCTCTTTCTATTCTTTTTTAAGTCTAGGAAGAAAGGATTTTTAGAGGGAACTACAGCTCCCAGCATGCCTTTCTTCCGAGAACTATCCTGTGTGGGGCCGCAGTTCCCAGCATGCTCCACAATGGAGAGCGGGGGAAAGACTACACTTCCCAAAGTGCCCTGGGAGTCACAGTCTAAAGTGGGGCAAAATGGCTCCCGTGGAGCACGTCGTGGCTGATGCTGGAGCTTTCCTGCGTGGAGCCCCGCTTCAGGTACAGTGGGTGAAGGCTGAGAACGGCTGCCTAGCTTGTCCAGTGGCCCACTGGGGAACCCCGCGACAAAGGACCACAGGCCCAAGTGTATGCTTTACTTTGCGGTAGATTTTTGTTGGACCTGGAGACTGTTATTAGGCCATCCCGAGTAGAGAGAAAGAGAAAGCTGCCTAGCAGAGACTCTCCTTAGGGCGCATGGCAGGTTGGGGTTGTGGGCCTGGAGGTTGTTCCCTATTCCTTGACAGCTTCAGGCGGTTGGGAAGGGACACACACCCACCCGTCTACCAAGCCAAGGTGGCTCCTCAGAATGTTGCATGGGACTCCTGGAGTCCCCTCCCTTGTTGCAGGTGGCCCTGTTATGCTTCTCGGTATGTGGGCATCCCAGAACCCCCAGATCAGCTTTTGCTCCTACGGAGTGTGAGGAGAGGTGTGGCTCTAGGTCTGCATCTCTCTTCCCTAACCTAGTTGCCCGCCCGCCCGCCCTCCCCCCCGGCCCAGCTCCCTTCCAGCCCTCAGGTTCCTGACCCATTTGCAACAGCTCTCAGCTGTGTCTTCCCCGCTGGCAGGACATTGGCAAGAACATCTACACAATCCGAGAGGTGGTGACTGAGATCCGAGACAAGGAGACCCGCAGGCGGTTGGCAGTGCTGCCCTATGAGCTCCACTTCAAGCAGCCTTTTCCTGAATATGTAAGGCTTGGTGAGTAGCCTCTGCTTCGTGGTCTATGCTTCCTGCCCCTCTCCCACCCCATCCCCTCTTCCATGACTTGCCTTTTTCTTTTTGTAAGTAACTTTGAGCTCTTGACTGGAGAGCAAAGGGTGGTATTCAATTCTAGTCCTACTCAGGGTAGACCCATCGAGATTAATGACTTACTTTCATTAATTTCAATTGATCTACTCTGGGTGGGGCTTTGTTGACTATAACCCCAACTAACATGTGATACACATACACACGCACACACGGTCAGGAGTAGAAATCAAGTTGATCACCTACAATTGCTTCATTGTTACTTGCTCTTAGATGTGTTTTCCTGGTGCCCTCTGGAATTAGAGAAGCACTTTTTCTCATGACCAGTTGTGATTTCCTAGTTTTGCCTCTGGACTTGAACACTGAAATCCTCCCTTTGTTTCTAGTGACGGAGTTTTCCAAGAAGACGGGTGACTACCCCAGTCTTTCAGCCACAGACATCCAAGTCCTGGCCTTGACCTACCAGCTGGAAGCAGAAAATGTTGGTGTGGCTCACTTGAAGAAAGAGCCAGAGCAGAAGGTGGATCTTCCTTCTTTTATTATTTCTCTTTTGAAGGGGTCTTTTCCAGCAAAATATTTATTTACTATGATGTTGGTTTTGTATCCTGCTTTTTAGGCAAATGTTTTCTTCCAAACAACTCACATTAATTAAAAGACAGACAGAGAGAGGTCCTGCCCTTAGGCTTACACACTTTAAAAAACAAGACAAACAAGAGAAGGGGAAATTAGGGAAGTGGGGGGGGGGGGGTTTGACCAGATGGCTAATGCCAGGAACCAAGTGGTGGGGTGGGCACAGGCATTACTATCTAGTTGAGGCCAAGATAATATTTCCTTGCTTGGATAGAGATGCTGTAAATGACCCTGCAGCCCTTGTTCCCCTGGCTGATGTCAGCATTTGCTCCTTCCTTTCAGCTGTGCACTCCCAGGGCAATTGAAAAGGGTTCTTTCTGCCAGTGAGGAGGGAAGTCAGCTCCCTCTGTGGCTGATCTAGGAGGCCCCTTGTTGCAATATTCTTCCTATCCAGTAGGAGGGGGCAATCCAGTTCCATGTGAATGCAAGACACTCTTGCCACCAGCTGCATGTGTTAGCAACCTATGTTTTGTCTTTGTCTGTTTCCTGCTGCTGCAAACGCCAGACAGGCTGATTATGCACTGCCTGAATCCTGTCCTATGCTCTGCTGTGTCTTGAATGCCATTCTTCTTGCCATTGCTGTTCAAAAGGTGACCAGACTCTGGGATGGTAGGTTTTGTGAGGCAGCTGCTGCTGCAAAAATCAACAATATGCCCTACCTGACCCACATCCTACTTTCTTTTCTCTCCCCACCCTGGATCCTTGCAGGTAAAACTCAGCTCAACAAAGCAGCACCCTGAGACACCTGTTCACGTTGCTGGCTTCCATCTACCTTCCAAGGTAATTGCCTCTGTGAGCAGTCTGAAACTCTGCCCCACTATTCATGGAAGGAGTATGAGCAGAGGGTAGCACACCTTGGTGACTCACTGCCCCTCCCCTCCTCCTGGTTGCACGGGGTGTAATCTGGGAATGACCAGGTGTGCCAGTTGAGCCCTTGCGCTGGGAGTCCTTGATAGGCAGCATCTCCTCCTTGGCTTGTGTGAGGATCCAGTGACCATTCGGCATCTACCAGAAACCTAAAGGAAGAGGTAGCCACACACGGCTTTTCTAAGAGGGCCATGGAGGATGGCCAAATCACTCAGTGGTGGAGCACCTGCTTTGCCTGCAAAAGGTCCCAGGTTCAATCCCAGTCAGCATCTCCAGGTAAACACCCCAGAGAGCCATTGCTGCCAGTCAGTGTAAGCAATTTGGAGCTTCTATATGACTGTTTCTTCTGGCAATTCATACATGTCAGCTTTTCTTCTGCCCAACTTTTCTTCTAGACAAAGTGCCCAGGAGGTGAGAAGAGTCCTTCCGTGGTGGGAAGCAGAAACTCTGCAGACTCCACAGGCCCTGAAACCTCTGAGTTTGGCTCCTTCCTGTTCTGGAGGAACCCTCTGCCCAGCATTGAGGAGGACCTACAGGACTTGCTGGTAAGAAGTCTAGCATTCTTTCCTTTCTTCCTGCCTCACTGGGACACGGGCACCGCCTTCATCTCCGCAGCCTGGGAAGGTTCCGTGCTCAGTAGATCCTCTTCCAATTGGTCTGTTTCTCGCAGAAAGCGGATGCTGTTGTTATTCTGCCGGAGGACCCCAAAGGCAACAAGAGTAGTGGTGAGGAGGAGGAGCAGAGTGGAGAGGACAGCGATGACGAGGAAGGCTGGATCACGCCTAGCAACATCAAGCAGATCCAACAGGGCATGGGCCAGGCTGATGAGCCAGCTGGTGTGCAGGTTGGCTGTGTCACCACCGACTTTGCCATGCAGGCAAGTGTGGGCTGTGTGAGACCAGGTGGTCCCCAGGGCTTGAGGGGAGGGAGAAGGATGTATGCTTACCCTTTCATCTTTGTAAGCCTCCTGCTACATTCTTGTGCCTGCTGCAGCTGCCTGGAGGCCCAGCAGAGGTTTTATGGTCTATGTTGGAAGAACATGATGAGAATAGGAGGGACAGAAAGGTTGGCTCATGAGCAGCAAGGGGTGACTTGGGTGGCAGCAGGAAGCTGAGAAGAGGGAATGGAAGCGGCCAGGTGTAGAGCAGAGGGATGAGAGAGAGAGAGAGAGAGAGAGAGAGAGAGAGGAGAAGCTCCAGGAGGTGGATTGAAGGCAAACAGGCAGTGGGACAAAAACAGGAAGGGGAGAGGGGAAGCAGCGCTTTGTGCTCCGAGTTTGGCAACCTGGCAGACCTGAAGGAGAGGAAACTGGGGGCTCTCTTTCAACTGGAGAAGCTTGGTCAGCCCAGCAGTAAAAGAAGAGCAAACTTCCAAAGCCAGCATTTTGTGTTTTTTAAAAAGGAGAGCAAGCATTGTCTTATTTTAGCTCCAGCCCTTTCCAAGACCCCAGCCTATGGAGTATCCAAAGTCTGTTGAGAGGGACTTGCCCTGCACCAGCATCAAAGGTGCTGATTGGCTCCCCTCCCCTTCTCTGGTCTCTTTCCCACAGAACATCCTGCTGCAGATGGGCCTGCATGTGTTGGCAGTCAATGGCATGCTGATCCGGCACACCCGGAGCTACGTCCTGCGCTGCCACGGCTGCTTCAAGTATGTGATGAGTTGGTGGCTGGGCTGCAATCTCTGGCATACGGGCAACAGCTGGGCCTGTGTCTAGCCGTATTCAGGAGATGCCCCCTGGGCTTGGGCAATGGGCTGCTGCCAAGGTTGTCAAGCCACTGACTGGCTTCTCTGCTTTCCTCCAGAACCACATCAGAAATGACCCGGCTCTTCTGCCCCCACTGCGGGAACAAGACACTTAAGAAGGTGGCGGTGAGCGTGGACGACGATGGCACCATCCACATGCATTTTTCCAGGAATCCCAAGGTCTTGAACCCCCGTGGCCTCCGGGTGAGCAGCTCTGCTCTGGGCTCCAGTGCTCTTATGGGCTTTCTGCGCTTGTTGTCATCTCTGTTGGCTGCCTGTGCTCCCAGCTGAGCACCTGAGGCAAGAAGTAAGAGTCTGCAGCAGGCCATGATGGCCTCTGGGGCCAGCAGAAGAATCTTCTCTGGGCTTATTTATTTCCTCCCAATGGCAAAAGTTATGTGGCCAGTGCTATCCAGTGTAGCTTTAAGGAACTTGTTCCACTAGTACAACGATTTATGATTGTGCAGCAAAGTTTCCCCCTGCATGTGTCCTACGCCTTCCCAAATCTTCTCCAAAGAGTTGAGGGAACCCCATAACAGATTATGGGGGGAGAAGATGTGGGGGTGTCCGTTGTGCAGCAGTCACTCCTCATGCTACGACCATGAGTGGATTGGATACCACTGTAAGTAAAAATGTAAAACCGTAACTTGGAAAAAATACAACAAGGATGAAAGTCAAGTGTGAGATGCCTCTCCCTGTCAGGGGTGTGGGGCAGGGTGCATTGGGCCTTTTGGCTTCACTGTGTGCCTCTTTCTTTCCACAGTACTCTCTTCCAGCTCCTCAGGGTGGGAAGCACGCAAACAATCCCCACCTGACAGAGGACCAGCACTTCCCCCAGCAACGGCTC
The DNA here is from genome assembly GCF_965113315.1 of Podarcis vaucheri. NCBI lineage: Eukaryota > Metazoa > Chordata > Lepidosauria > Squamata > Lacertidae > Podarcis > Podarcis vaucheri. Next base: position 50,910,278 of record NC_138765.1, on the reverse strand, counting down.
TCCCGCAAGGCCAGGCAGAAGACAAACGTCTTTGACCCCGATTATATTGCAGGAGTTTCTCCATTTGCGGAAAACGACATCTACAGCCGGGCGGCCAACCTACAGATCCGGGATACGGCGCTGGGTGCAGGCAGGAGGCGTCTGAACCCCAACACAGCCTCCAAAAAATTTGTGAAAAAGAGATGAGGTGGGGAGAGATGCAACCACTCACCTGTCCCACTTGTCAATGAAGGGAGGACAAGTCTTTTGTTTCCTACAGCTTGTGTGAAGGCAGCCTTAGCTCTACTTCCTGACTGCTTCCAAGGCAACAGACACTAGTGTGAATAAAGGGCAAGCAGCAGGAAGGTGGGAGGCAGACTGCCAAGTGATCTGGAAAGTGAGAGTGGCCCTCGTGTGGCAGAATCCATGTGCTGCGCTCAGGTCTTGGGTGCATTCTAATGCAAAAGACTCAGCAGCGGTGGCTGCATGTTTTGTTTTTTTAATAAACCAGGGTGTCTGCACATTTGGTGTCTGTGCACAGCTCCTTGTGGTTTAGCTTGTCCCTTTCCTGACAACTACACCCCTTTTCTCCCATGAGCGGAAGGTGGTCTTTCCCTTGTAGTAGTCAAGAGCACAAGCCTTGGTCTTTTTCTACCAGGTCTTCAGCCATACAGTGAGCTGGTTGGGATGGCTAGAGAGGAAGCACTGCTCTTTGACTGTCTTCTATCACATTGCTGGCTGCAAACTTTTGAGTTCCACAAAGCTCTTCCTCAGAAGTGGCTGTTCAAAGCAAAAACAGGAAAGTTTACAGCCCAATAGCTGATTAACCCCAAAACACACATCCATGTGGGCTAATAAGAGTAGGAACCTGTAAAAGCCTGTTTAATTTTTGGTCTAAATACCTATGCTGGGGAATAGGCCTCCGTTTATCTCAAAAGATCACTTCCACTATTGTCAAAACATATGGCAATAGGTTGCCTAAAATCTTTTCTCTTTTGTGAAAAGGGGTTAAAGAGCCATGAGAAGGACAACTGCAGGAATGTCACAAAAAACTGCAAAAATGCCTGGCAATGAGCTGGTGGCAACTCCATAAGGCCACGTCCTACTCACAGAGAGAGCCGCAGGTGTTCTCCCCCAGCCCTCTGGTGGGTCCTCTTGCAAGACAAGTTGTGTCACATTTTCTACTGTTTCCTGCCTTGGGCTACAGCAAATCCTCCTTGCACTTAACAAGCCTTTTCCTTGTAGAGGAAAGGTTAACAGCCAGTTTGCTGCAGACTGGCCCCTGTTCCATTCCTCCTAACTATGCCCCAGCATGCAACAAAGGCCCACTATATACCTGGGAGCAAAACTGACTAGTAAATGAAATTTGATTAGATAGATTTCTAGTGCAAACAAAGGGCCCTGCCCAGTCCTTGCATAGCTCTAGTTAAGTCGCTAACAGTGCCCCACCCTGGCACCACACAAAGTTAATCTGGGCATTTGCAACTTGAATGAAAGGGCTGTCAAAAACATTCTTTGCCATCTTCTAGGGAGGCAGTTGCCAACTTCATAGGCACGCCTAGCCTGCTTGCTTTGTTCTGAATCTGCCGTGCAAACACCAAACACCTGCCCTTGGTGGCTAGGACTTAATAAACGAGTGGCTTACACACACACACACACACACACACACTTTTAGCAAAGTTTGGTGATTTGTACTTTTATCTTTTACCTGTTCCCATATACCTTTCGCCAAAAGCAGACACTGCTGCTTCCTATTGGAATTGTATTCTACTAATTAATTAATATGAATTCCCATATGTATTGAAAATACTCCCAGGAAGTGTGTGATCTTGCCACAGAGCAGAGCATTCAGAGAAATGACCATTGCCCAAAATTCATGTGACATTGCTGCCTCTGGATCCATCCCATTACAGTACTGATATAGAAGATAGCCATGGTCAGCAACAGAAGCTAGTTTGGTACAGCCTGAAATCATTTTACTACTTCCAAATACTGTCCACAGGATTCTTTGTAGTGGCACCCAGAGGCTGTTGGGGAACACCAGTAGCCTCACAGGAAACTGATTCAATGTGGTTGTGAGGACCCAAGTGCCACACCGAGCACAGAGATACCTCTTAGCAAAGCACTTGGCCTGCTTGGAGTTTAATTAGCATGTTTGTTCTCCTTTGTTTATGACTGGACTAAGGACTACAGCAACATCTAGGGCCCTGGGGACCCCCTTAAAGAGTCCTAGTTCTCTCTGATTGCTTTGGATACCATTTGCCTGTTGTCAATGCCAGCAGTCCAGTAGTCCCTTGATAGGAGCCTGAGCTGGTAAGGCTTTGTGTATTTGCCTAGCCTTCTCCCCATTGTGGCAGCAAGAGCAAGAGCTAATTCTTTCATGTGCTTACTATTTCACATGCTCCCATTTTTTCATTGGTAATTTCTCCCTCCAAAGATCCAAGCAGTATGAGCTGTACAAAGAGCTTGATGAATGATGCAGTGGATGGGTGGCGGAAAATACGTTGTTGGCATCGTCTGTCTTGGGAGACAATGGGAAAGGGCACCTTTGGGTAAAATCAAACTGCGGGAGAGTTGCAGCACTTTGGGTGTAGAGACCAATGCAGAAGAAACATGTTTTGTTGCAGCAGGGGCAGATGAAAATGTCTGCTTGTGGTACAGCAGAGGCACCATGACATTTCTTCTCTCTGCACCCCTCTCAGCGGTCATTTCTCCTCTGCTCACTGCTGTGGATACATGCCCTGACTGTCGTTTTAGGACAGACAAAGGAAAAGACTTCTCCACACGGCGCATAGTTAAACTGTGGAATTAGCTTTCACAAGAGGCAATGATTGCCACCAACTTGGATGGCATTAAATGAGGATTAGACAAATTCGTGGAGGAGAAGGCTATCAATGGCTATATTGTACCTGCATTATCGTGCCTCTGAAAACCAGAAGTGGGGAAAGTGCTTGTTGCACTCATGTCCAGCTTGCAGGCATCTGGTTGGGCACTATGAGAACAGGATGCGGGACTAGATGGCTCACTGACCTGATCCAGCAGCCTCATCTTTTGTCCTTACACCCTGCAGAGTAAATACTGCTAGGCTTGAAGGACCAACGGTCTGACTTCGTATATAAGAATAGCTGCACATCATCAGATGTCACAAAAGGTACAGATTCAAACACTAACTGACTAGGCTATTTGGTGCCTCTGAAGAGGATTAACAGCAGCTTTTTTCACAACTAGTATTTAAATGGGTTTTTGCATTGTCTACAGTTCAATTTTCATTGAATGAAAATGCCATATCCTCCAGAATGAATGCCCATCTCTAGACTTAAGTCTTTGCACTAATGTAGGATTTTTTACATTCATTCTTGTACTGTATGTACCACTAACTTAGGGATAGCCTTCATTCAATAATTGAGGGATTCTGCTCATTTCAAAAAAAGAGCTAAAAGTCCTTCCCCAAAATGCTGTGGGCAAGGGAAGGGCTGCTGAGATGTCAAAAGCCACCAGCAAGAATGCCTAGCTAGAAGCCTGTGGGTGATTCTCGTAAAATTCACATTCTGTAATTTCATCACCAAAGACAAGTTCAAACTGCATATTTCTAGCAGCATGGCTTAACACTTCAGCACTGAACCAACATGGGTATCTTCAACTAGCAAGGTGCTTTATTTTTCTTCTTTTTTTTGCAGGGGAGGGGGTTAAATTGTGCAGGCCTGCCACACGGATCTGCTAATACAGTAAGAGATCCAGAATGGGAGGAGTCCTTGGCAAGCACTGATCCTTCCCCAAAGCTGCCATCTGCACACACCTTCTAAAGCATCTACCCTGGTACTCACCTTTGCCCCATCCTGGACCAAATGAAGTACCTCGGTTGCCTGTGCTGTGGCCAGTTTGCAAACACTTCAATGACTCTTATTAAGAGGTGCTAGAAGGGCAATTTCTCCACCTTTTCAATGTATGTTTTCCAGAGAAGGCAGCTGAGGCAGGGCTGGGGCTTGTGTCTTCATTTGCAGCAGGGGTCGGGAGTCATGCAGAATTAAGGAAAGGCAGAGTACAAGGCTGGGTTCATGTATTTCATTTGCACTATGTCAGGTGTTCCAGGTTCACTTTGCAGAAGGCTTCCTATCGTCAGTTTTTCTCTGCTTTCTGCCAGCAAATGGGCAGGTGAAGCAGCATGGCATACTCTGGTGCCCTTTTATCTGCTTTCCAGTGAGATAAATTCTGTCTGGGGTGTTGCCTTGGCTAGAGCCACAAGCTGGGACTGCATCAATGAAAAGGGCACATTTCACGTTGGAAACCATGGGCAAGCTGGGTGTCGGTCCTGCCCCCCCCCCCCAAATCCTGGCTACACCCATGTTGGAAATGAAGCTACTGTATTAAGCATTGTCACCAGTCTCCCCTGGGAGGGCTACGAGTGGACGCTTGCCCCTAACAGCATGACAGCTAAATGGACCCTTCAGCGTCTATCTCTGAATGCCAGTGGCACAGATGACAGGAGGTTTTGCGTCTTCCTTTTCGGACATCTGGTGGTTGGTCACGGGGAGAAAGCGGGATGCTGGGCCGGAGGCGTGTCTTTAGATGGAGAGCTGCCAAATTAAGGGAGAAGTGCATGGGCTCTCGATGGCTCCTGGTCATGAGTTTCGCGATACAGAGGCAGTCTCCCTCGGGGCGAAGCCTTCCCCTCGGGGCACCAAGAGGCAACATGCTGGGTCTGGCCGGAGTGTGGTTTCCCCGCCCCAGTGACTCAGCAAATCCGCGCCGCCTCCTCCGCCTCTTATAAGACCCGCGGCGCCGACGGCTTAGTTCAACTGCTGCCCGGCTTGCATCGCCATGGCTGGTAAGTAGCTCGTCTCCTCGGCCCAGCCTTACTCTGGTGGGCCCTGAAATGCGCATCAGGCTGCCTCGCGGAGCCAAGCGGGCAGGTCGAAAAGAGGAAGGACGGGGGTGGGTGGGTGGGATCGAGTCGAGTCTCCAAGGCACAGGCTCCCCCTGCAGGAGTCCTTTCCCGCCTCGAGAGCGTCTCCCCTCGGGTTCCCCGAGGCCCTGCCGCAGCGCCGGCAGCAACTTGCAAGGAGGCGGGTGGCGCCCACCTGGCGGGCCCCCGAAAGGCAGGCAGGGGCCTGCGAGGCTGCGCTGCCCAGTGGTGGGAGGCGCCGAGGCGGGAGTCTGTCCGCCTCTGTTGCAGTCCCGGAGCTTTGGCCGCCCGAGGCGCCTTGCCTTGCCAGGCTCTGCCCTCCTGCTCTCCTTGCAGCTCGGCAGGCGCTGATCGTGCTGGCCCACCCGGAGCGGACATCCTTCAACTATGCCATGAAAGAGGCGGCTGTCGAGGCGCTGCAGAAGAGTGGGTGGAAGGTGACCGTCTCGGATCTCTACGCCATGCGCTTCAACCCGGTCCTCTCCCGGGACGACGTCACCGGTACATAGGTCTCTGGGTCCCTCTCGGTCCGCTAGGTGTGTTTGCACAGATTGGCGGCGGCGGCGCCAGCTCGGCTGGGTGGCTGGGAGGGGGCGCTTTCCCCAGCCTTCCTGCCTGGAGGAACTGTCGTCGGGGCGAGTACCCGGGACCTTTTGCCGCTCCTTTCCCGGAGCCCCCAGAGGCTCCGCCTCGCCTGCGTGCCTGGACCCACCCTTCCCCCTCTCCCCCTCCCTCAGGCAAGCCGAAGGACCCGCAGCACTTCAGCTACCCGGCCGAAACGGGGCTGGCATGGAAAGAAGGCCGCCTGAGCAGGGACATCGTAGAGGAGCAAAAAAAGCTGGACGCTGCCGATCTTGTCATCTTCCAGGTGGTTCCCAGATCATAGGACGCTAAGGAGTCAGACCACCTGGTCCATCAAGCCTAGGGTTGTTTAAGTGAACTGTTTCTCCAGGTTTTCAGGCATGAGTCTACCCCTTCTACAGCCCTTCTCCAACTATCATAGATGGGCACCGGCTTCCTGGGAGGGGATTTAGAGGGGGGTGACTTTTCACCTGCATCATAAGCCTCTTCTTGCCTTAGGCAAGAAGGCTTGTAGTGTTTGACCTGAGTGTGAATTTTGGCCATGAATCTTGCTGACCATGAACTCTGGAGAGGCAAATTTAGGAAGTCCTAATTCAGTAAAGAGGGTCGGAGCAACACTTTTAAAGCTCAGGCTTTAAAAATTGGATTCTGGCAAACATGGAAATTGTCCACATAGGGCCTGTACTTCACAGGGGGGAAACAATATGCTTCTAACCCCCTGAATCATAGAATCATAGAGTTGGAAGAGACCACAAGGGCCATCGAGTCCAACCCCCTGCCAAGCAGGAAACACCATCAGAGCACTCCTGACACATGGTTGTCAAGCCTCTGCTTAAAGACCTCCAAAGAAGGAGACTCCACCTGCTAGAGCTTGACATTGGAACAAAGTTCTGGAACTAGTGGTTCTAAGGGAATGCCATGGGCACTGAAGAGCTTTTTGGGAATGGTACCTGGACTCTAAAGTACCATGAAATGAATGTGCAACAAGGGCCTCAACCCTTATCCTATGGCTCTGCTTCTGTTGCAGTTCCCTCTCCAGTGGTTTGGTGTCCCGGCCATCTTGAAAGGGTGGTATGAGCGTGTCCTCACTGGTGGATTTGCCTACTCCTACAGTGCCATGTATGACCAGGGGCCCTTCAAGGTAGGTATGCAGTGGGGATTTGGTGGGAGTGAAGTCTTGCTGCTGCTGTAGCCGCCACCACCTTTCATTCTCTCCAACTGGCCAGTAGCTGCAGCCTGTCTGTTGTGCATTTGAGCCCTGCAGTCAGCCTTTTTGGTGCTCTGCATGAAACAATATGGCAGACTCTGGTGGTAGTGGGAAAAGACAGAGGATTCTGACAATGACCCTGCCTCTTGGTATTTTAGAGAAGGGTGTTCTGTGGGACAGAGAAGGTGCAGTTCCTTTCCTCCATATTGTGGCAAGATGATGATCAGCTGGGCTTTCACAATACTCTGCAAAATGACCCTTGTTCACTAGTTGCTCTCTGCATGACAGTGTCTCAGCTGCTGTGTAAAGCATAACTCATACTTGGTTACTTACAGAATAAGAAGACTCTACTTTCCTTCACCACTGGTGGGATGGGCTCCATGTACACCCCTGAAGGCATCAATGGGGACATCAACATCCTTCTTTGGCCAATACAGGTAACAAGGCAACATTTATTGTCAAACCCATAGCTATTTCTAAGAGAGTTTAAAAATTATTATTAAAAGGTGTAATACTTAAGTAGATGGTGCAAGCTTCTGCCTTACACAGAATTCTTACAGGTTCCTGTACTTGTCTGGTTTGAGAACCTTTGTGTAATCCAGAGGTTTACAATCCTGCATACCAACCACTTGGCGAGATGACTGTTTTTTCAAGAGCTGCAGTTTACTGAATCCTAGCAGAAAGCCCACATCCCTTGTGTGCAAAGTTGTAGACAAATTTTAGGTTTTTAAAATGAGTAAAAATGTCATAGCAGACATTTAGTATGGTAACAAAAACATATACTGTACTGGAAATGTCACTATAGATCTCTTTGTTGGTCCTGAACTTGTTCTAATTACATTCCTCCTGCACTATTTGAATATGTATTTGATTTGCAAATGTTCTTTCTTCCTACTCCCCAGAGTGGCACTCTCCATTTCTGTGGTTTCCAAGTCTTGGCACCCCAGATCGCTTTCAGTATTGGCCATACACCACCAGAGGCCCGCTCCCAAATCCTGGAGATGTGGAAGAAGAGATTGGCCACTATCTGGGAGGAGACGCCCCTCAGCTTTGCCCCAAGCAACAACTTTGATTTGAGCTTTGCTGGGGGCTTTCTTCTGAAGAAAGAGGTCCAGGAACAGCAAGAAGATAAAAAATATGGGCTGACAACTGGCCAGCATCTGGGAAAGCCACTCCTGCCTGATAATCAAGTCAAAGCCCAGCAGAAATAGCAAATTTTGTTGGTAAATTGGGACAAAAAAAGGCCTTTCTGTAGTAATGCTAGCAGTAAAAGTTTCCTACTTTCACTTTCTCTGGGTTCATAGGGTCCCTGTAGGGCAGACCTTCCCCAAACCGGCGTCCTTCTGCTGTGTTTGATTCCAGTCCCATCAGCCCAACAAGGATGATGGGAGTTGAAACCCAAACTACCTGGAAGCACACCAGATGGGAAAGCTGGTTGGGCACTCTACCATTAAAAACAGTTATACCTTGTGTATGTAATGCAAGGCATATACTCCACAATGGAGCCTGCATTATTACTGTTCTACTCTTTGCAGCCTTAAGATCCTAGCTTATAATCCACAGGTGGGCAACCACCACAGCCTTTCACATTCCTCTTTGCAGCCCCCATCTCAGCAAAGAGTACCACCATACTGCCTTGAGCAACAGAAGAGTTGGCAGGAAGGTCCAACCCTAGAGCAAAGTACTTAGAGCTTGGGTCTTGCACTTCTCCAAGTGCATATGCCTGGGGAGCATCATAGGTTGTATCCAATGTTAGTGCTACTTGGAGCAGACCCATTGAAAGTAAAAGGCATATCTAACTTAGGCACACTAATTTCAATGCATCTACACAGAGTAGAATGTAGTTGTATAGAACTGTATGGGTCTACCTGGCTGCTTTTTGTCAGCTCTTCCATTTCTTGTCATAGTAGCCTCAAGGTAGTGGGGGTGGGTGGATGGGTGGAGTACATTGCCTTTACTTCATTAGCAACCGCCAATCCAAAATGGATAAAACAAGGTACTTGGCAGTCAATACCACTTGCACCAGACTTGAGCTGCCAGAGGAGAGGTGCAGAGGCAATCTGTCTGAAGACAAAACAAGCCACAGATGCAGCTGGGAAGAGTGGTTAAAAAGACAACTGGGCTCCCACCTTCCCCAGCTGGAATCAGCCACAGCACAGGAAGGCAGGGGCAGAGTTCCCTGGCAATAAATGGTGCTCCAGGGGGTGGGGGGAAAAGTGTAATTAACTGGCGTGGAAGGTGAAGGGTTGCTTTAAATCCTCTTAGTTTACTTGCTGGTAGTAGGGATTAATACTACTTGAGATTTTTGTACTTTGGTAATAACTTTCACATGTACTAACAACAAAGCCAGGTGTTGCCTCTATTAGTCAGGTTTGTTAGAATGTCATGTAGATTTATACAAGTCTCTCTTGCGCCAGCAGAGAAATTTAGAATAAAATACTTTAAACCCTTCTCCTGCAGCCGTCTATTGAGTCAAGGGCCACATTTTGTGCTAGGCATTTATACAGTTTGAACCTATTACACCTGTTGGATTCTCTCATGACAGCACTGCTCAGAGGGGAACGGTGCCTGTTTGTGTCTCCATGAGAGGTGGTGAAGGGAGAAGCCTAAGTCTGCTGCTCTACTGTACACAGTAATATGGGACAAGCCAGCCCAGACATGGTGGGTTCTGCAAAGGAGGTATTTACACAAAGAAGGTTCTACCTTCCCATCAGTCCAGTGAAGGGACACCCCTCTCCACCTGATCCATATCCGCTGGTGGTGGCTTGCTTATTGGCCATAGAGCAAAAAGGGATGTATAGAATTGCAGGGTTGGAAGGGACCCTGAGGATCATCTAGTCCAAACCCCCTGCAATGCTGGAATATGCAGCTGCCTCATATGGGGATCAAACCTGCAACCCTGGTGTTACCAGCATCATGCCCTAACCAACTGAGCTATCATTAGTAAACTTGTAGCCAGTGTGCGCAGGGCTCAGCAGACAACACACTAGCCTTGCACTTCAGGACCAAGTGACTCCAAGATACTGAAAAGAATGGAGCACAGTAGCAATACACTGCAAAATGAAAACTTTCAAAGTTTTATTCTTGACTGCAGCTGTGTACAGAAATATAGTTGCAAGTATACAAATGTCCCAATAGAAGCAAAATATCTCTCTCTTAATATTCAACAAGTTATCACAGGATAGCTAAAAACAAATGCAAATGAGTCCCCCCCACCCCCTCCAATAGAATAAACAAAACCATTATCAGTGCTCTGAGAAACCCACCTACACAAGCCAGGGACACAAAATGCACAAGGGGCCATCTGAGGCTACATTCACATTGCAGGATATTGGAAAAGGCTGCTTGGTGGCTGGCTGGTCTTGAATGCTGTTCTAAGCAAGCATGGCAAGAAAGGGGAGGGGGAGGGAGTGTGTTAGGACTGCAGCGATATTAACAGGCCTAGCTCTGGGAGAAAACCTTCATTAGTTGCACACAAATTGCTGTTGGGACAGATGGGTGCAACAAGATTCTTGGTCTCAGCAGGTCCAAGCCCACACTGTTCAGAACAAAACCTTGCCCTGTCCAAATGGGACTTCATTCCAAACAAGCTGGACTCCATGGGCCACAGCCCCAATACAAAAGCTGCTGAAAAGAGGAAACAATGGACCCGATGACAGCCAAGCTACCTAAGGGCTTAAGGATCAAAGCGGCAGTGGTGGCAGGGACTGAAAGAAAACTGCAGTGGTGGCAGCAGCAGCATCCACATGGGCCATGTCTGGTGCAGAGGTCAGGGTTACACTCAAAAGTTATTTCAACGCAGGAAATCCTCTGCTATGAGCTCAAACAAGAGACCACCATTTTCTGAAGCAGTCACAAGCAGCCTGGACTGTCAAGAAGTTCGTTCTTCCTAACATTTAGTTTAAATCCTTTTTCTTGCAAAATGGACCTATTGGTTAACACTGAAGCCCTGGAGAAGAAAAAAAAAATTGCTCCCATGATCAAGAGTGACAGCCTCTCAAATACTTAGTGATGGTTATCAAATCTCCTCTTCGTTGTTTCTTGTGCAGCCTAAATATACCTAGTCCTTTCAACCTTTTCAAATGGGACGTGGCTATGACCAAGTTGCTCATTGCCAGGGTGGGCAAGACCAAATGAGGTACTTCCTGGCCTTTCAGGCTCTGCTCTGATGCAGTGTGCTAGAGGATTACTCAGGATAAGACACAAACACTTTCCTAGGCATGTTTGGAGTGGTGCACAAGAGGAGGAAGGAAAGCAAGTCAGGGATGCCTGAAAGGACAGCTCTCTCTTGACCATTAATATGCAGGGAGGGACCTGAAACCACAAGGGCTTTTATAGTTCTACAAAATCTGATTCCCAATGTGGCTTTATCCAGAGTGTTTGAGGAGGGAGTTGACCATAAAAATGATTGCTTCCTGTAGTTTGAAGCCCTTTGTGGTGGAAAGGCTCAGTTGGATTCTTGTGGACTGATGCAGAGGGTAAAATGAATGGGGACAACATGAGATCCAAATGCCATGTGGGGATCAAGAACACACAGGAAACAAGATGCACCTTGCAAGGCTCCTGAGGTCCCATCTCCATGAAACTCTAGAATGCAGGCCCCGCAAAACAAACAAAAAGGGTGTAGGAAAGTGCAGCACCAGCCAGCCACTGAGCAGACCTTTGTTCCAAAGACATACTTTTTTGTAACCAAATCACGTTAAAAATGCTGCACATTTAAATATTGACCTAAAATGGACCAAGAAAAAATAGAAATAAACCAACCCAAAAACCCATGTACATCACCATTTTGAACAGAGCAGCAGCAGGAGCCCTTTTAACAAACAGAACGCAGATGCCTGCGTTGTATGGCTGGAGTAATGTGGGGAGAAGTGACAAGAGGCAGCTCTGAGCAGGAAACTTGGTTCAATAGAGGATTGGTCCCTGGTGACTTAGTACTGTCCTCTGAGGACGGTCCTGATGCCACCGAAATGAACAAGACACAGCAGCGTACAAGTCAACCTGCTCCTACTCAACCCTCTCCACACACTTCTTCCCCATAAAGCTCCTGCCATGGCCTAGGACTAAGTGCCTCTTCCAGAAGACATAGGCAGCCCCAGGCCCAACTGCAGGATCCCCAGAAGTGAAAGCAAAAGCCGCTGGCTTGGTACATCCCTTTCTGCCTCCCCATTCATAGTTAGGCACATGGCTGCTCCTTCCCATCCTCAATACTCTTTCAGCAAATAAAAGAAACATAACATTGTAAGAGAAGCAAGCTCAATGCAGCTACAGACATCATGAAATGAGGAAAGAAGGTTCCAATTGTGAATTTGTAGTGTTGTTATAAATTAAAAAGCTAGCAATAAAATATTAGACATTAACCATGAGTGAACAGCTGAATGGCTCATGTCAAGGGACTCCCATGCAAAGGAAGATGCACATGTGTCACCTCCGCAGTGAAGCTGCCCTCACAGCCAGTCAGCACAGAGGCTGCCTGATTATATGAACGGCCAGAGATGAACCAATCACATCTGCTGCAAGAAGTACTCAAATACTTTGTGAAGACTTAACAACAACCCCCCTTCCCCTGGTTCCTAGATGCCATGTTGTGGGAAAACAGACAACAAAACTCACACATTTACCACAAAAATCTGTGGCAAAAAGAATATATGTGTGTGAATATATGTATATGTATATATATATTTATATATATATATATTATTTATGCCAATGTACTCACTCAGTACAAATAGCAAAATAGTTTATCATTTTCTAAATACAAAATAGAGCTTTCCAAAAAAATGAAACACACATTAGATATAAACCATCCAAAACCTGAACGATTGAAAACTGTATTCAAAATTAAATGACCTAGAGCAGGTCTCTTTCTGAAAAGTTCTCTTCATATCGGCAAAATAGCCTGTACTACTGAAAACATAACTCAAGCCTCTCAAAGAGAGACGGACAAACAGAACGAATCACTGACTGCAAACATCAGAGACGGACTGGCATTTAACAGGACAACAACAATAACAAAAAACAAGCACAACTCTACATAGCTCAAGGTGGAGCACAAGTTAGAAAAAAACACACAAGGGGTAGCCTAAAAAACCAGGTACAAGCTAAATTCTTCTCTACACAAAAGTAACAAAAATGAACACCAATGCTTACTAAAAAACACAACTCCCCAATGCCAACAAGAGTCACACACAACAGCTGTTGGGTGACAGACACCACACACAGCATTTGATGTGCAGGAAAGGAGGAGAGGGAAATAAAAATCCAGAAGAGGGAAACTGTAGCTATCCCTGGAGAGCACCTGAAATTGAGTTTGCCCCTTGGTGCTGACAGCACACAAGAGCATCTGCCTTTTAAGCCAAAATGGATGCAAATTCATCACCAGCATTTGCATTTTGAAAGAGTGACGTTACTTGTCTCGTATGAGCTAAAGGAGCTATGTAAGAACATAAGTAAAGCCTACTGGATCAGTTCAATGGCCCATCTAGTCCAGCGTCATGTTCTTACAGTGGCCAACCAGATACCTAGTCCACAAGCAGGACCTAGGTGCAATAGTACTCTGCCCACCTGCAATTCTCAGCAACTGGTATACAGAGGCACCCCTTCAAGCCCCGAGGGGAAGCTGCCAAATCCCCCTCCCCACATGTGAGTTTAAATTTAAGACTTCAAACCTGCACCAATTAGAAAAGGGGTGGAGGAGCAGAAACCAGCATGCCCAAAAATATTCTCTCACCCCTCCTCTACAGACCAAGGAGGTATCAGCCAGCTTGGTCATTACAGCCCCACTACAATGGACCTTCTGGTCTCCAAAAAACCTAATTCAGATTTGTACTGGTGGCAGCATATTTCACACAAGAGGAAAGAGACAGAAAAGGGATTAAGAGGAACAAAATTCAGCTTATGGCCTATCAAGGCAGGACTCAAGAGGGGGTCTATTGCTCAGCATAGCAAACTGCCCCCTTGTGAAAGGGGAGATGGGCAGAGCACCAGAGGCTCAGAAAAGTCCCTGTTTGAGCAGCCAATCTTCCAGCCTCCCAGGAAGCTGTAGTCACATTCTTGGGTATCACCCACTCCCCGCCCCTCGTGGCTTTAGGGGACTCTCTGCCAGTATATGCCACCTTCCTAGGTGCTAATTCACAGCTTTCTCCATACTGCTATGAAGCTGACAGCAGCTTCCATTTAACAAAGAGTCACTAATTCACACTGGTATGTTCAACACTTGGTAACTGCACCATTAAGCAATGACTGGCATGAGTGAAATGCATAATTGAGGACTGAACACTTGAATCACCTTCACCTCCCCCAAGCAACATTTTTCACTGGAAACCATTTACACCTGCAAATCAAGTGATTGAGTCTTCAAGTGATGAGCATAAATGTGTGAATCAACCATTTGTATATCCCAGTTATTTTAGGACACATATCCCTGTGTGCTTTGCAGCCTGTTCCAAGAGCTGTGAAGAAGAGCTGAAAGAGAGGAGCAGACACAGTCTCAGGTTCTTTCAGTCCCAAGCTGCAATGATAAATGAGCAGCTGCACTCTGCATCCCCACAGCTGGACTAGAGATGGGGGCAACTGTCCAAAGTAGAGCCTCTTTCGCCTCTTCCAGCTTCAAGAAGTCTCTCTCTGATGCTCTCACTCAGCAGCCGTTTCTCATCAGGCTTAGCATGGGTACTCTTCCAAAGTGATGGTGAAGGCTACATTTCCCCTTGGGTCCAAGGCCGCACTTTGACACAGGAAATTTAACTCCAAACATCCTAAATTCCAGAGTCACAAGAACGAAAGTCTTGCAAATCTGCTTGTCCATTACAGGATTTCTGAAGTTACAAGCTAAAAGAACACACAAAGACAAAAGTTAAGCGTAGTAAGAGCCTCATTCTTTCCCCCTAAAGCACTCTAATTAAACAGCATCCAACAGCTGGTTATTTCCCTCTATGCTGAAGTTACCAATGATGGCTTCTTTGAATGTAATATTACTGCCACCCATCAGTGAAATCTGACTGGGACTTGAAGAGGGGATGTATACTATGGAGTTGGAGTGTGAGAGAGCCCCTCCTAGCATTATGGCTTGGGGAGGGCCATGTGCTGCTGAGCTCTCTCTTGTAACTGCACCAGCAGCACAGAACCTGGTAGGATTTAACATCCTAAAATAATAAGATTTAATGCTGTTGTAAAGAAAGCTCCTAGACGCTAATGGCTGAAAGCATTGTTGCAGACAAGTGGATGACACTTTTATGTCTCAAGAGGCAGAGCAAGGATTCCAATCACTGCCAGTAGAAAAAGGATTATGTAAAAGCCCCTGTTTCCTTTGTAGAATTTATTCAGGCCAGAAAAATAAGGCTTTATTTCTGTGTGGAGTAAACACAGCTGACCATGCTGCCTTGGAACTGCATATTTCAGCCTTGAGCTGAAGTCAAGGCAAACGACCCCATATCCACCCTGGGATTTCTGAGCCATGTAATCAAGTTCAGTGAGGCCACTGCAAGTGTCCTAAGGGCCAGGAGAATGAGGGCTGTGAAGATCTATTTACTCTCAAGACAGGCACTAATTCTATTATCATTCTGGGGAAGCAGCAGAAAAGACAGACTTTTATTAGCTGCAAGAAATAAGAAGAGAACATGCTGGCTTGGCTACAGTCTTTGACTCCCATCTCCAACTCACCTGGACAGTTAGAAGGAGCCAGCCATGTTGTTGTTCCCCTGGTTTTGTAGAGACACTAGCAGGTCATCAATCTTTTTCATATTCTGATTGGTGGTCATAGCAGAAGGCAGCTGGGGGCTTTCAGACATCTGCTGGGATAGTAGAGTTGTGACTGATGACTGTGCTTCACCCTGTGGCTGGCTTATTGTGATCATCTGATCTGACATTGAAGTGGGTCCAGATGTTAAGAGCTGGCCACAGTCTGTTGAGAAAGACAAGATTCATTCAGAGCACCATGCAAATTTATTGAGCAGTGAAAGGAAGCCTATTGCATTTCACATTGTACTGGCCTCATAAACATCTAGAGTGTCCCCACAGAGCATTTCCCCCGAAGGCATTTAGGATCAGGCTGCTGGTATCCCAAGAAGCCAGTAGAAAGAAGTCAGACACCGACAGATGCACAAAGCATCTCATACGAAGTTAACAGGCCCTTTGGCTCATTGTTCTTTGTCTATATATAAAATCTACTGCATAGCTAGAGAGCTTTCCCCCACCATATTATGTGCTGTGCTATGCTCTGAAAGCATGCAGATAGGTTTACAGCAGCTCTGCCACAGTTACAGAATCTCTACTTCTGCGAAAACGCTACATAAATGCCACTGAGTGAACAAATTAAATTTGGATGCTTTTGTACACATTTATACACTTAGAATGGACTGATCACTGACTTTTATACTGGCTGGGCCTGATGGGGGGAGTTGGAGTCCAACTCCATCTGGAGGACCACAAGTTCCCCATCCTTGCTTTAGACTGTAAGCAGTCTATGTCAAAATTGCTGTTAACACTGTAGTGTGTTCCCAGATTATATGGGCTTTACAAAGAAAGTCATAATTCAACACAATTTTAGATAGTTTTTCACAGCTGCACAGATGTGGCCTCCAACACAAGCTTCACAAAGGGAAGAAAGCACTAAAATTTAGCCAATGACAATTCTGGATACTCTGTACTTACTATCTTGGATGCCAAACAGGAATATTCCAGAGGTCTGCCGAGATGAAGCGGAGGAGTTCTGCAGCTGGTTCATGGAACCACTTCCAGGTGTGTTATGGAACAAAGCAGCCGCCTGCTGCTGCTGCTGCTGCGGGGGTGAAGAAGCTCCCTGGATGCCAGCCATATTGTTTGGTGAAGAGTAGAGGGGGGGCTGCTGCAACTCTTGCTGGTTCATGCTGTTTTGCAAGGCAGACATGGAAGTCGATGATATGAAGAGGGTGACAGGTTGCTCCTGAGAGCTGGAGGATCCTTGGACTAGCTGGATCTGGGGTGAGTTGTGGAATAAGGCAGGCTGCTGCTGTGACTCAGCTTGATTAGAGCCTGGGCTCTGGTTCTGAAACTGCATGGGTTGCTGATCCTGATTCATTGGTGCCATGCTGCTTTGTGGGTGGAAGAGAGACTGGCTTTGTTGTTGTTGTTGTTGTTGATGCTGCTGCTGCTGCTGCTCCTGGCTGGCCATTGGGTTAGGGTTTGGGTTGTACATCATGTTCTGCTTCTGAGATGTCATAGGACCCATGGAATTTTGATTGCTGAACCTCAAATTCTGCTGCTGCTGCTCTTGGGAGGGTGTGCTGTTCTGAAGAGCCACCATAGAATGCTGTGGTTGGAACATGGCTCCTTGCTGGTTTTGGGGCACCTGTGATTGGAACATGCTCTGCTGCTGTTGCTGGGACTGCTCTTGGGCAAGCATAGGGCTCTGGAGATGTGAGAGCTGAGCCTGCTGCTGCTGGAATGTCGACTGCTGCTCAGCATTGGCAGATGTCTGCAGTGGAGAAATGGAATTCTGTGTGGCAAAGAAGGGCATCTGTTCCTCCTGTGCAACTGAGCTCTGGGGAAGGAATAGGTTGCTTGCCTGCTGGTCCTGAACCACACCCATGGGACTCTGGGAGTGGAACATTGGAGGCTGCAGCTGCTCTGAGGAAGAGGCAGAGCTCTGGCTGTGGAAGAGAGCACTTTGGGTCTCCTGTGAGATGTTCTGAGCATCCCCAATAGGGCTCTGTGAGTGAAAAAGCTGAGCCTGTGAATGGGGAGCCTGCTGCAAGAAGCTTCCAGACTGGAGAGACATCAACTCCCCACTCTGCTGAAAGAGGCTCCCGGTTTGCTGCTGTTGCTGCTGTGTTCCGTTGTCCTGAACGGCCATCATGCTTTCTGAGGAGGAGAAGAGGCTGACCTGCGCCTGGTTCTCCCCGCTGTGCTGCATTTGAACCATAGCTTGAAATACATTGTTCTGCATCTGTTTGGTCTGACCTGGAGCTTCTTCACCTTCGGCAGAGCCAGAAGATTGAAACATGGAAGGGCCGTTGGCAGACACCACTTGTTGCTGCTGCTGCTGCTGTTGCTGCTGCTGCGATGGAGTACCAGCTTCATTACCAGAAACACTGGTGGGTGAGAATAGCTCACACTGCATCTGTATGTCTTCATTTGTTGTCAGTGCACCCATCAGGTGAGAAGTTTGTTGGTACACTGGGGACTGCTGGATGTTTCTATTTCCCGAAGAGGAGGTTGAGAACATGTCAGACTGCATCTGACTTGCTGCCTGGCAGAGGCCTTGCTGAATCTCAATCACCATAGCTGCAGAAGTCTCCATTGCTTGCTGTTGCTGCTGCTGCTGCTGCTGTTGTTGCTGCTGCTGGCTGGACAAAGAACTTTCAGGTTGTGGATGGACATTCTCACTTCTCCCAGAGAGAAGGTCCTCAGCCCTTGAATGGACAGTGTCAGAGGAGGAAAACATCCCTTGGCTGACTCCATTTTGGATCTGGCTAACCTGCTGAAAAATCTCTACATTGATTTGCTCTTGAACATCCTCATTGTCAGACCCAGAGAACAAGACAGAGGACAGCTGCTGCTGGGCTTCCAGGACCTGCTGGACCAAATCTACACTTCCATGGTTGCTGCTGGCAGTGCTAGACTGAAAGTTCCCTGCTTGCAGTTGTTGAATTGTGTTCTGCAGCTGACTCACACTGCTGGCCGATGAGAAAAGGTTTGACGACATCTGCTGCTGCAACACTTGTGCTGATTCCTGGAGTGGTGACTGCTGCTGGGACACCTCTGTCAACTGAGACAAAGTCATGACTGCACTGTCTGGCTGCAACACCTCTCTCGGCTGGGACTCCCTGGTGGGGAACTGGGATGCCTGCTGCAACAAGGTGTCACTGTTTTGCAGCTGATTGGGACCAGAACCTGCAGGGAAGCTGCCAGGCTGGGCAAGGTCCTGTGCCTGGAGGGAGGGCATTGCCTCTGGAGTATATACCTTTGGCTGCAGCTGCTGATTTTCACTCTCTGGTGCTAAGTGAGAAGCAGAAGAGGAGAAAGTGCCATTGCCCAATATACTGGACATGTTGGTTTCCAATGTGGCTTGGGGTGGTCCAACTACACTTGTTGCCTGAGGGGAAAAGCACACAGTAATAAGACAGAACAATCATAAGCTTGCATGGTGCCTCAATGAAACAACACTCTGAAAACTGTTTAACATTTAAACCACACCAACTGCAACATTGGATCCCTATCCCATTAAGGCATGTTGAATTTTTCAACTTACAAATTCCAAAAATGAGGGGTGCTAAAAAGTTGTAAAATGACTTGGAAATTCAAAAGATATTTTGATTAAATTAATATGATTTAGTTTTACTTGGCAACTAACTACATAAAATATTGACCTTTTGTTTTTGTACAACTTCCAATAATTTTTAGCTTCTTATAAAAATATGTAAAAATGTGTGTAAAATTGAATATCATAAAAAATGATTGCCAAGTACTTGCAGTTATATATGACCCCACATAATGGACAATTTAAAAAGCACAAGCAGCAAGAAGGCGGCTTACTAAATATAAGCAGAGAAGTAAGCAGGATGCTTCAATACCATCAAATGAAATAATTTTTTGGGCTGATAGAAATGAATAATAGCCAAGGTGGAAATGATGGAAATTATGAACTGGCAATAGAAAAATCAAGTACACCTTCCACTTTGAATAAAAAGACAGAGTACAACATATTAGAAATAAATAATTTTGCTATGCAGGGCATTAGATATGCTGTTGACCAGCTCACCACAGCTCACCACAGATTTGTAGTTGATCACAATAAAATCAAGAGAGCCCAAGAAAAAGATATCAAATCCCTGAATCAGGAATCTGATTATCTTTGTCAGAAAGGTTGAAATTGACTGGTTCAACATCAAAGCAAAGCACTCAATGGAAGACCCACACCACATCTTGTTTCAGCTGCAACAAGTTAGGCTGCAAAAGAAGGCTGTGGTGGATGCTGTTTTACCAACCATTCAGCACTCAGCATGGTATGCATTTAGCAAAATGATAATCCAGACACTCTTGGGCTCAGAGAGCAGTGGGAAGAGGAAAGCTCGTGTCTGAAAGATCATTAACTTGAGGGGTAGAGTTGATCTTTTAATAAAAGTTTTGTCAAATAAAAGTTTTACAGAACCCCCCCCCAATCACCAGCTCTCTATGCCACCACTTACCTTAAAGACTGGAGGAGCCCTTTTTTCAGCTGTAAGTGCCATGGGAGCAGCCTCTTCACTCTTGATCACACTGTTTGGCCTGAGTGGCGTTATCAAGGCACTGGGAAGAATATTTACCTTGTCCATGTTACAGCCACTGGTGTTCACTGCAGCAGAGAACAAACACAGTCTTAACTGGTGTCCTGAAGGATAGCCACAGGGGCTGAGAATAAGAGGACTGGTTGCTAGGGCTACCCCTCCACTCTCCAGAAATTAGGTTGTAAACAGCAACAAGCATCTGAATACATAGCACTGCCACAGAGAGGGTAATCTATCTGGTAAAATAAGTCCCTATATGGCAAGGACTATACTAGTATGCTACAACAAATACAAGGCCATGTGGCAACTCACATTTGACAAAGTGATCTCAAGCCCATTATTCCACAGTAAGTGTGTTCATCTTTAAGATGCTACAAGATTGTTTTGTGAGCAATTTGATGGAAAGAGTAATCTTGATGCTTTCAGCTCTCCTTACCAAACAGGGATCTAGGAAGTTGCCTTATACAGAGTGAGACCATTAGTCCATCTACAGTACTTTAGCTTTACTAATGGTTTTCCAGGGTTTCAGACAGTAAACTTTCCAAGCGCTACCTAGAGGTGACAAGGATTGAAACTGGGACCTTCTGTATACAAATCAGATGGTCTACCACTGAACGACAGCTCATCTTCTGAAGAGCCATAAAGTTGTTATTACAGGAAAAATCACCCTGATCTCTGATGTCCATCCATTTGCAAGCCACCAAGTTTCCCCATTCTGTTCTTTCAAATTGCATCAGCTTTTGCCAGAACACATCAAATGTTCAACTTCTTGCTTATTTTAAGGGTTTTAAGTAAAGGTGAAAGTAGTAAAATAAGGGCATGAAGGAAATAGCAGTAATTTGCAAGTGTCTTTTATCAGCTGAAGAATAGTTTTCTATGGAAATAATCCAACAAACAACTTGTACAAGCCTGCAAGTGATGAGCACCAGTTGTTTGAGCCAAATGGCATCAGCATTTCACTGTGACTGATGAAGCATATGTAATTAACTGCAAGAATTCCAGGCTGATACAAGGAAAGGAGAAGGGATGAATTGGGATCAAAAACATAATCCTGCACACAGAAAAGTGGGTGAAATATTTGACTCAAAGCATAATGAAGAACAAACTAAGTACAACACTGCCACATTTATCATCACACACTTCATGTAGGCCAAGTCACACAATTATACTGGTCAACACATAAATTAGTTCTGGAGAAAGAACGAATATGCCCTACACATACAACAAGCCGAATGGGAAACACTCAAATGCAAAATTGAAGCCAAGATTAGAGAAGTGTCATAAATTCAATGGTAGCTGCTCTGCATGCAGAAGGTCCCAGGTCTAATCCCCACCATTTCTAGGTAGGACTGGGAAAGAATCCCGTCTGTGACTCTGAAGAACTGCTGCCCATCAATGTAGAAACTGCTGAGCTAAATCGACAAATAATCAGTGAATGTATGAGAACATCTCCTGTTCCTAGTGAGTTGGAAACATTCCAGAACAGCTATGCTGAATCTTTTCCAGCTGCAGCCCTGGAAGCCTGACAAACTCATGACCTTACTATTTATGCTGCTTTGCTTCAAAAACACATGCTCTTGAGCAGCTTCTGAAACTTAATTAGCTTCAGCAAACAATTCACTTAGTAAGAGCACACAAACCAATAGGGCCTGCCACTATAGTACACACAGAGTAGTAAAGACAACTGCAAAGCAAGTACTATGAATAATTTAGTCTCTATTTTTATTTGAGTGGTGAGCTTTGCACTAGCAATACAACTCTTATGTCAACATTTTCATGAAACAGTTTAGCAAGTTATCTGCACTAACTTCATGTTTAGTCAGGACTTTTAACCACTTGTGGAATTAATATGTATTAGAAACAGCAACACTAGAGTAATTGCAAGATTAAAGCCCCAGCATATACCACTGAAGAAGAAGAAGAAGAGTTTGGATTTGATATCCCGCCTTTCACTCCCCTTCAGGAGTCTCAAAGCGGCTAACATTCTCCTTTCCCTTCCTCCCCTACAACAAACACTCTGTGAGGTGAGTGGGGCTGAGAGACTTCACAGAAGTGTGACTGGCCCAAGGTCACCCAGCAGCTGCATGTGGAGGAGCGGAGACACGAACCCGGTTTCCCAGATTACGTGACTACCGCTCTTAACCACTACACCACACTGTCTCTGCGACCAGGAGTCTTAGGCTGCAATCATATGCACACTTACTTAAGAGTAAGCCCCTCTGAGCTCAAAGCGACTTACTTCTGAATTGACATGCAAAGGACTACACTCTTAATTTGTGATCACAATAAAGCTCTTACGAAAATCTCTCTGAAAGGTCTGCAGAAAATTGTTGTAAGTTAGAACTCAAAGAGATTAATACCACTGCTAAGAATTAGATACCTTTGATAGCATCATCAAAAGAGCAAGGCTGGGTTGGACTGGGTATTTCCTGCTTCACGTTCACATTCAGAGTACCAGCTGCAAATGCAAAAGACACTGCTGACTTTCAGAACAGATGTAAAGCAAAGTGTTCCCCCGTAAGGTGAAAGGTACATTTTAAAAGTTTATCTCTATTTTCATGTGCGCAGTGGTGGGGGAGACCTTAACTCAGATCTTTGTAATACGGTGTAGCCCCAAACTCATCTTCCTCCCATAAACCCTTCAAGCTTCAGAGAGACAGGCTCTCTTCAAAGAATGAGAGCAAGTCCCTGGTGTGCAGCTATCAGGTCAAGCAGTGCAAGAGGTGTTGCCCACCCAACAGTCTTGCTTTCTTCCTCAGCCTCTTCCAAAGATATAACAATTAAATACAAGAAAAACTGTGCAGAAGTATTTGCCAAGGGCCATCTCTACAGCTTCATCATTTTCAACATACATGTATCAGGAGTGTAAGTAAATGGCTGTATGTCATGTGATCTTCCAGCATTGGTCACCACATAGATCCCCACAGAAACCGGGGCAGTTATTTGCTGGTCGTGATATGGCGGCACCTTCACAATTAGATGATTCTAAATCCAAAAAAAAGAAGTTTGTTAGAGCAGACACCTTACCAACTTATATCTTCACAGACTAACACTACAAGACCTAATCATAAGAAGTAAAGATTGCATTGGAGGTACCAAGGATCTGCTGGGAAATCTACCCAGCTACAAATTGTAAAGCTGAATCTCTTGAACATACCTATCAGTAGCGAGAGCACACAGGAGAAAAGTCTTTACTCAACATAATCTTCCTATCTCTGCTATTACAGGCTTCTTAATTTCAGAAAACCTGCACATAAACAGCAAGTCACTGTTTCCTTGTTTTGCTTTGCTATAGCTTCCACTGCTCATCCACCAAAATGCCAGTCAGGGACTTAGGTTGTGCAGTGGCAGAGATGATCTTGAGGTTCAGCAGCAACTAGTAGTATTCAGAAGCAAACCAGAGGTAGTATGTAGCCACAAATAACCTTATTCTCCATTAATTTGTCTAGCCTCCTTTTAAAGCTGTCAAAGTTGACAGCCATTACCACATATTGTGATATGAAATTCTATAGATAACTTTGCTGGGGATGGGGAGGGAGACATAATACCCAGCAGTTTATCTGCATTATTTGTGACTAAATCTGAAATAATTTCCTCACCCAACAAAAACCTAAGCTCAATTTATGATCCATGATAACAGCAGGTTATAAAATTAAATCATAGCCAGAAATATTGGGAAAACAGAAATATTCTGTTTTTAAGTAGTAAATAGCATATGACATATATGCAAAATAGAAAAGTAATGATATCTTTATTTGGGTACTTTATCATCACAGAATCTTATAGAAATAATTAATAGTAACTTGGTCTGTTTGGTCCTGGTAGCTAGGGATGATGGGAGTTGTAGTCAAACAACATCTGGGGACCCAAGGTTGAGAAAGGTTGCTCTAGATATTTTTCTACTCTCAACTGTATTTACCCTAGATTCTTAAAAACATAATCACCACCTTGCTGGATCAGACATTGACTCAACTAGTCCAGCAGCCTGTTCTCACAGTGGCCAATCAGATGCCTCCATGGGAAGCAGGGCATGAGCACAAAAAACATGTTATATGGTTACCTTTTTTTAAAAAAAAAAGTTTCAACAATTTTATCTTTGTTTTTAATTAATGATGGTATTATGTATATTTGTTTTTATTGGTTTGTGGATATTAACCATACTTTATATATAATTTTATTTGTATACCACCTGGAAAAAACTTTGATCAAGCAATTTGTAAATTTTCTAACTAAATAAAAGAAACAGTACTTTCACCAACCACCTTCTCCAACAACTGGTAGTCAAGAGGCATACTGCCTCTGATAGTGAAAGAAGTAAACACCCATCATAGGTGGTACCCATTGATAGGCTTATCCTCCATTAATTCAAGAAATGATCATCACCAAATCATTTTGAATCCATAAAGTAGCATTGTAAAAGGAGAGAAGATATTAAGATTCTAACTTTACAGATTCAAAATGTTTTGGTGACAGTAAGATGTCTTGAAGGAAGAGATAATTAATGCATATTTAACCCTAGTGCAACAATGGATTTGGGTTTGGATTCCCATCATTAGAAGACTAGAAGAGAGTTAACCATTATTTATGGCAGTCCTTATGGTAGCAGCTGCACAAAAGCCAATTTTTGATCATCCTACTTCCAAAATGAGGGTCAGCACACCTAGAAGAGGAATGACTGATTGCTGCTTGCACAGGAACCTTTGCTGTTCTGTATCTCACAAGCAGGGCAGAGGCGTGAATTGAAGAAAGAAATTGCCCTGATAAACAGAACAAGTACAGTGGTGTCCCGCAAGACGAAAAACTCGCTAGATGAAAGGGTTTTTCGGTTTTGCGTTGCTTCGCTAGACAAATTTCCCTATGGGCTTGCTTCGCAAGACGAAAAAGTCTTGCGCTTTTTTTTTAAAGCTGCTTGAAGAGGCGCAGTTGAGACGGACCGTGCTTCGCAAGACGAAAAACATCGCAAGACGAAAAGACTCGCGGAACGAATTCTTTTCGTCTTGCGAGGCACCACTGTATAGTGCTCACTCACATAATCTCTATGCTTAAAGGCTGCAATGGCTACCACTACACAAAAGAGGAGAGACTGCTTAGGTTGTGAAAAAATGTGAAATGTACCACAGTCTTGCATCTCGGGTTTAAGGAGTAGGGAGTAAGAGAAGAAATGACAACTTTGTGCAAACTATTTGTACACACACAAAAAGGTGACCCAGCCAGATACTATTTATGTCAAAGATTGATCCAGTTTGTTGGTCATATGATTGTTTGACAAAAAAATAAGCCACATGAAGGCAGCTTTTGTAGCAAATTTACCTTTTTAAACTTGGGCATAAAGTGCTTGGAACTCGTATTTCAACTTCATATATGCTTTCTAAATCCTCCCTTCCAAATATATGATAAGAGGAAAAATTCTTTAGCAATTCCTCAGACATAAATGAACAACTGTATCCCAACTATGAACAAGGAAGATTTTATATCTGGATTTCTGTGCATTTTTAAAAAGCATGTACCTGATGAAACAGCTCCATGTCAATTTCTGCTTCCGCTTTCCAAGAGTTTTCATCTGTTTGAAAGCAAAAGAGAGTAGAATTACTGCACAAGCTCAGCTAAGTTTATTCATTGTCAGGGAAGCTGGTCACAGGAACCACCTACCTCCTTGGCTACCTGCAGAGGCAGTCATTAGCCCAACTCCACCCACAATGGTCTCCCCACCCCTCACCTCCATTCTCAGCCTGAGTATGTATGTATAGTTCTCACCAGACATATTCTCTTGAAAGATCACTTTTGTTCCCTTCAGAAAGTTCTTGCCAATTAAAAAGACTTCCTCTTCTCCCTTCACAGAACAACTGTGCAGGCTTTTCTTTAGAATCTCTGGTACACCAGCTGGCTGAGCTACAAATTGAAAAAGAGAAGGGATATTTATTATATACACCCCCACACCTGCAACTTAATGCCAAAATGGGCTTCTAAGTGGTTTAACTGACAACATGTGAAAAGTTGGCATCATCTCCCAAGGTCTCATTCTGGAACTGGTCATTTGGCTTGCCTGGCATATAGGAAAGCAGAACTTACAGCAATTCTGCTTGGGTGTAGCAAAGCATGCCCATCCTTTAATTCATCAGAGAAAAGCACAGCGCAACTCTCCTAGGAATTGGCACATGACTGTAGTCTACTAGAATGTGTTCATCATAGCATTCCCCCCCTAGGTAATACTGAAGTAAAATAACACTAGTTCTCTCTTTTATAAATGGGCTAGTGCAAGGAGTTTCAAAAATCAACCAACTGTCATATACAACATCTTAGAGGCCTTTAAAATTTGTCTCACAACAAGGTCCGTAACAATTGGCTGGACATGTACATACAGTCTTCAGCAAGTTTCCAAATACAAATAAGCTTTATATCAATATTACACAAAAGTTAGTCATTTTGCCCAGATGCAAAAAGTTGGCATTTTAAACACAACTGTAGTTTTAAGCCTCAAGCCAGCAACAAATAATTCAAACCACAGAAGCAGGCTATCTCAGGCTAGAAACAGTAATTTTCCTTTGCCAAAGTCCTATGATACATGCCACACTCCTATTCCAACTATGTGCACTGCTTGGTGGATTGACAGGGCACACTGTTAATTTGGATGTAGGCCAGATCCCCTACACCCAAGTTTTGGTTAACACTGAAAATAGATCAATGAGGGAACCAATTAGATATGCTATAACCCTACACAGAAAAAGTAATTTCATTTAAAGCAGCATGAGGACTCCTAGCAACACAGACACACATGAAAGCTAAGGTCTAGGCAATTTATTTGGTTTATTTAGGTTGTTCATTCTATTTTGTTATTAAAGCAGAAAATGAAATGCAGGGCAACTGAATTAACAGGAGACCCAAAGCCCCAGCAAGATGGGACTCAGAGTTTGACTTTACAACTTACTGCACAGAATTGGTGAGGACGGCGTCTGCAGGGTCAGAATGGAACCATCCTTCCGAGTGATGTTAACACGGAACACCAGCCTGGCCCGAGTGCTTTTTTTCTTGGAGCCAGCGATGCCTATTCGAGCTTCAACATCTGCATTTCTCAGTTTCAGTATTCCAACACAGTCCACCCTAGCAACACAAGATTAAAGTTACCTACCCAACTTGCTTTCAAAGAGGCCACTTAAGTTTTGCCAAGGTATGTAAAACTGCAAGCTTCCTAGGTCTCCAGGCACATGGGTATTTAACCCAAGCGAGAGTTGCCCATATAAACACTACAGATGCATGTGCCTCTACAGCTGCAAAGATGATGGAAGCAGCCACAAAAAGCTCCCTCACCTCCAAGCTCTGCAGCAACAGCTACTGTCAAAAGAGCAATCCTTAAATTGGAGAGGGGTGTGTGCTAATACCTCTGCTAAGGCAAACAGTCACGTGCTGGCCTTGGGAAATTCATTTTCAGTCTCTCTCCACCTCTCCCATAAAAAGGGGGCACAGCAGCTTGCCTACTAGGTGTGTTGAGAGGATGGCAAGCAATCACTTTGCATATTATTCAATGTAGCTAAAATGTTCTTTTAAATGTGTTTCTGAGAAGGGGGATATTGGTTTTTTGTTTTTGTTTTTATTATGTATTTTGTGTTTTCAATTTCTATTTTTATGCTGCGAACTGCCCTGTAATCTTTGGCTGAAGGGTGATATACATTTTTATTTTTTTAAAAAAATAATCTTAACTACGGAAGTGTGAAATCCAAAAGAGGCTGCTTTAGGCAAAGTTTATTTGGCTTCCATGCAATGTGCCTCTAACAAAGAACAGCTGCAGGTCGGTTCTTAAACCTATACACAAATTTCTTTGGTACAATAGTTTGAAAATAGAAATAATTTTAAGCTTTGTCATGCAACTGGCACAAATAAAAACAAGAGCCATGACCCAAGAATCCTCAGCAATGGCCAAAATAAGCAATTTGTATTATGGCCAAATACTTCCAAAATATCTTTTTTCAGAAACTAAAATAACCACCTAAATGCTACCTCCCCATAACATTTGTTATAAAATGCATTCATCCTAAATATTCAGAGAGAGTTGGCTAATGCATTCAAATATACCAGAGGGGAAAATAGCATCTTTACAGAAAAGCAAAAGATGGCAGTAGCACTTCAGATTCAGCTGAGGCATCAGTAGCTCACAGATCAGATTTGGTGGCAGACAAGGAAGAGCAATGAATCTGGACAACCCAATTATGCTGGCTGGCTGAGTGCTCATCACTAGAGCAACCAGTCACTATTCTGAGACTCTTTTGCATCTCTCGCTTGCATAAAGCAAACAGAGAAAACAATGAACTAAGAAATCAGTTCATCATTGAAGCGAAAAAGTTTTTCAATTCAAATTATTCTCTCTGGTTCCCAGAATATCCATTCTGCATTTTCCCCACCCAACTCCCCCACCCAGTAAGGAGAAAGATGGCCACAGAAAATTTATTTCAAATGCTGTAGAGGGAAGTACAAAGCTGCTGTACTTCTTATTCACCAGATACTTGAAAAAATTCAAGCTACACTATGACGCCGACATTATTATTAATAATATTTATTAGTCACTTTACTCATTAAAATGGCTCAAAGTGAACATGAACAGAAATACTAAACCAATAAAAATAATCACATCAATAAAAAAACTCACATCTATACAAATAAAAGACAGGTCCAGATCCTGCCCCCCATCCACAAGAGGCCAGAAATCCTTCAAACTAAGGGCCAAAAGCCCAAGCAAAAAGGGGGAAAATGCTTTGCACTGACATGTGAATCGAATTGGACAAAAATTTTGTGTCACCTGCCTCTAGTCTATGGGCCACAGCAGCTATGTCAAAATAAACATGGAGTTTAAACTGCAGGTTTATTCATTGATACTGCCCCCCCATTCAGCCCTACCCATGATCAAAGCAGGAAATGGCAAATCTTTAACTAACTGGTCTTCACAAAAAGGATCATGTAATATAGGTCTCAATTCTTCCCACTTCAGACAATTCAACAGATGAGGCCTAGCTCAAAACCAGCTACATGGACCAACAGGTGAGGAATGATCTGGTCTCATCTTAGTACACTATTATATCCCATCAATAGACCACAATAGCTTTTAAATTAAAAAGTTGATCCATTTTAAGGAGGGAGTCAAAATACAGATCCCATTATGGAAGCTGAGATTGGCCAAGTCACAAGCAATACAAAACTTCCTAGTGCACACACATAAAGCTCCACATGGCAGATAGTTTATAAGAGCTTTGTGCTCACTGAAAGACAGCATTGTTTATTTCATCAGCAGAGTCACCGCTACTGAGCCAGCACTGTGAGAGCACTTCATCTTACAAAACTCTGCTAGTTTCAGATAGCAGCCCAGTTAAGAGCATTTTGACAAGAGCACAGCTGATGCATTCACCTAGCCTTGCCACCAGTTCACTGGCAGCTTTCACAGTGTTAACTGGAGAGGCATACTTTAGTTCTGCCTTCCACCTACCTTGTCTTACAGCTGTCAAAAGAAAAACACCCCACAAGACATTGAAAAGTGGGGAGAGCTGCATTTTCCAGAAGAGTCTCTACAATGTCACTTTTGCCAATCAGTTATTTGTTGTCGTTTTTAAAAAGAAGGATCTAAGAGTTCAGAATAATATGCCTTGTATTCTCTTCATCTTATTTCCACGTATCTAAAATGCTTTATAAACATTATATTTATATACATCGTCTTAAAAGTTTTCATTGTATACAATGTGTCAGCCTAAGCAAAGGAGGGAGCAGACTGCCTATCTTTTAGCATCCAACATGCTGGTAAGTAGTCCAATTCAACTGTTAAGATGTACAGTGGTACCTTGGGTTACAAACACTTTGGGTTACAGACTCCACTAACCTGGAATTAGTACCTCGGGTTAAGAACTTTACCTCAGGATGAGAACAGAAATTGCACGCCACCGGCGCAGCAGCAACAGGAGGCTCCATTAGCTAAAGTGGTGCCTCAGGTTAAGAATGGACCTCCGGAATGAATTAAGTTCGTAACCAGAGGTACCACTGTATTGGTACATGAAAGGCTCCTCCACATTCACAGATTTCTAGGCAAGCTGGGGCTGCCCCATTAACTTCAGCAGTAGGAGATGTTACAAGCACTGAAATGCTGTACATATTAGCGTTCTGACACAAAAGTGTCTGCTTACATGCATTTTGTGCAGACCAGAATCCCAAGAGCTCTAGATTGGGACCAATGTATAGGAAATAATTTAAGTGTATTCAAGTAGTTCCCAGATTTACTGCCTTTTATTGCAATTCAAAATGCCTGATCTGAGTAGATACAGAATCATAAAGAGCTGAAAGGGACCTTAAATTGTCAGGTAATCCAAAGCAGGAAATATGCTGCTACAGAATCACTGAGAGACCCAGAAATAGTACAATGAAAAACAGTGACTTACGCCAGGGTCATGTTGTTGTTTGGATCCAAGCCCACCTCAATGACGGTGGTACCCTCTATGTCAACTTCTTTGCAGGGTGTGGTGTTTCGTCCTGTAACCCTGCAGGCCTGATAGAATCCATGAGGTTTCACCCGACCAGAGTCATTCCCCACAAAGACCTGCAGCGTCACAGCCTCATTGTGACCTTCCAGCTACAACCATAAAACAGGCAGGAAAGCGTTAATACACTACAACAGGCAATGCAAATAATTTGCAAATATTACAATGTAAAGGTATTTTGAACATCAGAACACTAGTTAGTGTTAAAACCCAGTGGTGCACTGAAAGTCGTCTCTTTTCCAAAATAACAGCTCAACTCTTCAGTTGTTGCAGGCTATGTTAAACCAATTTAATTCCAGTTAATTATGCAATATCTCAGTTATACTTCCCTGAGTCCATCAAGCAGGAATCAGAATCCTTGCTTATAAATAGCAAATCTGCAATTTAGTCCCAAACTGAAATCCTTTCATCTTTATTCCAGTGTGTTTATTGTATTTAATTATGTATCCATTCAGAAACAGTGGCATTTTCAAAAACCTATTAGAAATTAATAGACTTTCTAAACATGTAGTTATAAAATACAGAAACACCATCACAAAACAGTCCTAAACACTTCTAGATTATAAATTCTTCAGAAACTGTACATGCACAAAAACATATAAAAGCAATTCAGTCTGTACACTATTAAGATACATCTTTCAAACTTTATATTTGCTCAGAAAGTGATGTAGTTAAGTGATTGAAATATCTCTCCCCAAATAATCCATGCTATTTTTTGTTCTATTAAGAGTTTAACACCCACAAATATTCAAGGGCAACATGAGCAAAACAGAGAGCAATGATTTCCCCACCAGCTGGATTAGTAGCATTTTGTAATTCCTTGGTGCACTGTGGGGCTAAACACTGATGTCCTAAAAGTCTGT
Source organism: Podarcis vaucheri (assembly GCF_965113315.1). NCBI lineage: Eukaryota > Metazoa > Chordata > Lepidosauria > Squamata > Lacertidae > Podarcis > Podarcis vaucheri. The sequence continues at coordinate 50,878,995 of NC_138765.1, read as the reverse complement.
CCATACTCCAGGCTAAAAGTTAGAAAGCCATTGTAGGTACAGAGCCCCATTCAGTTTAGCACAGTCTTTGAGGGCTTCCTCACACCTTTTTTCTGATGCACTACATCACAGCTTGCCTAGTTTCTGATGAACAGCCCCACAGACAGTGCTCTGTGCATTCATTTAACTGTTAATTGCTGAGAGCAGCTATTGGTCTATATTTACACATCCTCCACTCAACAAGAAAGGCTGCTCTGTTCTAAACTAAGAAAAATCCAGACCTCTACTCTCCAAACAACACAAAAGCCACATCCCTGAGAAATATGGAACTATATACACAGATTCTAAACTAGTGCAATTTACAACTTAGAATGACAACATCAATACTGAAAAACACACCGTGGCACTGGCAACAGTTTGCCACTGAAGGGAAACCCATGATGCCATGGAGGACCTAGTATGTTTGTCTTTTGGCCAGAGTCAGGTTTGGCTGGAGGTGAAGAACTGGATTTTCGCTTACCATAAATGGCAGCACACTCCTGAATTGGCCCACCCCCAAAATTGAATTGGCCTACCTTTACGGTGGGGAATCCTTGTTGTGTTCTGTCTTTCACCGAGCCCCGACTGCCCTCAGTTAGGTAGCGAGCTCTGTGCTGTGTCTCTGGCTGCACCATTATCTTCAGCTCCTTGCCTTCACTTTTACCAGGGTACTGACCACATAACATAGGACTCTTCTTGCCTCCAGTTGTTTTTGGGGTTTCTGATGTTCTAAAGAGTTAAAGCAGACCAGTGGTTTCAGTTACCAGAGGCTTTCTTTAAAAAACAAGCACAACTGGGGTGGTGAGGGGGAAGAGAAAAGAACACAGATCTGGGCCGTACTTAAATCTACCAATATAAAATCACAACGCAAGACTGCAAACTGGGAAGAAATGTAGAAGGGGGTGTGTGGTTTCATGTACCGAACTCACAACAGAAATTCAGTAACTAAACCATATAGCCTGAAACTTAAGCCCTTTTAATCTTTGTTTTATGTAAGAATGTAAGAAAAAGGCACACTGCTATTTAGGCAAAAATACCTGTATAAATCTAGTCAGATGGAATGAGATGGCAGGCATCTTAAAACTGTTCATCATGTTTTCGTCACTAATTATAACCATTTTGAACAGCATCCAAGGTGAAGAGAAATATTTCAGTGGTAAAAGGAAAGGCTTGCTTTGCTCCTGACCTTGCAGCAGTTCAAGTTTACAGACACTATATAGTGACGGATCAGTCTGATTTATTTCTTTTAGAACCATCTCTTTAAGCTGCTGAGTCTGCTCTAATGAAGTAATACATGCAACACGGCTCAGCCTCTAACCAGCAACATTGTTTAGAAACTGCATTGAATGGTCAGTTCCATAAATGAAACCAATTTGAAGAAGGCCCCCAAAGGGCACTGTCTTTCGGACATCCCTAGCTTCAAGATTTTTAGGAATGCAGTTTCAACATGTCCTATCCCTGATGTGGGCTTCTGTTTGTACAAGTCCTCACTGGCTCATAGGGAGAATGGGAATGAATTGTGTGCTCTGCAGATCTGAGTGCCTACGTATATTTTAAGCTTGTCCTCTGTGAACTAAAAAGTACTTGTCTTCTTTCTGGAACACCAGCATGTGCACTATAACATCAAACCAGGGGCATGGGCAGCCCTAAGCCAGTTCTCACAATACAGCATTGTGAAAGGTAGAACAGGTCTACATCAGGACCTCAGTATCTCAGCCCACAAAGTATGGAAAATCATTCAAGAACAGCCATAATCAACACAGGAGTTTCATGGCTATTTCCAGCACTACGGATCTTTTAGTACTTAGTACTTTAGCACTTTAAGCTTTGTTAGTAAAGCTTCATAGAAAACACTGCTTGAAATGTCTGCTGTACTAGTCTGGAATGCCATAAAACCTGCATCCACCACTGTGCTCCTGCTACCAAAAGGCCCTGAAAAAAAATGTGTTTAATGCTGATAAGTGTTCTACTTCAATCAAAAAATCATGGGTTCTTTTGTGTTTTCGTGAAAAAGAAAAGCTCAACAACTTTGGGGTTTGTCCAAAAAAACCCCACAACTCAACAACTTTCGGGGTATCCTGGCAACCCTATTTTAGGACTTCTCTCCAGGCTTCACACACAGTGTGGAAGACTGCTACGTAACAAACTTTATGTACAAATGAAATAGAATCTAAGCATGAAAAAACTCTCTCAGTGGCACTTGGCAGGTAAGATATATTCTATGTTTAGCTATGGTCTAGCTAAGGGGTTGTCAACCTGGTCCCTACCGCCCACTAGGTGAGCGGTAGGGGGTTCTACGGCACACGCTGAATCCTCCTTCCATCGAGCACTGGTGGGCAGTAAGGAAATTTTACCATCAAGAAAGATGCATTAGTGAGTGGTAGGTATAAAAAGGTTGCCCACCCCTGGTCTAGCAAAAGTAGCAGCTGTACGAAAACCTATTTTTAAAAAGATGTTTAATCGGTTTTTGCATTTGAGGACAGGTCTGGATAAAATAAATATTTTAAATCTCATGAGAGTTTCAAGTACATGACGGCAGGCCTATAACACAGTAAACAAGAATCTGTGTTCACAATTTCTACCTAAATCTGCTCGTTCATAAGCAGTATTCATAAATCAACTGCACAACTAGAACTTCTCCTTCTCATCCTTGAGAAACTGACAGTGGCATTTTAAGATCCTTCTATGAATTCTCCAAAATTCTATATGCTGAAGGGGTCATCACAGTGTCACTCTGCTAAATACTCCTTCTCTTCCCGTTTCTCATCAATGTCCAGGGATCTAAAATGTGAATACACACTTTACTTAGGTGCTACTGGTTAATATAAAGTCCAGTAGGTTAGACAGGTGTTTTATGAAAACCAGAACCATGCCTCTAGTAGTCAAACACAGTTGTTTTCATCGTAGTACTTTGCCTTTTGTGATGGCAACATTTGCACTGAGCTATTCAGGATGACTCCAGATATAATAATAATAATAATAATAATAATAATAATAATAATAATAATAAATTTTATTTATATCCCGCCCTCTCCAGCCGAAGCCGGGCTCAGGGCGGCTAACAACAATCAAATAATCAAACAATCAAATAATCCAACATTCTAAAAACATTTCATTATAAAAATTAATTAAAATCAAATTAATGGCAACCGTTAAGCAAATTCTGTGCAGGTTGCCAGAGGAGGGAGTCAGGCTGCGCCCTGACCAAAGGCCTGGTGGAACAACTCTGTCTTGCAGGCCCTGCGGAAAGATGTCAGGTCCCGCAGGGCCCTAGTCTCTTGTGACAGAGCGTTCCACCAGATTGGAGCCGCAGCCGAGAAAGCCCTGGCTCTAGTTGAGGCCAGCCTAACCTCTCTTAGGCCTGGGACCTTCAGGATGTGTCTTGAATAATAATAAATTAACAACAATAATTTCTGTTATATTATCATTACTACTATAAATGCTACTGGCTAGCTGCACTACTCTTCCATGTACCACCCTATTGAAAGAAAACTATACTGAGGTTCAAACCTGTCTAGGTTCAAACCTCTGCTTAGCCATGAAGCTCAATGAGTAATACTTGAGTAAGTCACCAGCCCTGCTTGTGCAACAGAGTAAACCATGGTTAATGGTTGACCATGATCACACCTAAAAAGGCCTGTTTAGCTTCTCTCTGCTTATGGGCCAAGGAAACAAACACCAATTCCTCCTCACTTTGCACTGCTTCCAAAGCAGGGAGCATGGTTTGTTTCACTCCAACAAGCCACAATCAGTAAGCCAAAAACAAACCCAATAGGGCTTACTTCCAAGTAGACACACATAGGATTACACTTTTAATCTCAAGAAACCGAACTTACTTATTTGAAGAACTCACCACTTTAATAAAACCTTCCCTGTATCTATTTTAGTTTGAAGAAATTCTGGCAATGCTTGCCAATTTTGAAATTTGCAAGACAAGCATAAAACATTTTACTTTATGTCTGTCCTCTGAGTTTTTAATCACCTTTGTCCGAGGAAAACTCTCTGCTTTGTTGCAAAGGATACCAAATTATAACAATGCTGCAGTGGCAACATAAAATATACTCTGTAGAGTTTATTATGATCTACCTTTACAAAGTTATATTTTAAGTATGGAACTGGAACAACAAAGTGTACACAAATTGAAGGTGATTTTCCTACAGATGGGAAGGTATTTCCTATCTGCACAATATTCACCAACCTAAGGATAGTTTTGTGAACATACCACAAACACATACAGAAAATAAAATAAGCCCACTGTTTTATTATGAGCTACAAAAATAAACATTACTGGAAACCAGTGGGCAATCACTTGGATCCCAATATTCCCCTGTATGAGCAGTGTGTGTGTGTGTGTGTGTGTGTGTGTGTGAGAGAGAGAGAGAGAGAGAGAGAGAGAGAGAGAGAGAGAGATATTCTTCAGGCAACCGCACTCACCTCTCTACTCTGAAGATACCCTATCCTTCTGTAGCCTGTTTTAAACTGACACTGAGGTTGCAGATGGAGAGAAACAGTGACACATACAACCTTATGAGTGGAATTGTATTCTGCTCATGCAGCAAGACCTTTGGATCCAAGCCACTATTTCTAAATCGAGATGCAGTTAAGTGAAAAGTGTGAAGTGGAAAAGATGAGAAACCACCACCCAGGCATGACTACAGACAACAATAGCAACACACACACACACACACACACACACACACACAACCGAGAAGCACACAGCAAAACAGGATTAGAGATTTATTTCTGAAAAATCAAATACATAACTGAAGTGACATGGAACACAAATTTGGTTCAGCATATTTTAACATTTTAGTAAGTGTTAATATAATAAGATCAAAATCAGCTGTCTTTAATTGATGGAGAGAGTGAAACAGAAGTAGGCGAAGTGCAGATCCCTTATAAATAGCTTTGTATGGTACTGTTGAGGAAGACATGGAGGAGCCGATCTCAGCTTCAGGGACTACATTTTTAACATGCTTTTATTGAAAAGCTTCCTATTCACTAATCAGTTTCCACAGGGAAGAGCTAGACAACAATTCCAGGACAGATTAGTTCAATAGTTGCTAAATCAGACTAGAATATATATTCATATGTAAACCTTGCATTTTAGCATAAGAAACCATTGAACTTAGTTCCAGATTATCACCTCTCCTGTATTTCTCAGTGTGAACCTGAGCTGAACACTAGGGAAAAGTTAAGGTAATGCTTTTAGCTTGTTTTTTAAACATATGTTGATAGAACTTAAAGGCAGATACCAACCCATTTCCTGCTTTCGAGTTGCTTTTGCTGTCCGTGCTGAGCTGAGAAAGGACATAATGAGGCGCTTTGGCACTGTCAGCATCAAAGATATCCATGGTTGACTCTTCACAATCTCGCCGTTTGATCCCCGGTCTCTGCTTTGGATTTCGTTTACGTGATTTACGTGGCACCTCAGTGTTATCATTGTAGGAACTGGTGCTCATGTTACTGAAGTTGGAGGGGGAATCCTCCATCCACATACTGCAGCTCTGCTCAGATTCCAATCCGCACCCCTCATCCTGGCAGGACATCCGGCTGTTGTCCAGCAAGTCCTCCGGTGGTGGTGTGATGTACAGGACTGTGTGCCTCTTCGGTGTGGACTGTTGTTGCTGCTGCTGGGCTGTGTTATTGGTTAACTGCTTGTCACTTACCCCTCGGTTACTTACCCCCATGGCTGAGGAGCAGCTCTCCACTTGCATAGCTTTGCTGTCAGTGACTGAGGTAGAGTAAATGGTGGGACTGGAAGAGGTGGTAAAGGAGCTGCAAGCACCGCCCATGGAGGAAGAGGAGGGAGCTGAAGAAGCATCTGCGGTGTACAATTCAGAAGTAAATACAGGGTACATGATCCCAACTGTGCTGGCTATAGCAGTCCCTTTGAAGTAATGTGATTAGTGAACTGATTTTTCCCCCAAATGAATGTTTTGGAATTTGGCTTGTTTTTGAATTTAAACACTTCAAGTGATATAAGGCTTAAGCAACACAGAAGTATTCTGAAAAGTGTCCAAATGATACTTCCATTTTTGTGCATGTGGCAATCAGACTTTTTTCTTTAAATTTTCTTTAAGTCATAAAAAGGCTGTAAGCAAACAAGGGCGCTTTTATTGCCTCAGCTGGACTTTGAGTTTAAGCCATTTTATCTAAAATGATAGGAACCCCAATGCAAGACATGTGTCAGTGCTTTTAGGCCACATTTCATGCCAATCAACCAGCATCTGAAATTTTTGAAAAAGGTGGGACTGTGCTTAGCCACAAAGTATTAAAATAAGTTTCTAACCTATGAAGCAGAGAACTACAGGTCATTTTTAATGCAGACACTCCCTGCTTCAGAGGCAAATCCTGGAATAAAAATATGAGAAAATAAATGAGAAGAGAGCTGCTCATTATTCCAGATATTAACTATTAAATGAGAAATGAAAGACAAAAATAACTTAACCGCAACAAAATGGAACTGGTACCAATCACCATTTATGGCTTTAAAAAAATTATTCAGCTGAGATTTGAAATCAGAGCATGCTGGTAAGAAAATGGAAGAGGCATGATCAAGTCACCTCCTTATGTGTTACTTCAAGTCCATAAAAATATAAAACGAATTAAAGCCACCCAGCATTACTGATGGCATAAGTAGCAGCCCATGTCTCAGCAAAAGGAACATTATTAGGGTCGATGGCTAAATAACTACCAGGGTAGGTGCTGGCCTAAGAATTAGATATCTGTTTGCGACTAGGGCTTCTTAAAAGCAGGTTAGGCAAGAAGAATGCATAGATAAAATATATTTAACTGCCCACAAAGCCTTCACTCCTCAACAGTGTCCTGAAGTCAAAGTGATTGCTCTGAGCTAAGGAGATTGTGGGCTGCAACTCTCTGCATATATCTGAGAATGCTACTAAATAAAAAAATTACCCACCAGCTTAAGACATCTCCCTATTCCAGAATAATTAGCTTAAAAAATAGCTGTATTAAGTTGATAGCACTACCTGCTGAAGGGAGCAAATAAGATTGGTAAAACTTATGTTAACTATAAAAAGGAAGGTGGCTTCTGATGACTCAATGAACAGAATTTCTGTGTTTAAACTGAAAGGGTCAGAAAAAGGAATTAAGATTGTTGCAGGTTCCTTTTCTTTTAAATGCATTCAATATGCAATAATATACTTAAGGTACAGAAAAAACATAAACTGACATACTGACCTAGTGAAAATGTTAGTATTGCATTAAGAAGCCCAAGAAATATAGACTAAAAGCAAAACAGATCAATCTGTTTAGTTTTAGTTATGAAGGTTTCAAATGTGAACCTATCAGTCAGGTAACAGTGCACTCTTCCCTTAGAACTACCCCCATCCCATCTCTAGCCAGTCTCTGGAATAATCTGGAGCCACTGACAGATACCAGTTCCATTTTCCAGCTTGTTCCTTGGCAAATGCAGTGGCTGAAATTGGAAGTTTCAGTCACTCAGAACTGCATTTTAATTTTTTAAAAAAAACCAAAACATTTTCCAAGTCCTTTTTGTATCATGCATTAATGCAATGCTTTCCTTAGAAAGATGTAAAGTTTGCTAATTTCAGTGACTATATATAATTGCTGATTTGCAGCCACTTTGAGTTGAAAAGTTTGCTATGGGACATTATTTTTTTACCTAGCTTTTGTTAAAATAGCACTAACTTCCATTTGCTTTTAAATAGTCACCCACCTAGAAATGCAAAAATGCGGCTAGCATACTGCATGCACTGTAAAACATGCAGGAAGAATGCTCTAAACTTGCATTGCTGCAGACAATCCTTTCCCCCTCTCTAGTAGCACCCCACCCCGAAAGGAAACTCCATGCAGAATATGACCATCTCTGGATTCTTCCCCAAACAAAGATGATCATACAAGGGTCAGGCGTTAGTACAGAGGCTGCTTCATCTTTGATTTAAGGTGCAGAGAGTTTACACACTTAAGCTGTGTGTTTGGCACCAGCCCATTATGCTGATCTGTGAATAGTGTGGATAGAAAAGTAACCATGTTCCTATCTAAAATGGAAGAGTTTGGAACTTTCACATCAGTCCACACTGGGGTAGTTATGCCAGGCAGGATTAGCAGACTGAAGAGGGAATTCACATAAAATAAAATCCTACCAAGAAAGCCAAGGTATGCTAATTTTATCAAGCAAAATATTAGCACCAAGTTAAAGCTTGAAACCTGTGTTAAATAAATAGTAACTTCCTTAAAAGGAAATTCTCCAATTAGTATAGTTTTGCAGATAATTTGAAAAACACAGACTACCAGGACCCTATTTTTTTGCTACCCCTGTGAATCAGTCATGTGGACTGCAACCAAATAATTGTTTGGTTTACTTAATCACAGCTGTGCCAAGTTATAAACGTGAAGCTTTAAAGCTTAAAAAATAGGCAAGTTTAGTCACACCAATGAAAAAGAACTAATTATATGTCCTTATACCAATATTAATAATATAACCCAGGCCCAACATCCTACTATTGCATTTGAAGTTAGGCAGGCGGACCTCTTTACTTTTGTAGCTGAAAAGGCTCAGGAAATGATTGATGCATTACACATCAGTGAGATAAATGCTATTTTTTCAGGTAGTGTATACATAATTTGGATGCAGTGTTAAATTCAATCTGAAAAAGTAATGGCAATCCCTTGACTGATCACTCCATACTAAAGCAGTCTCAAACCCTTTTTATTATTAACAAAATGTCCTTTCAACTGAGCCCAAATCATGGCAATAAGAGTGCCAGCCATTAGGAGTTAGCCAAGTCCAAGACATAAGGAGATTGGCTTTCTCTAGGAAGGTGGTCACCAGAAAGTAACCCCTCATATTCCCACTTTGCAACCTTAACCCAGAAACACAATCCTCCCACTTTAAGCATTTTCCTCTTACTTCTTGAATAGAATTTACTCACTAGGACCCAAGAGACACAGCTCAATAAGCACAAACTCAATGTTTGGGGAGGGTTGGATATTTTTACTGCATTTTGTTAAATACAAGATTACAGTCTAACAAGGTTCAGTTTCAGTTACATTTTAAAGCCATTTTAGAATTACAATCACATGCCAAGAATGTTTTATGACAGTCTCCAGAGGCATGGCAACAAAAACTACAATACACAGTTATCTGTGCAAGTCATTTTATAATTAGCTCATCCAAGATCCAAACAGGAGAGATCACACTGGAAGTTAAAAGCCCTTTGAGCTCCAATACCATCAATAGTCAAAGATGAAATAAAATATGTAGTTCAAGAAAGAACAACAAGCTCCTGCACCCTTATTGGCATCTGCTTCAGTTCTGTCTTAGAAACAAAAGGACTCAAAGCAAGCCTGTGCAGTGCATTGCAAAGTAATGGCCACCCCTGCTCTGTGCTACAAGTGACAGCTCATGTCAGTTTGCAAAGACCCTTTGCTTTCCAGGTACTAGTAGCTTTTAACCTAAATAAGCATTTTGTTTTTATGGCAGTGAGGCAGTTTTTTAAAGCCTCTCCTCTCCTCAGAATAAGATTTAGGAGATGAGAATCAAAGAGGTTATGGGCAGCTTGGGTTATTAGCTAAAGCTACAATAGCTTTATACAACCTTGGGAGACTAAGACTCTAAGATTTTAAGCCCTTTAAAAATTCTCTGTCCTCCATCAGCTCACTGCTAGTTTCAGAGAGATTTGCTATCTTTAGGCAGAGCTTAAAGGAAGCCATTTCTTGCCCTAAGTTATTTCTCTTAACATAAGCCCTTCAGGGCTACAAGGCTTTTCAAGAAGACCAAACATCAGTTCAAGTGATGAGAAAACTAACAGGCAAGCTACCCTGCAAGGCAAAGTCACCTTCCAAAGTGGAGAACATGAGAGATCAAAAGCTAAGGCTTGGGATGCCACCTGTATATGAACCACTATTATGCACAAGCAGCTGGTGGAAGAACTCACAGCTTTCCAGAAATTGGCACACTTGCCATGCTATTTGCTGTTCAGAAAACAGAATGAAAACAATAAGCATTCAACAACACAGGGTGAACCCTTGGCATTTTGATAGACTCAATCCCCAGAGCCTATCCCTACACAAGTGTCATTTATGAACCTTGCATTTTCTATTCTTGGCAGTCTCCACTTCCAATATTGCTCAAATCTTTCTGTGGGTTAATTTTGCAGGACCAGTGAATTCAGAGCGACAGTTTTGGAGTAAAGACAGAAGGACACGAGCCCTTGTGTTGTCAAAGGCAGAAGTATGAACCGGGACAAAGTGGCTGCAAACCTGCTTCCGACACCTTCTGTGTCAACTTTGGCTGCTTACTTTTCTTCAGCTTCATTTATTGATGTAAAATCAAAAACTTTATTAAGAGTTTAACTTCAGTCAATCCACTATTTATAACAAAACAAAAAGAAAAAGAAAGGAAAGACTTATGAAGAAGTCTGAAAACAAGACCGACCTATACCCTGGGTGAGATTGGATGGGTTAAGTGTCTCTGGTACTATTTGTCTTCACTATTGACAGACACTGTCACACAACCCACCACACGATGCCTGTCTCTGAATGGCGGAGCTAGAATGCAAGTTAAGTGTATTAATAGAGAAAACAGCTAGCATCCCAGCAAATATCATAAAAGCAATCCAATTTACTTTAAAAGTTCAAGGCAGATTCAAAGTAGGTTGGTTACTTACATTAAACCCCCAAACAATTTTAAATTCCCCATTACATTCACATGCCAAAACAAGTATTATTTAACACAATTAAAAACAGGATTCAGTCTGCTTTGACAGACGGGAAATCCATAATTTGACACTCATATTTACAGATGCACAAGTGGTTATTTCTTACCTGGAACTTTTGTTGGGTGATTCATGTTCACCAATTCAGACTAGGTGGTCTGCCACTCAAGAGCGACAATCAGATGCAATCAACCAGCAAGCATGAATTCAGAGCCCTCATACCTATTTGTCCCTGCCCGGTATTCCTCTCCAGAACAAGGAAATGCTGCATTGTCTTGATCAATAAACTTAACATTTCTCCAAAAAGGAAATGACTGTCCTTTCTGGTCCAATCTTTACAATATGCGATAATTAGTTGGGTAAATTTTTCACACTAGTCATCAATCTATGAAGCTGGTAAGAGGCACGTGATAATCTCACAAGTGTTCTTACCATAAGCATAAGCAAAACCCTACAACTACTGCTCAGTGGAAACATAGACTGACAGCTAACAAACTCACCCCAAATCTAACCTACTAAAACAAATGTGTTTTGTTCAAGAGCAAATATAACTGATCGGTCAAGAAAAAACCTCAGTAAAGCGTGAGACTCTTGATCTCAGGGTCATGGGTTTGAGCCCCACGTTAGGCAAAAGATTCCAGCATTGCAGCAGGTTGGACCAGATGACCCTTGTGGTCCCTTCCAACTCTACAATTCTGAAATTCTATGAGAAGAAGAGAAGAGAGTTTTAACAGGATAAAAAGAGGTAGGCACTGGCAAACAACCTATTTACTTTTACTGGATTTAGTGCAAAGAAGAAAGCAGGTATAATGTATGTAGCAAGGGTCCTTGTGCAGTGTATTGTGAAGAACATTGCTAAGCTTAAATTGCACAGCAATTCAGGCAGATGAGGAAACCATCCCTAAAGCAGCCACCGAAGTCTCATAAAGCTAACTGGACAATGAACTCTGCTATGCCTCTCTGGAGCCATATGTGTGCCAGTGTGTGTCTAAAACTATTGATCAAGCAGCACAATGTCAAACAACATAACCTGCCTTTAGAAGACAGATAAGAATCCCTTCTAGTCCCCTTTTTGCCAAATACACACACAACATAAATCACTATCTTAAAAAAATGTGATTTATCTCCTCCTCTTTCCATTGACATGTAGAATCTTGCCAGTTTTTAAACTATGTGAATTTGAAACTTTGTCAGAATTATATTGTACTCTGAGGTATAATGCACATTATCATGCAAATTAAGCCTCATGTCACATTAACCATGTCAAAAGAGAAAGTATAAAATCAAGGCTTTATAAAGAGAAGCTACAGAAGACAAATGAACCCTTTGCTATTATGGACAAATATAGTCAAAATGACCTAAGATGTGTTTTTATACTCAAGTTTCTGAGCAACTACTTGCTCCTAATATGACAGGAGCTAATATTGCTAGTTTAAAAGTGCGTTCCTTGCGGGGGGGGGGGGGAATGGTACCGACTTAGGCTACACCAATGGTAAAAATAAACTAAAGGAGCACTTATTGTTGCACTTTTTTTTTGCCTTCAAGCAAATCAAAATGATTAAAAACAAGGCACTTGACCTTTCTCCACCTTCTGAAAGTCATGGCCCCTCATTGAAGAGAGATTTGCATGGTGTTTTTAAGACAGAGGTAGGCAAACTAAGACCCAAGGGCCGGATCCGGATCCCACCTTCTAAATCCAACCAGTGGACAGTCCAGGAATCAGCGTGTTTTTACGTGAATAGACTGTGTACCTTTATTTAAAATGCATCTCTAGGTTATTTGTGGGGCACAGGAATTCATTCATATATTTTTTTCAAAATACAGTCTGGCCCCCCACGAGGGCTGAGGGACAGTGGACTAGCCCCCTGCTTACCCCTGTTTTAAGACATTTGTTGTGATGCTATAAAGTTTAATATCAAACTGTGAAAGGGAGGTTGGCAGATATGTGTTGGAGTGAAAAAGCGACAGATTTGAGACAGGTCATTTCTCAGACCCATTCCTGAAGCACTGCTTCTTCCTACTTAGCAAACACAGCATTTCACATTAAATGCTTGTATCCTGCTAAGAAACACCTGTTTGCACCTTCTGGCAAGAGACACTTAGAAATAAACTGGCTGCACAGAAAGGATAAGCTCTCTCTCACTCTCTCTCCACACACACATAGTTTTTATCAAGATGTATCTGCCTTCAAAAGATAGACAACTCTTCCCAGCTTAACTATATATAGTTCATCATGAAAGTTCAGAAATAAGCTGAGAACTATGTTAAAATTAAGAATTCATAGCTGGTTAATTTACAAAGAAACCACCTCATGTTTGGATTGATGAATATGAAACACACCTTTTATGTTAAAATAATCAAATGTGCTCTTAAAAGACCAATTAGCAAGACTCAGTTTTAAAATGGTTTAGACTGATTTAAAAATTGGAAGCCAAACACTAATAGCAGAACTAGCAGTCTGTTCCTGCAGGCCCTCATACCTTAAATCAGCCAATCCTGTTCCTCCAGAAATCTGAAGTTAACTGCAGAAAATCTTTATGTAACCTGCTTATGTGTCCCAGAACCTCAGATCAAAGCACTGAAAGAAAAACCTGGGGCAATCTGATTTGCAGCCAGATACTGTGTCACCCTGTGGCTAGGGAAGCAGAGAACAAATGAAGTAAAGTCTTAAATGAGGAAAATATTTTTTACCAGCTCTCTCCTCTTAATCTAGTCATTGGCACCAGTAATGGCAACTGTGTCAGAAAGCTTAAATAAAGGAGAGGGAGCTCTACATGTAGCCCAAACACAGAATATTTGCTTCGGTCTTCATGAAGAAACTGCAACCAGCTTTAAAAAGAGTTGCTTTTGGATTCTTACTGATTATAAAAAAGCACAAAACTGCCCCTTCAGGATAAATAAGAGTAGATACAACAGATTTGCACAAAACAATAAGGAGTTTTGTTTTTCGGACATAAAATGGGCTCCTGCAGTTCTAGATTGTCCAAGGTCACCTTCCCCTTCCAGCCACTTGACAATGTGGCCGATTGGAAGCTATCCTTGTCTGCCTGATGGAAGGACTAGAATGAGTGAAAGTGATGCTTTGTCCCATTTTATAAGTGATTTCAATCTCATAAAACCCTCCACAATCCCACAGCCATAACTCCCATCTTCCCAAAGTCCCTAGCTAGATTGCTCTTTGAAAATTGGGATGGTTCAGTCGGTAGAGCACGAGACTCCTAATCTTAGGGTTGTGGGTTCAAGCTCCACGTTGGGCAAAAGATTCCTCCACTGCAGGAGATTGGATTAGGTGACCCTTGTGGTCCCTTCCAACTCTACAATTCTATGATTATTTCTACAGAAGAGAAGGCCAGGCACAACAGTTCTGTACAGAGAGCACAATACCCTGAATGTTAATGTGGTGGCTGATTTATGTCCCCCTTTTCATCTACAAGTAACATCTTAAAGAACTCTGGCATGGTTCAGGGTCAAGCAGAATGACCTCTGCATCCAGTTTTGGGGAAGCTTAGTACACTCAGCTGTAAAAGCCAAGTCAACCTGCATCTTCAAAGAAGGAGTGTGTGGCCCACACTCTGATATGGGAAGAACTCCTGGGAAGAATTAGCCCCTCCATGATAAATGCTTTCTAGAATTCCAGAATTTCCCAATGCTAGGTCTTCCTAAAACTCAACTACTAGCCAATGACTACAATATATTCTTTTTGTTCCTTTTGCCTTGCCTGTAGAAAAGGAGCAGAGTCACATGAATGCTCTGGCCCAAAGTTTCAGCTGGGACTTCAGCTTATCCATGTCGGAGGAGAAGGATCCTCTTTGGGTCTATGGTACTGCGTCAATCCCAAATGGCAGATACATGCTGCTTTTCCCACACTGAGAAAGAAGAGATACACTATCATACCAGCAGGGTCTGTGGGCTTTAAGCTGAGTGACCTATTCAACAAGATTTCTTGTAAGCGTTCATGTATTTGCTGAAGGTTTTACTCCTCTAAGGGCTTTCTCCTCAGTTTCTTCAATATCCCGAAGTAGCAGAACTCTCACTTCCAATATTCCAGACATGCTTGATTAATATTGCTCCTACCTGCACACAAGGTAGTTTCCTTCAATATATTTTTAATGATTGGGGGTGGCCGAACTGCAAACCCACCATGCAGACCTTCCAAGTGTCCCTATTTTCCAGGGACGTCCCTGATTTAAAGAAGCTGTCCCGGTTTCTGATTTGATCCCAAAATGTCCCACTTTTCCTTAGGACACCCCTATTTTCATTGGAGAAATGTTGTAGGGTATGGAGTTGCTTGACTCCTGAGCCATCTGAAGGCAATCCTGTACAGGGAAGATTTTTTTAAATGTTTTATGTTTTATTATAATTATATATATATTGAAAGCTGCCTGGAGTGGCTGGGGCAACCCAGTAAGATGTGTGGGGTATAAATAGTAAAATTATCATTATGGAATGGAGCATTCCTATTTTCACAGGAGAAATGTTAAGAGGGTATGCACCATGTGAATTCAAATCTTGGCAAACTTCATATTGTTATCACCGCTATTTTGTCTCTGTCTCTCTTCAGTATCCATCTCTGCTTATCTTGACTGATTCTCTTCCCAGCATGTTAAGGCTGCAATTTCTGAGTTAGCCTTTACAGCAATTTGATTGTCCTCTCTATAAATTATCTGGATTTGGAGCCTACTGTATCTACATTCAGCACTGCTGCAATATAAATAACTGTTTTTTAAAATTTTGGTCTAAGTGCACTCACTTAAAACTTTAAAACTACAAATCTAGGGGCAGTCTCTATGATGAAAACTTAAGTGTGAACCACCCCTTCGGAACAAACTGTAGGATGCTGACCACAGTAATTGTAATTATTTGGATTTAAGTTTTTAAGTTTTTTAAGTCAGAGGAACATTTAATCAATTAAACATTTAATACTATTAGCAAAGAGATAGAAAGAATATTGAAAAAGTATTCTTATTCAATTAATATGGTCCCCTATATAAATACCATATTGTGGAATATGCTAGTTTTCTTTAGTTTTTGTTAATATGAACTCCCATAGGTTCAGTTTTTGAAAGGAAGTGGATTGACTGTCAGACAACTAATGCCTAGAAGTAACAGACACATAGTTCTTCTCATCAACTATATCAGATGCTTGAAAATGATCTCAAAATATGAAAATCAACAGTAAAGTATTTCTGTGGATTTAAAGTGCTAGCAGTTTTCAAAATATCTTGCAACTGTTGTTCTCTTTTGACTGAATTAGCTTCTGAAGTGCAGAATGAAGCTACACTGGATGATTTGTTAACTAAAGTAGTCTTGGATCTAATTACCAATCTCCCCAATACACAATTAAATCCACAGATTTCATTAGGGAAAGTATTCAAATATATCAGCATTGAGCAGTGCTGTAAAGTTTTACCCTAGACTTAAGCCTTGTACTACCAAACCAAGAGGCTCATTTTCAGTGTTGAACATACTAGAGAAGGCACTCCTATCTAAAACTGAATAATGCACTGAACACATTGCTTAGTCCAGCTATGCTCTGACAAAAAATAGCCTTATGGAGAAGGCTAGACTAGGACAGACACATGATGTTCTATTACAAATATTACATGGTCAGTCAAGCAATCTCGGCCCATGAGAGGAAAACCGTGGAGCAGCACACCCATTAGGGTATTATAAAGTTGGAGGCATTCCAGATGAACAAGAATTTGAATGCCAACTGCCAATTCAGGTTTGCCCCTTCATAACAAAAACAGTCGTCATTCCCCTAAACAGAAGAAAATGATCCAGCACAAGGACTTTTATTTTAAAAGAACAAACTGTATAAGGCTGAGTGGGTGATAACTTAAGTTTAAAAGATATTTTGGTAACTGGATTCAAACATACCTACGTTTAGCAGGTATCAACTATCCCTTCACACATCATCTAAACACTTTCAGGACCAAACAGAAAGTCATGTAGCTGAATCATTCATGGTTTCATCAAGGCATGTGGTGGTGGGGAAATGAAAGTAGAAGCCACAAACCCAGAACACTGCTGCAGATTTCATTTCTGTCCTGGTTTGCAAGGCAGGATTCTCTGGCCCATTCAAACACTCCCATTTAGTTCTAAACTGGCAACTACTACATCAAAATATAATATATCTGAGGAGTCCAGCACCACCATAGTGGCAAAAGAGGAAATGTGCAATAAAATTTCCCCTACTTCTAAGTCTAAGTTAGTCTTGTGGGTTTTTTTTAAGACTGCAAACTTTTCCAGCACTGCTCATGCTGACAACAATATTAATATGCATTAGGTCCTTAATTTTACTCAAGTGGAGTACTTACCAGCAGCAACTACACCCGGAGGGGGCGAACCTGCCTCACCACCACTTGTTTGACTCATGGATGCTACAGAGAGTTCTCTGGAAGGTGGTAACTGCAGCTCCTTTGGGAGAAGGTCATAGACAGATTCTAAAAAGAAAGAAAAAAGATGTCTTAAGAAAACAAACAAATGTCCCTATATTTTGCTACCAAAATACCAGGAATGCTAAAAATGATGTTGGTATGCCTCAAATCTATGATAGAAAGAAAAGGTTGTATTACCTCAGTACCAGAGATAAGAGTCCAAAAGCACTGAAAGAGTCTAGCAATTACACAGGATATCAGTAAAAGACTAAATCAAAACTTTGGCATTTGTAAGAAATTCCATAGATACTAACTTTCCATCACAATTATGGCAATGTATGCCAACCAATTGCATTCACCAAATTTTACATGGTTTTTAAGGCTTTGGACAAGCATCTGAAGAGCACCAACTGTGCCCTGCCAAATCACAAACCAGCTTTTGGTGTGTACATGAGCACTATCACACATCTCCCTTTGCATCCCTGCTCCAAACTATATAAAATTTCTGAGACACTAAAGACTAATATTGGGTAGTGCAAGAGTAATGGAACAAAACCTATATGGAAAGTATTACAAAGATTGTCTAGGAAGGAAATATAAGCAGGACACAAGCTCCTTGCTGGTTCCTGTTCAGATTTTTCCAGTAAGAAGCACAATGAGTTTCATTTCTACGGAACGGTTAGAATTTGACCCTTAACAATCAACTCAACTCTTATAACTGACTCAATTTTCCTTTTTACTATGTTCTGTTTCATATAAATCCATGTTTTTTTCATAAAAGCAGTCTTCAATATTCATGCCAAACAGCAACTTATTTACTTTAACAGAGATAATATATGTTTCTGATCCAGACAATCCACTTTTCTGATTCAGATAATGCACTGTAACATTTTTTTTATTACATAGATCACTAAGTTCTGGCAATTTTCATTCATTTTGCTCAACTATACATTATAAACTATCACAAAAAACAGATACCCAAAGACGTCCATTTATCATCTGTTACATGATTTTGTATTATTGTACAAATGGCAAGTTTTTAGCCTCCAACAACCCTGGATAATAATGCTCCTAAACACCAACCACAAGGAGAGGAGATTTGCATGAGACCAAGAGGAGGGTATTCCATGCTGCCTGCCTCCCAAATCAAAATACCAATGAAGTTCTCCTGAGCTGGGTTCACAGAGTAACTCAACAGAATTGTAAAATCCAACCTCAAAAGGAGAAAGAACGCTACAAACCCCTGAACACATTCCTGGCTTGGATTAAAATTTGGAATGAATCATCAATTTAGTTTTCATTACCTTCTCCAAGGAGTCTCATTTAGCATTAATAATATCTTTCCATACAAGGACAGGCCCTTTATTCAGGTTTTAAAATCCAGGAGGGAAGCAATGGAATGCAGCCCACACAAGGCAACAATGGGCAACAGATCCAGCTGTAGCCTTTGAACTGCAGTTGGCACTATGACTAGTAGTACAGAGTGAGAAGATACTCTGCTAACCCTAACTCTTGAGGCATGCAAACAAGGTGAAATGTTACTCCTTGCAGGGGAATGAATGTGAGCATTATCTCCTTGCCAAAGCCCCCTAGAATATTCTCAAATCTGCCCTTGTGTAGGCACAGAAATCTTCCCCATTAAAATGTGTGTGACTTAAGAGAAAATAACTCCACTTAGATCTCTTTTTTAAACAGTGATATAACAACCTCTTTAAAACTAATCCACCTTTCAGCTTGGGCCCCCCAAAGTTGAATAGCTTACTTCAATACTGTACGTTTGTTGTTACAAGTTAACACTTTGCTTGCAGAAGGCAAAGATAGGGTTCCAAGCAGACTTTACAATTCAAAGTAGCTCAAGCGCGCAAACAAGGAAAATGGCCAGGCACTGTTGGAAAGAAGGCCTGCCTTAAAGGGCACAGCAATACAATTGTGGCTACTTTGCCCAGCCTTACATACCAACCACAGCTTACACCCGGTGTCCAAATGTTCTTGTCAGCACAGAGAATAAACCTGGTGCAGCTGGGAAGGAGGGCTGTGAGCAGAGGAAGAAAGGGGGTAGATCAGTGCAGAGCCTAGCGGGGGGGGGGGGTGCTAGTCAGGTTTTTTGCCTCAGGTGAAGTTTCCAGAGGGGCATCATTGAGGCTCCCAGCCTGTGTGTGTTTGTATGGGGAGTTGCCAAACTGGGTCTTCGACCCAAGAGAAGTAAAGCCTACTTTCACCCCTGGATCAGTGGACAGTGCTTTTATCCCTAATTAAAAGCCACTACAGCTCATCTAGGGAAGTAGTCTCAATGAGAGCTTACTTTTAGTGATTGTACAGGCAATACGGGGCATTCAACACCCACTTTATATATACATGCAATTATATATAACTGCAGATTACCCTTTAGAAAAAAATCTCTACCTTATTTGGGTCACTGAAGGCAGTATCAAACAAAGTAGTTCCATTAGCACAATGACATCTGGTTGCTCAACAGAACTTCCCACTACTCTCCTCAAATCGCCCTCCTCCCAGAACCGATTTAGGTGCATGGAAAGGAGAGGGGAGTTCTTTGGCACAGCCAGAAGATATTGTCTTAATTAAGTTACTTCATCAGATACTGCCCTAATTTATTTAGTTTATGTAGAGCATTATATGCACAACTCACCCAAATGATTCCATTGAAGAAAAAACTATAAATAATGATGTATTTATATTGTAGCACACCAAAATATACAATAAAACCAGGCAGTAGTTATGATGTTAGTGTACCTCCTTAGCGAAGGCATTCCAGTAACAGGAGTAAAACTCAGCAGTTCGACAGAGCTAAGGGCACCCAACACTCTGACAAATAAAGCATCTGGTATGACACAGATCCCTATCATGGAGATCTCATTTCTACTGCAGTTTCTGAACAGGGTAAGAAACAGAAGGAGCCTCTTGCAAAAGCAGGATGAGAAGCTGTTTCTTATATTTCCTGAACTCCACACAAATTAGGTATGACCATGCCTCTGTCCCATGCCCTCAGCACATACTGGAGTACTCAAGGGAGGGGTGTAGAAGTAGCTACAAATAATGGCTGGCTCCTTAGCCAAGTCACGATTTGTGGATCCCTTGTGGACAATAATTACCTAATTCCAAGATTAATGTTAAGAAAGTACTTCGTGCCACAAGGTGTATGTCAACAGCCAATAGTTCAGGTGTTTAGTTCTAAATAAATATTTTATTGCCAATTTTAATGTTTGTTGTTGTTGTTGTTTGTAAATCACTTAGAGGTTCTAATTACAATCAAGCAGTATAGAAATTTTGTTAAATAAATATATAAAATTGGCAGAATCGTCACATCTTTTTGCCCAGGAATCTTTGCTGATTTTTGCTTCGGAATGCTGACGGCAATTGTTTTGGAACATTTATTCTGCCAACAGTTTCTGCCCTGCAAAGATACAACATTCTTGTCCACTTCAAGCTTGGGTCTCAACATGACTGGCAACTGCACTGGAAAACATACCAGTTGCATGCCTGATGCGCATTAGCTTTCTAAAAGATTATGACAGCCAAGAATAACTGCCAGCATTCTACACATAATCATTCTAGCATCTTACTACTGTACTGCTTGCTGAAATAAGCACATCAGCTTCTAGGTATAGGACCTTGTTCTAAGGAGAGAGAATATCAGAACTTCCAACTATCAAGCAATACCAGTGAATCTGAATTGTATTGTCACCTTAGCTAGCATACTTTCCAAATGGGCTTTGTTATCCACCTTTGTTATATCTGAAACTAGAGGAGCACTTTTTCCTCCTTAAATCATATTTTTCACATCATACATATATTCAGTTGCTGAAAGGGTTTAGAAGGATTCCATCCCTTTAAGTAAAAGCCAAATATCTACCATCTGGTCAACATAATCTGTACACATCTCTTTTTCTGAGAACAGGGGGTTGGACTCGATGGCCCTTGTGGTCTCTTCCAACTCTATGATTCTATGATTCTAAGTCAGATATGCATCAGAGCAACACACAACAGTCAGAATGCAAAGAATTGCACAACTGAGCACATGCAACCAATATGGCTGTGGGCTCCTGCTTCTCTGTCAGAAGGCTACCATGCTATAGAGCAAACCACTCTTTTGAAATGGAGGAAAATGTCGAAAGTAGTCAAAATGCCTTCTAGGCATTTTTCATGGTTAAAATATTCTCTGGATTCTAATCAATATTGTTTAAATATTTCCCCTAATAACATAATCGTCCCTAAAATACAACTTTACATATATTTTTTTGTATACTTGAATAAAATATGCTGATTTTCTTAAACATTATTTCAACATTTTAAAAGTAATTATAAAAACATGTTTTGAACTAATTATATACAATATAGCAATGTAGTATCTTGTTGACCAACTTTTGCTGCTTTTATCATCTTGATAACTAGGCAGCTTTCTTCCTCCTATCACCGCTACCAAAATGTCTGTTTTCCTATTCATTTCTTTTGGAACATACCACAGAGGTCTCCCTTAATGTGTGTTTTGCTATTGGTGCGGGTCCAATTGCGACTACATGGAGATTTCTGGGTGCCAGGTTGGTGATTGACATATCCATCGAGCCAGCTGACTCGCACACAGTCCTCCATCATCACATCAAGCGAAATAAGTACAGTTCTGAGTACAGATGTATTTGACTATGCTACAGCCATTCCACCCAAATGGAACTCATAAACCACAGTTAAAAACCTCTGCCTTAGTGCATTGTTAATACCATTTCCATTTCCACAGTGAGTTTCTCCTTCTCGCATACTGGGATAAATGAATTGTTGTAAGAGCAAGCAATGTAGTTGAGATCATAGAATCGTAGATTTGTAGCGCTGGAAGGGACACCAAGGGTCATCTAGTCCAACCCCGTCAAGCAGACATTCCGTTGTGGTGACTGCAACCTACATTTAAGGTGCCATTTGGTGCCCAGTTAATATATGAGTTTCTAGCACTATCCCTTTCTTCCTTTTGCCATTATTGAATTACATGTAAATTCTCCTTCTGAACTTGACCCCTCTACTTGGTTTGGAAACAGAAGCAGAACTTCAGAGCCAAGAAATGCATGCTGTTCGTACAAGCATACTCTCATCTGATTCACCAATTCCAGGAATGGGGAGCCTTTGGTCCTCCAAATATTACTGAACTACAACTCCCATCAGCCCCATCAAGTTCAGCAACATTTGGAGGGCCAAAGGTTCCCCACACCTGAAATATACCTTCTCTCATTCTTATTATGAACTTCATCTGTAATTTTGATTTCTATGAAGGCCATACTGTAGAAAAACAAGGCCTAAGTTCAAAAGTAAGCAAACCATTCTGAACAAGATTAAGGTATTCAGGAGGTAATTTCCTTCCTCTGTATTAATGGAAAGCAATACAGCTGGCTCAAAACTAATGACAAATTGCTGCCTGCATGAATGCCCATCACACCAACTATGAGAGCTTTGATGTAAGTAGATGTTAAACCAATTTTAGAATCACAGAATTGTAGAGCTAGAAGGGTCTCCGAGGGCCATCTAGTCCAACCCTCTGCAGTGCAGGAATCTCAATTAGATGATGATGATGATGATGATGATGATGATGATGATGATGATAATAATAATAATAAATTATTTATACCCCGCCCACCTGGCTGAGTCTCCCCAGCCACTCTGGGTGGCTCCCTATCAAATGTTAAAAACAGTACAGCATTAAATCTTAAAAACTTCCCTAAACAGGGCTGCCTTCAGATGTCTTTTAAAGATAGGATAGCTGCTTATTTCCTTCACATCTGAAGGGAGGGTGTTCCACAGGGTGGGCGCCACTACCGAGAAGGCTCTCTGTCTGGTTCTCTGTAACCTCACTTCTCACAATGAGGGAACTGCCAGAAGGCCCTCGGCGCTGCACCTCAATGTCCAGGCTGAACGATGGGGGTGGAGACGCTCCTTCAGGTATACAGGACCGAGGCAGTTTTGTATCATATTGTATATAACAGATGGCCATCCAAAGGGAGTCCACCACCTCTCATATGAGTCTGTTCCACTATCAAACAGCTCTTACTGCCAAAAAGTCAGGATCTCCATTCTTATATCTTGAATTCATTAGTAATTTGAAAGCATTGAATCCATTATTTTCAAGCCAACAAACCCAAGTTATCATGCAGAAACTTAACTTTCTTACTGTGCTTATGTAGGAAGACATGGTTTACTATTAACACACCCTAGTATGTATAAGGTTTTTACAGATACTTGAATGTTTACTCAAGAGTGTTAGTTGGAACAAACAAAGCTAACACTGGAATGTGCTATACTGTTCCAACCAAATACATACTAGGCACATGAAAAGGCGCAGAAGAAAAGCAGTACATCAATGGAAGCTTTTAAAACCTAAGGGGATTAACCTTTACCCCATCTTATGATATGCTGAACAGACTAACAACCTCAAAATTTTCATTCTAGAAATTCCTAGCCCTTGACACATTTTTATAGTTCTTCTCTGCACCATGCACAATTATTTTTACTCAGCTGTGAATATTGGAAGTACCCTACCTAATATTACAACTGAGGCTTCACTGCTACTGTGTATAGAAGCCAATTGTTTGAAAAATCATTTTAAATTCTGTAAAAAAAAAAATCTAGCAATAACAGCTGGGATAAAAAATGGAAACAAAGTAAGAGGGAAATGGAGAAGCAGCATGGCTTAGGTGCAATAATAATAATATAATAATAATAATTTATACACCACCCATCTGGCTGGGTTTCCCCAGCCACTCTGGGCAGCTCCCAACAGAATATTAAAAACACAATAAAACATCAAACATTAAAAGCTTCCCTAAACAAGGCTGCCTTCAGATGTCTTCTAAAAGTCAGATAGTGTTTGTTTCTTTGACATCTGATAGGAGGGCGTTCCACAGGGCGGGCACCACTACTGAGAAGGCCCTCTGTCTGGTTCCCTGTAACCTCACTTCGTTCAGCGAGGGAATCACCAGAAGGCCCACTGGACCTCAGTGTCTGGGCTGAACGATGGGGGCAGAGACGCTCCTTCAGGCATACTGTAGATCTTTCAGGACTGGGGTTATACGGTCTCGTTATATGGTCTCTAGTTATATGCTAGAGCCCTGTTCAGTGAAGCGAGGCCACTAAAAGCCCAAGTCTGCTCCCCCTATGAACAACAAATATGTTCATATTTGGCCCCTACAAAGCCACAAATGCTTTTCTCCAAACCACTGTTTTGCCTTTGGGTTGGGCTAATAACGGAACAGCCAGACAGCAACTCTCAGAGGGATTTCATTTGCCAGTTTTAAACTTGAGAGAACAAGAAGCCCAGCACCACTTGAAAGCATCTATTAAGCAACCACTAGAACCCTACCCAAGACCCTTTTGCTCTCTAGCAATTCCAGCACACCAGTTTTTCCTTCACCACTATGGATGCTGGAACAGAAGAGAGGCGAAAATTCTCATAAAGACCAGGACAGGTATCCAATGCTACTCAGAGTAGATCCTTGAAGTTAATTGGCACAACAAACTTAGGTTCATTAATTTCAATGGGTGTGCTCCTGAGTAGGATTTAGTTGGATACAACCATAGGTCCTCACCAGATTCTGCAATTTGTGCTTCTCAGCACAGATGCCTATTAATAGCATTTACTACTGCTCAGTCCTTGCCAGGTTACAGTCTCCTGTTCTGTAGTAAACACAGCCTACGTTAACAAGTCTATCAATGTAACTTTCCTGTTATGTCAAGACTTTTAGCTGGCTAATGATGACCATGGATACAGTGGTGTAGCTTTAGTATTTATCTTTAAAACTATTATTTTTTTTAAAAAATCAACCATAGTGTTACAAGAACTACTATTTGCTGTGGAATTAATTTTTGACTGTTGTTTGTGAAAAGCAATAGTATGCAAAGAAATAAAAGCACCAGCAAGCTTGGAGGAATTGCAGGAACAGGTCAGAAAAAGAATAGACCTGTAGCACTTTAAGACTAATAAATTTATTATTGCATAAGCTTTCATAAATAAATCTGCTAAATCTTTAAGGTACTATGGGAGTCTGTTTTTGCTGCAACAGAATAACAGCTCATAATCTGAAGTTAACACTCTGGATGGAGTTTATCCTGATACAAGATGTTGGTTAGCACTTCAGTCAGTGAACCTTATACCATGCATCTCCCAAAACAGTTGTTGGTTTTTTTGGCTGATGAGTTTTAGAAGTTTCTTGGTCACCTGAACTTCCTGCAATATTTACAAGAAAGTTTCTTTATCTATTTCCATCAGCTAGGCTTTTTACTTTTTAAAGAAACAAGGGGTTGCAGGCAATGCTAGTTCTACTCAGAAGAGACCTACTCAAATTAATTGATATTAGTTCCATTAATTTCAATGAGTCTACTTCAAATAGAAAGTAAGGAATCTATGTGGGATAGAAAACTGATCCCAACTGTCCTTAAGTATTTCTTCACCCCAGAGAAATCCAGGACAATACAACTCAGTTACAAACTAGATTCAACCAAAACAGCAGAGGCAAGATCTATAGACCTCTCAAATGTAATCATTCTTAACACACCCTGTAAGCAATTTAGAATATAGGAGAGCTACAATATGCTAGCTACAGCCTGCAATGAATTCACTTCAATATACCAAATATGTCAAAGTTGACTAAGAGGATAAACAAGATCAAGGCAATGTTAGCACTCACTCTCTCTTTACTTCAACTATTATAATTAAGGAAAATTCGTGAAGTACTTGCCTGGGAGCTACAATTTATAAGCAATTACAAGAATGAACAGATCTTTTTTTTTCTTCTTCTATTAAGTTTTCTTCTTAAAATTTCCCCGGAGACCCCCAAAAATACATTATGAAAACTTGTATCCCTGTACATACTGTATATAACAGTATACATATACGTACATATACAGATCTTTGTTTCTATGGGTATTTGCAAGTACCCATCACCCCTGCTAATGAACATAAATATTCTGTATAAAAGTAATGAAGATGTTACAACTCTTCTAAAATTTTAAGAGTTTAAACTTTACAAGTAAGAAGAGATTACTCTGATTTCTAGTGTTACTGCAGGGGAGAATGAAGCCTGTCATCCACCTTGTGATGCAGCTGTCATACTCCTTAGCAGATTTGAAATCAGTAAGTTTTATTATCTCAAGACTTGACTAATACAAAAGCTGCAGCATGGACTCAGAAAACCGTTTAGTTAAATGATTGATCGTTGAAAATAATAATTCATGTATATTCAGAATCCTGTGTTTTATTACAATTCTTATTTAAAAGCACCTAAAATTCTAGACACTGTACAAAAATCAAAAAGCATAGGCTCTGCCTATAGGTTTATAATTAACAGACATGATAACAAAAATCATTGGAAGAGAGGAGAAAAATAAGCAAATTTAGAAACAATTCTTACATACAGTTTTAGAATTGTCATAAAGATTAGGT
Source organism: Podarcis vaucheri (assembly GCF_965113315.1). Classification (NCBI taxonomy): domain Eukaryota; kingdom Metazoa; phylum Chordata; class Lepidosauria; order Squamata; family Lacertidae; genus Podarcis; species Podarcis vaucheri. The sequence continues at coordinate 50,852,461 of NC_138765.1, read as the reverse complement.
GGAATGTTCCCTACAGGAGACAGTTCTAAGACAGGGGGAGCCAAGTTATACTTGGCCCCAGCCAGTTGGCTGTGTCACTTTTCACTTGCTGGGTGCAGGTGAAATGGCTGTTAATGAAGACAGTACAATGAAGAAACAGTAAAGTGTAAGAATATTATAATGTTTGCTAATTGAAAACAGTCTAGCCCAGTTTTTTCTAACTGGGGGCTACATGGCCCACTGGGACTCCCCAGGATATTTTGGGGGGCCACAGGTGAAAATCACATAAAGGGGGCCACACCATGAGGCTAGGGGGCCACAGAGGAAAGTGAGAAGTGAGGGGGGGTCATTTTTAAAAATCTGATTGGCTGGCTATCTGCTTGGCCAATCACAAGCGGGTATGTGGGTGCCCCACCAGGACCTAACACTCCTTTTTGCCACGTGCATGTCCTGGTTTGTTTCCAGCAGGAGAGGACGATCGCTGAGGCTCCCATTTACACCAGTAGAGCCCGTGATCCAGAACCCCCAGGTCAGATAACTGCAGTGGTGGAGTGGCAATGGGTAAGACTGGGCGAGCCCGGAGCTGACTGTTGCTGCTGCCAGTGCTGGGCCCAGTGGCAGCTTGGGCCTGACTCTGCAAGGTGCAGGGTGCAATCCACCCCAGCGCCTAGTGGATCAGGGCCTTTAGATGCTGTTGAGGGGTACAGGGCCTGTCGGCAGCGTTGGCATGGCTCTGCAAGGTGCAGGGTGAAATCCACCCCAATGCCTAGCCCAGCGGGGTCATCTGGTGCTACTGACTTGCATCTAGTAAATAACTAAGCGTCTACTCAGAAGAAAGCCATACTGAGTTCAGTGGGCCTTACTGTATATACAGCACTCCTTGTGTTCCTTTTGAACTGTATCTATAGGTTTCCCCCTCTGTGTCAAATAACTGGGGTCAAATAAGTGTTGCTTATTTTTGTAATACATGGAAGATGGATCTCCCTTGGGATGTTCTGGACTCTCCTTCCTTGGAGGTTTCTAAGCAGAGGATGCATGGCCATCTGTCATGGATGCTTTAGAGGCGATTCCTATATTGCATGGAGTTGCACTAGAAAGATGACCCTGGGGTCCCTTCCAGCTCTATGATTCTATGTTTTTCTCCTTCAACAATATTTCATTATGTTCCTATCATTTTATGTAATTGTATTTTGTAAAAAAATATAAATAAAACATGTTCTATTCACAAACAAAACATTTAAATAGCTACCTTTCTAGGATTTGTCGGGGGGGGGCAGAACATCATATTTGTAGTGATTTTTTTTAAAAAAAAACTTATTGTGGGGGCACAGGAAGGAAACAAGGTTGGAAGGGGACCTCATTTGGAAAATGCTGGTCTAGCCAACAAGAACTGAAAAATAACTGCTTAGACTACAACAGGTTTAAAATAAAATAAAGACCGCTGACATTTATAATCATTATAAATCAGCACACTTTTAAAAAGAAAAAAGTAAGAGAACATTCTAAAATGCCTCAAAATAAGCAAATAGTTATTCACCAGAAAAGAAGAGACTGAGGAGATATGATAGCCATTTTCAAGTATCTAATGGGCTGTCACATGGAAGATGGAGCAAGCTTGTTTTCTCCTGTTCCAGAGGCTAGGACCCAGTCCAATGGATTCAAGTTACAAGAAAGGAGATCTGAACTAAACATCAGGAAGAGCTGTTTGACAGTGGAAAGGACTCCTTCAAAAGGAGGTGGACTCTCCTTCATTGGAGGCTTTTAAGCAGTGGTTGGGTGGTCATCTGTCATGGATGCTTTAGTTGAGATTCCTGCACTGCAGGGGGTTTGACTAGATGACCCTCAGGGTCACTTCCAACTCTACAATTCTATGATTCTAAGACCTATGCAAAAGACCAACGAAAGCAATTACTCTAGAATGACAATGGTAGATTTCAAACCACAACTACAATAACCATGACTGAAACAGCAAGAACCAATGAAGTTACTAGGAACTGTTGCCACTGCATAAGAGTAAAACACACACACACACACACACACACACACGCAAACAGCTGACACATATACCAAGGCAGCAATTCTATGAGACACGGTGGGACTTACTGCGGAGTAAGCATGCAGAAGATCACACTAAGTTTCCTGGGTACAGTAAATTAATACACTGCAGGCATATAGCATTAAATAATAAATAATAATAATAATTACAGTATATCCATCTAATAACACCAAGCGTAAAACATAGCACTATACACATAGTTTAGTTTACTTTCTACTATTACAGACAAGGCAAACACATTCCAATCAAAGCAATTTCTTGTCTTGGCTTACTGCCACATCTCTTTTGACCCTTATCAGGAGCCTGCAACCCTCCTGCTATAATAAGTACAAAGATTTGACTCCACAAAAACAACAACTGAATTGCCAAGATCTTTTAGAAACTGCACTCAATTTGCCACAGCAAGGGTGAAATATAAATACGCAAAGGAAAAACCCACAAATATCACACAATTTTAGATTAAGTGATGTTCACAACTCTCAGATAACTCAAGGAAACCTTTCCTTGGTGAAGATTCAGATATGACAGAATCGGTGACTGTAGCGTAAAATGTTTTATCTTAGTTTAGTTTAGGAAGTCATCTTTAATGGGTAGATCAATTAGCTAAAGCATTACATGATTAATTGGTAGGAGGTTATTTTAATTTGTTCATTACTTAAAGCAACTTTTCTGATGTGTTACTATAAAAACAGCAAGGATAAAAAATGAAAGTAAATAACAAGGCTCTTTATGAAGGGTTGGTAATATGTAAATTTAAGTCACTGAAAATCAGTCATCTGATTCATAAACAATTTCCATCACTTTACAGTCTGCAAATAGGATTTAAAGTTTCTCCTTCTAAATAGTTTGAGATAATAGATTCATATGCTTCCAGTGTTGCTAAGTTATCTTTGATGACAAAGTTCACTTTTATTTTGAGTGACTGCTCTGCAGTTTTGAGCCACAGTAGGTTGTATCCAATGTTACTTCTACTCTTTGGTAAAACCAATAACATTGGGACAGTAGTGCTAAGTAGCACCAAGCATTAAGGTCTGGTGTAGAGTCTCTGATCATGATCCCAACCAGTGCTATTTTCCTAGAAAAAGAGGTGCCAAAACTCACCATGAACACCTCTCCTTTTATCTTGGAATGACAATGGTGCCCACCAGAGAGCTGCCGGAACTGACTTCCTGTGAGTTCCCCCTGGAAAAAAAGCCCTGGTGGGTTGTGGGATAGAGCCCCATGCTGAACAAAAGATTCCTGTATTGCAGGAGGTTAGACTAGATGACCCTCAGGGTCCCTTCCAACTCTACATTCTATGATTTATGGAACCCCTCTCAATTGAGATAATAGAATTGCAGAGATACAACAATCTTTCACATCAGCTACTTTGAAACAGCAGGTAAAAACCCATTTGTCCAAGTCTTTGGAACTTGATATTTGTGTGAGTTGTACTTGAAGTTTAGTGTTGTTTTTAGAATGGTTTTGTCTTGCATAATTTTCCTATATTCATGTTTATACTTTATTTTGTGTTGCAAGCTGCCCTGAGCTCTGCTCTGGAAGAAGGTGGATATTAAAACTCTGAAATAAATAAATACCTATTTTGTCATAGTAAAGAACAAACCTATTCTTTAGTTTCTGAATAGGTATATAAAAATGTTAACATATTAGCTAGAGTTAGATAGTGTACACTATTCCACTGCCAATTTCACTACTTTGAGCTGCAGTTCTATACCTACTTTCTTGGGAGTAAGCTCAATTGAACATGATGTGACTTTCAATGGGAAATGTATATGATTGTATTATACTGTATTATACTGCTGGGTCTGGGAAGAGGAGAGACAGGATTAGTATTTACCACTGTCCTGTCCAAAACTAGTTTTTCATAAGAAATCATTCTCATCTGAGCACTTTCAGAATGTTCAATCCTTTCTTTTCTAGCCATGACTAATTTTTTTGTTTATACATTGAACGAAAATTGAAAACAAAATAAGCACTGGTTATAATCAAAGGCTTTAGATACTTTTCCTAATCTAAATTTTACACAGACTTTTGACATATTTTGACAACAAAAGTCAGTATTACTAACTAGGCCATATTTTCAGTAATTTTCTTCTATCCCCCTCAATCATATGCCTCTAGTTTATTACCAAAAAGCGGGAGAGCACAAACAAGAACTGCATCTGCTGTCCCTGGGCCCCAGTGTTCTTCCACAATCTAACAATCACTGTGTTCACTGTCATCCACACAGAAATGAATCTTCAAGGCCAGCCCTGGCTAAAGGAGCAGTTGACACATCCAACACGCTACAAGCTCCAAATATTGACAAGGCCAAGGGAAGCCCAACTATAGTTCCTACTTCTCATACTAGAAAACAGGAGAAATCCCATCCTGCTGAGGAAGCCAAGGAAAGCTTAATAAAAAGTTCATTCAAAGACTTGTCATGCTTCTTTTCCCTTCAATGCAAAAGTCAATCAATAACTCACACAGCTGCTGCATTTCTCTGAAAGCAGGGATTATTAGAACTTTTGTAATCCCACTCAGACAACCTCAGCAACTGCCCATACCCTTGCACATATTTTAAGAACCACAGACCTGCCCTTTTGCGAAAACGGAACAAAAAAGTGTCAAATCACATGTTGAAAACCCACAGTTTAAGTGAACATTTAAGTGGACAAAAACCCATCATATAAATATAACAGTAATGCCTATAGGAATACAAGTGGGCAATTGGCTGCCCTGGCTCCATATTTTCATTACACTGATTTATTTTAGCCTTGGGGGCCCATTCAGATATTAGTCTAACAGTGCAAGAAATGCTGTGAAGAAATATACTGAGTAAACCTGAAACATTGGTCTGAATACCCAACAAACCTATTTTGTCGCTCTAGATTTCACAAGACCATTGGAGAGTCTGACCAATTTTCCTTGGGGGCATGAATGGAAATAACTCCTGCATTTTGTGCAGAAAATGAGAAATTGAGTTGAATCAACCCTCTGTTTCAGGAGTTTATAATGCTTGCTTTGAGGCAACTGCAATATTTTTACATTTTTAAAAAGTCATGATCTAGTTGTACAAGCTGAACTTTAACATAATATATTTTTCTCATACCATGTTAAAACAACCTGCTGGACTTCCATAAGTACACTGCTGTTTTCCTTTGAATTCTCTCTTTGTGTCTCTTGTGTGATAGGTGTAAAGGAGGGAGGGCAGTGTGGCAAGCTAATTGACCCTGGCCATTATTTTGAGGGCAAAATATTTTACAGGGTTGCTACCCTTGCTTCAATGTTTGCTTCACGTTTTCTCCCTGTTGGAGCTCCTTCAGAAGATGAACCAAGGGGTTACCAGGATCAAGGTGAGGGAAAAGAAAAAATCTACCATTTCTATCTCTTTCCTCCTAGGAGGCCAACATACACGACTTCCCCACTTAACTCCTGCATTTTCAGGCCAACTCTCTGTGGCATTCTACACTGGGCCCAATACCATAGCTGGCTGCGACAGACACATGATCATTTGTTTTTCACAATTTGTTCATCTACAGAAGTAGGAACAAGGAGAGGCAGCATCAACCTACATTCAGCCATGGAACTCTTCAAGCATCTTTGGGGCAGTTGAAAGGATAAAATGGAGAGGGGAAGGCCATGTAGGGTGCCTTGAGCTCCTTAAAAGAAAGGTAGGATAGAAACCTAACAGGCTGGTAAACAGACCTACTGATGGCAGGAAGGAACGGAAGAAGATGGGAAATTCAGAAGAATAAAAGCGACACTTTCAGAACGGGGCCCTATTTAGAAACACTCTCTCGGTTCAACGAAACATGAGGGTTTTGGACCTTACTTGTGAACCGCCACCGCCGCCAAAAAGGATGCTAATCTGGTAATTGATAGACAGCGAATGAAAGTAGGGGGCACTGCCTCTGAGCACGTGTAGAGCGCAGCTCCGCCCCCACCCGAAAAGTGACCTTATTAACGGCGACTGCGCCCCTTCCTCACCTTGGTCGAGCGGGGGGGGGGCAGCAGCCCCTCCCCGTCCCTCCCGAGCGGCCTCCTTCTCGCACACGCCCCACAGGGCCGGGACAAATTCCTGAGAAACAACGGTGAGCGAGCGAGCGAGGAGGCCGCTCCGGAGTCCAGAGTCGTCGATGCAACGCGGCGGCGCTCTTTTCCTCCCCCGGCCCCCCCCCCCGAGGCCCACCAGAGACTCACCCTTGGAGTAGAGGGACTTAGGGGACTCGAGGTCGAGGTCGGCGCTGAGGAGAGAGATGAAGTCCGAGGGCATCGCAGCTCCGCGGCCCGGCCGGGGGGAGGTGGCGGCGGTGGGGGGGCGGGACGGGGGGGCGGCGGTGGGGGGGCACGGACGGATGGACGCCGCAGCGGCTGCTGACCACAGGCAAGGGGAGCGGAGGGGGCTGTGCTGCGGCGGCGAGAGGCGGGACCAGGGACAGAGGAGGCGCGGGCCGGGCTCTTATTCAGCCACCGCCGCTCCTGACAGGAATTCGGTGCCTGTCGCCCAGCAGGACCGCCCCCTCTCCGTTGACATTGCGCATGCGTCGCCCGGCTCTCGAGCCACGGCGACGGTGAAAAAGAGAGGAAAACACAAAAACCAACGGGAAAAGGAGGCGCATGCGCAAGGCCTCAGACCGCGGGCGGGAGGGGGGACGGCGGGGCAGCGGCAACAGGCGACGCAAAATGGACGTTGTGAGCGTTTGCGCCGTGCTCGGCAAACAAGTGCCCTCAAGCCGTCGACGCATGCGAGCCTCTCGCGTAAACGAACCAGAGGCGGCTTTAATGCGCATGTGCCAGTTCTTGTATGGACAGGGGCCTCGCGCAGTCGATTCGAGGGTGGTTTCTGCGCCTGCGCTACAGGGGATATTCGCGAGAGAGAGGCCTCTTTGTCAGAGTGGAGGGAGGTGGCTGTACAGCTTCCTTTTCAGCTCGGGGGAAGAGCAAAGAGCCAAAGCAATCTCTTAGGAAGAGTGAGGAGCTGTAGGCTGTGCCGTCGTCGCCGGCCTTTTTTTTGTAATTGCTACTTTTGTTTTAACTGACGTGCTTGATCACTGGTGCGTTGTATTTATTTCGCATCTACTGACCAAAAGATGGGGGCAGAAATATTTAAGGAGAGGAAGAATTAAGAGGTCAACTTCTGCGTCAGTTTTCAGAAGGGTACTATTGCCCTTTTCCAGGCTACAGGGGGAAAACAGCTACGCCACCGCCGAACACCGAATGTCTTGAGTTCCCTTTGATTTTGAGCACCCTTGCCTTGAATGGTTCTATATCACATTTATTATGGCAGAAGCTTTTGCAGGCTGTGCTGTCTGACCATTTGTGCTCCACTAGTCCATCAATCTTTAAGGTGCCACAAGGCTGTTTTCGGTGAAGGAAGGTTGCTCCGTGGCAGGCATGCACAAGGACAGAGGCTGAAGTCCCAGTTAAAAAATCATAAGTAGCAAGTTACTGGGAAAGTCCACTCCCGTTGGAAACCACGGAGATCTGTTGCTGCACTGGGCTTAAAAGGCCTTATAGTGCAATGTGTTCATAGAATGGCTTCTGCTTGCCCCTGCCTTCTGAATCTCAGGTCCTTATAATTTTAAAAACAAAACAAAAAAAACCCCCTGGGGCTTCAGCCTCTGCCATTGTGTATGCAAAGGTGTACCCTATAAGGAAACATGGAGACTATAAAATGATAGGAGGTGAAGTGCAAGCACTAGAGGGAATAGGTGCAGAGGCGCCACTCTCAGTAGGCAAGTTCTTGAGAATGAGAATGTACAATTATGAGTTTTCTGTTCCCTCTTGTACCACGGAAGCCATAGGATAATTAAGGGGGGCTCTCCCAATTAGTTCACAGTGGGGAAAGCCAGGTGTATCTCCTCAGTGTGTTGCCTACGTAAAGGAGTAATAGTAACATATTGATTACATATTAGCTTACCCTGCCCTTGAGTGGACTACAGTCAAATATCAGAATACTGTACTGTACAATAAAACACGTGAACCTATAACCTAAAATAACTTAGAGAAGGCAGCAAAAGCAATAAAACAAAAGCATAAAACCATCAGTAGACATAAGATAGCCTAACATTAAAAGGTCATGGAAAACAAAAAGGTATTTGGTGCTAAACTGACATCCAGATGACTCACAGGTGAGCCTCTCTGGAGAGACCTTCAGCAACTAAGGCTCCACCACTGAGAAGGCCCTTTCCTCAAGAGCCACCCATCACACCGCAGCAGAGAGAACCTGGAGAATGGCCCTTCACTAAAGATCTTTATGTATAGAGAGGCCTAACTGGAGACAGGTGATACTTTGAAAAATGCAGGCAAGCTATCAAGAAGGTGGAAGTTGTCATACTGGGTTTGAGTAATACTTCATGCAGGTAAACAACATGACGGTTGTTGACTCCATATTCTGAAACACTCTTTCAGAGAGTCACTTCTCTTCCACCATCACCAGTGATTGTTTTATGTTTTTGACCCTGTTCTACATGGCTGAATCTTCTGGATTTCTGTTTTATTTTCTCTTTATATGCTTTCTGTATTTTTATATTTCAGATTAACTGGTTTCAGGTTGTGGTTTTGTTTTAATATATTGCTTGTTTTTCACAGTAAACTGCTCAAAGATTTTTGAAATGACAAGCAGTATGTAAATTATTTTTAAAGAAATAAGAGTAGTGCAAACACTGAAAAACAACTGTATACTATTGTTTACTTTGGTATGCAAGTATTATTAAATCAGGTCCAAACCATCCTATTGGGTCTGGCCAAGAATAGGGATATAGACAGGTTTCCTATCATGAGCACCACCACTTGTCAGGTGAAGGAAGTGGCTTTTGGAGAAAGTGAGGGGGATGTGCATTCCAACTTCCCCCAGGACATCAGCTATGCCAGCCCTCGTCTGTTTAAACCGCAGACAGGAGATGACTACAGACCACATACTCTGTATGGTTGAGTCACATGTGCACACACATACTTTCTGTGTGTGACAAGAGGCACCTCCTTTGCCTAATTTCCTGCACTTCTAGTTCAGTTCCAGAGTACAGAAAAAGTTCGTGTGGGTATGCAAACCATCCAAAATGTGAATGTGTTAAGTCTCCTAGCTGTCTTGATTCTTGCCATTCTGGAATCTACTTTTTCCTCACCAAATCCTTGGCCTCAATTACACCCAACACAGCCATGAATCTACTGCATTCCAGTTAAGTACCACAGGGAAAATATTTCTTCTTATCAGTTGTGAATTTTGCCATTATTCATTTTCTGAAAATGTTCCCATGATTGTAGGAGATAATCAGTTTTCTTCATGCCATTCTTCTCTCCACCCCACTTGTTCTTTCTAAAAGAAACAAATCCAATCTTTCCAATCTGCCTTCATTCAGAAGGCTTTTCATTTTTGTTGCCCTTTTTCTCAGCCTCCTCCGCACTTTGGGAGGCTGCATTTTTCCCCAGCTTTCCTCTTCGTCCTCGATCGCTTGTTCTTAAGCTTAGACATACACACAAAAACTGTGTAACTGAGAGAAAGAAACAAATGCTACAGCACGCACAATAAAACAACTTGATGCCATTCTAACACTGCTGACGTTACTTTCTCCTGAAAGCTGTTTAGAGAGTCCATTTTTAATGCCATTTTAATCTTTGTTGTGGAATATTTTACAATGTCTTAGATTAGTGACATTCCCATGAGGGATGCCAGTCTTGTATGTTTCTAACCCTGCTCCACACACCCATTTCAATTCAACATGCTGATGAGGATCAGGACTGGACTGTTAGACATCACTTTTTATCATTAAAAACCTCAAATTATTCTAAATTGTTAAGCAGGTAAGGGAAATGTGCCATACTCACTGAGGCTGATAGTTCAGCAACATTTGGAGGGCCAAAGGTCCCCCACACCTAGTGTAAACAGTACTAAACTAGATGGACCAATGACCTGATTCAGAATAGGAAAAGTTTCCTCTCTTCCATTTTAATTGCTTTTCAAAAACATTACAATCCTATTTGTATAATTATTAGCAAGTACATATAAGATAAAACCAAGAGCAACTTGAATGTTTGCCTTATGATGGAAACAGTGCATGCATGTCATACAAAAGGCAGGAAATTAATTGGGATGAGCCAATTAACAATTTAAGCCAGTCGTTATTTTAATCAAATTGTGAGGGGGGGGAGAGAATAAGCAGGTGTTTCCTTAATATACCACTAGCTGGAGCGAGGCAGTTGATTATTTTCCAATAGTAACTGGAAAATAATGTGCATCTGTCAACTGCTCCGGTGACCCCAGGCCATGCTGGCACTTCCTGACTTGTTGCTAAGCTTGGCAGGGCCTTTGTTGTGTTGCCGCCTTTTCCCCTCGTGGCATCCTTAGAGGAAGGACAGTGGTGGACTTGTGAGACAAAGCTAACAATGCCTTTGTGCAGAACCCAAAGAGCTGCTGCTATAGTTCTGTGTACAGTGTTTTTTTTCTTTTTTATAAAAACGCTACATCTATGGAGATCACCTACTACAGTACTGTGTGTTCTCTATTGCTAGAACTTGACGCGAAGAGTGGGGTGTCAGTTCTTTTGTGATGAACGGTCAAGAGCCTTCCAGGAATAGAGATGCGTTTACACAAAATGCTGCTTCCATTTTACGATCCTTAGCAGTCTTTTAACCTTCACTGAGGGAGGAATTAAAGCAGGTGTGGGGACCCTCAGACCAAGGGAATCCAAATTCAGCCTACCAGCACTATTCCCATTTGTCATTATTATTATTATTGTATTGCCTTCCATATCTGTAAATGGTATATATGAAACATATATCTTGGTAATATACAGAATAAAACAAATATATTTTTTTTAAAAAATACAAAATGGACACTTGTGGCAGAGATGTATTCATCCAGGTGGGAAGGCTTGTCAGAATAAAAATATCACCAGTTTCTGGAAAAGTGCAGATAGTGAGCCCCTGTTGCCTCTCAACAAAAATGCTGTTCCACAGAACAGTGGCACCCACACTGAAAGCCCTGCTAGTGTTCTAACTTTGAGGTGCAACATGTGGAAGTGCCTTTACCGTTGGTGTGTCACACTAGCCAGGAAATAATTTATGCAATTAAATTTTGAATTGGTCAAGTACAAAAACCGATGCTAGTGCTATACCTTTCAGGTGTCCAGAAGTGCTTCTCTCTCACTCTCTCCCCCTCCTTCTGTCTTGCCACCCACTTATCCTTTATTTCCCCAAAGTCCCTATTTCCCTTCCCTATTTTCCTAGAACAGCTAGGACCAGCTTTCCCAAAACTTGTGCCCTCCCAATGCTTTGGACTACTAAGTTCCAGCCAGCATGGGAGTTGTAGTCCAAAACATGTGGAGGGTATCATATTTAGAAAGACTGCTGTCATAATTGTATTCCTTAAGGTCCCCAGGAGCCTTGGAGCTGCAGGTTGTCTCTTTTTGTTAGGGACCACCTGGTGGGACTTTCACCAGTTGAGCTTAGGCACCAATATTATATCAGGACTTGTGTGCTAGCCTGCTTTTCTTAGCATAGCCTTTCCTGCCTATAGCTCCGAAGATTTTCTCAAAGGTAGTGGTTTCCTTGCCTACACTTTGTCTTCTCCTTTTTGCTCTCCTGGCTTGCCACTGGGATTACTAACCTTTATATCTGCTTATAACCCAACTACGGTAATTCTTCCCTAGTTTCACTTTCCTTGCTCTGTAGCCTGTCTGTGGCTTATAAACCCCTCAAATAGCTGCATTTTCTTGCTCTCTCTAATTCTATATCCCTGGGACTTTTCTCTGATGTTCCAGCGCATCTAGGTAATGCTCCAGAGCTGCCACCATCCCATCACCTCTGCCCCCCCCCCGTATATTTATTTCAGCTGGCCTCAGTCCATTATACAGTAGCTGTGGAAATGCATACCATTTTCATAACCAAGGGCAATATTCTCCTTACGACAGCGTTATCAGCTGCCTTTAAACAGTGTTTTATTGAAGCTGGCCTTTAAAAGTTTTGTAATACCATAAAGACGGGTCCCTACCACCACCACCAGCAGCAACAGTCTTTTAAAGATCTCATTTACTGCTTTTTACACCCCTAGTTCTGGTTTCCTGGTTCCTGGTTCTGACATGGAAAGCATACAGTAAAATCCTTAAGTGGCAACAGAAGCACCAGTCAATATAAAAGCAGGCAGTAAATGAGCCACACTGGGGCCTTTGGCCTCCTCTCTTCCCCACTGACTGGAATTGCTTGCACAAGGCTAGTGCAATATGCTCCTCCCACACGCCAGGGAGGGTTTCCTGCCCACTCACTAGGATTGTTGGATAAGACCCTCCTGGTCATGCGGTGATTTGCAGAGGTGGTTAGAAGGAGGAACTTCTCTGGGGTAGCCCCCTTCCTGTAGAACCATATCCCCTCTGAATAGAGGCCAGCATCTACATCAGAAGTGGGGAAGCTCAGGCCTCAAGGCCAAATGCAACCCTCCACCTGGCCCTTTGGACAGCACCCAAGCCACAGCCCCCTCCAGCTGTGTTCAGCTGGAAGGTGCCCTTGAACTGTGTTAATGCCTCTTACATACCTGGGTGGAGGATGCCTTAAACCAGGGCTTTTCAACCAGTGTCCTGTGGCACCCTTGAATGATGGTCAGGGGTGCTACGGGCCTCTGTCCCTCTTGCCTCCCCTCCATCCTCTGGTGCCCTCTTGGGTCTCTGCCTCCCAAAGGCTTGTATGGCTGTTTGTTGCCGCCCTGGCTACAAGCTCCCCAGGTGAATGGTGCCTCTGGGGGTGTTTCTCAGGCCTCTGTGGGGCACTGTGAGGAGGCACCTCTCTTTTAGCTCAGGGACCAGGGGCGGCAGCAGTGGCTCCCCAGAGGACTCCCAAGGAGAGAAGAGAGGAGGCTGAGGGAACACTCCACAAGGGAGGGTGTTTGAAAAAGGGTGAGGTGCTGTCAGCTCGGCAGGCAAGGGGTGACGCAACTGGGCTCCTGAGCCCCACAGGTTGCCACAAAAAGAATGTAGTTGGTCAAGCGAGGCATGGACCCAAAAAGGTTGAAAACCTCTGCCTTAAACCATAAGCTCATTGGGACAGGTACTGTCCATTTAACTCTGTGCAGGGTCATGTGAACTACCAACCCTGTATTAAAATAACTTTTATTTTTATTAAATCATAGAATTGTAGAGTGTGATGGGACCCTAAGGATCATCTAGTCCAACCCCCTGCAATGCAGGAATATGCAGCTGTCCTATACAGGGATCAAACCTGCAATCTTGGCATTATCAGCACCATGCTCTAACAAGCTGAGCTGTGTGATATTATTTACAGTGGTATCTCTGGATGCGAACGGGATCCGTTCTGGAGCCCCATTTGCATCCTGAAGCAAATGTAAGACGCGACTGCACGGTCGTGTTTCGCCACTTCCGCGCATGCGCATGACATCATTTTGAGCGTCTGCGCATGTGCGAGCAACAAAACCCAGAAGTAACACACTCCATTACTTCCGGGTCGCCGCGGAGTGCAACCAAAAAATATTTAAGCTGAAGCGTATTCATCCCGAGGTATGACTACTTAGTAACAATATTTGTATGCCATCCCATAAGGTAATGTTCTTCCAAGTTCTTCTTCTTGTTGTTGTTGTTGCTGCTGCCACTGCTGTTTACTTACTGGAGAAACACCTTTGCAAGCATTCATCTTTGCTATAGCCCTGTGAGACTGACCAAGCAAGAGGATGCTGGGGTGTAACACATGATTCAAGGGCTATGTCCCAAGTTTGTTGCAACAAATTCTGGAATGTACCTCTTGGACTCATTGCTGCCCTCTCTAAAAAAAATCTCTGCCACCCCAGGATACTGACCTTGAGTTGCATATGCAGACAAACAATGCTGACACCACAGCCACATAGTTTCAATCCCCTTTTCACAATGGCCCTCTCAAAGTAGGTTAGACAGAGAGTGAGCTTTCTGGTTGAACCAGGATTTGAACCCAGGTCTTCTCACTCTAAAGTTCTACACTCAGTCCTTGCACCATAGTGGCTGTCTTTGAACCTGAGCATCAAAATAGGGAAATGCCAGGCCTCGCTAGCTCTTCCCAAGATATTTTGCATGAGCTCACACACTTCTTAGTACTTCTGTCCGAGGTTATAGCACCAGCTGTTCCTAGCCATGTCTTACAGATTAGCAATAAATACAAAGTTGAGGTGAACAGGGACCTTTGTCATAGTAAAAAGTGCCCGTTTCTCTTAAGGCATCAAGAAAGTTGCCACAATGTGCACACCCTCCCCCCAAAAAATGTTGAATACAAACAGACACGTACAGAAGAGTTTGAGGACATTGCCTTTATTAGAAAAAGCTCTGAAGGTCGAGAGAATGCATTCAGGTGACGGAACAGAGAGGAGAGAAATATGTATTTTGGAGCCAGGGGATTAGAGAAGAAGCTGTTTTATATAGTACTCCCTTATTACAGCCTTTGTTGTTCCTGGAAATATTCTGGTATTATAAAATAAGGTGCCAGATTGTCTCAATTAATTCTGTGATTTGTTTCAGTTAGGGGTTTTGTTGGTTGTTACATAGCAGGTATGATGGAATATTTCAGAAACCCTGAATAATGTGGAAAGAGAAGGTTTTCAGCTCAACATACCCACTGCCTGTTCTCACTCTCATTTGTTTGTGACAGTCCCACCCAACCAACCAAAAATAAAAACATATTAAAAATTACAGGACTAGCATCATATAACTTTTGCACTCCAATTACTCACAGCTCAGTCCTATCAAGCTGCATTAATCAAATGATGAGACCAGAAATCAAATCTGTTCTACCCCATGACTCTCCGGAGTTTAGCTACAGCCATGTTAAAGATCTAATATTCAACTACAAAATGATCTGAAATCCATGCATATGTCAGTCACTCCACTGTGGATAAAATCACCCCTGAACAGGTAACCTGACTCTGAAACTACTTGCTGCTCCACAGGCCATTGGCTACATCTAAATTTTAAACAATGTCAGGGCTTGGCATTTCCCTCCTCTACATATCAGAAAAATGTTCAGTTTTGATAGCGTGAAAGAGAACACCAATCTGCAATCCTCTCCCTGGCAAGCAATTAGATTGGTGGGGTGTGGGAAGTTACTTTCAGAATAGAATGGGGTGGACCACAGACCCCACTCCCATCAAATGCTATTGCTATAACTACCAAATCTCTTGAGGACATGCAGGGCTGTAGCACTCCTTTGCAAGATTGCATTTCTAATTAAAAGCTTAAAGTTGCTGGTTGAAGATCTTTTGCTAAGGCTTCTGCAGTCAGAACCGTATTCAACGAATCTGACTTCCAGGTAGATATGCCTTGGACAGCAGTTGTCATGTGCTACAAGTTACTCTTCCTTAAATTTTGTAAAGAAGGGCGTCTTTACACAACTGCCTGCATTTTGGGACTCTTGTTGAGGATAGTGTGTGGCTGGGATAGAGGGCACTTCATGGATGAGCTGCTGCACTTTCAAATATACCTGCACCCCATTGCTAAAAGAAAAAACTGACATTCATGGATACATGTTTTTGATTTGGGGGGGGGAGGTTTGAATCTAAAGTTTGTCCTAGACAACATTATAGCTGCAAAGATTTTTTATTAAGGGCGACTCGAGCCAGGTTTTGCTCGTTGCTCACCCTCCCCTCCTATTTTGGTTTCCTCCTGGCTGCTCTATCTGACTGGTCTTTAACCCCGCATTAAATTAGCCCAGCAAGAAGCTAGGTGGCCACGTTTCGTGGCTGATCCTGAGCAAAGGCGTCACATCGAGCCCCCTTGGGTGGCTTGGCGAAGGAGTCTCCGAGGAGGGCGTTTCAATGACCCCCCCACTCCCAGAGATGGATTCTGAATGAAGAGCAGGAACCCCCCGGGGAGTCTCCTTTTACAGCCCTCTCCGAAGCACTCGGGCTTGAGAGAGGGTGGGAGCGGCGCTGAGCCAAGGAAACTCGAGGGAGCGGGCCTCGTCGGGACAGCTACAAGGTGGGCCAGGGGCACGGAACGCCCTGCAACTCCCGCGGCCCAGAGCCGTTCCCTCGGGGGCAGTAGCGCTTCTGACAGCAGGAAGCGCTCTTCTTGGAAAAAAACTGTTCTGAGGAAGGACCGCGGCCGAGGTGTGCACGTAGGCGGTCCCCCGGCTCCATCCAGACCGGACTGGGGAAGACTTTCCCCGGTGCCCGGAAGTCTGGAGAAGTTCACCGCTGCCGGTGAGCGTGGACAAGACTGGGTTAGCTGGACCCCAGCAGCCTGACTCCCGACGTCTTTCGGGCGCCGCAAAGCAAAGGCAGGCGCTGCCTTGGTGGAAGGGCCGGAGCCCAGAGGCTCTTTCCGTGGCTTGCTCGCTCCAGCCCTGGGCCGGCTTACCTGGGGGGGCGGCGGCGACGGCTCTCCCTCCGAAGGCGCTCCAAGGCCAGTCGTGCAGCGGCGCGGCGCAGAAGGCGCTCTCGTCGGCCAGCATGGAGCGCATGGCGGCCACGTCGTGCCAGGGGCGCCTGCGCGAGTCCAGCCTGCTCGACGGACGGGCAGAAGGGCGTCTCAGCTGCTCGGGGCTCGCGCGCTCCTCTGCTCGGCCGCGTGCGGAGCTGGGGACCATCGGTTTCCCCCGGGGGGAGGAGCTCAGCCGCGTGGCGCCCTTCCCTCCTCCCCGGCAACAGGTATTTATTGCGCAGTCCGGGCCACGGGCCTGCGGATTAATGGCCACTTGGCACCAACACCGGGGCGGAAGGGGGGGCGCACACTGTGTCCTGCTGCCGCCCTCCCGCTACAAGCCCCACGAGAGGGGCTGTTCTTGCCCCCCAGAGCAGACGAGCAGAGCTGTCTGACCTTGAGCAACGCGGGGAACGAAGACGCTTCCCCACCCCAGGCAAACGCCGCTTCCCCACCCCAGGCAAAGGACCGCCAGACTGCTGCCGCCGCCACTTCTTTCTCCTCGAGGGGGCAAAGTGGTGTCCAGAGGGGCTTCTCCTCCGGCTGCCGCTTCGTTCCCTCATGGGAGGGGAAGAAGAGGCTGAGCTGTTGCTTGCGAACTTGGTCAGCGGCATCCCGATCCTGGCCCGACTGCTCTGTCAACTAGGTTTCCAGGCCCAACTCAAAGTGCTGGTTTTCCCCTATATATATATTTTTTAAATTAAATATTTATTAGATTTTCACAGATTATAAAAACACATACAATACACACAATACACAATACAAAAATATACACACAAAAACAAACAAACACATATAATTTCAAGCCCTTTTTTTCATAAAACTTGCTTCACCGACTTCCCCATACCTCCCCTTTCTGCATTCCAATTTCCAAATTTGTTTCAGCAAATCCTTCCCTTAATTTTATCCAATTGTTTCCTTTTCCTTTCTTTTACTTAATCTTTTACAGCTGTAATGCCTTACTTTCTATAACCACAACATTTTAACACTCGTTAATTTTACAATATTTCTTAAGATAAATTTTAAATTTCTTCCAATCTTCTTCCGCCGTCTCTTTCCCCTGGTCACAGATTCTGCCAGTCATTTCAGCCAGTCCCATGTAGTCGATCACCTTCATCTGCCATTCTTCCAAGGTGGGTAAATCTTGTCTTCCAATACTTTGCGATGAGTATTCTTGCTGCTGTTGTAGCGTACATAAAAAATGTTCTGTCCTTCTTTGACACCAAGGTACATTTAAGTACCTTTTTCATTTCATTATATATCATTTCCCAGAAAGCCTTAATCTTCGGGCACGTCCACCAAAGGTGAAAGAAAGTACTGTCAGAGCTGCCACCCAGTCCCAGCTCACATAGGACCAAGTCCGCCAGCGTTCACTTTATAAGAGTCTTTATTAGGTTACAGGTTTCATTTCCGAACTGCAGCGTGCAGCTCTACACCTTCTGCCCTAGGTCGGCGAAGACCCGTCTGAGTCCCCGCCTCTTGCACACCAGCTTAATACCCTAGCCTTGCTCCACCTCCTTCGCCTCTCCCTACGTCTCTGGGTCCTTCTGCCCCCCTGGGCCTCCTCCCTTCTACTCTCCTCTGACGCTGACCCCCCTGATCCTTCTGCCTCCTTGCGGCGGGCTTTAGGACCTGGCTCACTCTCCGGGCTGCTTACTGCTCCAGCTTCCGCTGCATTTGAACTTGGCGCGCGCGCCCAACTCTCTACTTTCCTCTTAACCGTTGCCTCGCTCTCTGAGGAGGGCGTGACCACCCCTGACTCGTGCCCTCCCTCCTGCTGACAGCCTCCGGAACCCGATGCCTGGCTACCTTCCTCCCTGCTGCTCTCAGTCTTGAGCGTGGGTCCCGACTTCCAGCTGCTGCCGCCCTCAGTTATGAGCGTGGGTCCCGACTTCCAGCTGCTGCTCTCTGAATCTCCTCTGTTCCCTTCCTCCTGGGGTGTCCCCCCGGATCCCCCCCTTGCTCTGCTCACTGGGGCTCCCTTTTGGGAGTCCTCTGACTCACTGCTTAGGCTTGGAGATCTCGGGTCGTCATCATCACTCATTTTCCCTTCGGATTCCTCCCCCTCGCTCTCTGCTTCCTCCCTTCTCTGCGTCTCTGCTCCTGAACCCCTGACATCCATCCCCCCCTCGAAGCCCCCCCTTCCCCCCTCCCCGCTTTCAGGTGTGGGTGCTGGGTGCTCCATCATCACGGGAGGGAATGCCGGATACAGTTCGCTCCCCGTGGTTGGCCGCCAACTGAAGACCTCCGAGTCTTCCTCCTCGCGGTCGCCGACGTTGACCTGTTCCGCTTCCATCTCTGTACCGCCGTGCTCGAACCCAAGGTCCTCCCCGAACACGTCCATGTCAGTCTCTGCGTCGGTCGCTCGACCTGGCATCTCCAGCCACTTCCGGCGCCATTGCTCCTCCGGTCGATCGTCCCACCAATACGAGGTGTCTGACGCCGAACCCGCCGGCGATCCTTCTGGGGAACGGGTGCTCAGTGCGGGTTCCCCGTCCGAGTCGAATCCATGGAACGTGCTGGAAGAAAGTGTGGGCGTGAACAGCCAGTCGTCGAAGAAGCTCGCTGGCATGGGTCTGTGTGGGAAAAGGGCATGAAACTCGTCCTTGAGCAGGGGTTCCTCCAAAGCGTAGTCTGGCACCCAGCTATTGGCGCTGGCCCGGGTGCCCTCTCTGGCTAGGAGGTATTCGACTCCCTCTTCTCCCCATCTGGAGTCCAAAATCTCCGTGACCTCGTTGATGGGGTCTTGCTGCGTCACCCCTCGCGTCTCCGTCCGCTCCCGGAACGGACTCGGTGCCGTCCCTGGCTCCTGGAATCTGTGAGGTGCCTTGTAGGGAGTGAGCACCGACCTGTGGAACACCGGATGCATTCTGGAACCCTCCGGCAGCGCCAGTCGGAAGGCTACCGGGTTGATCTGTGCTTCGACTTGGTACGGACCAATTTGCTTGTGCCCCAACTTCTTCTTGGCTAGTGACCTGGTCGGCACTGCGTGGGCTGCCAACCAGACCCAGTCTCCCACTTGGATCTCTTCGCCAACCCGCCTGTGCTTGTCAGCTTGCACCTTGTAGGCGTGCTTAGCTAGCTCCAGCTGCCGTCTGAGTTGATCGTGTACCGCCTGCAACTCTGACGCGAACGCGTCCGCCGTCTGTGGTTCTCCGTCCCCCACTCTCTCCCGACCCGGGAAGGTTCTGGGATTCCTCCCATTGTTGGCGAAGAACGGCGTCACCCCTGTGGACACGTGCTTCGTGTTGTTGTAAGCGAACTCGGCGAGCGGCAGGTAATCCACCCAGGTCGCAGGTTGTTGATTGGCATAGCATCTCAGGTACTGCTGCATGATGGCATTGACCCTCTCTGCTTGCCCGTTGGTCTGCGGGTGTCTTGCTGATGCCAGATCGACCTTGACATTTAGAAAACTCATCAGCTTCTGCCAGAAATTCGAGACGAACTGGCGCCCGCGGTCGGACAGGATAGACCGCGGCAGACCATGCACTTTGAACACGTGATCTATGAACAGTTTGGCGGTTTGTTCCGCCGTGGCCACCTTCGCACACGGAATGAAATGTGCCATCTTGGTGAACAAGTCCACCACCACTAGTACAGCTGTCTTGCCTCTCGAGCTGGGTAGATCCGTAACAAAGTCCAGGGCCACTCTCTCCCACGGTTCAAACGGCGTTTGCAGCGGTTCCAGCAGTCCCGCCGGTGGTTTGTGCACCGGTTTGGCCCTCTGGCAGGTGTCGCACCTCGCAACGTAGTCCGCGACTTCCCCTCTCAGTCTGGGCCACCAAAAGTCCCTTGCGACTAATTCCACCGTTTTTTCCGTGCCAAAGTGCCCGGCCGTGGGTGCGTCGTGCAGCTGCTGCAGTACCCTGGCGCGAAGTTCGTCTCCCGGCACGTAGATGGCCCCTTTACGTAAGAGCAAGCCGTCTCGTATCTGGAACTCGTCGCCCTTCGCCGTGCCCTTGTGCACCTCTGCCATCTTCGCCCGCGCGAAGGAGTCGTCCTGCAACGCCCGCCGCACCGCATCCAGGTCTACTGTGGCTGAAGCGCACGCCCACGCTGTTGGCGCGAAGATGTGCATGGCTGCCGCTGGCGTCGCCTCTTCGAGGTATTGCGGTTTGCGGGACAGTGCATCCGCCATGACGTTGGTGTCGCCTGGGACGTACTCTATTCGGAAATTGAAGTCAGCAAAGAACTCCGCCCAACGTATCTGCCTCTGGTTCAGGAACTGAGCCGTGCGCCAGTGCTCCAGATTCTTGTGATCCGTGCAGACCTGCACCGTGTGCTTGGCGCCGATCAGGAAGTGCCTCCACGCCTTGAAAGCTGCATGAATGGCCAGCAACTCCCTGTCCCAGATGGTGTAGTTCTGCTCCGACTTGCTGAGCTTTCTGGAGTAGAACGCTCCCGGCCTCCAGACCCCCTGTGGGTCCCTTTGCAGCAGGACAGCTCCCACTGCTCTATCGGACGCGTCTGTCTCTACCCGCATCGGTTTGCTGGGGTCGATATGCAGCAGTTGCTCTTCCGACGCGAAGAGACGCTTGAGTGCCTGAAAGGACTGCTCCGCCTGCTCCGTCCAGATGAATTTCTTTTTCTTGGAGCTTAGCGTGTCCGTAATGGCCGCCGTCTGCATCGCGAACCCCTTGATAAACTTGCGATAGAAGTTGGCGAAGCCGACAAACCGCTGGACCTCCTTCCGATTGCGCGGGCTCTTCCAATCCAACACCGCACGAACCTTGGCGCTGTCCATGGCTAGCCCCTTGTCCGACAACTTGTAACCCAAGAAATCCACCTCCGTCGTGTCGAACTGGCACTTCTCCAGTTTGGCGTACAGTCTATGCTGCTGCAGCCTCTTCAGCACCTCCCGAACATCTTGGTCATGGGCTTGCTGCGAGTCGGAGAATATCAGGATGTCATCCAGAAAGCAGACGCACTTCTTGTAAAGGAGTCCCGCCAACACATGATGCATGAAAGCTTGGAAACAGTGAGAACCGTTTTGCAATCCAAACGGCATCACTCTGTATTCGTAGGTGCCCAGAGGCGTGAACATGGCTGTCTTCCACTCATCGCCCTCCCTCATGCGGATGAGATTGTACGCACCTCGCAGGTCCAACTTGGTGAACACGCGTCCCTTGCGCACCGTCGCTAGCAGGTCGTCAATCCTGGGCATGGGGAAATCAGAAGGCTTGGTCATCTTGTTTAAGAGGCGAAAATCCACCACCAGTCTTTTCTGGGGCGTGTCCTTCTTCTTCACGAAGAAAACAGGACTGCCCCCTACTGCCCTGGACTCCCGGATGAAACCGCGCTGCAAATTGTGATCTACGAACTGTTTGAGTTCCTGTAATTCGTCCTCAGACATGGAATACAGCTTCCCTTTCGGCAGCGTCGCCCCTGGTAGGAGGTCAATCTTGCAGTCATATTGCCTGTGCGGTGGTAGCTTGTCAGCCTCTTTCTCGCAGAAGACCTCCAAAAAGTCCGCGTATTTGTGGGGGACTGCTTGCAACGTTCCCAACTGCAGTTGTGATTCCTCCTCCTCTCCCTCCTGTCTGGGCAGGATGCAGTGTTCTGCGCAATAAGAGGAGCCGAAGATCAGCTGTCTCTGGTACCAAGCCAGTGTCGGACTGTGCCTGTCCAGCCAACTCATGCCCAACACAATGGGCGTGTCCGACAGTTGGGTGACATTAAAACTGATGACTTCCCTGTGGTTGCCAAGGCGCATCACCATCGGTGGCGTTTGCTTCACCACCTGCCCCCCTAGCAACTCTCTGCCATCCACTGTGACGACTTGCAGGGGCAGAGTGGCAGGCAGTAGCTGTATAGCGTGCTGCTCCACAAAATCCTGCGCTATAAAGTCTGCGTTGCTTCCAGAATCCACAGAAAGCGGCACTTCGATAGTGACGCCATCGGGTAGCTGGAGAGATGCTGTGAGCTGCACTACTGGTTTGGGTGGGAGGGGGTCCGTGGGTTGCAAGATCGCTGGGGACTGCTTCACTGATGCGTCTGGCTGGGCCCCAGTGCCTCTGTCTCCAGCCAGACATCGTCGTTTCCCTGCTGTGGTTCTCCTTGCTGCGTTGCTGCAGTCACCATTGCCGAGGCTGCAGTGTGCTTGTGGAGCCTCCGGGGACACTCTTTCGCCAAATGGCCTGGATCCTCGCAGATGTAACACTTCCTGTTCCCTCTAGGAGGCTTCGCTTTCACTGCTGTCGGTGCTTGGGCTCTGGCTGCTGACTGAGCCCTTGCACCTCCAACCTCCATCGGTTCCCCTCCCCCTCCTGGCGGAGGTGTGGATTGCGCACGCGCTGCTTCTCTTGGAACGAAAGAGAAACTTCTCGCTGCTTCGCGCCCTCCACGTCCTTCATCTCTGCACCAGGGACGTTCTTCCAGCCTCACCCCCACAGTCAGCGCCCTTTGGACCACCTCCTGCGTGCTTCGGGGCCTCTCCCCCCTTGCAATTTCATCCTTGACCGCTGAGCTTAGACCCTCCCAGAACAGGTCTCTGACAGGGGGCGAATCCCGGTCCCACTCTAAAGCACTGACCAGCGCAAAAAAGCGGGCGTGGTACTGCCGGACGCTTGCCCTCCCTTGTTTCAGTCCATGAATCTCCCGTCGGGCAAGATCCACATCAATAGTAGACAAAAAACACGCATCCATCGCTTTGATAAAGGCATCTGCATTCTGAAGCGCCGGATCTTTATCCCTCCACAAATTGCGTATCCACGCTTTAGCATCCCCATGCAAATGGGATAGTATGAACCCCACTTTCTCTTCCTCATCTCTAAAGTCTTTTGCCAGCAGTTGCAGTGCGCACATTACGTCTGCTCGAAAATTGGGGTACTGTTGTAAATTCCCATCGAAGTGAGCCACAAGCCCTCCTGCTCTCCGTGCCAACCCAACCCCCTCCGGTCTGGGTCCTGGCTGCCCGTGTTTAACCCATGCTTCAAACCTGGCGTGGAGATCTCTGTAGGCGGCTGCCGCATCCTCCTCCCTCTCCTTGGATGCCAGTACCTCCGCGTTCAATTGGGTAACTGCCTGTTGCAGCGCTGCAACTTTCTCTGCTTCCGTCATCTCTGCTAACCGTCGTGAGCTTGCTCCCAAACACCGATCCCCTCCTCCAGCTGCCTCTCTCTCTGCTGCGAGATATCAGGTGTCCGAAGCTTTTATGAGACGGGTCTTACTGTCAGAGCTGCCACCCAGTCCCAGCTCACATAGGACCAAGTCCGCCAGCGTTCACTTTATAAGAGTCTTTATTAGGTTACAGGTTTCATTTCCGAACTGCAGCGTGCAGCTCTACACCTTCTGCCCTAGGTCGGCGAAGACCCGTCTGAGTCCCCGCCTCTTGCACACCAGCTTAATACCCTAGCCTTGCTCCACCTCCTTCGCCTCTCCCTACGTCTCTGGGTCCTTCTGCCCCCCTGGGCCTCCTCCCTTCTACTCTCCTCTGACGCTGACCCCCCTGATCCTTCTGCCTCCTTGCGGCGGGCTTTAGGACCTGGCTCACTCTCCGGGCTGCTTACTGCTCCAGCTTCCGCTGCATTTGAACTTGGCGCGCGCGCCCAACTCTCTACTTTCCTCTTAACCGTTGCCTCGCTCTCTGAGGAGGGCGTGACCACCCCTGACTCGTGCCCTCCCTCCTGCTGACAGCCTCCGGAACCCGATGCCTGGCTACCTTCCTCCCTGCTGCTCTCAGTCTTGAGCGTGGGTCCCGACTTCCAGCTGCTGCCGCCCTCAGTTATGAGCGTGGGTCCCGACTTCCAGCTGCTGCTCTCTGAATCTCCTCTGTTCCCTTCCTCCTGGGGTGTCCCCCCGGATCCCCCCCTTGCTCTGCTCACTGGGGCTCCCTTTTGGGAGTCCTCTGACTCACTGCTTAGGCTTGGAGATCTCGGGTCGTCATCATCACTCATTTTCCCTTCGGATTCCTCCCCCTCGCTCTCTGCTTCCTCCCTTCTCTGCGTCTCTGCTCCTGAACCCCTGACAAGTACCTTCAATTTCTTTACATTTCCAACACTTATTATCAGGCAAATGATAGATCTTTGCAAGCTTGACTGGGGTCATGTACCACCTGTAAATCATTTTCATAATATTCTCTCTTAAGGCATTGCATGCCGTAAATTTTATACCGGTGGTCCACAACTGTTCCCAGTCAGCAAACATAATGTTATGACCAATGTCTTGTGCCCACTTAATCATGGCTGATTTAAGTGTTTCATCTTGCGTGTTCCATTTCAGCAACAAGTTGTACATTCTTGACAAATTCTTAGTATTGGGTTCTAACAATTCCGTTTCTAATTTTGATTTCTCCACCTGGAAGCCAATTTTCCGGTCCTGTTTATAAACCTTCATTATTTGGTAGTAATGGAGCCAATCTCGTACTTTAACCTTCAGTTTCTCATAACTCTGTAGTTTCAGTTTATCTCCCTCTTGTTCCAAAATTTCCCAATATTTTGGCATTTGGCCTCCATATTGAGCTTTTTCACGGCTTTTGCTTCCATTGGCGACAACCACCTTGGGGTTTTATTTTCCAACAAATCCTTATATCTAATCCAAACATTATATAATGCTTTCCTGACAATATGATTTTTAAAGGCTTTATGAGCTTTAACCTTATCGTACCATATATATGCATGCCATCCGAATACATTGTTAAAACCTTCCAAATCCAAGATATCTGTATTCTCAAGAAGTAACCAGTCTTTCATCCAGCAGAAAGCTGCTGATTCATAATACAGTTTTAGATCTAAAACTGTTGGATCTAAAACTGGTTTTCCCCTATAAAGCCCTAAATGTCTTAGGAGCACAATACCTTAAGGAGTGCCTCTCTCCATATGAACCTACCTGGCCCCTGCGATCATCATGCGGCCCTTCTTTGTGTGCCTCCTTGTGTTTGTTGGGTTAGATTTTGGGTTTTATTATGCATTTAGTGTTCTCATTTTGTATTTTTATGTTGTTTACCGACGTGATCTTCAGGTGAAGGGCAGCATACAAATTTAATAAATAATAAGGAAGGAGCTCAAACTCCCTCATCATTTTAGTTATCCCTTTTCAGCACCATGATAGCATCTTTGAGATGGGGCAGCACAGAACTTGCCCCCAGGGCAGTTGGAGAGAGAAACAAAACAACCCAGTACTGAGGATGGTGCCAAGCTTGCTTTTTTCCTTTAAGTAACAGGGCTAACTTGAGTAGTCACTTTTCTTCTTGAGGACTGCCCACTTACTACTCCATAGCATAGCAACACCAAGACCAAGCACAGGAAGCTGTCTTATCCAAAATCAAATCTTTTGGTCCGCCTTGCTAAGTTTTACACCAACTTGCAGCAACTTACACCAACTTGCAGCTGCTGTCCATGGTTTCAGATGGGATTTTCCTAGCCCTACCTCAAGATGCCATCAGGGATGCATGCAAAGCAGATGCTTCTCCCCTGAGCTGTGGCCCTCCCCTCCCCCCTTCAACGAAACAGGGTCAGAAGAAAGGGAGAAGAGCTCCATTTTCTTCCCTGAAATAGGTTTCCCCCATAGTGTCCCAACAGCACTCAAGTCAGGCAGGGCTGGTGGCTAATGAGGAAAAAATGAAGAGTTACAGGGGGCTTGCGATGGGAACCAAAACCCAAATTTCACCAACCATTATAATCACCCTGTATTCCAAGGGTAGCCAACATTACACTCTTCCGGTGTTCTGGACTGCAACTCCCATCATCCCTGACCATTGGGCATGTGGGCTGGGACTGATTTGACTTCTAGTCCAAAACATCTGGAGGGCAATAAATTGGCAACCTCTGCCTAATTTCAGTTCAGTTCTCTTGGTACCATCACACATGTAATGAAAGCAGCAAGAGCCACACTGAAGTGGGAAGTAGAGTGGGTTATTGTTCATAAAAGCTTCCGCCACAACAAAACAGCTAGCCTTTAAGGCAGCAAAACGCTCTTTTGTTGGTTTTGTTGAGAGAAAGTGGGAGATGGAATAGAGTGGAGGACAGAAGAGAACCACAAATATGAAGGCACCTGCCATTTCCCTTCCTCCCTTCCCAGCTGACACCAGGCACCTGTTCCTTCATACTCTCACTGCCTCACTTTAGACAACTTGCTGTCTTGGAAAGGAGGGGTTTGAAGGCTCCACACTTACACACCCTTTTTGTGGGGGCTCCATTTATATAGACTACTAGTGAATTCATTATCCAGCCACCAGACATTTTGTAGGCAGGATAGCACCATCCGAGGGAGGTACCTGCAGGTGTGGGGTAATCTTAAAATACAGTCATACCTCGGGTTGAATGCGCTTCAGGTTGAGTGCATTCGAGTTGCGCTCCGTGGCAACCCGGAAGTAATGGAGTGTGTTACTTCTGGGTTTCGCCGCTTGCGCAGGCGCTCAAAATGACGCCACGCGCATGCGCAAAAACGGTGAAAAGCGGCACGCGCAGACGTGCCATTGCTAGTTACGTTTGCTTCTGGATGCGAACAGGACTCCAGAACAGATCCTGTTTGTATCCAGAGGTACCACTGTATGCAGAAATGCAAGGGGGGGATGTATAAAACTAACACAAAATCCTTTTATAAAAATATAAATAAAGGGGGAGAAAGCCCCCAGAAGAGCTTAGTGAGATTTGAGCATGCTGTGGGGGCACAGAATGCTGGTTGGCTCTTTGGAGGAATGGAAGGGAATGAGTGGAAACCTGAACAAGAGCATTTCACACTGCAACACTTTTTAACAATAGTGGTGCAACAATAAAACTGCTAGCACATTTGCAAAGCTGAGCAGTGTCCAGTATGGTTTCAAATAGGATGGGGGACCACGTGTTGTGATTCCAGCAATGCAGGGGATTGAACTAAACGACCCTCAGGGTCCCTTCCAACTCTACAATTCTATGATACATATATATATTCTGTCATGGTCATTTATATTGCTATGTGACAGGTTTTTCCTCTGTCTCAATTGTCTTTCCTCTTCTTCGGGTTCTCTGGTGTTCCTGTATTTTTGTTTTGGGATTTCCTTCCTTGAAAAATCAATAAAAATCAAGTTTTAAAAAATGTCTTGTGGATATAAACCAGGCAGGTTAGCCTGCACAAATTCAACCAGATTTATAATTGTCTTCGGGATCACCTTTGGGAAATGAAAAAATTAATTTCTAAGATGCTGGTGCAACAGCAACAGCAAGTTCAACTAACATAGTCAATGACAACTTTTAACACAGGCTCAGGGTTTTAAGAAAGGAACCCTGAACATGTAGAATGTCTGCACTCCAACCCCCACCTCAGAACCAGACAGCTTCTTGAGTGTTTACCATCATAACTGCTATTCCAGACAGATTAGTTTCCAAGACAACAAGATCTGAACCTTGGATTTACAGCGAGAGAGAACTGAGATACATGCACATATCTAGCTCCCTTATCATCTAAATTCAACAGACACAAGAACAGACCCAAGCCTGTCAGCCAGCCTTCAGAGAATCGCCCATAGAACCAATTTAACTGCTGGCTGCATTTTTTCTTCTTTTTGCATTGATGTTTTCAAGGCTTTTATGTTCTCTCAGATATATATGTAGGCAAAAAACTGTTGACCAAACATTGCTAGAAAACTAATTTTAAAGAAACATGATTATGCATATCTGCTTACGAGACTCTTTCCAAAACAGTGTAAGTCACCTGACCTTAGCAAAAACAGCCTTGATCTCAGCAAACAGTCAAACCAGTGAGGACTGTGGACAGCCTAGTAACAGACAAGAGAAAAACCCTGGAGGGTTAGTTTCAAACTGTCAAGATATGTAACTGAAGATTATACTAAGAACTGGGTTTATTCAGTGCTTAGGCCTGAGGGATTCAGAGCCATAAATGAACTACTCTAAACCCCCAAAGTTATCCAATAGAAAACTGCAATCTCAAGACAAGCCACTAGTTTTACACTAGATGTTACTTATGTTGCCGAAATTTCCTTTAAGAAGCTATAGTTCTTGACCTCCCGTGAAGAAAGGCAACATCAAAATTATCTTAGTGGATAACTTTAGCTTCATGGCTGTCCTTCCCCTTAACACAGTAGATTCAAACTTAAGGCAAAATTAGAGGGAGTATGTGAGAAGGAAGGGAATTATCCCAGCACAATGCTTGTCTTGTGCTGCTTGCTTGCATTGTTTCAGGCTTCAGAGCAAATGAAAAAGCACAAACCTAAACGGTATCCTCATCTCTTGTTTCAACCCTAGAGGCACAATTTCCTTCAGCTTCCTTCTCTCCCTCAGTGTTGATACCAACTTGCTTGCACTTAGAACATAGCAAGCTTTTCTGGTACAAAGTTGGCGAAAGGGCCACTAGCTTCGTACCACACCAGCTTCTTGGAGTTCTACGCTAAAATAGGGCATTAAGAGCAGAAGCAGAAGGGCAGGCGAGGGATGGCCAGTTCCAGCTTTGCCAGAGGTAGCAGAATCAGTCATGAAAACAAGGCCGCTGACCAGAGTAATTGGAGAGTCCTTTATTACAGATCAGGCAGATTAAAAAGGCAGACAGTAAGGACTATGTAAACCAGAAGACTGAAACAAAAATGTACCCATTTAACTGTTTCAAAAACCATGTACAGAAAGAAGCTGAAGGAAAACACCCGAGAAGAGGCAGGTGTGCCGCCGTTCCCAGTCTGCGCTGTGCTGGTGGAGCCATTTCTCTTGCTGGTCTCCTGCTAAAGAGGAATGTTGACAGCATGCCATCTCATTCTGCTGGTACTTAATGGGACAGGCTGGCATGGATCAGAGGCACCATCACGACGAACCAGAAGCTGCTGGATGAAAAGTGACTCATGGTCAATGGTGACAGAAATGCCATGCCATGGAATGGCAGGAAGTTGCTGTTTCTGCAGTTACAAGAAAGATAACAGTGGGCCCCACCAAATTCCCGCTTGGCTTTGCAGACACTAGGGCTGCTGGACTGACTGATACAAGTGAAGGACAACATCTAGGTGTTCATCAGAATTTAGTAAGACCCCACCATTTTCAGTGGCAAGGCATGGTTTCCAGTCCTAAAGCTTCAGCAAGGTCAAATCAGGAGGATTTCCCATCCATCACGTAGTAGCGATACATCAATCCCAAGACTATGGCTCCCAAAACAGGGATCAGCCAGGCTGTCCAGAAACTGAGGAAAAAGGCAAGAGGGGGTTATAAAGTTACATTTATGTTAAATGCACTTAAAACAGGAGAATTCTTTTCTAGAATTTTTTTCTGTCATAGTTCTGTGAGCAAAGTCTTAACAATTCTATCCATTCATTTATAGGTATAGATAAAAACCTAAGGCAGTTCATTCCTGCCCAATAAGTATGGTTGCTTCAGAACTTTCCACTAGTTTCAGCCTGCATGTGGCTACCAGTTAAATACATTATCATGGCTCAGTAAGGAATCTCATACAACACAGGAGCAGCAAAGATGGCACAAGATTAGGAACTGGCCTCAGTTAAAGGTGGGTAGATTTATCTCATTTACAAATATGTAAAGATAAAATATTTATAGGACTAATTTAGATGGTCATTCCACAGATCATAGTATGTAACAACAAAGCCTAGAATGATGCATGATTAAGATGCTTGTGCAGGAGGCTGATCCATACAAATGTTGAAGCACCATAGATCTATTTAGAAACCAGGCTGACTTAGAGAAAGCTTGTTTGTTTACTCTATTGGCAGAGCAGAATACCATACCTTGATTCTTTCGAGGGAGACTTGTTTGGAACCTGAGAAGACAAAACAAACACACATTTTGTGTACATTTTATAAAACATGCAAGCTGAAATTATAGGCTACGAAATGGTCTGGTTCACATGTTATGGCAACCTATGGGTTATGGCTTGCTATGAATATTTAGCATGGCCTGGCTGGACAAATAAACCACCAGGCTTGACTTAGGGTCCCCCCCTCCCTTTCTAAACAAACCACATGCCTCAGTTTGCATGTAACACCAAGCCTTCTGGTTTGTTTGTTTCTGTGCTAGCCAGGTTGGAGTAAATTGGGAGTGATTAAGCAGCCTGCACCAGCTTTCTGCTTATTTACAATATACCATGGTTTATTGTTTACTGTGACATATGACCAGTCCAATTTGAGCAAAGGTGGATAATAGCATTGAGATGACTTTGGAAGAGGGAACAAATGGGAGGATTGTTTTTTGGATCTTCATTCTCTGCCCTGGTTCTTCACATATTCATTTACTCTCTCAACATGTTCCATTCTTCCCAACAACTATGTCTGGGCACACATTTAGTTTTTCTTCAGTCCCTCTTCCATGTTCTATAAGTACTTGGGCACTTTTCATAGGGAAGCTCTTCAGGCATCCCCAACCTTCGGCCCTCCAGATGTTTTGGGCTACAATTCTGATTATCCCTGACCACTGGTCCTGTTAGCTAGGGATCATGGGAGTTGTAGGCCAAAACATCTGGAGGACCGAAGGTTGGGGATGCCTGTCTTAGACAATCACTGTTTGCCAGTTGCTGTGTGTTCCTTTGCTTTCTTCTTTGCTGCTGTGATCAATAAGGTTCCTCTCCATGACTACAAGGCTCAGTCACCAAGCAGAGACTTCCCATAACAATACAAGCCATATGTTGTGCTGCTTTTTTGCCTTTGCTTGTTGGCCTGAATTTTGAGTTCCCCACTGTTCACCATCCAGACATGTCTTAACAGCAACTCTATGTCAAGCACACGGCTTGGTGTCCTTAAGACACATTCCACATACCGGCTTAGCCTCACACCCAGCAGCCACACATGGACTCTTCATTACAAGCACAACACTTGGCCTCAATTCAAAATGAGACATCATGAAAAGCCAGTCTGAGCAATTGCCTCTCCATGCAATGGAGGAAGTTACAAAAAGGTGCCTTTGCCTTTAAGATGTGAATAGTTCCCTTATTGCAAAGCTGCAAATGCCAAGTGACAGCAGCATCATTGTGAAAAGGGCTGTCTAAAGCAGTGCTGTTCACCGGCCAAATCTCCTAGCCAAGCGTGAAGAGAAGCCAATTGTTAAACATGCACATAACTCCTTAATGAGATTCCATTTAACACTCCCAGTGCCAGCGCCAGCCCTAAGCCTTCCTTTGGCACCCATCCCATGTGTCTCCAATCTGTCACTTGAGCTCTGAGCAGCAATGCTAAAGGGTGCTTGCTGAAATAATATAACTTCTTTGCTTTACCAAGTTCAGGTAGCCTTTCTGTGCACCCAATGCAAGCAGCTTGACCACAAAGAGTGGCTGCCATTCTCTCTTGTACGTCGTGTTTGGCAGATCCAGGACAGGAGACCTCTTTGCTTCTTGTAGCAATGATAAGAAACTGGGATGGGGCAAAAAAGCCCAGGGGAGAGGAGAATCTTAGCCAACTCCCCTTGGAAGATGCAGGCACAAGCCAAGAGGGATTGTATGGCAAGAAGTGACTATCAAATACTTGTTCTTAATTTATTTATAATTTGTATTCACCTTTAGAAAACCATATGTATTTACAAAGAAAAGTTAAGAAAAAATAAAGAAATTGCAAGTATTACATTAAAAATAATGGTATATATTATGTCATCTCTTATAAATATTTTGGATCATGTCAAGACTGTGCCTTGTTATACCTATCTTCAATAAACATTGCCCAATTCTGTCTGAACTTATTAAGTTTCTACAGAAACAGAACCTTGTTTTTAACTTGTTAAAATTACGATGGCCTGTGGCAGTGCAAATAAATATACTGACAATGAAAAATGTTGTGAGTCTAAGACACCAAGCACAGAAGCAATTTGCTTACAGTATTGTACTATGTGGTAGGTTATATGACTGCTGTTTGTTTCTACTTGCAAAGGTTATTGAAAAAGGGAAGGCTACAAGAAGACTGGGAGAATTCTCTCTCTCTCTCTCTCTCTCTCTCTCTCTCACACACACACACACACACACACACACACACACACATACACTCACTCAGTATTACAGCATACAGCAACCAACTGTGCTAGCTAGGAATGATGTGGGTTGTAGTCCAAAATATCTAGAGGACATCAGAATGGGGAAGGCTGAAATACAGAATATCAGAGCAGATATCAAAGATGGAAGTACTACTGCCAGAACAAGGAATTTTTACCTGCCTCTAGGAGTTGCCCTACTTCTGTTGATCAAAGAGATTGTTCAATACAGAAATTATGGATGGCTACTTTCAGGGGGACTGTATGACAAAGAGTCTTCCCATCATTTCCCCCCTATAAAATAGCCCAACATAAAGTGGAAAAAGAGATGTCCAAGAGAAATCCACTAATCTGCATTCAACCTACAGATTAAGCAATGCTATATTTCAGAGGTAGCGGCAATAAGACAGTTGCATTTGTGGTGAAAAGCTAAGAACCTTGTGGAAAGTTGAAAAGAGATGCTAAGAGACTTAAGGACCAACAACACTGAGCTGAATTCCACAGGCTGAGACATGAAGCTGGAAGGACAATGCAGCAGACCGTCTGAGGTGCCCCTGTAAGTCAGAGAGGTCTGCTTTGGAAACCAAGAAAAGCCTTTAGCAAACAGAAACTTGCCGCACCACCAAAGAAACCCAATCCATGAGCGGGAAGGGTGCTGTTCCAGTAAGGGCAATTTAGAAATAGCCACATTTTTTGGTGGCTACTCATGACAGACAATGACATCAGCAGAGAGAGAGACAGCACAAACAGAGAAGTCTTAAGAAGAGATCCAAGTCTATATCAAGTCAATCCAATCAAAGGCTTTCTGTGAAGAAAGCACTATAGCCCTCAGTATTGAAGGCCCTCTCCAATGGATTCCTGTTGCGATTCTAAAAGCCCCCTCTCTCTACCCCAATCAGCTCTCTCCCTCCACTTCACCATATTCCTAGTCTGCCCATTTTGTATGAGCTGATTTCTTGTGGGCCGTCTATCTCTTTTTGTTCCCTTCTCCTCACACCAAGCCACCTCCTGCCATGCCACTATTGCGGGGGGGGGGGGGAGGCAAAGGACCCCTAGATGGTTAAGTCTAGTCAAAGGCAACTATGGGGTGTGGCGCTCATCTTGCTTCACACTAAGAGAGCCACCGTTTTCCACAGACAGCTTTCCGGGTCACGTGGCCAGCATGACTAAACGGCTTCTGGCGCAACAGGACACCGTGACAAGTGCCAGAGTGCATGAAAATGCTGTTTACCTGCCCACCGTAGCAGTACCTATTTATCTATTCACATTAGTATGCTTTTGAGCACAGCATACTTTTGAGGATAGCATACTTTTGAGTGGATGGCGCTGTGGTCTAAACCACTGAGCCTCTTTAGCTTGCCAATCAAAGGGTCAGTGGTTTGAACCTGCTCAAGGGGGTGAGCTCCCAGTGCTCTGTCCCAGCTCCTGCAAATGCCACTATCTATGCCTGGATCAAACTCCCACTCTCTATAGCTATGAAGGCCCTTCTTCCATGTCTCCTTACCACTGGAAGAGGCAATGCCTGCATTGGCCCCCAGGTGAAGGGACCATTTTCCTTCTTTAGCCATGATAATTTTATTTATTTTTTAAAAAGGAAAAAGCAGGAGTGAACACTACTAAACACATTGAGTTTTCCCCTACAGAAGATATCATTAGCTTTTGAGACTCACACAAGTTGCTTTTGCTGAGCAAACAAAAGCAACCCCTTTGGTTAGGCCTGGCAGAGGAAGAAAAGACACAAAACAAGCTCAAAGGCTTGAGGAGCAGAGGGGGGAGGGGGTACCTCAAGTTCTGCAGAGGCAACGGAGACAGAAAACACAGGGGCCATTTAAATATGACATATATGCAAAGGACTAGCACTCATTTGTTGGCTCTGCTACAAAAGGACCATGGTCTCCGATGTAAACAGTCCAGAAAATTATGATGCAAACCATGCCATCAGGATCCTGAAAGGGGAAAACAGGACTCCCTTTCAGGGCAAGTAAAGTGTAGGTGGGGGAATCAGTGTAAAGGCAGAGGACCAGAAACGTCATCAGCTTCTTCCTCAGTGTCTAAACCCTTCTTTTAGTAATTGATTCAAGTAAGCCATTAACAATGCAGAGCAGACAGAAGTCATTTCCAAATAATAGGGTATGCCTGGGCACATTTCTTCAGATGGGCCAACCAGGGCTTTGCTCCAGGGATAGGGCTGAGGCCGCCCACAGTACTCCATGCCTCTCCTCAGGAAAAAAAACCTTCACTTGTCAGAAAGGAGTGACACTTAGACAAGATTTAAGTGGGACTCACTTTTTCTTTCTTTGCAATGTTCCTGCCACAAAAGTTTGCCTGGCATTCTTCTTATGAAAAAAAGTATAAACATGTTTGCATGCCTGTAGAATTTTGTTTTTTTCCTGCCCCCCCCTTCAAAATGGGGACCTATACGTAGAAAACCCAGTAACTGTCATGTTGGCTTGCATCAAACTGCAGTAACCAAACTAGCCATGCTCATCTAGCTAACACACACACACACACACCACATATTTCCTTGTGCACCAGTCACTCTGAAACTTTAAATCTGGGTGGTTCTATAAATGAAACTACTGCAATGTGTTTTTATGTTTGTAGGAAAAACATTGTGAAGACTCTTTTTCTCGCCCAGGTATCATAAATCACAGAAAGGTATTGACTTTACAGCTTCCCGAGACACTAACACAACACATGAAGGACAGGGAGTGGGTGTTTCCCATATAAAGTCATTTCCAACTCTGGACCCAGAGGCAAGGCAGCAGAGAAGCTACTTAGGTCTTCTGTGAATAACCTGAGGTTGCTCCCTGGTGGCAGAGGGGCACATCTCTGGGCAAAGTGTAGCACAGAATCAAATGCTTAAGTTCTCAGGACAAATTCAACAAGTTGTTGGCTGGGACCTCATGCTCACCCCAAGCCTTTGTTGACACAAGTCAGGGAGCATGATGAGAGAGAGAGGATAATACACAGAATGGGCTTCGGGTTAGGTAGGAGAAATGTTATAATCCTTTCATCGTAAATGATTGAACTGCTGGACACCACACAGTGGGACTTGGGCAACCCACAATGACTGTGTTTACATAGCCAGCGGATGGCTCCCACTGCTCCTCTCCAATCGTGGGAACTGCTGTTCAATGACAGGCTCAGAATTCTCCCAACAACTGCAACACAGACTTTGCCAGGTCAGCTCCCGGGTAGACTTGCTGGGAAGGGGCTGCTCAGATATTCCGATGTGTTCCATACCTAGAGTGCTTTCAGCCCCACCCACTCAACCAGCTACAATTGAATGCTGTTGTGTGCAGAACAAGGAAATCCTCTCTCCTCCAGCAAAGGTAAACAGTCCTGAAACCCAGGACCTTTAACCCAGAACTGAATATCTTGTGAGGGAAGTAAGAAGAGCCCTGCAGCTACTGCTGGATCAGGCTGAAGGGGGCCCAGCAGACTCTTTCCTACAGTGGCCAACCATATGTCCCATCAAGAAGTTCCCAAGGGAGGGCAAGGGAGTTGGTAGCCCAGAGGGACTAAGCACCAGGCCTTTTGCACCAGGCCCCAAATATTCTGCTTCCTTCAGTCATTTAATAAACTTAACACACACACTGCCCAGAGACACCTACACATATAAATTAGCATATGCACATTTTCATTCCACATCCTTTAAAGACCTAACAACAACCCTAGTAAGACCAACAATCCATTCTTATTCAAATTCCCCGGCAACTTGTACTCTGAGGAATATCACCTCTGAACACAGATAGGCATTGATCTGCCTGTACAGTGCTACAGACAATTTTATAGTCAAGTTTGAAGGCAGCATGGCACAGAACCACTGCGGAAGGAGAGTTTTTCATTGAACTGAAGCCCCAAGGCAGAAAGAGAGGACGTGAGAGGCAGAACACACGACCTGCAGCCACAACACCAGTGGCCTTGGGCTCAGAGGAAAAGGCCCACGGACAGCACCCCCATCCCCACTCTGACCAATTAAGGGCAGAAACCAACCAAACACTCCTAGTGCAACAGGGCAGCTCTCATTGCAGCACCCTATGTTCAGCTGTTTTACCACTGCTGAAGTCAAAGTGAGGTGAGCTCTGCTCACTGAGGAGTAGGTGCATTCTACTAACACAACATGCCCATTCTCACTGCACCTTTTCTAGTGCCCCAAAACCTTTTCCATGCTAGAATAAAGGGAGGTAGGGGAGATCACCAGGATAGTGACTTACCTTGGAGGCATTAGGATTACGGTCACACTGTTGAGAGAAGAAAAGGAAGAGAAAGAAGAGAAAGTATGTTAAGCTCCTGGAAAAAAAATTCTTTCTGGCGTGCAAGAAAGAGCCCAAGCCCCCTGAGGTACCTGGCATCCTTCACTTCTCACTCCCAGAAATGAACTGGGAGCAAAGTTCTTATTTAATAAAACCAGGACATTAGAGCTGCCTTGCCAACCTGGTACTCTCTAGTTGTTTTGGATGACAACTCCCACCAGCCCCAGCTTGCATGGTCATACTTTCTACTCCAACACAGTTGTGCTGGCTCTGGCTTATGGGAGTTGTAGTCCAAAACTGGAGGGCAGGAGGCGGGCAAAGGCTGAGTTCAAGTCATTTGAGAGCACATGCTGCTACATTAATCAGCTCCCCCACCCAAACCCACAACAAGCTCTTTGACAAAAGAGGCAAAGAATAGTTTGTGCCTCACCTTCTCTCTGGAGCTCCACAGCCTGTACCCAAAGGTAGATATTCTTATTAAATAAAAGCTACAAACATTCCCAATTCCCCCCCCCCCCATACTAGGACCTCACCGGATGAACCTCTCCTATAAGGTATTGGTCAAGCATCTCTCGGGCATCCATAGAGTGGCCAACGTCTTCAAAGTTCTCAGTGGCATCTTTACCAGCTTGTTCAAGCAGAACCTCCTCTCCACCTGGATGCTGCAAAGAACAACAACATAGGAACTATGAAAAAGAAAAGCAGTAAGAAAAACACACCAGCTTCTCTTCCTCAGCATATACACAACTGACAACCCAAGGCATGTCCCACTGAACTCAGTGGGAATAATATCCAAGTAGACATGCAAAGGATTGCACTCGGTTGAATCCTATACTTATCTAATCAGAAGTAAGTCCTTATGAATTCAATGGGGCTTGCTCTCAGGTAAGTGTAGTTGGATTGCAGCCTTAATGTCCCATCTCCACTATGGGAAGCCTCAAGAATTCCATCCAGTTTCCTTAAACATGCTTGAAAAATTAAGGCCCTGGCCATCCAAGAACCCGGAAGCCTAGTAGTGGCAAGCAAGAGGTCCGCGGATTTTACTCCTTCTATCCATGGTCAGGAAATGCATTAATGTTGGTCCCTTAAACACACATCAGGTGCCTGGAGATTTACAGTACTGTATTTGTATTTTAATCATGTGCAGCCTTGAGTATTCTTTGATATAAATGTAAGATAAAATAATAAAAGAAAACAAATGCAATGTTTTTCAGCACCACTTAAGACCCATCTGATTTTTTTAAACTGTACCTCTGATATTAACAGCCATTTTTCCACCCAAGGACACCCATCTGCTCTGGTCCAGAACAACTGTGGGAACCACCAGGTTGGCAAAGGGTGAGTTAGAGTGGGATGCAGGGTTGCCAGGATGAGCGAAGCTAGAATCGCTATGATTACTACGGTGCTTTCTGGTTCCACAGATGCAAGGAATGAGCACGTGTTTTACATGCAAAAAGTCCCAGGTTCAATCCCTGCTGGCATCTTTGGTTAAAACAAAAACTCTTTACCTGATCCCAACATGTACAGTGGCAGGCCGGAAGAGAACATTCTCTA
This sequence comes from Podarcis vaucheri, assembly GCF_965113315.1. Classification (NCBI taxonomy): domain Eukaryota; kingdom Metazoa; phylum Chordata; class Lepidosauria; order Squamata; family Lacertidae; genus Podarcis; species Podarcis vaucheri. The sequence goes on along the minus strand of NC_138765.1, from coordinate 50,814,372 downwards.
GGACAGCCCCATAGCTATTGAATTCCCTCCTCACATAGATGTGTCTGCCTTCATTATACAGCTTTTGTCATTGTTGAAAATGTACCTCTTTATCCAGGCCTTCAACATCTGATTATCTGTCTGTCTGTCTGTCTGTCTCTGTCTGTCTGTCTGTCTGCATTTGTACTCAAATTGATATTTGGTCTTTTATCACTTGTGTGTATGTTTGTCTCCCTGGGCACCCTTAGAAGGAAGATATATAAATTCAATAAATAAATGTTTTAGGGCCCACCCTATACTTCTGATTCAAAGTTGTTTTTAACTATATTTTACATTGCTGCAACCCATTCTGGGACCGTATGGTGAAGGGCAGGTAAGAAATCTAAATAATAGCAATAATAGTGGACAGATACTTGCAGCTGGAATAAATAGTGTGAGGCTAGGTGGTCAATTGCCCGATGTGCTAAAAGGAGAAGCTTCCTACACTATCTGCGTTTTACTTCCAATAGTTTGGACTCCTGCCACCTCTCCCTTGGGTTGTAGATGCCACTGACTTTTGGCAGAGCAGGAGCCACATATACAGCATCTCAGGTCAGAGAGTACAATGCAGTCAAAACATGCCCAGGCACACCTTCAATGTGCTAGAAGGATCCCTGGGGTGGATTTTGCTCCCAGGGTAAAAAAAAAGAAGAAGCCTCCAAGGGAGAGGCAGGGGGCAGAGGTGATGAGAGTAATCTCTGATTGACGTCATCAGCTTCCCCCTTTGGCAGCTCACATTTCTCCCCAGAATGACACAAGAGGTGTGGACACTGAAGGCCTTAGAAATGGACAACAAGCGAAAAGGGCTTGATTTAAGCCACCAGCAACTGACTTCTTTCCTTTGTCTTTATGAACTGCAAAGTTAAGGATGGGCATGGAAAGAAGTTAAGCAAAGCTTATTTGAGAATGGATAGTATTCAGCCCAAACTAATCTCTCAGGTATTGAATCTGGTTTCCATACTACCAGAGAGACAAATACAAAGGTAGCTTTTGAATTAGGCTAGTGTCATGCTGCCTTAAGTTCTTGGTATCTTCTGGTTTTAAGTTTCTCCTTAAAGAACAGTTTTGGCGTTCCATGTCACTTAGAAAAGCTGGATCAGTAAGACAGATGATCTGATATACAGTCAGTTTCAGAAGTTGAATTCATCCACAGCCAAAAGGCCATTTTCTCCAAGTGATCAAGAAGACAGTAGAGAACAGAATGCCAAACCAAGTTGGATGCCCAGCAAAGATGTCCCCAGCCTAGGCAAGAATAGGAACCCAAAGCTCTTTGCTGGAGCTATGCTATTCAGACGTTGATTTTTAAATCTTCCAAAGTCTCATAGCAACTTGCATTTAGAGCAGGAGACATAGTGAGGGCCCAGAATTTGGCACACAAGAGAAGGGGCACAGAAGCAAGCATTCCTGTGCATCCTCCCTTGAAATACATTATGGGTACCCAGCTGGTGTTCACAGGCAGCTTCTGAGCTACCCAGGAATTCAATTCCTAGCTTTCTGGAGCTCCAGGTCTCCCTCACTCCAATGTGCTTCTATCACATGAAAGTCTAATGTCTCATTCTTTAATATGTAATCTTTGCTGCAACATTACTAAACAGAATTGGATTTATGTAATCCCTGCTGCAATTGGCAGGCTTCAAGGACTAAATCAGCATCTGGCCCGTTGACCGACAAGCTGCTGGAGCCCCAGGAGCAGAACACAATTATCTCTTTGCAAAGAGGCCTCCTCTGCTTTACGCAACAAGCCTGTGGTAGCACTTCAGGCTGAACCACAATCTCACTCATGTATCATGCAGCAAGAAAGCACAAAGAGTTTCAGGTTGAAGAACGTTGCAGTACAATCACTAAAATAGGCAGAAAGATCAATAAGTGGTCCTCCAAGACTACAGCAATTTTCAAGCAGTACATGGGGGGAAGATGTTTGGGAACTACTGAACTAACTAGGAGTCTGAAAGGTACTATCTACAGCTTCAACATAAGACCCACAGAAAGCACTTCTCTTTCCTTGTGAGCTCATCCATCCTTTCAAAACAGTAAAAGAGGCCTTGGTTAAACTCACACACAGGCACACAAGTGTAAAACACACAGCGGGGTCTTCTCAGTGGCGGCCTCAATCCATTAGACTACATTATCAAAGAAGCCAAAGCATGTAAGTAGCTAGTAATTGGCCTAAAGGCATTTTATATTAGGACCAACCTATGAGGCTCTTTTGCAAATTTATGAAAACGCCGTTTACCTTCCTGCCGGAATTTACCTATAGATTTTTTAAAAATGAAGCACTAATTACTTTAATATAGTTTTACGTTGCTTTTATGTAGTGATTGTTAACTGCTCTGGATAGGCAATAAAAAGAGGTCTAGAAACTTAAGTGAAATAAACAGTACTGTAATTTAGACCACCCACAGTCCTCAGTCTCCAGACTACTTTTTTTGCAGATGGTATTGCAATCTAGATCTGATTCAGACTATGGTGTGGATGTGCATTTACCAGAAGCTTAAGACTTTTTCTTGTCTTGTCTTGTCTTAAGACACTGTGGACTGCTGGGAAGGGGAAAGAGGAAAGTGATCATGTGTGTCTGTGCACACACAATTCCACCCCCAACCCTCTTAATCAGTACTTCTGGGAAGTAAACAGCAACTTCAAAGTCACTGAGTAGCCAGAATTGGGAATTAGCTCATAAGCAGTTGAGGAATTAATCAGACTTAAGACAATATTATATGTTAGATACCAGGCACTGAAATATGGATATTTCCAATACAGTGGCCACTTCCTGCAAAACTTACCTTGCTTTTTAAAATACTGGCATCTATTAGGTATTTTGGAAAATGGTTTGTCTGGTTGCTATGCATTTTGAAACCTCTTAATACACTGTAACAAAATTTTGCAAAATGGTTCCTGAGATCAAGGATGTGTCTTTTATCTTTGGGTACAATGGGAAGCCATTTGAAATCAAGATGACACACTGAACTAGACCTTTCAAAACTGCACTGATGTTTTGATTTCTTAGAATTCCTGAGCAATTCCAGGTACAAGGCTGCTAGCAGTTAATAATTATTTCTATAAACATTTTAGTGTTCCAAATAGTTGAAAATCCTTTTCATATAAATGTTCACATCAACCCTGTGAGATCCTAAATCTTAATAGAGGCTGCAACATAAGATATGCTCACACAGAGGGTTAGCTGAATTTTGCAAACCCTTAACAAGCATTTGCTCCTATCCTGTTCTCATTTAGAGGAGTCAATAAGCAGTTGTGTGTGCCTACAAAGCTGCCAAGTGGTCAATCCCCTGGGTCCACTAGCCTGGTACTGTCTACTTCAAGGGGAGGGGAAACTTGCAGCCTTCTAGATATTTTTGGACTGCCAGTGTGAAATAGTTGTCAGTGTGTTGAACTAGGTCATGGGAAACCAGGGTTCAAATTTTCACTTGGCTATGAAGCTCCAGGGGTGTTGTGGGGATTAAATGAGGAGAACCATGTAAGCCACCTTGAGCTCCATGGAGAAAAAAACGAGATATAAATGCAATAAAGAAGTGAATCAATGAGTTCCTATTATCCCAGGCCACTGGGATAATTAGGTCATTAGGGTTGATGGGAGTTGGGAGCCTGAAAATACTTATAGGGCCCCAGATAATTTCCTGCCCTCCCCTTTATCTAAAGTGACATGCAGTGGGTCTCCAAGGCTTTTCCTAGCCCTTTCCCCCTCACATTGGCCATCCAACATCTCAGGGAAGAATGTAAAGGTAAAGGGACCCCTGACCATTAGGTCCAGTCGTGGCCGACTCTGGGGTTGCAGCGCTCATCTCGCTTTATTGGCCAAGGGAGCCGGCGTACAGCTTCCGGGTCATGTGGCCAGCATGACTAAGCCACTTCTGGCAAACCAGAGCAGCGCACAGAAACACAGTTTACCTTCCCGCCGGAGTGGTATCTATTTATCTACTTGCACTTTGATGTGCTTTCAAACTGCTAGGTGGGCAGGAGCAGGGACTGAGCAACGGGAGCTCACCCCATCACGGGGATTCGAACCGTCGACCTTCTGATCAGCAAGTCCTAGGCTCTGTGGTCCACAGCGCCACCCGAGTCCCTTTAAAGAGTGTACCACCCTTTAAACTGGAGATGCTGCGGACTGAATCTGCATGCCTCCTACATGCAAAGCATTTGTTTTACCCCCCCCCTTCCCATGTGGGCCCTCCAATTGACTCTGGCTGACTAGATTTACTCTCTGTGTATTGCTACTTTTTATGTATACAGTTTTTACATTTTCAAGGATAACTTAGGAAACTCAGCCCACTGAAGTTGTGGGGAGGGGGTGAACCTGCCCACAGTCTTAGAAGGAAGACAGGAGATGCTATGGCAAAGCAACGCCCTGTGTCTGTCAGGAGCTGGAAGAAGTTAGCCTGGACTTTATGACGTTGTGTTCTGTCTTTCCCAATCTACAGGCTGCTTGCAGTGGAAAGTCCAGGAGGCTGGAAGAGGCTCCGTCGGGGGCCTAGCAATCCCAACCATCACCACCCCGTATGTTTAGCCTGCAGACTAGCCTTTTCCAGCCCCCTCACCCCGTCCGGCAGAGGCCAGCTGGGGTCTCCCCTTTCGGCCCCTCCAGGCCTGGTTGGGGCCTTTATGACCTCAGCAAGGCCCCGCATCTCCCTCCTTGCTCCCAGGAAGTCCCTGGGCGGGAATGGATCCACCCACAAGCCCCCGCTCCCGTATCGCGGAAAACAGCCCCCTCCTGAGAGTGGGGGGCCTCATTTGCATAAATTTGCATAGCCACCTCGCTGAGGAAGCGGGTTACGTCATAGACGCGCCCGCTGATGACCAGCCAGGTCTCCTTGTCGGTGTTTCTCTTCGCCACTTCGTCCAGGGTGAAGACCGGCCTTCTTTCGCGCGTCTCCGGCGCGTCCCCGCCGCTACCGTGCTCCTTCATCGACCCCATTCAGACTCGCCTGCCTCGCCCGAAGGGATTCTTGGGCTTCCGCGGCCGCCGTACCTTAGGCCACTCCCACTCACCAGCCAGGTGGAGAGGCGGGGGGTGGGATGGGTGGAGGAGGGCATAATGCTCAGAGGCCAATCGGAACGACGCGCCGTTGACTTTGTCAGCCAATGAAATAGTCTACTTTCATGAGGCGGCCAACGGGGGTGGGAAAGAAGGCATATTTTTCTCTTCATAAGTACGTACGACTAGAATGTGCTTCATAGGGGACTTCAGCTTGGACAGGCAGATAGCATATTAATTGGTTTCTAACCTGTATGGAAATGATGGATTGATTGTTTGGGGTGTACGTTTGATATCTTCCCACTCTTCAATATAAATTATATACACATACACAAGTCTGAGAAGCTGATACACTAATATATACTCAAAACAATTTAAAAAATTATAAGAGCATAATCATTTTAATACAGATTGAAAATAATAAAACTTAAAACATATAAAGGTAACTATATATGTCTAGTTACAGATGGGTATCTGAAGAAGTGTGCATGCACACGAAAGCTTATACCAAGAACTAACTTAGTTGGTCTTTAAGGTGCTACAGGAAGGAATTTTTTTATTTTTATATATGTCTAGATAGGCTTACCAAAACAAAAAGTCTTTCAGCAGGTGTCAAATAGGTAGGAGGATGCCTACCTTATGACAATGGGTATGTGTAAGGACTCTGCTGGCAGGGAGGTTTTCTGGATCCAGGAAGGGGACCGTCAGTATTACCTAGGAATATCTTAAAATAAACCACAGAGCCCAGGGCTTCCTGATCAGAAGGTTGGCGGTTCGAATCCCCGCGACGGGGTGAGCTCCCATTGTTCGGTCCCTGTTCCTGCAAACTAACAGTTCGAAAGCACGTCAAAGTGCAAGTAGATAAATAGGTACCTCTCCAGCAGGAAGGTAAACGGCGTTTCCGTGCGCTGCTCTGGTTTTGCCAGAAGCGGCTTAGTATGCTGGCTCCCTTGGCCAGCAAAGCGAGATAAGCGCCGCAACCCCAGAATCATCCATGACTGGACCTAACGGTCAGGGGTCCCTTTACCTTTACCTATGTGTAAGGACTCTTCTGGCAGGGAGGTTTTCTGGATCCAGGAAGGGGACTGTCAATATTACCTAAGAATATTTTAAAATACAGTGGTTAAGTACTTAATTCGTTCCGGAGGTCCGTACTTAACCTGTAACTGTTCTTAACCTGAAGCACCACTTTAGCTAATGGGGCCTCCTGCTGCTGCCGCGCCGCCGGAGCACAATTTCTTTTCTTATCCTGAAACAAAGTTCTTAACCTGAAGCACTATTTCTGGGTTACCGAAGTCTGTAACCTGAAGCGTATGTAATCTGAAGTGTATGTAACCCGAGTTACCACTGTAAGTGAATGAGAAAATGAGTTATATCTTTCCACCTCTGCCTTACCTGGGATTTGAAGGGAGTACCAGGAGTCCACCTAGGAGTTTTCAGAAGAACCCTCAGGCTGAAATAATTCTAAAGAGCTTGAAGAGTGCAACACTTGCTATTGCTGATTTCATCAACCGGGTGCTCTCCAGTTGTTTTGGACTACAGCTCCCATCACAGCCAAAGATGTCATCCAAAACACCTAGAAGATACCAAGTTACCAAAGGCTAAGCAACTGAATGTAAGTGTTTTATGTAGATGCCACCTCCACTACATTGGGACACACAACAGACCTTCAAACATAACTTAGAAAACACTAATCAACAATCATTTCACAAACACATTAGAACAAACCTGTTTCAAATTAATTTCTTGTTGTTTTTAGGACACCCCTCACAGAGCCACAATTCCCAGAACACTTAACAAGCTGGCTTCCAGGATTCTTTGGTGGGAGCCATAACAGTTAAAGTGCTGTGAGAGTACTTTCAACATATGGTGCGGAAATGACTGTCAGTCCTAAATATATTTATTTTATGTAACAAAATTCATATATCGATTGATTGAAATAAAATCTCTAAGAAGTTTACAAAATTACTTATATTTAGAAAATATCTTGCTAATTTAATTGGATTTTCTTTAAGCTTAGTTGCAAACCTAGGCATGCTTTCTTAGGATCAATACTGATTGAAATAAATGTGACTCACTTGCCAAATATTTTTAAACTATTAATGATTCTTCTGTACATTTATCCTCATACAACACCACAACCATAACCTCTATTTCCAGTCTTCAGGCTGTGATGCTGGTTTCTTATGCAGTCAAAACAGTAGCACCAGCACAACAGGAACTGATCAGCTGGGAGAAACAAAAAGCTGGGAACGTGGGGTGGACCCCAGAAACAGCCCTATCAGAACTGAGATGGATTGCAAGTTGGTGGGGGTTGGAACAGGAAGACGGAGGTTGAGGAAGGTGAATTAAATAGAGAAACTAGAACCCTGGACTGAAACAGTTGCTGCATGTCCCAGTTTAATCTATTTTGGATTTTTTTAAAAATAAAAATTGAATGTGTGGGGAGATATAAATGCTTTAACCTGTACCTTGAGCAGCCTGACAAACTTTTAAAGCAGATACAAGCTAAGGAGTTGTGCATGTCACTGTTTCCCCATGTATACATGGATCTCTGAGCAGTGAAATGTTTGAACTAAGGACACACATTCATTTGAACCTCACCAACAAAGTGCAGCTACATTTCAAAAGCTTTCTGGGCTTTGGCAATTGGTTCAGCTGAATTGAGCAATGATTCACATCACTGCACAAATGGACCTTGGCATATGAGGGCAAGAAAGTGATTGATCCAAGTACATGCATCAGCATTCAGAGTAACATTACACGACTTTGCCAATATGCTGAGTATTTGAGACGTGATCTCTAGTTCTTCACTTGCTCTTATTGACAAGGGAGATGGGTGGGAAAGGGGCCCCACCACATCCAGATACAAAAGTTGTATGAATTATGGGGTGTGTGTTTCTCTTTTTGCCTGATTATCCCCCTATGACAGCCCTGCCTTCCTGTCTTCTGTTTATTCAGTCACGGGAAATATTTTCAGGTTGAGGGGAGTGTGGAAAGCCATCATTTTCACAGGAAATGTGCATTTCTCTTTATTTTCCAGTTAAGCAAGTTAAACCACATGAGCTGGAGGGCAGCCCAACAGCCTCTTCATTTATTTACCATCAAGTTGCAGAGGGTTGGAATGGGCTGAGATAACAACAGGCCAGAGACGCACAGTCACGATGCTTCCATATCTGCACGGTGGCTCCAGCTTATCTGCAATCATAAAAACAAAAATGTAGGTAGGGTAGTTCTATTCCCTTCATTACAGCAGTTCGCTTATTTGTTGAAAGATGACCTGAGTGTTGTTATCTGGGGCTTCTGGAAAGCCCTCCAAAGGGTGGGGGGAGTGAGGAGGGGATGAATTTGCCCCCTTGTCTTTCAAACCATATTATGAGATTCTTTGGGGGAGCAACAATATTTCTGTCTAACTCACCAATTCTATGTTGAATTACTATACAGTGTCTGATGCTGTACTGTTTTTAATATTCAGTTGGAAGCCGCCCAGAGTTCCGGAGGTCTGTTCTTAACCTGAAACTGTTCTTATCCCGAAGCACCACTTTAGCTAATGGGGCCTCCTGCTGCTGCCGCGCTGCCAGAGCCCAATTTCTGTTCTCATCCTGAAGCAAAGTTCTTAACCTGAGGTACTATTTCTGGGTTAGCGGAGTCTGTAACCTGAAGCGTATGTAACCTGAAGCGTATGTAACCCGAGGTACCACTGTAGTTATAAACATTCACATGGGCTCAGGTATGAGTGCTACATCTTAAAGGCACCAATCCTTCTGTTTCAAAACATATCTGAAAATTAGCTCTTAGATTTTCATATTACTCCTCCTCTGCTGAAAGCCTTCCACACACCCTGTACCTAATATCTGCATTGTTGATACCTACTCTTGATGGCTACATAACAGGTGCTGCTTTGAGATCATGGGAGTTTCAGCCTCACCAATGGCCAGCCATACAAAATGCCTTACCAGTTCCACATTCCCTTCACAAATTCAAGCAGAGTGAAATGTAATTTATGGTTGTCCTACCCAGTCTTGTGCTTTGCCACAGATTGGACTTGGATCTTGAAAACTACCCATAGGAATAGGAGACCAGAGCTGTCAAGTTAACAAGCCCATCGAGATCATAATTGTTGGGAAATAACTGGGGAATGCTAGTTATTCCTGAAGTCCCATTTGTGTGGGGAACTACAAAGAAAAAACGGCTGACTGCTTAGAATAAAAACAAACAAACATGGGATTTCACGCACTCGGTAGCCAAAACAGCCCCCAGAAGAGTTTAAAACTCAGATCTATGCAGCATTTGCAAAGTGTGGGAAATATAGCTTATTAGACCTTTAAATGTCCAAGTGTTAAGTGCTTAGAGTGAATAGACCACAAACTTTAGTAAGTTTAAATGCTTTACTTACAGTAAACACATGTCTCACTCATGCATTGTTCAATACAACAGCAGAAACAACACAGGCAGTATATTATTGATTACAAAAGGCAAACACTAATCTCAAACATGCGGCCTAAGTCTCAAACATCTGCTCAGCTTACATGGTTCAACAGAAGAAGGAGAGGAACAAGAAACAGACAATACTTATTCTCAAATGTGAGGGGGTGTGACCTATCTGTCCCTTCTCTAGTAATTTACAGCTCTGTGGTCTTTAACCCCTTCATTTACTAACTAGCATAGGTATGCATTGTTAGCTTTGTTACTAACTAGCATAGGTGTGCATTGTTAGCTTTGACTGCAAACAACTCCCACAATAATTACCCAGTTGAAATGGACAGTGACTTGGCCATAGAAAACATGGAGGTGTTACCAACTTGGCTCATGTCAGTGGTAACCAAAAATCCAATTGTACTTATAGAACAGATGATAGCAGCAGCTGTAGAAACCAGACATGAAATCAATAAGCCCCTAAGTAGGATGCAACATAACAATTTCCCCCAACCAGGCACCCTCCAGATGTTTTGAATCACAACTTGCATCTGTACTAGCTGGGGTGGGAGGGAGCTATAGTACAACACATCTGGAGGACACCAATTTGTGGAAGGCTAGAACAGAGAATTATGCCTAAATAATTACACCAACGAGGTCTACCTTATTTGCCATTTTGTCTTTTCCTTTACGTAGATCTGCTAATGAGAGGTAGTTACTCTTGCTTAAGTCCTTTTACCACCTTCCAGAGTTACACTTTTATCGTCTGTGGTTTGATGTCTTATGGAGTAGATCAAACCTTTTCTCAAGCCAGTTACTGTCCTTGTTCCTGTGGAATACTCTGGCAGAAAGCAGAAACTTCCTCTGACATACCAAATAAATAGTGTCTTATTACTAATAAGAGTGGTTCTGGGGCATGATCCTGCTGGAAATCATTCCATCAGCAACATCCTATACATGTGCTCAGGGCCCTTCAAAGGCAACAAATTTCTGTCATGGATAAGCGGACATAAGGGAGAAGTGGTTGACTGAGCCAGGTAAGGAGAAGAGATGGCAGACTATTTTTCTTTCTGATGATAATGCTGCTGACCTTGTCTCTCTGATGTTTACTCCTCAAGAAACTAACTCTCTCTCTCTCTCTCTCTGATGTTCTTATTCCTTAAGTAAAGATTATTTTCCTCTGCTTGTTAAAGCACAGCCTTTAAACCAACGATTCTCTGCAGCAACCTTAACTATGTCCCTGCCCTTCCTTCTTGTTCACAGTTAAGCATGTGGTCTTATGACAGAGAAGGATCGATGGAATTTGGCATTTGGGCTGAGGATCATGACCATTGTCAACTTTGTCATACAGAAGAAACTTCTCTGGCTAAACCTTTAAGCCCACTTTCTCATTCCTCCACATGCAAACTCCTCCATCTTGGCTGTGAGTCCTGGATGTCCTAATCCCTCCCTTGCAGACTTTTTTCCCACCTGGCCTGGGAGGGTGGGCCCCTGACTGACTCTAGCTACAAAAGCTGAGGCTTCACAAAATATTATTGGGCTGAGGTATTGGGGGGGGGCAGCTTGCTCTTGGTTTTTCGTATCTTTATTTTAGATCTTATGATTTATGTGGACATTGTTCTGTTTGGTTCTGTTCTGTGTATTTTTTTAATGTTTTGTTTATTGTTCATGACTTTTGTTATGTTGTAATTACATATTCATGTTGTAATTGAGCGTGGTTTGAGCTGTGGAAAGGCAGCATGAAAATAAAAATATGTATCTATGTATGCATGTAGCTTACTCTCCCATGTTGCCTTTATTGATGCCAATAATTGCATAGCTGTTACCCACAGTAGGGCCTAGAAAACGCTCTTGATTCTCTCCAGGCAGGGATAGTTTCATACAGCAGCAGCCACGAGGCACTTGGCACCCAGTGTATGTGCTCACCAGTGTGCCCCTTGTAATTTTCCTTTTGGGAGGGTGGGGTCACTTCCTATGACCCCCTCCCTCCCGCCTGCTTTTACAGTAACTCCTGCAGAAGGCCAGGCACACAAGACCTCAGCAATGTGTGGGTCCTGGGCCTGGAATGTTTTCTTTCATCTCTAATCGCTGCACTGAGGCTCATAAATCATGTAGCCAAGACAACAAGTGAAAACATGACTGTAATTTGTTTCTTCCTGGCCCATTTTTGGCACAGCAAAACCAGAGACTTTCTTGGCTGGGAATGATGATGACACCATGACAGAAGGCGAGTGAGTGGACATCAACCTGGTGACTCTTCCCCCACCTTCCCTGCTTGCTTTTTAGAGGTGCCAGGAGGTAGCAGGACGCTGACAGTTATCTCACTGCTGACCATGCTGGATAGAGAATAACACAATTAGCAACCGGATTGTGTGTGCCTGCCACTTCTTTGAGGGAAAGAACGTCATATTCATGTGTGTTTATTGCCACAAAAGGCACCTGATCAGATGGTGGAAACAAAGTTTTCAGATAAATTAATATTTCTTTAAATTTTTCCTTTTGGAGATTGGAGGCAAAACAGGCCTGGTGGTGCAAGAAGTTTATGGATTGAAAAAAAGTTATGTTTCACAGGATTGTCCTTATTTATATCACATCCGCAGCAATCCTCTGCAGAATTAAGTGGAAGCAAACCTCACTGAACACAGTTATATTGACTTTGAGGCAAACATCCATGGGAATGGGCCACCGGATCCTAATTTCCTGAACCACAGGTGACATGTTCCTGCTCCTAAGTAGTTTAGTGTATGAGTTCAAAACTGTCTCCCATGAATACACAACAATTGATTGACTGTATTGTGATGGGCCACCTCATCCAGAACTGTTTCACGAAGTGGCTCTGGGAAGCTCTCAGATCAGAGCTGACAGAAAGCACCATCCCATGTCTGTCTCAAGCAAGTACACTCAGGCATTGACAGCTGGCCACCCCATTAGCCTCAAGCAGGTTTCACCACCAGATGCCACCAGATGTTGTGGACATGGCTCTCATAAGCCCCAGCATCATATGGCCATACTGCCTGGGGTTCATGGGAGCTGAAGTCAGAAACATCTGGAGAGTGACAGGCTGGCAAAGGCTGTCCCAGTGTAAGCAATGCCACCACTTGAATGGGCTGTGCTGTTGGGCCAGTGCTACACAATCCCACATAATTCTTCAGTTACTATTAAAAAGAAAAGAAAAAAGATAGAAACTGGTGGTTTTTTTCCTGAGAATGTCACTGCCTTTATGAGAACAGAGTTTCTACCCAAATCCTAGTTGGGAGTCCTGGGAAATAAAGGCTTGGGATGTGTGTGACTTACTCATTTCTGACTAGCCTGATAAGACCCAAGATGGACCCCACCACTCTTCTCTTCCTCCTACCCCTTTCCCTCAGTGGTTGTCAAAGAATATGAAGTGGGAGGGAATTCCACAGATCTCTCTTGGGCCTCAACTGAAACTCCCTATTCCATAGCTCACTGGAGGAAGAATGAGGAAAAACACATACTTATACCAGAGCCTGCCAAATGGAAAATTATAAAACAGTGGGGAGAGGAGCGTGATTGACACACAAATAAATAACACTTAGAATGAGACACATTGTTTAAAAAGAAGGGAAGTTTTCTTTTCGCTCCATTCCTACTGCAGAAGTTATTACAAGCTACAGCTGACATCTTGACAAAGTTGTTGGATCCAGTATGTCCCATTGAGTTCAGTGGGCCTGCTCTTACGACTGTCTGGATCCAGCACCTTATTTGCTGCCAATAGCTACGGCTGCTCTCTCCAACTCTTTTTCTGCATAACATGAACTGGTGAAAATGTGCCTCTTTTAGCTTGATAGATAGTGGTATAATGGTAAATTCTGTAGTACAAGAGCTCATCTTGACACAGATAAATTTATAAGTGATGAGAATAAGGTAGTGCAATCGGGGCAGAGTGAGGCAGCTGCCTCAGACAGCAGGGTGGGCAAAAAAAGAGGCAAGTGGAGCTCTCAGAGGGTGAGCTTGGTCTGGCAGATGACCATCTTCTGGAGTAGAAACAAGCCTTTTTCACACTCTGTCTTTCTAATTTACACATGATGGGCAAGCAATTCCATTGGTGGGCATTTAGCCCTCTTGGTACCCCACCCTTCCCCAGTGCCACCTAGATCCCAGAGATTTTATAGCATAAAGGAAGGAAGGCAACACCTCTGCTATCTTTGTTATCTGCAAACAGAACATGCAGCCCCCAGAAAGGGAAATACAACAACCTTTCAAACATTAATTAAAAAGTAATTCCCAACTACAGCATTTGAAGCTTTCATGATTTGCAATTGCACATTTAATATAAAAAAAATACACTTTTGCAACAGGACTAGATATGACAATGCTGCAAGCAAGCTATTTCTGGAACTCCGCAAGGCTATGGAAATGCAAAGCTCACATTGAATTTTAAGCAGATATTTTGCTTGTGTAGTAAGAGCACGGTTAGGATCTCTTTAAGCAGGTGACAGCAGGTGTTTATTTTAAATGCAGAACAGGTAATTTATTGGTGTTCCACGCATGTGCTCTGTTCCCTGCGGGTATCCGCCCTGGCCAAGGATAGTGTTCATGATTCATGTAATAAAACCAGTTTAACAAACCCGTTCTGGTGCCCAAGGTGAAAGAGTCCTACACGTGAGGTGTTTCACCATGTTTAAATGGCTGTTCCACTTTCATTACAGCCTTTTGGAAGCATAACAATGTGACAACTTTCCCCAAAGACTTTTTGAAAGATCTGTTAGTTGTGTCGAACTACAGCCTAACAGCAACCTCCAGGATGTGAATAGTCCAGCATCATGTTCATGATGAAGAAGGTAGAAATCCCTACCCGCTGGATCCATGATTTGACTTGTATTGTTTTTTATGTTTTAATCTTCTTATTGACTTCATGTAATTTCGAGTCAGTATTTTGCTACACCCTGCTCTGGGATTATTTTAGTGAAGAGCAGAATATTTCCCCATCCCTGAGCTAAGCCCTGAATGTTATAGGAAGCGTGTGCCAATAATAATAATAATAATAATAATAATAATAATAATAATAATAATAAATTCATTTATTTATATCCCGCCCATCTGGCTATGTTTCCCCAGCCATTCTGGGCGGCTTCCAACAAAATATTAAAAATACATTAAAACATCAGTCAAATAATAATAATAATAATGCCTGTTTTGTAGCAATAAACTCTGCCCAAGCAGGTCTCTGGCCATTACTCCCTTCATACCTACGACCAGACTAGATTCAAGCTGGGGGAAACCAACCATGATGCCGTTCATCTGTTGGCCAGAGTCAAGGCTAAACGGGTTAACCGTCAAGCCTTTGCTGGATTGCCAAGAGAGGAATCATCACCCGGTTCCTAGTCCTGCTCTTCAGCACCCTCTCGTGGGATATGTACACACAGCAGCTTAAAGTGGATTCAGTGCATCCACACATTGTCCTCATCCAAATGGCAGCCTGAATCCTACCCACAGCTGCTTTAATTTGGATTTCCCCAATATACAGATAACGCAGCAAAGGATATACAGTAAAGAAAATTTCGTAAGGGGAAAAAAGGCCAACATTGTGTGGACGAGTATTTTTATTATAAAAAAACCTGGTGATGTTTTTTCTGGATGCCCTCTATTAATACCCTCTGTTACTAAGTCCTGTACTTTCATTGGCAAACTGCCTCCATGGGCCTGAGGCAAGACACTCACTTTTTAAAAAACCCACTGTTTTGTGCACGTGTGGTATATCAGAAAACTCGTATCTCAAAAATTAAAACAAATTGCCCAGTTCACAATGGGCCTCAGTTTTCCAGAACTCAGGGAGGATGGAGAATAACTAATTAAGTGAAAGGAACAGCAACAGGTTGATTTTGGTAGACAACCTGTTTATTGAACATTCTTCCTGATTTGTTTGTGGGAGGTTGTATGATACCTTATCAAGCATTTTTTTTTTATACCACACTCTCCAGGGCATTGCCCCGGCGCTTTCCTTACTGCAAAAATCCCTTTTTATTTGGAAGCAGCTTTCTTGTGTAAGAGGGCCCAATCCACTGGAACTGCACCAGCTCAATTTGCCAGGAGTGTATTGAATCCCACGCACAAAACAGTAACAGCCTGGAAGTGGTCTCATGCTGGAGACAGGCAATTAATAAAAAATAGTAATTATTATTATTATTATTATTATTATTATTATTATTATTATTATTATTATTATTTTTACACCCTTCCCATCTTGAACCATTAATGGTGTTTGTACTCAATTCTTTCCTTCTACTCTTGTCTCTGGTTGACCAGGTTTGCCAGGTTTTTGAAAGGGGGGGGGGATAAAAACCTTGTTTACTAAAAGCAAGGTGAGTACAGTCAAAAAAATTTACCTGCCTCCAGCTCCAGCCTGTTGTTGTCACAGGTTCTGTTGTTTTGCAAACCACACTTCCCCAGCCAGATGCATTCCTAGCCTCCCCTTCCTGCAAATGTGAGACTGGGGAGCCAATGCGAGAGCAACATACCTGGGAGTGAGGAGGAGGAGGAGAACATGGCAGCACAGTGAGAGAAGCAGGAGCAATTGGTATCAGATCGACCTCATAACATTTTGGAGGGCATTATTTTATACTAATTGATAGGAAAACATACTTTTGAGGGCAACTTTAATTATTTAACAAAACCCACATGCCACTTGATTGTAATACAGTAAAATATCTAAGTGGTTAATTAAAATTAAAGTCAAACAATAAGGTAAAGGTAAAGGTACCCCTGACCATTAGGTCCAGTCGTGACCGGCTCATCTCACTCTATGGGCCGAGGGAGCCGGCGTTTGTCCGCAGACAGCTTCCGGGTCATGTGGCCAGCATGACTAAGCTGCTTCTGGCGAACCAGAGCAGTGCACGGAAACGCCGTTTACCTTCCCGCTAGAGCAGTTCCTATTTATCTACTTGCACTTTGAGGTGCTTTCGAACTGCTAGGTTGGCAGGAGCAGGGACCGAGCAACGGGAGCTCACCCCGTCGCGGGGATTCGAACCACCGACCTTCTGATTGGCAAGTCCTAGGCTCTGTGGTTTAAACCACAGCACCACCCGCGTCCCTAAGTCAAACAATAGGAGACTGTTAAAAACAGGAATTAAAAACATTCAAAAGATAATGTTCCTGTGTGCTGGTGGAGATCTTGAATTTCACTCAGATTTCTACAGCAGAACTGTTGCTATCTAACCACTGTGATCAAAGAAGTGCATTCAGTATTTGAGGCTGAAAGCAGGAGTTTCTCCCCAGAAAGGCTGCTGTGTGTTTGGACTATATTTTTAAAGGGAAACAACATGCAATAATGCAAAACAGCCTGGGACTCCAAGGTCACATTTCACATACATCAACCCTCTCCCAGCTGGTGCCCTGAAGATGCTTTGGACTACAACTCCCATCAGTTCTAGTATCACAAGGTTGTGCCAGCTGGGGACTAGGGGAGTGGTAGTCCAAAGGGTACCGGCTTGGGCAAGGCTGGTATGCATAATCTTAAAGAGAGAATAAAGTAGAGAAGCTTTCTCTGGTGATGATGTCCACACTCTGTTTAAGATGGCAAAAAATAATGTCAAATTTCACTGGAACCTATTTCCAAAAAGATTGCAGATGTGAGCTATTCCTATGTGCCCTCCCCACTGCAATCTTGGCCCACAAGCTTTGTCATCCTCCTCTTCCTCCTAGAGTCAAATTTCCCTGCCCAGTGTTTGTGGAAGCTGCCTAGCTGCCCCCTTGATTTTCATGGGCAAATAGAGACACCGGGAGGGCTTGGCCTCTTCCTTCTCTTGTGTTTCATGTGAGCTTCTAGCCAGAGGAGCAAGCAGAGCCCTGCTGGGACCGTCTTGCCTATCCTGCCAGACTGAGATGGCGCTAAGGCCACAGGCAGCTCCCGGCTTAGCCCTGCTGCTCTGGGTCCTGTGCAGGACTGCTGTGCCTGTCACCATGCCTGAGGCTGTGCTAAGGGAGCACCAGGGACATTGCTACCAGCTTGCCCAGGAAAGACTGGCCTTTGAGGATGCCCAGGCTGCCTGCGGCCGATGGGGAGGGCACTTGGCACAGGTCCCTTGTGAGGAGACAGGGACGTGGGGTGCTCTGAGAAGGAGGAGGGGGCAGATGAGAGGGCCCTCTGGGGTCTGGTGGGTCTCCAAGGGCCCAACCAAGCCTGTGGTGGCAGGTAAGTCAGTCCTGTGTGGGCACCTGAGAGGGCTGGGCAGAGGCGGGGAGTGGTTTCTACTCCAGAAGGTGGAGGGTGCGTCCTGGTTTCTATCACAAAGGCCAGGTCTGGGAGTCCCTGTCCCTTTACACAGCTGGCTTGGCTGTGGTTAAAGGCTGGGATTTGGGGAGCCACATTGAGGGGCAGGGTGTGGAGGTGGGGGGCACTGTGCTGCAGAGAGCTGGCTCTTTTGCTTGTAGTGTAGAATTTTGCTTATTTTAATCTGCTCTGTCAAGAGCATACCACCCCGCTTTGCCTACTGTGGTCAGATCTTACATGGGGGCAAGGCGCTTGCCCTGCCCAGCTTACCACCATGCCCATGGCGGCCTCTTGTGTCTTTGCCCAGGAGCCCAGCCTCATCTGCATGGGGTTCACCAGCCCCCCACTTGCACCTTTCTCTCCAACCTGGGCCTGCTGCAGGAGGCTACCGGGCCCACGTGCCGCCAGAGGCATCCTTTCATCTGCGAATTTGGTGAGAGACCAGCTGGGCTGCCATGGGTTGCCCCACCCCATCCCTGAGGACAGAGATTGGTCCTCCTGATCCAGGAGGGGCTCCCTTTCAGGATGGTCTTTTTGGCAGGTCCTGTGGAGGGAGGTGAATGCCCAGTCAAAGCGGCCAGAAGTGCCAACAGCTCCAGGCCTTGGCAAAAACAGAAGGCTCAGCTGGTAGGTGATGGTGGTCAGTTCTCTTCCCTCCAAGTCCAAAGCAAATAGGCTTTCCCTCCTGCTGCCTGAAGCCAAACTCCAGCGGATGCACCAAGGCAGAGGATGGGGGGGGGGCAATAAAAGCAGCCTGTCTGCTACCTCTTAGCCACCCTCCAGACAATTCCTTTGGGCATGATTCCTGGGCAAGCTCCTAACAGGGAACCCTTTGCCCCGCCCCTTCCAAAAAAGCCTATTGGGTGACATATCCTACCTGGCACAGTGGCACTACTCTGTCCCACTCTTTTTTCTCTGTTTGCTACCAGGATCTGACCTCCATGGGGCGGAGGCCACAAAGGCTCATGCGGCGGCATCTGGGTGATAAGCAGAAGTACCCAGGTGATGTGGGGATTTATTGATTTCTGAAATAATGCATTGAAGAGTAGGTCATCTGCAAGTATAAGCAATTGTGAGAGGCTGATGATAGAATCATAGAGTTGGAATAGACCACAAGGGCCATCGAGTCCATCGAGAATGATCTTGGGTCATTCTGCTCATTTTAACAAACCCTTTAAATGCCCTAAAATAATATTTGTGGGGCTGAAAGGGGTATTTTATCTAATTTCACATAGACCATCTTTTCAAAAAGATTGTAGATGTCAGCACAACCAAAAGATATGCTTTCATTTATTTATTTTTAAAGTAATATTTATTAAAGTTTCATAAACAATCAAAAGCTTCAAAATTTAAACATAGAATACAAAAACCAAAAAAAGCTACAAAAATGAGAAAATACAAAACAAAACACATAAAGGTACACAATAGAGAACAGTTAACAGAATAGAAAAAAGAAGAGAAAACACCAAAAAAAACCAACAGAAAAAAATTAGTATTTTCATATCTTATACTTCATTCACTAGTTTCTTGACCTCCTCACACCTCCCTTTTTGTATTCCAGTTCAGATATTTAGTTCAGCAAATCCTTACCCTCTATCATTTATCCTTACTCAACATCTTAACCTATAATAAATATATATTTTCCACCATTATCAATCCATATTTACATATTCTTATTAATCTTTTAACCAACACCGCTTGTTTTCAATCCAACATCCCTTTAACATTCATTAATTTTACAGTATTTCTGTAGATAGTCTTTCAATTTTTTCCATTCTTCTTCCACCGCCTCTTCTCCCTGGTCTCGGATTCTGCCAGTCATTTCTGCCAATTCCATGTACTCTATCACCTTCATCTGCCATTCTTCCAGGGTGGGTAGATCTTGTGTCTTTCAATACTTTGCGATGAGTATTCTTGCTGCTGTTGTTGCATACATAAAAAAAGTTCTGTCCTTCTTTGGCACCAATTGGCCGACTATGCCCAAGAGGAAGGCCTCTGGTTTCTTCCGGAAGGTATATTTAAATACCTTTTTCATTTCATTATAGATCATCTCCCAGAAAGCCTTAATCTTTGGGCACGTCCACCAAAGGTGAAAGAATGTACCTTCAGTCTCTTTACATTTCCAACATTTATTTTCGGGCAAATGATAGATTTTTGCAAGCTTGACTGGGGTCATGTACCACCTATAGATCATTTTCATAATATTCTCTCTTAGGGCATTGCATGCAGTAAATTTTATACCTGTGGTCCACAACTGTTCCCAGTCAGCAAACATAATGTTATGTCCCACATCTTGTGCCCATTTAATCATAGCAGATTTAACCATCTCATCCTGAGTGTTCCATTTTAACAGCAAGTTATACATTCTTGAAAGTATCTTTGTTTTAGGATCTAACAGTTCTGTTTCCAACTTTGATTTTTTCACCTGGAAGCCAATTTTTTTATCTAAATTAAAGGTCTCTCTTATTTGGTAATAGTGAAGCCAGTCTTGCACTTTATCTTTTAGTTTCTCAAAACTCTGCAATTTCAATTTGTCTCCTTCCTGCTCCAAAATTTCCCAATATTTCGGCCACCAAAAGATATGCTTTCTACCTGCCTGTGCAGAATTACAACTCCAACATTTACCAATGGTATTTGTTTAAGCTATGCCCAAGGGGCAAGGCACCCGTGATTAACTGTTTTTAACAAGTTTTATTTCAGATAAACTTTTATTACCGTGTTCTACCTCCTCAATGGAAAGGGCCTGAAGCAATGCTCAGTATGAAAATAAGCAACTGTAATAATGTAAAACCAGGAATATAACTAGTAGCCAATGGATCCCTTATCATGAGGCTGATCCTTTTGCCAGTCAGGGCAGTGGTTTTCCCCTGAAAGGAAGCAGCTTGTTGTTGAAACAGGCCCACCGCAAGAAGTTTGTGTTTATGGAGGCCAAAATGCCTGTTTCTGTGTAGGGGGACCCTGAGGGGAGAAAAGACTTTTGCTCATACTTCTCCTTTTGCCTCCAGAGACGTCAGCAATCAGGGAGGCCTTGCAGGATGTTGTTCCCAGGACCTGGCAGCAGGTAAAAGAGCCCCACTGAGAGGGAGTATCTGGGGAGGGGACCCCCTTCAGCCCAGCCCCATGGAGGCCCACAGCAGAGCCACCAACCTTCCTCTGGTCTGCCTTTGCCTGCCAGCATTTGAGCCCAAACTCCTGATTCTGCCTGTAGGAGCTGCTCCAGCGACTGACACTGCCGGTGAACAATGGTGCCTGGAGTGCCTCTGAGCTGGTATGACTGGGCCCATGGGGAGGGCGGATGCCCCAGAAGGGACTGAGCCCCAACTCCAAAGGCTGTGTAGCTCCCATGGGAAACCTGAAGAGAGAGTCAGGCCAAGTCCTGAGAGGCTCTTTCTTCCAAGAGAAGTGATGGGGAACATTTCATGGAAGGAGTTGAGGGACCCCCATTAGTGCTGAGGGTTTTGGGCAATGCATGGGCATGGAGGAACATTAACATCATGTGCCTTTGTGTGCCAGGAAGAGGAGGTGGGGTTTCTTCAGGCTGTCAGTGAGGACCTGCTGAAAAGGAGACCTCCAGCCTCCCCACACTGGCACCTCCTGAACCTCCTGGCAGTCCATGGCACCAGCCGGCTCCTGCAGGTCATTCTGGGCCCCTGCTCACCCAACATCAACATCCAGGTGAGAATATACCACACTCCAGAGTGCCCTGGTGGGGAGGGACAGGCAGGTGCATGGGTCCCTTCATCCCATATTGCCCCATCTTGGATGGAGATTGAGTCCCCAGTAACTGCCCACTTCTCCCTCCAGCAGCATGAGGCCCTGACTGGCACCCTGATGCAGATCCTTCACAAGCTGGAGCAAGCTCTTCAGGAACTGGGGGGCAGCAGTGATGCCATCACCATGGAGACGCCTCTCATCAGCATCTATACACACAGGTAAGCTACCAGGCTTGCAGCCATTGGGTGACGGGGAAGGTAGGAAGCTTGGCTGGTCTGGGAAGGGAAGGGATAAAGATCTTGGCAGTAAGTGTCCAAGAGAAAAGGCCATGAGGTAGCCACCTGCCCTTCCCTTATCATGGCAGCTGGCTCACATTTGCCTGGCTGTCATGCAGATTGGCAGCTCTCCTGGGGCACCCTGGTCCCGGGCACCATCTGCTGTGCCCTGGCTCTAACCCTAACACTCTTTGTCTCCCTGGCTCAGGGTGAACTCTTCCAGGCTGGGCAATATGGCGTTCTCCTTCCCTGGCAACCCATGGGCAGCCAGAGTCATTTTGCCAGAGCAGTCTGCGCTGGGAGCCGTCATGCCACAGAATATTCCAGTGGATGTGCAGGTCAGAGGGTGCAGGAGTGTGTGGCTGGCCCTCTCCTTTGGACTGGGCACAGTGGCCTTCCCTTTCCATGAAACGGAAACTTTCCTCTGCCAACTGCTGCTACCCCAGGAGGAGGAGGAAGGCAGAGAGCACCCAGCCAAGGAGTCGCTTGCTGTGCTGTGGAATGCACTGGGGCCCAGCACTCAGGGATGACTTGGCTCCTTCAGATCAGCCTGACGATGCACCCAGAGGCATCTTCCCTCCCTCCCTCTTCTGGAGCCTCATGCTTCTGGGTTGGACTCCAAACATTTCATGAAACCCCTTTGCCACACCCCTGCAACCAAGGTCCCCTGACTTGGCCCTACGCAATCTACCTACCCAGTGCTTCCAACAGTAAGCAGCCATGTTTCCAAAAATGGGCAGCAGGGCGTGAGGAGGCGGGGAGGAGCGCCCAGCCATCCTGCCAAGTGAGGCCAAGCAGGCATGGCTGGTGGGGCAGGCCCCCTCAGCAGTGGCGCTGCCCTTTCTTCTTCTCTCCCTCTCTCTTTAGATGGTGAGCTTCCTGGGCAGCCCCTTTCCCCCGAGCTCTGAGCAAGGGGTCACAGGAGCTGTAGCTGAACTGAACCTCCTTTCTGAGGGCAGCCAGATCAGCGTTAGCAACCTGAGCACCCCTGTCCAGGTATGTCCTGCCTGGAGACTTTGGGCTGAGTGGAGCCTTCCTCCCTGTCAGGGGGTGGGCTATTGAGCATCTCCAGAGGGCAAGGATCATTTCTCATGGCAGGATCTCATGGTGTGGAGATCAGCTGGATTAGCCACCAGGTAGGCAAGCCACTTAGCCTGGGAGAGCCTACAGTACAGGGTCTGGTCTCTCTGTCATCATCCTTCCCTCTCTCCCACCGCAGCTCACCTCCATCAGTGAGGTTGCCTCTGCTCCGGGTGAGAGCCTGAGGCAGCTGCTCATCTCACTGTGGTGGTGCAGTAGCAGCCAGTGATATCCTGCTCTCTTTTCCCATCCCAGATTTTCCTGCCCCGGGTTGTGCCTACAGCCCCTGCCGAACCAGCTGCCTTCCTCTCTCCAGGGGAGGCCCTCCTTCTGACTGCGAACGTGACATGGACAGGGGGGTCCCTGATGGTCCACGCTCACCTGGACCCTGTGGGGCCTCTGGAACTCTTCCTGCAGCCAAGCGAGCAACTCCGGGAGCCCATTGAGCCCAACGTCGGCCTGGGTATAGCAGGGGGACAGAAGAGCTGGCTTCTGCTTCCATTTTCGGCCTGGGGAGTGTGAGGACCTCTTCCTAAAATGGTTTCCCTTTTGTGTTGCCGCCCCCATCTCCTGCAGATGGCTACACTTGGCTAGTGAAGGAGGAAGTTCTTCGTGACCTGAGAGGAGCCCTTCAGTTCCTGGTGGTACCGCTGAACCTCTCTGCCAGCCAGGGTCCTGCCACCTTACATGTCAGCACCTATGGGATCCAGTGCGTCTCCCGGCACCTGCTTGATGGCCAGTGGCAAGAGGCAGGCTGCAAGGTGAGTCTTGGCGTTCAAGAAACAAAGGGAATCTGGGTACCTTGTGCTCCCTACTGCCGGAGGCAGGGAAGAATCAGAATCTGGTCCTTAAAAACACTTCTATCCCATTTCAAGACCAGACTGCTGCTTCTTTATTTAAAGCATCTGGATCCCACCCTGTTTGCAGGTAGGAGAGAGCAGCAGCCTGGCGGAAGTCCACTGCCTCTGCACCCACCTCTCCTTCTTTGGCAGCAGCTTCTGGGTGGCGCCAGTCCAGCTGGATGTGGTGCGCACAGCAGAGTACTTTAGCCAGGTGAACAAGAACCCAGTTCTGGTCGTGGTCCTGGGAGTCGTCTATGCCCTCTACTTGGTGGGGGTGGCCTGGGCCCGCTGGTTGGATACACGCCCCCTGCACCAGGTAAGTTGCTGTGTGGTGAGAGGGCCAGAGGTAAGGGGGGGGGTCTGGCAGCAAGCAGCACAAACCCACAGGCCCTTGGCAGCTCTTAGGTGGTGATGCACCCAGAAGGGCATGTCATTCAGCAACAGCCACCATTTGGAGACTGAACTCTTGGAGGGTTCTCCAGCTGCTCTCCCACGCCATGTGGAGAGGAAAGGACTCTGATCTCCTCACCCCCCACCCCAAAAAGGTGTGGTTGGCTAGGGGCGGGGGAGGCTTCTTATTTGCTACGAATGGTCATGACAGCATTTTGCTCTCTATAAACATACAGCTGAGTGAGATGCAGCTAACTCTGTTCTGTCTAACGATTCCATGTGGATTTAAGGTTTGCATATCTCTTTGCCAGCAAAAGAGATCCCCTTATTCTGGTCTTCACTGGGGCCAAGTGGGAAGGACAACTGTATGTATGGGGCTTCAGCACTCTCTGCTCTCCTGCGCTGCTCCGTGGCAGAGCATGACCCTAGAAACGCCACCCCTCACACCCCTCTCCCTCTCCCAGGCAGGGCCAGCCCTCCTGTCCGATGATGATCCCTGTGCCCAGTACGGCTACCTGCTCCAGATCTGCCTGCATGGCCAGCAGAAGGCCCCCGGAGGCAGCCCCTGTGTGAGTGGTCTGCCCTGAGTGATGGAGGGGGTGGGGTGGGGGGCCTGGTCTTTGCCCCAGAGCTCACCCAGCCCTTTCATCTCCAGCAGGTCTGCATCTGCCTGCAGGGATCGTCTGGTGTCAGCAAGCCTCGGCGCCTGCCCCTGGATGCCAGCCTCTTCCTCCTACGGGAGCCATACCCACTGGGAGAGCTCCAGAGTATTTGGTTGTGGCAGGAGCCCCACTCCACCCCACAGCTGCCCTGGTCAGTCTGCCCAGAAGTAGGGTGGGTGGGTGCCATCCCACTTGGAGACATTGTGCCGGCATGCAGACACTGCCCACCTCCCATGGGGTGCCAGCCTGCCTCTGCTGGACATGCCACAATTCTCCCTCTCTCTGAATGGGGCAGAGGTGGTTATTGTGTCAGGGTGACCATCCTCAGGCATCCGAGAGGAGGCGGGGCTGCGGGGGGGTCAGCACACCTGGCACTTATCCAGCAGGGAGGCCTCTTGCCTCTGCCTGGCAGGACTTTCTTCCAAGTGGCGCACTAGGAGCACCAGCCTCCTGCCTGGCACTCACTACCCATCCCCTTCCCTCAGGAATACCGCCCACATCACAGTGCGAGACCTGCAGCAAAGTAGGAGGTTCCATTTCTCTTGCCAGCCGTGGCACGTCCCAGCAGCAGGGGCCCCACACAGCACCGCCCAGCATTTCCTAGCAGCTCCACAGCACCAGCTAACAGCATTCTGGTAGGCTTACCAAGAGATGGGGGAGTCTGTTTGGGTGTCCTCAGCCCCCACCTGCCCACTGTGCATGAACTTAGCAGGGATCTCCGAACCGCCTCCTCCCAGGCAGAGCTGGAGACTCCATCTGTCTTCCTCCTCTGGCTCTCCCATAGCCTGGCCTTGGGTCCTGCTCCCACCCATCTATCTACCACTCTCTCTGCAGGCCCATCTTCCGGCAAAGGACTCTGAGCGGTCTTCGGGAGGAGCACACAGTGCTGACAGTGCTGCTGACCCGGACAGGCCACGGGCGGCCCGTCACGCGGGTCCAGGGCCTCTCCTGCGGCTTCTGCCTCCTCCTCTGCTCTGCCCTTGTCAGCCTCATGTTCTGGGAGGTGCCCCATGATTCACCCGAGCTCCTGAATGTTGGTAAGGGTTGTGCCACATGGGATATCTCCCAAGGGCCACTGGCATGGAAAAGGGGGCTGTGCAACTCCTCTGCTCCAACTCCTGCCAGTGGAGGAAAGTCCCTCTTGCCACAACTGGAGGGACAAACGCAGTCATACCCTTTGGGCCGGCAGGAGGGACGTTCATGTATTAGGACTTCAGAAGAGCCTGAGTGCAGCTGGATCAGGCCAACTGCGGGTGGGATCTTCTCACACAATGGCCACCCGATGCCTCCTGGGAAGCCCACAAGCAAGGCTCCTCTCCTACATTTGATCCCCCACCCCCTGAATCTAGAGGTATCCTGCCTCTGATTGTGCAGGTAGCAGTTGGTGCCTCCTTCCTGCTTCCTTGGGGCACAATGAGTAGTGACTGGTAGGTTCACTTGCAGGCACTTTCCCCCCTGTTGATACATAGGCAGCTGCTTCTCACTCTCCTGGAAGGACATCATGATCAGTGTGGAGAGTGCCTTGATTACCTTCCCCGTCAACTTGCTCCTTGTATTCATCTTCCGCCACGCTGAACCACGCAAGAGCCATGCAAAGCCCGGTCTGGCAACGGCTGTGCCCAGTGCCCCTGCCAGCCCAACAACCCTGGACACTGTGCATGAGGTAGGGACAAGAGCTCTCCAGGACCCAGGACATTTCCCCCATTGTGCCTCCCCTTGGAATAAGGTCAAGGCTGAGCTGGCAGTGGACAAGAACCCCCACCCGATCCCCAGCTACCTCTCCCCCAAGCCCCAAGTCCCCCAGGATCCTTCTTGCACCAGTGAACTTGGTCCCAGGGAGACGTTTTTGCATTTGCAGATACAACAAGCACTGGCTTGCCAGAGATTTTTCTCTGTGGCACTTATGGGATGGCTTTTAATAGGTAGGAGAGGATATGTTAATGGTAATTTATCCCTCCAGGTGCCCACATTTGTGGGTTGAACATACAAGGAGATCAGCTTATCGCTTCGTTTAAAACACAGGGCTGAGCAGAGTTCAAAGTCTCATCCTCAGCAGAAAAATAGAAAGCATAGGAAAAGGCTGTGAAGCATTCATTAAATTCAGTCCAGCCACAAAGCAAGCTGGTTGCCCCTTAACAAAAAACCAGACACAGACTGAGAAGTAAGTTTAAAATATGTTTACTTACTCATAGTCATGCAATTGTTCTCTGCAGCAACAGCAGTAAAATACATGCAGGCAAAATACTTATATTTACAGTATGAACAGCTTGAGGCATGTGGCCAATGCTGGAGTGATAGGATATATGTCTGCTCCATTGCTGGTTGAAGAGAAAAGAGAGAGGGAAGGAACAGGAAATACCTTGATTCTTCATTCCCAAGAGAGGAGGGGAAATGACCCCACACAGAACCATCTCTACCAATTACATTTCTGTGGTCCGAGTCTGTCTTTCAATAATGGGACCCTATGGTCTTAACCCCTTCACATGCTAACTCACAAAAATATGCATTGTTAGATTTGGCTGCAAATCTCCCACAGCACTTCTCCCATCTGCTACATCTTCTTGTGCCCAGCTTTGCCCACCTTACCCTCAGCCTGTTGGGTGCATTTGTGCCCCAGTCGCCTGCCACTCTCCCGTCTACCCATGCTTGTCTTTCCCTCCCTAGAGCCTGCGCGGGGCAGTGGAGACGCTGAGCAAAGCCAGCAAGCAGAGCCAACAGCTGCTACATCCCGACATGGACCTTGAGGAGCTTCTGCAGTGGCTGGCTCGTTTTATCCACCCTGATCCTGGGGAGGAAGAGGAGGCGGCAGCAGGTGAGAGCCCAGCCATGCCTGCCTGCCTGCCTGCCTTGGGCAGCCCTGCTAGACTCCCAGAGGATGGTGACGCTGTGGCTTCTGCTTGCAGGGAGAGAACCCAAGATCTCCAGTGTGGCACCCAGCCCTGATGCGCTGCACCAGACCTACTGCAACCGCTACCTCCTCCTGAAGCTGCGGCACATTTCCCGTCTCCTGGGGGAGCTGGAACCAGGAGTCTCGACAGCCAAGCACCCTCCGGCTCTGCAGCAGCGCGTGGAGGAGATGGCCAGGCGTCTTGAGCTAGCAAGCCCCATCCGCTCTCGCTCCATGTAGGTAGCTCAAACAGGCTCCGTGAGCAGGCAGGGAAGCCTACCCTGCAGAGCCTCCTCCTCATGCCTTCCTCTTGTTCCTCCACAGCCGAAGGTGGCACTTGCCCTGGTGGGGCGCCTGGGTGGGGTGGGCCCTGCTAGTCTCCCTCAGCGCAGTGGCCACCTTCTTCTCCTTGCTCTATGGCTTCCACTATGGCAAGGAGAGCACCGAACGCTGGCTCATCTCCACTGCCATCTCCATGGGCCAGGCTCTCTTCATCCTGCAGCCTCTCAAGGTACTTCCCAGCCAGGCTGAGCAAACCCAGCATTCCTGGGGGGCCTTCTCACGGGAGGTCGGGTTGCCAGACCTCTAAGTCTGATCTGAAGTCTTCAGGTTTGCCTAGTACCCTCCAGGTGGCAGGTGAAGGGCTTGAATCGCTAGATGGGTGAGAGTTCCAGTGGGGTGGTGTGTGTGTGTGTGTGTGTGTGTGTGTGTGTGTGTGTGTATACACAGAAGACTGTGTATAGAGCATGCACACTTTGGACCAGCAGGAGCTGGATGCAAATTATAGCATAGACACTCTGGGGGACTACCTCCACTCTTCTCCTAATTAACCTCTGTCTCTAGGACCCTTGTGACTATACCAGGGTCTGTGCCCCTGACACCACCAGGGGCAGCCCCTAGGTCTCAGGTTTGGGCCCTGAAATCTCAGGGTCTGTGATACTCCTCAAGTGGCAACCCATAGGGGAGGGGACATCTCAGCAGCAGCAGCAGCAGCAATCACGGTGCACATACTTCTTCCTCATCTCAAGTATGTGTCTGCCACCTGCCTGCCTGTCTGCCTGCCTGGGACAGGTGTTTGGCATCGGAGCACTGCAAACACCCACTGCATCTCCTCTCTTCTTCCCATGAATTTCAAGGGGGTGGGGGAGAAATTAACCAAAGCACCCTCACACATACACCAGTTTGTTGTGGTGTTTTGGCACAAAGTGAGGGGCTTGGCTCATCTGGAGAAAGGGAAGCCTACAGGTGCTCCCTCTGTTTTATGGATGGGGGGGGGGGGGCAAAATGGCTGCGGATCCTGCCCATCCCTCTTCTCCCATGAAACCCACTGCAGGTGATAAGCTTTGCCATCTTCTGTGCCCTGATACTGAAGAAAGCAGAGGATGAAGATGAGGCAGCCCTGGAACTGGAAGACCGGTAAAGGGAGGAAGGAGGCTTGCAGAAGTTGAGAGGCAGGATGAATTGAAGGAGGGAAAGGGGCTTCCCCAGAGAGGGTTGGGGCCTGGACTGCCTCCAAGTAGAGAAGGGCAAAGGTGGCACTGAGAATGCCCTGCACCCACTGCAGAAAACAAACTCAAGTTCAAAAAATTCATTTCATGACAGTGGGCAGGCAAGAGGAAGGGTTTTCAGTACTACGTCTGTTCCCTCTTCCACCTCCTGTAAGGGAAGGTTATGCACACACAGAGAAGAATAACGCCTTTCCACTTTGGATTGGCATGACTAGGAGCCCACCTGGACCATTCCTCTGCTGCTTTGAGTGGCCCGGCAAGGCATGCAGGCTTGGTGGAGGAATCCAGTTGCTGGTGTGGGCACCTCTGGTTGCCAAGAGCAGGTAGCCCAGGGCCCGCTCTGGGAGACTCAGAGGATGCAGAGTGGCTACACTAGGCATCTCCTGGGCTTGGTAAACAGGAAGGAAACACATTGAACTGAAGCCCCTGCAAGGGCAGGGCTGGGACTGTCCCCTGTGGAAGGGGAGAAGATTGGGGAGGGACTAAAAGGTAGTGACTGGCATGTGCACAGTGGGGGTGGAGGAGTCACCACCCAGTGGCAGAGCAGCTGCTTTGCAGGCCCCCTGCCTTCCTAACTCTTGACACTCCCCATTAAAAAGATCTCGAGTAGTCTCTCTTTGCTCGTGGCCTTGAAACGCCACTGCCAGTCAGACTAGAGCAGACATATTAGGTTACCAGTAATTTAACCATCCTAAGGGACACTGCAGCTCCAGGGCTGGGGCCAAGGGAGTAGAAAATATGCTGGGAAGCAGTCCTAGGGCCCCATCCTGACCCACGTCTTCGACCTCTGTGATTGCAGGCTGTGCTCTTTCCAGTGATGGGAGGACAACTTTCTGCGAGGCCACCTTGGCTTTTGCCACGCCATGTGCCCAAGACCTCCAATCAGCCTCTCCAACATGATGTCACCCACACCTGTACAAAGGCCAGGACCATCTCTCTGGAGGAACGGGAGGGCACAGCATGGGAGGGGGACAGCGAAGTCCCATTCTGTAACCTGCCAATGGAGCCAACCCTGAACTCACTGAGTGTTGAAAGAGTTGGGATGCAACTCAGCTTGCTGAGGGTTTGCATGAGGTTAAAGTGGATAGAGAAGGGAACCTCCAAGATTGTCTAACTGCCTTTTGATCTCTGTGATGACCTTTCCTTTACTATTAGACTGATATTCTTAGGGTTCCTGACAATGACCAAACTTCCTGCTTCCCCCTCTTCCTTCTGAAGCTGAAGGAGAGAGGACATCTATGGATGTATCTCTGCCGAGAGTAAAGAGCAAGCATGACTCCCTTGTAGCTTTAAGATTAATTAGCTAAAACTAGGAACTCTTTTCTATCCAAGTATATATTTCTTATAATAAATGGAGCTTTATTATATTCCAATTTTAAGTACTCTGTGTGTGATTGCAATGAAGGCAAGCCTCCTCTCCCCAGTAAGAAGTCCATGTCTGCTGTGTGCTATCTTGCAAAGTGATTCAGCACTAGGCGCAGCCCACACCAAATAAATGGCAGGCTACAGTTAAGTGGTGTCCGTGGAAGCTCTCTTTCACTCTCTGAGGACTTCATCATTGGCTTCTCAGGGGCCCAGGCCCAGGACAGGCCCAGATCCAGACACCCATTCCCACTTCAAACGCCATGGTGGCCCCCTGGCAGTGACATGCAGTAAATTGTAAAACCTCTAGTCCAGAAGAATCATAGAACTGTAGAGTTGGAAGGGACTGTGAGGGTCATCTACTCCTACCTCCTGAGGAATCCCACTAGCACAACCTCCCTGGAAGGAGGGTCCCTTCGCCTCCGTTTAGAAACCTCTAATGAAGGGGAGTCTGCCACCTTCCTGTCTGCCCCACTCCCCAACCCCTTGAAGTCCCATTTCTTGTCACCCAAACTGCTTGGTTATCATACTGTTCTTTGGAGCAAGAGGAATGGGATGTGCCACCTGGGCTCTCAACATTTGCCTGCCAGCGTGCCTTTTATGCAGCAGACAATGCAGTTGCTCCTCCTTTCTTCCTCGCAGGGGTGCAGACAATGGCACCCTCCTCTTTGCAAACAAGAGGGCCCATCTCCAGCTGGAGCGCCAGGTGCTGCACCTGTTCAGCCTCTGGGTGTGGCGCTGCTCTGCTCCTCTTTTCAGCAGCTCCCCCACCTGCTTTCTCAGTTCGTGGGCTGAGCGTGCACGGTGGGAGGGGGGCGGTTTAGACTATTAAAGGGTGGCCCCGGGCCAGCTTGCTCCAAAGAGGGAGCGGCATGGGGCTCCCTATAGGGATGTGGCTCTGGCTCTGGGCCGCACAGGTCTCTTCGGAGGAATCGGAGCCCGCCTGCCTGCCCGTGGCAGGAGAGGACTGCTATCGGCTGCTCCGGTGGCCACAACCCGCCTTGGGTGCAGCGATTTGGTGCGGACGATCCCACGGCCGGCTCCTCCACACGTGGAACCAGCAGATCCAGGACGCCCTGCGCGACCGCCTGGACGACAGGAGCAAAACCTGGATCGGGGCTGCAGCAAAGGCGCTCCCAGAAGTGAGCCACCCTGGCAAAGGTGAGAGCGGGGCGGGGGCGCAGAGGCCCAACAGCAGCACCGCAGAAGAGGGACAGCAGCAGCCAATTCCAGTATACTCTCCCGGGATGTGTGTTATTCCCCACTCAGCATCTCTGACTCGCCCAGACGCCAAACCCCTCAGGGCAAGACCGCCACCCTCCCTACACGAGGTGGGACCACCGTCTCCTCGTGGGGATCAAGGCGGGGCAGCCAAGCTTCTCACTTCAAGGGCCCAGCCAGGCCCTGCAGACCCTTCCCTCCGCCGAGGGACCCCGCCCACCAGCGTTTCAAGGACACTCAGGGTGGCAACCCTCCTCCCATGCCAAGCCCCGCTGCTGATGGCTCAGCTCTGCAGTCTGTGACAGGCAGTCAAGGAGTGGGGAGGGTTCAAAATAATAATCATGCAAGGCTGTCCGAGGGTTTGCTACCAGGCACTCACCCTATGCAAAGGCCACCACTGGGAGACTCTAGTCTGGAGAGGGAGCGGAGCCCTACAGGGCAGCCTCAGCCGGAAAGCCTCATCCTAAGAAAATCCCTCAAAGGCAAACAACTGGCGGGCTGGTGCTGAGTGTGGGGTGGCGGGGAAGAGGGATAACCGTGTCTGACGGCGGCGCCTACTCTCCGCAGACCACTGCAAAGTCCTCGTCCGGAATGGGGACCAATTCTATACCAGGAGGGAGGAGTGTGACCAGAAGCACTTTTTCATCTGCCAGTCTGGTGCGTGAGTCTGCCCGCCCCCCGGGGTGGGAGTTCGCGCCCTCATTCACGGCCTCGTTCGCGGCCTCCAGCTTCAAAGAGCAAGAAGGACCTAGTGTCTGAGCTGAGGATGAGACTCTCTGGAAGCACGCCTCTGGAAGCACTCCCCACGAAGCACGCCCTTTCGAGGTGGCTGCAACCCCGGAGGCAGGGCCAGGGCCAGGCTCTCCCGAGGCGGCTGGGCTGGGCCGTCGCAGGTCCTAGAACCATCCCTGCCTCCCCGGAAGCGCCGCTTCCATGAATCCTCCCGAGCTCAACCCCTACTGCTCTCTGTCCGCTACAGGCCCCCCGAGGACGCCCGGAGAGACTTCCACGCCCTGGGTGGTAAGTTCCCGCCAAAGCAGGTGCCTGCACAGCCGTCGAACAGGAACGGGCGAAGGCTCTCTAGGCCGCCGTCGCTGCGCAGCGCCCCCTGGGCTGACTGCAGCGCACCACCGAGCAGCCGGCCCTGGTGACTCTCTCTCCCTGTCTCCCAGAGAACGACCTGCCAGCATTTGACGTGTGGCCCGACGGAGGCGACGCCCATTCTCACCGAAGAGCCGACGGCGACGGCTCCTCTGAGCGCCCAGCCCTCCGCCGCGACTCCTCCGCCGCCCAGTGCTCCTCCAGGAAGCAGCACAGTTCGCCAGCCGACCACCGCTGACATCCAGTCATTCCTTGGGACCAGGCCAGAACTCAGCACTCCCCGCCATCCGCTGAGCAGCCCCAAGTCGGCATCCAGCACCTGGCCAGCCAGCAACAGCAGCCAGACTCACCCCAACTCTCGAACCTCAGCCCCAGAGCCCAGCACTCAGCCGCTGCCCACCAGCAAAACCACCTCGGGGGGTACCAAAAGCCACGAGTCCAACACCAGCCCGGACTCCTTCACCTTCAGCCCTAGAGACTTCCCCCCTGAGGACCAGGGGAAGGTAGGGAGACATCTGGACTGGCACCTGCCCCCACCCTGGTGGCACCTTGTTCAGACAGGCTCTCCTCTCTCTCTGTCCCATACCCCACACCCTGCTCCGGAGATGCCAGGAGGTGGGGGTGGTGTGTGCGTTGCAGGATTCTTCCTTTGCACCTGGAAAAACCAACGCTGAGGTGCAGATCAAAGATGAGTGTGACTCGTATGTGATTTCCCAGGGATCCAAAGTCACTTAGTGAGTGATTTCCAGACTGGTTTTGCCCACAGCAGAAAGGGGGGCAAGTGGCTCTGGGGAGGTGTGGGGGGATGTGTGGCTCCCTCCCGCCTAGCTGCCTTTTCAGGTCTACCCCCTATAGGGTAGAGGAGCCTTCCTAGAATTAGAGATTTAGCGATAAGCTCTACTTGCAGGCTCACTGACAGCGTAATAGGGCAACCAGGCCCCCTTCTCCCCCAGCCCCTCTCACTCAGGGTCTGTCCCACAGGCCCTAGAGAAGGTGCTGCACCAGTTCAGCCAGGCTGTGAAGACCC
This sequence comes from Podarcis vaucheri, assembly GCF_965113315.1. Lineage (NCBI taxonomy): Eukaryota > Metazoa > Chordata > Lepidosauria > Squamata > Lacertidae > Podarcis > Podarcis vaucheri. Next base: position 50,780,649 of record NC_138765.1, on the reverse strand, counting down.
CAGACCACCCTATGGCACTGGAGCAGGCAGCCCAGATGCTGGAGAATTTGACAAATTTCCACGCTCTGCTCTCAGACGATGCCCAGGTACTGGCACATGGCAGGGAGGGAGGGTGGGTGGGTGCGGCCTATTCTGCCAGTCCTTGGTTGAGCCAGGCTCTACCCAGGCTATGTACAGAGGCAAGCCTGCCGCTTGGCACAGCCAGCCTCGCCCTTGCACCCCCAAATCAGCCCCGCCAGATGACCAGCCCTGCCTTGTTCCTACAGGCCTCTGCCAGCCAGGCACTTCTCTCCCTGAGCTCTCAGCTACTGAGGGACCACTCTGCCAGCAATGCCTCCTGCCTAGACCTCGCATCACAGGCTCTTTTCCAGGCCCTCAGCAACCTCCTCCAAGCCTCAGGCAGCCAGGCACCCAGCTTCGGCCCGCAACAGGTGGGGAAGAAAGAGGACCTGCAGGGGTCGGGTGGAGGAGGCTGTTCTGACCTGCTCCTTCCTCCTTCACTCTTTCCCAGGCCAGCAGAAGGATGGGGTTGCCAGCTCAGGCCTGCTGCATGGCTGGGTTTCATTCTGAAGGCACCCCCTTTTTGTCCAGGCCTTCCCATTGCTCTGAGCCCATGGGAAGGGAGCTGAGCTTCCCAGCTCCCCACCCTGGCTCTGCTCAGCTCCTGACCACATCTGGCCTTTCTGCAGCAGGAACCAAAGGTCCTGGAAACAGCATTGGAAGCCCTTCCTCTGATCCAGACGGGGCTCCTGCTGGGAAGCTCCACCATGGAGGAATCCACAGTAACTGTGGTGTCTCCTGTGCTCAGCACCACCCTCAGCAGGTACCAGTCTCCTCTCTCCTAGGCACTGAAGAAGGGGGGGGGGGGCTTGCTCAGGGCAGCTGGGGAACTGAATGAATTGTTTGGTTGCCAATTACCTATTGGAATCCTTTTGGTACACAGAGTAAGACATTTTTCAGAGAATGCATCTTGGTTAGGGGACAGACTTTTATGAGTTACAATCTCACACACAGGGATGTTTGTACCGTAGTTAAGATAAATAATAAAGGAGTCTATTACATTATTTTAAAAATTATTACTACATTTATAACCCACTTTTTCTCCAAAAAGCTCAGGATAGCTCACAGACTTCTCCTTTTTCCCATCTTATTCTCATAACTACCCTGTGAGGTAGTTTGGGGCTGAGAGATAGTGACTGGCCCAAAGTCACCCATTGGGTTTCATGGCTGAGAGGGGATTTGAACCCTGGTCTCCCACGTCCGTGTCTCGCACTCTAACCACATAGCTGGATAGAAAAGTTCCAAGTTCTAGCCTAACAAGTCTGTACTAGAGCATGGTAGCCATGCTGGCTCCTGTCTTATCTCAGAGGATAATTCTTCTTGGAGAGAGAAATGTGAGAAGAGCAGGAAGTTGTGAAACAGAGTGCAGCCTGAGAATATCAAAAGAGATAGAGAGGTGAGCTGAAGAGGTTAATGACACAAAGGTAGTCTGGGAATCTGGAGGTCTCGAACTCTGTTCTATCTGTCCTAACCTACGCAAGACCCCTCTTCTGAAAATGGAGTTGCACTCAAACTTTCAACTGTAACCCCTCTCCCCACTCCCTACCAGGTGTGACAAAGCCTCCCTGCCCCATGCCTCCTTCCACCTGCTTCAGCCAAGGGGCCTGAACGTAACCTTCCCATCCAGCTCTGCCCTGGAGCCGGTTCTGAGCCAGCACCCTCAAGTACAAGTCCAGGTAAGGTGGCAGTGGCTTGCTGCCCACTGGGTCCTTGTAGGGAGACATAGTGCAGGGCTGGCAGGGCGTGGAGGTGGGGCAGAGGGCACCCCCACAGCTCGCTTTGCTCTCATCTTCACTCTAGGTGGCCTCCTTTGCATTCAATCCTTTCCGGCACCTGGATGGGAAGCCGATCAAAAGGACGGCAAGTATCGCTCTCATGGCCAGTGAGAAGTCCATCGGTGTCCACAATCTTACAGAGGAAATAGAGGTGAGAATGGATACTGTACTGGGACGTTCTCTCATCAGGGGGACTCTTCTCTCAGCACCCAAGTGGCATGGAGAAGCAGCGCTGTCCAAGGTCCAGCTCTGGATCAGAGATAAGCACTTTGTGCTGTATGGCCTGATGGGAGACAATATGTGCTCAAGGACCAGTGGGGGGACGGACGGACTGCAGGGCTGACCATAGGCATTCTGTCTGCTTCCAGATTGGGCTCAGTGCTGAGGCTAGTGCTGAGGCCCCTCACACTCACTTGACTGACAACGTCAGGAACTTTGACATTGTGGTAAACATCACATCAGTAGAGGATGCCCTGCTAGTATCGGTGGAATCCAGCACAGTGGTCCAGATCACCTTGCACCTGGGCCTCCAACCTGAGCCCAACAAGAACAGCAGCCTCCTCAACACCACCCTGCCCAGCAGCGGATGGCAAGAGGGTGAGGACTTGTTAGAAGGAAGCTAGAGGGCAGGTGCTGCTTTGGGACTTCCTATTGGAGCATCTGACTGACCTGTAGGAGAATAGTGCTGGACTAGAATGGCCATTGGCCTGATGCAGCAGGTTCTTCTTATGCTCATAAATACAACACAATGCTGCATGTATCCCCTTAAAAGTAAGTCTCATTGGAGTTCAGTGAGGTAACTCTCAGGTAAGTGGGCATAGCTTTGAGGCGTTAACTTCACCGGCTGTTCTGGGTTTCAGCCATAAGACATGACCTGTATGGCAGGCTTCCTCAAACTCGGCCCTCCAGATGTTTTGAGACTACAATTCCCATCATCCCTGACCACTGGTCCTGCTAGCTAGGGATCATGGGAGTTGTAGGCCAAAAACATCTGGAGGGCTGAGTTTGAGGAAGCCTGCTATATGGGAACAATTTACCTCTATAAATAAAAAGGGAAAGTTGCAAAAGTATACAGATTGAATCAGCTGTGTTTCAATTATTTAATTGCCCATTAAATTCATTTAATTGCAAATTAACATGGTGTAGTGGTCAGATTTGCACTGTGGGAAACATCAATGGGAAATTTGATTTAAATTGCTTAGTTAAATCAGCCCGTTTCTTCATTTACATAATTGACCAAACCACTTTGATTTAATCCTGTGCACCTGGGAGTAGGCATAGAGGGAGGGGCTTGAGGAGCTGGGGCCAGGCAGGACTGTGTCCCCCAGTGGGGGAAGGTGTGGGTGAGGTCAGTGGGTGTGGTCCCTCTCTGCTCTCTTTGACTCACTGCTCTTGCTTCAGAGGGTACCTACACATGGGTGATTCCTCCAGAGGAGCTGCAGCATCATGGCCTGGGCACCTACTACATCTCTGCAGAGGTGGCTCCCCTCTCTCAGGGCCCCTGGAACCTCTCCATTCACACCATCATCTCTGGATGCTACTACTGGTCCAGCCAGCATCAGGCCTGGAGAAGTGATGGATGTCGGGTATGCAGTAGGGTCAACCAGGCCAGAGGGCTGCAGGGCAGGCAAGCAAGCCTTTGCTTCCATGCTGGGAGAAAAAAAACGTAGGCCGGAATGTCATGGGGAACCAAATGGAGCAGAACTATTGGGACCTCATCCTCCTGTGTTGGTTTCTAATGCATCAGTGCTTCCCTCCCAGGTGGGCTCCCAAAGCACCCTCCACAGCACCCAGTGCTTGTGCAACCACCTCACCTTCTTTGGGTGCGTCGCCTTGGTCCTGCCACACCTGATTGACCTTCACAACACTGCAAAGCTCCTGAGCACCGTGGGCCAGAACCCTTCTGGGCTGGCCTTGCTAAGCAGCTTGTTGCTGGGCTATGGAGCTGCCCTCGTTTGGGCTCGATGGAGACAGAGAACGGATGTTAAGAAGGTGAGGGGAAAGGGCAAGCAAAAGATTTATGATGGTGGTTTGGGGTTATTAGCATTTGCAGGCCAGAGACACCCACCCCCCATCTGCCCTCATTCAGGCCCTTCTTGTCTGATGTGCTGAAATGAGGAACAATGAAAGTTTTTCATTGGAAATGCAAACGGGTCATGAGAGAAGACATTTTACACCGTCTTTTTAGGGTATGAGATATTTATCCAGCAAACAGCTGAGAGCCAGACACCCTGGAAAAGCCGACTTGCTGAAGTGGGGCTTGGCCATTTCTAGGGCCACCCACCCCATGTGTGTCTCTCCCCCCTCCAGGTGAAGGTCACAATCCTAGCAGATAATGAGGCCACCGCCTGCTTCCCTTACCTGGTGCAAGTCTTCACAGGCTACCGCCGAGGGGCTGGGACCTCTGCTAAGGTACGGGAGGGTCTTACTTCCCTGCAGGCCCACTTTGTACTGCTGATGGTACAAGTGCTGCCCATCAAGTTCCGTGACCTCGGGCACCTGCCCACAGAATCTGGGCTGAGTCTGGCAGATCTCTCCCTATCAGGGAGTAGGTGTGTGGGGTGCAGGCTTCTGTGTGACTGGCTGCATGCAAAAGCCTGTCTTTGATGACATCCTTCATGTGCTCCCTGCTTGGGCAAGGAACTGAGGAAAGGAAGCAATCCATGAACCCCACCCAGCACCCGCCCTCTTTTCCCTTTCCTTGATTGACCCCTTCTCCCTCCTTGGCTTGAGGTTATCCTGACCCTCTATGGGGCAGAGGGCCGGAGTGAGCCACACCTGCTACAGCACCCCCAGGGGCCCTCCTTTGAGCGAGGTGGGCGGGATGCCTTCCTCCTTGCCACTCAGAAGTCCCTGGGCAACCTCCACGCCATCCGCCTCTGGCACGACAACACTGGGCCCAACCCCAGCTGGTAAGTCCATGGCCCAGCGAGGGCTGAGGGTGGGGGCCAAGAGGGTGGGGTTAGAGTGAACCAGACAGCAACTGGGATGCCATGCAAAGAGGAGGTTGGAAGCACACGACTGGCGTGGGAGAGTCCGTTGGCAGCACCAGACCTTATCAGATGCTAGTAGGCGAAGGGACACTGCAGCTGGCATACCTAGTCCTCCCATGCCACGGGGTTGTGCTGCCAGGACCTGGACACATGCAGAATTCCCAGGTCCTCAAAGATACCTCCTTTCAAGCCTATGCTGAAGAAATTCACAATATCCCTGTCCAACTGTAGCAAAACTAGCATCAGGTCAGTTGGACATTCCAGGAGGACGATGGAACTGTGGCATGTCTTGTCCCACCCAAGGTTCATGCTCACCATGTTAAAGGCCACCTTTGGCTCCAGAGGCCACATTGTCATGTCAAATAATGCATATGACCCACTTTTGGTCTGAACCCCCAAACATAAAGGATACATCAGGGAGGGAATACGCTTCCATCTCCAGTCTTTTCCCAAAGCTACTGGGCAAAGAATGCTTTATGTATAGGTTAACTTGGAGCAAAGCTTCCCTTGTGCTTGAAGGAAGCCACATGCAGCACTCTGCTTTGGCAAGGTAATGAGGGCAGAAGGAAAAGATCCCCACTGCTTCCCTTTAACCTGCAGCTCTTGAGTGATGGGGGAGTGGGGGCAGATCCCTTGGCTGCAGCTAATGGGCACCACATGACTGCTTGGCAGTGCCACCCATGTGTGGGCAAACGACTGAAAGGCCTGAGCCTCCTGCAGGTTTGTGAGGCGGTTGGTTGTCTGTGACCTGTCTGCCAAGAAGAAGTGGCATTTCCTGTGTGACTCTTGGCTGGCAGCTGACCTGGATGACGGCCATGTGGATAAAGTCTTTGCTGCTGCCTCCGAGAGGGATCTCCTGTCCTTCAGGTAAATATGAGCCCCACCCACCCACCTCCTGCCAGTTTGTGGCATCTCTGGAATGTGTTTTTGCCCTTGGGGTTTTTCTGCCCCTGATCTACCCAACAGGTACCTAGCCTTTGACTGAATTATGCTAAGAACACCTGTGTGAAAAAGCAATATGCAGACATCAAGAAATAAAAGTCGGAACGGCAGGCTTTGTCCCAGAATCTGCTTGGAATGACGAATCTCAGACCCAGTGAAGAAAGTTCCTTTGACTATACACAGAGAGGGCCTTTCTCTCCCACCCATCTGGGAGTTGGGTCTTCCTTCCAGGTCAGAGAGTATGATGCAGCTTCCAGCTCCTCTCCATTCAGAAATTATGTGCAGCAGGAAAGGTCCCACCCTGCTCCTGGCCCTTGACCCTCTCTGGCTCAGCCCCCACCAAATACATCCCTTATCCCACTTCACCAGGTACCAGTTCTGGTCAGGGCTGGTGGACAAATTGACGCAGGAGCACCTGTGGCTGTCGGTGGTGACCTGCTCGCCCTGGAGCCCCTTCACCCGTGTCCAGAGGCTCTCCTGCTGCCTGGCCCTCCTCTGCTGCACCTTCCTCATCAACATCATGTTCTGGAGAAAAGAGGCAGGGTCCAGAAGCCCTGAGGCTGGTGAGTCGGCTGCCAGCTGGAGACTAGCATAGCCAGTGCCTTTCCTTGTCCCCTGCCCCAACATGATGCAGGTGGGCGCTGGGCTGGGGGCAGGTGAATGGGTGGGGTAGGGAAGAGGCTGGCTTCCCACCACTTGCCATGGCTCACAGCCCCCAAGGCAGAGCCCTAAAGGGTCCTGTATTTTTGCTCCTGTCCCCATGCTCCACCTTCCATGCATAGGGCTTATGTGTCTCTAAGTAGCAATGAGGATTCTAAGCTTCACAATGGAGCTGGGAGTCCCCCTCTGCACCCCGCCCAGCATTTTTGGCATCGAAACTGCCTCAGCCACAGAAGTGATCCTTTCAGCCACCCCCTCCTCCTGACTGAAGGTCTCTGTCTGCCCCTCCTCTGCCCCCCCCCGCTCCCGAGACAGGGCCTTTTATGGTGACTTGGCACGAGCTGCTAGTGAGTGTGGAAACAGCCATCTTCCTAATGCCAGTGAGCCTACTGATCAGCCACATCTTCCAGCTGGTCCAGCCCCCAGCCCCAAAGCCTCCGGCTGCCAGCCCTGAACTCCTGCAGACTGTGATGCCCCCCAAGCAGGTGATGCCCATCACACGAGTCAAGCAGGTGAGACCCCCTCCTCACAAGTCCCTCCAGTCAGCAAGAGGTTCTGAGCGGTCAGCCTCCACCCTGATGGGTGCTTGGCATTCTTGCCCTGCTCTCTCCATTGCAGGAGCTGGAGGAGACCCTGGGCTTCCTCTACAAGAACAGCCTCTGCCAGTGCAGAGCCATGGACAAGTTCCCTGGGACTTCTGAGCAAGTACCAGAGCTTGTGGCTGCTCTGTGTGACCTCATTGAGTCCCACCTCCATCACCAGAAGGACCTGGAAGGTCCCCCTCAAGGTAAGAGTAGCTTGTCTTGGCAACGGATGCAAACACAACTCCCTTCCTCTCAGACAGAGAGTGTGCCACCCTTCCTCATGCTCTGTGCACCAGTTTGTACCTTTGGGGAGCTGAGCAACCCTTGACTCAATTGGAAAGAAGAGGGGGAATTAAGGCTCTGTAGGGTGAGAGTGATGCCTCTTTGTACTTGTTTCCAGAGAGGCGCTTCAACCTCCACAGCTACCTGAGCCATGTGCTGAATGACTTGGGGACTCAGCTCTGCAGCCTGGATTTGTGCAGCTTTCCTAACCCCTATGACCACCTGCATGCAGTGGACCAACTACGGAGAGTCCAGCAGCACCTAGAGCAGCAGCAGGCCCAGCCCTGGCCCAGCACTGAGGGGCCTGGCAGGTAGCCCCCATTTGGAAGCTCCCCTCATCTATCTCTTCCCCACTCTCCTGGCCCCATTTCCTGGTAACATTATGCAGAGATTGCTCCAAACCCAAAATAGTACTTGGGGAACAAGATCCTCATTTGTAAGCTGCTGTGTGGCATCTACTGTACACACCCTACATATGTATACAAAGAAACACACCTAGCTAAGGTCAAAGTTCCTTCCATGAAATAGCTTGCAGGAAGAAACTAACCAGATATCTTCACACTCCAGGGAATGCCTTCAGGGGCTGGGCGAGGAGGCAGGTCACAGTTACAGGAGATAGAAGCTGCCCCCCCCCAGGACTCACCAGTGAGAATGGGGGTCGCATATGCAGCAGAGTGTTCATATGTTACCCAGAAACAGAGTGAGGCAACAGTCCAAGGCCACCACCGCAGTCAAGTTCAGGCAAGGTACAATGCAGCAAGGCAGGGCGATGAGAATCAGGAAATAAGGCACCAGAGACCTGTATTATTTCCTGCAACTAGAAGGCTCACTAGGGAGGCTTTATATGGTACTCTTGTCTCCTAAACTACACTCATCCACAGCCATTGACTGCTTCCTCACAAGCAGACTGCTGCCTCTGATTCCAGAGACTGGCAGGGGGAGCTGTTCCACCCCCTGTTCTGACAGTTCCAGGAGTTTTTCATCAGGTACTAACCTGGAGGGCCCCTGGATCTATAGGGTATCTGGTTCATCTTCAGAGGACTCTGTGTCTGGTCCCATGTCACACTCAGACCCAAAGCCAGCCAGTTTTCCCAACCCACCCAATAATGGTCTTTTTCTTAACTGCCTATTGCTTTTTCTGCTTGGTCTGTGGGACATTTCCCCTCCCCACTGCACAGTTCCCTCCCTCCACTGGTGTTCCCAAAGGCTGAGGTGCCATTTATTCTCCTGTCTCTGTGTCTCAGGTCCACCGGGCCCAGGAGCGAGCTCAGCAGTTTCCCACTTGAAGACCCTGACAAGGAGAGGCCGCCGTTCTCCCACTGTCTCCCCGGGAGATTCAGCTTTGCCTGCTGGCTCACAGTGGGGAGCATCAGCCTGGTTTCGGCCTTCTTCACAGTGCTCTACAGCCTAGAAATGAGCAGGGACGAGGCTGGGCACTGGGCCGTCAACATCCTGCTCTCAGTGCTACAGAACATCTTTGTAATGCAGCCCCTGAAGGTAACCTGGTCTTATCTGGAGTGCAGCTAACCTCTCCCCACACCCTTGCCAGACCCAGAATGTCCCCTCTTCTCCCTGCCTCTACAAATGTCTTTGGTGTTCTGTGATTCTGCAGCAACACTGCAGGGTCAGAGCTCTGCAAGGATCCTCAGACTCCACATAAGTCCAGACTCTGGGTTTAATGCTTGTCCATCTCTCCCCCAATCCGCACTGGTAATGGGTATAATGTTACTAACCATTCCATTTGTGGTGGGGCCCCTCCTGCATATTCTGCTAAGAGGGGCCCCAGACACCTGCCCTGTGGGGCTCCCCAATGGCAACCCTGTTCTCTCTCCTTCCCAGGTGTTGGCTCTGACCTTCCTCTTCTCACTGCTGCACAAGAGGGAGTTGTGGAAGGACAAGGGACAGGAGCAGCAGCTCTGGTGGGCCCTGGGCCTTGTCACAGGTAATTCAAGCTCTCCAAACCCCCCTCCCTGCGCCTCCATCTGCAGTGCTTGATAGGGCATCTGCCTGAGTGGCCTCTGACCAAAGAGGGCCTTTTTCCTCTTGCTTGGGACTTACTCCAGCTTTCCTCTCCCTCTAGCAAGGGGCCTACAACTGGAAGCTTATGGGCAGAGAGACTGGGCAGACCCAGCTTACAGACCCCCTGCCCTCCAGCCAATGGTGCGGCCAAAGGAACGAGCCTTGAAAGAGAAGAAGTTGTACTCCTTGATCAGAGAGATTGCAGGTGAGACCAGGCACGAAGGCCAGTAAGGGTGTGGATGGGTTGTGCAACACTTCCTGCTCCCTCCCCACACCAAGCAGGGGTGAAATATGCTCAGCAATCACACTCCTAAGCATCAGTGGTTAGGGAAGCAAGCAAGACAGAGAATGATACTGAGGCCAAGGTCAGAATGGTGGGAGCGGCAGTTGCCTCTAGGAACACAGGAAGAAACTGCCACATACCATGTCAGAACATTGGGCTTACCTTACATTTTCATCAAAAAATTGCTTTGCACAGGTAACTACCATAGAGTTATCAAAATTTTCAAAAGTAGGGGGTCCATGGCTTGGCTTTTGAAAAATAGGGGGTCCTCAGTACTGTAATTAGCTAATTGGGAACCACTGCTATAAACCACAATGTATACATAACTCAGTGGGTGCAGAATCTGCTCAGGACAAATCTTCAGATGTAATTTGCAACCTTTAAACCACCAGCAGGGAACATCATACCGAGGGGCATAGAGAGGGGGGTGCGGTCTGCCCCATGTGTCATCTCTGAAGGGGTGACAAAATGGCGCACGCGGGAGGGTGGCACTTACCGTGGGGCCTGGCCTGCAGCACGCCCAAGCCATGCGTCTCTCCTGGGAGTGAGGCGGTGGCTTGGGGCCCTGTGCTGCCTGAAATGGCAGCGTGGGGCTTGCGTCCACCAGGCGGACTCAATGGACAGATCACTACGCTGCCGCCCCCCTGCTCCTGCCGCTCCAGGTGCCGGAGCAGCTAGCTACGCCCGGTCATACCTGCAGCGGGCGGGTTGCTTAGACCTGGAAGGGGTTATAATTTGGCCTGTGAGGTTGTTCCCCCCACGTCTTCTGGCTGTAGGGATGCAAAATCCAACAGGACAAACTGTTTTAATCCACTTTCCTTTTCTGACACCCAGTGCAGCTTGTGTTCCTGGCTGTGCTGATGGTCCTCAGCTATACTGAGAGAAGCCCCAATGAGTTCTACTTTAACAACGCCCTCCAGAAGACCTTCACATCCTACCTGGAAGACATCCTTACTCCAGAGGAGTTGTACAGGTGGATCAGGGTGATTCTGCTGCCTGGCCTCCATGGCGATTCTGAAGGTGAGCAGCACAAGGAGCAGAGATAAAAGAGACATCTTTCTGTATACAGGCAGCCCTCTGCTTATGGGCATTCTACTTGTGTGTGACTGCTTTTATGCGGGTCACCACAAAACGAATGACTGAATAAATTGAAACAGTGTGCCTTCCCTTGCTCAGGGCTGCTGCCTGGAAGTCTCTTTTTGCTGCTCACTCGCTGCAATGGGAGGGATTGTGGGGAAGGCTCAAGGCAGCAGCCTCAAGTGAGGGAAGGTGTGCCGGGCAGTGGCCCCAGCAGCACACACTGTATAAAAGATAAAAAACATGGCCTCTTTAGGCTTTTTCAGTGTTGCCAAAGCTGAAACCTGAAAGTTGCCCAGCTTTTCACATCTGTACAAACAGGTGTGTGTCTGTGTGTTTTGCTTCTAAGCAGCACATTTGTCCTCTCTCTCAATCTTCCAGGTTTGGCCATGGATGGAAACTCTTTCCTTGTGGGCAGCGTGCGGCTACGGCAGATCCGAGCCACAGGAGCCCCACCAAAGCCAGGGCCAGCTTTTCTCCCACTCCAAGAGGGAAAGCAGGGTCCCACGGCCAGCTGGGGGCCTCCTGCTGCAGGTGGGAGAGGTCAGGCGAGTGCCTGGGTCTTCCAGAATGAGAGCACCCTGCAAGAGTACCCCATCTGGGGGAAGTTTGCTCTCTATCCGGGAAGCGGCTACCTGGCAAACCTTGGCAGAAACAAAAGCTACGCCTGGAGGTATGTGGACTGAGGGAGCTGCAGAACAGGCATCAGGTACTGAAAGCTCCAGGGGCTCTTTCTGGGCAGGTGTATCTCAGTCTCTGCCCACTATCTCCTGATCTGGTGAAGCTGTGGAAGAGGGTAGGTGAAAGCTAAAGACCCACAGTCCTGGCTAACAGTAGTGAATATGGCACTGCTACTGAAGTCTGGCAGGTGGTACTTGGGGGAGAACTGATCAACTGGGCAGGGCATGCAATAGTAAACTAGAGTTGTGTTTCTCTTCCCCTGCCGCCAGTAGATTTAGGTACAGCCCTTAGAATTCTCTCCCACTGCAAGGTGGATACACAATACAACTTTTTTCTGCACCATTCCCACCAGAACCCTTCGCTATCTGGAACGGAACAACTGGCTGGACAAAAGCACACGAGTCGTCTTCATTGAGTTTGTTGTCTACAATGCAAATGTCAACCTCTTCTGCGCAGTCACGCTCGTCTTGGAGGCCAATGGGATAGGCAAGAGCGTGTAGTAGAGACAAAGGGGGCCTAGCCCTGCAATGGGCCTCAGAGGCAGGATGGCTGTCCTGGGGCTGTTGGGGAGGGAGGAGGAGGAGAAAAGGCGTTCCCTCTCCCTGGGAGCCAGCCTTGCTTGCAGCCTCCATGCTTGACCCTGTGCCTGTTTCTGTGGCAGGGGCCTTGTTCAGCAAATCGGAGCTGCAAATTCTGCGCCTCTATCCAGACCTCCAGCTCGTCCTCCAATTTATCTGTGCCCAGATCACCTTTCTCCTGCTCATACTATATTACATCTTTGTGCAGGTGAGCAGGGCCTCTGTGAGGCAGCTTAGTTTCCTTAGCCTAGCACCCTCTGGATATTGCTGGACTACAACTTCCATCAGCTTTAGACAGCACTCTCAAGGTGCCTAGGGTTAGTGGGAGGTATCAGCCAGTACCAGCTCAGGGGAGCTGAGATGTAGAACCTGCGGTGGGCCCTCTGGGTGCTGCTAGGCTCCCATTATTCCTGACCATTGCCATTGGCTGCCTAGAGCAGTTGGGCATTTGGATTCCAGCAACACCTGGAGTGCCGCAGGAGTGTCATCCCACCCTTGTTTTAGGGCAGTGTCAACCTTGGGTCCCCAGATGTTGTTGGACTATAACTCCCATCATCCCTGAGCTCTGGCCTTGCTAGCTAGGAACGATGGGAGTTGTAGGCCAAAAGCATCTGGGGACCCAAGGTTGAGAAAGGCTGTTTTAGAGGGTGGTGGTTTGTGGAGGTTGCTGTATTGCCAGAGAAAGAGCATCACACCACCACTGCTCCTTCCACTTGCATTCCCCCCCAAAAAAAACATGTGGCTGCCTGAGTCAAGCCTGCTTCTTCCATGGGGCCAGCAGGGCCGGCAGTTGAAGCAGCAGAAGTGGAAGTACTTCAGCAGCAAGAGAAACCTGCTGGATGCCAGCACCATCCTCATAAGTGTGGCAGCTATTGGCCTTTATGTGAAGAGGCGCGTGCTGGCAGAAGGCATCCTGAAGCAGCATCGCCAAGACCGCAACAAGTGAGTGTCTACCATCCGAAACAAGGGGCAGGGGCAGGGGCAGGCCCCCACTCAGCAGAGGCGGCTTTCACACACCCTAAAGCAAATCTCCCTCCACACCCCTGCCAGGTTCATCAGCTTCTATGAGATGGTGGAAGTTGACTCTGCTCTGACATACCTCATTGCTTTTCTGGTGGCCTTGACAACCATCAAGCTGTGGAACCTCCTGCGCCTAAATCCCAGAATGCACCTCATCACACAGACACTGCAGAAAGCCTGGGATGAGGTCCTGGGCTTCCTGCTCACACTTCTGGTGCTACTTGTGGGTTACGCCATTGTGGTAAGAAGAGACCTGCCAACTGCAGGGAAACCAATCAAGGGCGGAGGGAAGAGCCCCCCCTTCCTGTGTCCTTATACTCCTCCCCCTACATCACCTTCACTCTCTTGCCATCAGTGCAACCTCATGTTTGGATGGAGCGTAGATGACTACAAGACCTTCTTTAACTCAGCTGTGACCATCGTAGGGCTTCTCATTGGAATCTTTAATTATGAAGAGGTGAGTGCCATGCAGCCCCACTTTAGGCCGAGGCACACTGCCAGGCTGCCCTTCCAGGACACCACAGATCGCAACAGACCCCCAGCCCCATTCAGCACCCAGAGAGACCTGCATGGATTTCAGCTTTCTGGGTCTAGAATGCCATGCTTCCCTGTGCCCTGCAAAGCACAGCACGGCCAACAGCTCTCTGCTATGTGCATATGTAGACACAGGGGACATAACTGTGCTCTTCATGCTTAGGTCATTGCTGTGGACCCCGTGTTTGGCGCTGTGCTGATTGTAACCAGCGTCATCTCCATGGTGTTTGTGATCATCAACCTGTTTGTCTCTGCCCTTTTGACGACCTTCAGTCGGGAGATGAAGGCTGCCAAGGTAGGTGTAAGCCCAAGCAGCTGGTGCTGCTCATCACCAGCCACCAGCTAAGCTTCAAGCAATTAAGCCTTCATGAGAAGCTGCTTGTGCCGCAGCCACCCCTCAGGATCCGAGTTCACATATAAGGCATCTCTCTCTCTCTCTCTCTCTCTCCTGGTTCATCACAACAGGCCAGCAAGGAGGAATCCATGTTGCAGCTGATTCAACTGAAGATTTCCACCTTGTTTGGAATCAAGAAACAGCTGCGCATCCCAGCAGCTTCCCGAAAGGAGCCACAGGACTGAAGTGGCATCATCCCACCTCCCCATTTGGACAGCTCTTTTCTATTCTAAAATGGGAAGGGTCACCATTTTCCAAGTATCACTAACGTATATGCTATCTTTAAGAATATCAGAGGTCAGCTGGGCTGGCAAGAAAATCTATAGGGCTTTTCTCCCACTTTTAAGCTGCCCCTCCCACTCTTCAGCTAATTTACCATGTGATCTTGACTCAACATTACCTCATGCTACATCCTACTTCCTTTATCCTTGACACGCCTTTGAGTTGTTGGGACTAACCAAGGCAGAACAAATCTGACTGCCCAGAAATCCCCTGCTGCAGCGCTGCAGGTTGAAGAGCAAAGCCAATCTTACTGGCTTCCAGCCCAAAGGCCGGTCAAGTCCCTAAACAGCAGGAGCCAGTTTCTTCTCTGCCCAAAGAGGCAGAGCAAAGGAGGGCTGTTCTTATTTATAACCAATCCCAAATACTCAGTGGTGCACATCAATTAAGCCTTACAATCAATTTATTTTTCATGTCGCTGAGGAACTCTTTACCTATTGCAGGGCTTAACCCCTGAGGAGACAAACAGGGAATTGTAGATTATACTCCTCTACCCAGCCACAGATTTGAAGAACTCATATGACAAAGGTGGGTCTGTTGAGATGCACAAAGGATACACTGTTTCAAGGTGAACCAGAGGGAGGAGATAGAAGGGTGGGTGGGGAAGAAGAGTGACTATTGCCCCTCCCCACCCAGAGAGCTCAGTTTGCCCAATGGGAGAGATCAAATCCATGAAAGGAATCCAATCCTGCCTTTCCTTAAAGGCAGCCAACCTCCAAGATGCAAGGATCCTTAAGCAGCCCTTACCTTAATCCAGAGGGGACCCTTCAGCCTGGCCCAAGCAGAAAGCACTCGTCCCCCTGCTCCAACCTGTAAAGGTCAGCATAAATCCTACAAGGGCTAATTTCTCAAGAATGATAGCTTGACAGTTCTATCACATCACTGCAGAGAAGGACAGCTGCTTCAGCACCCAGGCACTTCCCCGTGCCCTGCAGGACAGGTGGCCCGCTCTTCTGAAGCTGCCCCTGCTGCCACCAACCACAATGTCTTGTGGGAAGCAAGTCTAAAGGGAGCCTCATAAATTCGCCTGTGGGCGGTGGTTGTGGGCTGCACTGCAGATCCTCAGGTGTGCGATCCAAACTGATAGGACTTGTTCCAAAATATAACTGCGAAGCCAAAGTAAAGGCAACACATTTGCATGCTCCTTTTTGCCAATATTTCCCCTTCCCTCAATAAATAGTACTCCTTGTTTGACTGGAAGTGTGACTGTCAGTCTGAAGGAATAGCCATGATAAGAACTGGTGGCAGCTGCCCCTCCATGTTGTAAACATACCATGCCTCCTTTGCTTCCCCTCCACCACTGCCAGAAGCCAGGAAATATTATGTTTCACTTGAGACAGATCCAGTCAAGGCTATTCCTCAACTTTATTTAGAATAGAGAAGATACAAACCAATCAAATTGTCCCAGAAAAGCCACATGAAAGAGTTACATACAGAGTGTTACATGGGAGAGCTGAGGTTGGCTGCTGGCACTGCAGCTGGTCTGTAAGAGCAGCAGAAGTTGCTGGATGTGTTGTTGCTGCTGCTGTCACCACCACCACCCATGGCTTTGCCCTATAGGCAAGGGAAGAGGCTAGAGAACCAGGAGTGATGGCACATGTCAAGCAATGGCCCTGAACCCAGCCTGATGCAGAGCCACGTTAAGGCAGAACTGGGCTCACTCAAAGCTAGGAAAATGTGCCTGCTGCTCTGCAAGCCAGAGGCAGGAGGATCACTGAGCCACAAGGAGTGTAGAGTGGTCAACTCCTGTGCCCCACAGCATCCCTCCCCAAAGGAAAGTCATAATGGCCCCGGAGGGCTCCCTGAGAACGCGGCAGGCAAAACAAAGCTATCAGGGGCCCAGAGCAGCTCCCCTTCCACAGCACATGCCTGGAGGGGGGGGCGCGCTTCTGTCCAACTACGTTGCCCAGAATCTTCAGGTTGGTGTCCCTACACCACTGTCTGTCCAAATGAGAGGCCACCTACATCACTCCCTTTCCCCTCTAATGCCCGGCTGCAGACTGCAGAGCAATGCATTTGGAGGGATTGTTCCTGCTCCCATCTCAAAGAGGCTGTGCAGTCCCCCACTCCTGGAGCAGAATGTCAGAAAAGCAGTGGCATTTGGTGTAAGTACAGAAGGAAGAAAGGCCAAGCGGAGGAAGAGGAACAAGCACTTGGCCGTGCTAAGAGGGAAGGAGGAGGCAGCAATCAGGCCCATCGGCCCCCTGTTCAGGGGCTCTTTTTAAGTTTTCTTCTTCAGTTCCTCAAACCTTCGAGAGAGGTCATCGAAGTCAATGTCTTCTGAGGCGGAAGTGTTGGCACCAGCAGAAGCGGCAGGCAGCGTGTCTGGCACAGATGGCAACTCTGGCAGCACAAAATTATCGCCCGAACTAGGAACTGCAGCTGGTGGCCTCCCCCTCGGCTGTGGCTTTGGGGCTGGTCCTGCAGCAGACAAGAGTGACTGGTTACAAGCAGTGGGCAGGCTCAAGGCAGCGAAAACAGTAGTCTACCTAACAGTAGTAGGGGCAGGGGTAGGACCATTCTTCTTTTTGCTGTACTACAGTTAGTATATGTCCTGCAGAAGTGAGCACTTGCTGCACTTCAGTTGAGCCTTGCAGCTCCTACCAGTTGTTAAAGGGGCCCAAGCTCTCTGCCATGAAGAGTCCCAGTCTCTGCCCCAACACAGACACACATGGGCACATGCTTACCTCAGCAACTCAAGAGCGAACACAAGAGTGAAGGGGACCAACAATAAACACCAGCTTTCCCCTGACATCACCACCTCCCTCCCTCCTCACTGCCTTGCCAGCTCCACAGCCTCCCTCTCCGGCCCTTCACTCACCGGTCATTTGTGGGGATGGCAATTCCTTGTCAGCACCCATGTCATCAATCTGAAACAGAAAAAAGCTGGCTTTGCATGGAGCACCCCACACAGAACCACCACCTGACAACTCCCTAGAGGCCTACATGCACAGACGAAGCACCATATCTGGTGCTTCCATCTTCTTCATGCAGCCTGACCAGACAGCAGAAGGAAGAAGGAAATGAGGGATCTGGAGGAGGAAGCAGTGGTGGTGAGCCTGGCCTGGTGGTGCCATAGGTGAGGGAGAGCTGCTCAGCATGGCTGACTACCTGACTAGCAAGCGGCCCTGGCTATGTCCCCCAAGGATGGCCTGACGGTGCAGTAGCTCTTCACCATCGCTGGCGGTCTCACCTTCAACCTGACATGAAGCACCACCACCAGCAACCACAGAAGTCTGGAGAGCAGTAGCTGAACAAGCAAAAGGGCATGAAGGTGGACACATCCCCATTTCCACACTCTCTAGCTGCTCAGCCCACCCCCACATCTCATCCTCTACCCCTGCTGGTCAATGTCCTCCGCTCATGCTTTCCATGGGCAGCAGCCTGGTCTCTGAGACCAAGGTGACCTCTGAGTCACTGCCTGCAAGCTCATCCAGGCTGCTGAGATCATGCTAAGCTCCCTTGGTATCTTTATCACAGCCCCTCCCTCCTGCCTGGTAGACTCAAGTAGCTGCCCTGCTCGATTCCCTCAGCGGCTGCCTCCTCTACCACCACAATGTCAACCAAGGTGCGGCTGAAGAAGCTGGAGCAGCTCCTGGTGGACAGGCTACAGGGCCACTGCTGGACCTCCTGGTCGTCCTCTAAACCAAGTGCAGTTGCCACTCGCTGCTCCAGAGGGACAGGCTTGTCTTGGACTTCCTCAAGTGGGAATGGGACTCCTGATTATTGAAAGTGACCTGGGCAAGTTTCTCCTCAACAATGCCTAGGCAGTCAACATCCACCTTACCACTGGCGGTAGGCCTAAGAGCCCCATCATCTCCACCATGGCCCACGACTCGAGGACCCCAGCCAGGGCAACATCTGGCATTATGTGCATTTATGTGTATTATAATGAACTGAACAGAGTGAAAGATTATGAGTCATGGGGGTACAGAGACTGTGTGAATGAACTTAGTGCTTAGCTTATATTTTTAATTGCTATTTTGTTAATGTTTTTAATATTGTTTTATAGATTCTAAATGCCGAATTGATTTGTTAATCACATGACTTGCTGTAATTGTGAGGTTTAGCTTATTTTTTAGTTGCTGTTTTGTTGCCACTGTTTTACTGATGTTTTATTGATAATTTGTTGATTATTTTATATGATGTATGCTGTATTTGCGACATGCTAGTATGTTTTATTATGTTATGGCTATTTATTGTTTGTAAGCTGCTTTGAGATGAAAAGCAACATAGAATGAATGAATGAAAAGCAACATAGAAATGCAATAAATCAAAATCATATCAAAAGTGCATGAAGTTTGCTGCAAGCCCAAATCCAGTGGATGGCAACTCCTCAGTCAGTCCAAGTGGGAAGGCCTGCCAATACCCAGCACTAGACTAGGGACAGCAACAGTCCCAGCAGAGAGGACTTGCCCTCCCAGCAATTCAGCTTTTGTTTTTCATCAGCAGTACTTACAGACTCGTATGTTGGAGGTGTTGCTGGAATCTGAGGTGGGTGAAGGCTGGTGAAAGGCTGGTAGGTGCCCACCGGTAGCCCGTTGAAGTGCTCCTAAAGGGAGAAATTGTTAAGTCAGACCAGCGCCCCTTCCTAATGGCAGAATCAGATAGGCAATACCTGCCAGAACAGCTGGAAAACCTTGTTCACACAGCAGGTAGTGAGGTGTGCTAAGATGCTAACTCACCACAGTAGACTGCTATCCTTTCCTCCCCCCCCCCCACTACCACCCCCAATCCCAACTTTACAGATTCCCCTCCTGTTTCAAGCAAGACATAGGACTTACTGGTCCCTTTGGAGGTGGGTATGCAAAAGGGGGAGCTGGAGACGGCATGGGCATGGGCATTGGCATTGGCACAACTCCATCAGGACCAGCCATTGGGGTCATGAAGCCACCGCCACCACCACCACCACCTCCACGGCCACCTTTCTTTGTATCATCCACGAATCCCACATCAATCAGGTCAGCTTCCACGCCTGCGGGAGCCTCAGCCTGGGAAGAGGAAGAAGCTGATGTCACATGTGGGAAAGGGAGCTGCTACTGAGGGAATTGAGAGTGGAACCGCCTCCCAGTCACTCACCATGACAACAGAGTCTGGCTCATAGGGCACGTTGTAGTTCTTTGCGATCTCAATCAGGTACCTCTCCACTAGGATTTTGGGAGGTGCCTCTACGCTCAACTTGTGCATCAGCTGGAAGGGAGGGAGGGAAGAGTGAGCCCTTCACTGAGCTGGGCAGGTCAAGAACACTTACCTAGCTAAGAGATATCCAAGCCAGAAAAAAGATAAATTTCTACCTTGCCTGGTGAAGCACCACAGGCAGGACCACCTGCTGCAAACAACTCATCTTTATGAAGCACTGATATCGTTCCCTCCCATAAGAACAGCCTGCTGGATCCGCCTGTCTAGCCCAGCATCCTATCCTCAAAGTGGCCAAACGGATGCCCCAACAAGAAGCCCCTGAGTGGAGCAGCAGCAGTGCTCTCCTTCACCTGTGATTCCCAGCAACTGACTTCAGGAGCAGATCACTTCTGACAGCAGAGGAAGACGTAGCCATTGTGGTTAGTAGCTCCTGAGAGCCTTACCGTCATCTCACCCCCATGATGCCCTTCCCATTCCACTCACCCTGTCATTGACGGTCCCAATCTGGTTGCTCCGGCACAACTTGCCATACTCTTTGCTGTACTTGGCACAGAGCTGGTCAGCAACCTAGTATGGAAATGGCACACTCAAAACAGAGTCCAGGCACCACTGACTCCCCTCTATTTAAGACAGGGCACAGCAACTATCGCAGCACCCCTGGACAAAAGGTTCAGGAGTTTGGAGACTGGAGCCAACCTAAACTCCCAGATCAAACAAGAAAGTCACCAAGTTCTCTGAGCATCCTGTGAGGATAGATCAAAGTCTTTTCCCAACTGCTGCCCTCAGATGTCCAGGAAGGCTGAGCAGCCTGCCAAGACACAACTGGCACTACTCACCATTTTCAGCTCAGCCACCTCCGCTTGCAGTCGGGGGGCAGCCCAGATGAGGGTGGAGACAGCTTCTGCCAGGCCGGAGTCCAGCTCCCTGAAGGGACACAAAGTAAGGCAAGAGTGAACAAGTAGTTGAAAGACAAGGAGGACAAATAGGTCCCAGACCTAGCAGACCGAGGGGAGGGGACACGTGGCAGGCACCCAGCACCCTCTTCCCCATAGGCCAAGACCTTACTTCATAGATTGTATGAGGCCAAAGCGTGCCAGAAGCAAGTCACAGTAGAGCTCCAGGATCTCCATGGCCTCCACCAAGTAGTCCTCCCGGATGATGTGCTCCACACGGATGCGAGCCCGCTCATCTTTGCCAGCAGACAGGTAGTCAGCAATTTCCTTCCGTGCCTTCTGGGCTAGCTCAGCTGCAAGAAAAGGGTTCATCATGGGGCAGCAGGGGAGGCCTACAAGCCTGCCCTGGCCCTGCCTGGGGTGTTTGTGTATGCAAAGAGAGGGGCTCCACCAATAAGGACTGTGGGTTGCCTCCAACTAAGTTACCATATCTTTCGCCCTATAGGACGCACTTTTCCCCCTCCAAAAATGAAGGAGAAATGTGTGTGCGTCCTATGGGGCGAACACAGGCTTTCGCTGAAGCCTGGAGAGTGAGAGGGGTCGGTGCGTACTGACCCCTCTCGCTCTCCAGGCTCCGCACAGCTCTCCACAAAGCACGGGAGCCCAGCGCTGGGCTCCCACGGCTTGCGGAGAGTTGCCTGCATGCTGAAGCCTGGGCGCGCTGGGCTCCCACAGCTTGCGGAGAGTTGTCTGTTCTGGGGGCTGGGGTCGGGGGAAGCTCGGGCTTCCCCCGCCCCAGCCCCGCACCTGGGGGAAAAAAAATAATTTCCCCCCTTTATTTCCTCCCAAAAAAACTAGGTGCGCCTTATGGGATGGTGCGTCCTATAGGGCGAAAAATACGGTATACTCAGAATAGACATATTGAAATTATTGTATAGACATTTTGAAATTAAGTAACCATGTCCATTCAATGAGTATAGTGGGGCTAGAACTGGACACAAGTCCACAAACCTAAGAACTCTTCACAGAATCCCCATCCCCATCCCAATGACCACAATTCTCAGCATCTTATAAATACAGTACACACACCCAAGCAATTCCACACTTACACTCTGACATGTCAAAATAAATTAAAACAATTGTTTTAAAAGATAGTTAAAAAGACTCTTCTTAAAAACCTAAAAACTCCCTTTAAAAAACCAAGTCTTCAAAAAAGTTATATGATCTAAGAAAGTCTTTAAAAGAACCCTTCCAAAAGAATTTAAAAATTATAATGTAGCACCCTAGAGACCAACTGAGTAGTATAAGCTTCCGTGTGAATGCACGCTTCTTCAGATACACTGAAACAACATGTGCAGGCTACAAATTAAGCATCTCTTAATTTATAGTCTGCACATGGTGTTGTGGGACACCACGACTACCAGAAACCTCCTGAATCACTGCTCTGGTGATGAGGTCAAGGAATTAGGTAGGAAAGTCCACTCACTTTTCTTTTTCTCCAACAGTTTGAGGCGATTGATGACAAGACGTAGGTTGACTCGCAAGCGCTCGGCCTTGAACCCAGAGCCTAACATGGTGTAGAATTCCTGCCAAGAATACAACAGAGAAAAAGCCTACTGTCATGTGTGTTAAAGGCAGACAGCTAGCAGTTTCCTGTGTAGATATATTCTACTTGTAATATTTATATATTGCTTTGCACATTCAGAGCCATTCCAGAGTTATTTAGAATAAAATACAAAATACATTTAAAATTCAAAAAAGTGATATAAAACACCAAAAGTGCTCAAAAATTAATCTAAACACAATATTCCCTGCTCTACACAAGCAGGACACCAGTATTCTCAAAAATCTCAATCATCAGCGCTGTCCAAATGCTGAGAATAACTTTTTTGCATGGTTCTAGATTCAGGTAGGTAGCTGTGTTGGTCTAACGAAGTCAAATAAAAAATAAAAAAAATGTCCAGGAGCACCTTAGAGACCAGCTAAGTTTGTTCTGGGTATAAGGTTTCGTAGGTATATGAAGAAGTGTGCATGTGCACGAAAGCTTATACCCAGAACAAACTTAGGTAGACTCTAAGGTGCTACTGGACATTTTTTAAATTAATCAATTTATTTTTTGCATGGTGCTGGAGCATTTCACAATTGGTGCGGGGGGGGGGATCTGTTCTCTTGTTGCTACCTGCTGAACATCTTTTGGAGAGGCAGACAGTGAATGGTCTCAGATCTCAGGATCTGGATTGGTTTGAATGTGGAAAGGTTGCGAGCTGTAATGTTTTATCTCCGCTGCAAATATATAATAAAGCAAACAAGCAAATATAAGTAATTTTAATGCAAATTTTCGTATACAGCAAGAATAAATGGTTGAATAGACTATAAATGCCA
This sequence comes from Podarcis vaucheri, assembly GCF_965113315.1. NCBI lineage: Eukaryota > Metazoa > Chordata > Lepidosauria > Squamata > Lacertidae > Podarcis > Podarcis vaucheri. The sequence continues at coordinate 50,758,074 of NC_138765.1, read as the reverse complement.
GCCATTTTTAAACAGAGCCCATACAGACTCAAGTGTGTGTAACAGTATAGTATGCCAAAACCTATTTAAGAAATGCTGTGTGTGTGTGTGTGTGTGTGTGTGTGTGTGTGTCTGTATGTATGTGTAGAGCACTTTCATCTGTGCAAGCAACAGATTTCTGGTTTCCCCCCGCCTTTTGTACATGATTTGATCAGCCAGGCCCAACCATATACAGCACAAGGGGCAGCTCACAACCTTGGATCCCTGGAGGCCAAACCTGCCCCGCTTTTCAGCACTGGAAGCGGTAGAGAGCTCAGCTCCCACCTATGTGGGAGCTGGTGGAGGATTTGCTCCAAAAGGGTGGGGGAGTTTGCAGGTAGTTGAACTACAGAGGCACGAAGGCAATTCTCAACTCTTCTTCCGGCAACGGCTTCGCTTTCGGCTAGACACAGGCAGCTGCCCGCTCCGGGTTCAGAGACCCCAAAGGCGAAACACGAGCGCCGCCCGACCCGTGGCCCAGACAGCCAGTTTCGATGTGCTACAGGCCCCAAGGAGGAGCCATTCCCGGCCAGCGGCAGGAGCAAGAGGCGGAAGGGAAGGCGAGCGGTCAGGCTGGGCAGAGGCCAAGCCCGCCAGCCGCGGACCAGGAAGCGCCGCTTCTTCGCCCGCGCCTCCCGCCACCGGCTGGCCGAAGGCAGCTTCAGGCGGCGGCCCCTCCGGGCCTCTCTCGCCTTTCCCGGGGCCCTTCCCTGCCTCGGCCCGTTCCTCGGGCGAAAGGCGACCGGGAAGGCGGGGGAGGCTTGTGAGGGCGGCGGGAACCAGGACCTCGAGTCGTCCAAGGAGGGCAACGGCCCCGCTCCCCGGAAAACGCAGAGCCGAGCGAAGGCGGTCAGCCGGGACGGCCTTACCCGGGGGCGGGGGGGGGGTCTTTTTGTCTCCGTCTGTCCCGGCAGGCAGCGAAGGTGGCGTCGGCGGCGTCACGGGTCCAGCCTCAGCTGGGAAGGCGGAGGGATACGTCTCTTCTCTGCTTTTCAGGAGGAGGTGCGCGACAGCGACAGTAGCAAAAGCAATAGTCGTAGTTCCTAGCAGCGTCCGGCCCTCCGTCTGCGACGCGGCTTCTCCAAGATACAGTGCAGCGACGCACGGGGCGCTTTGTGTTGGTACGGAACTACTTTACGGGCGGAGGGATCTCTCGCCGGAGAAAGAGGGACCTCAATAAAAGTCGTACTTCCTAAAGCGAGCGTTACCTTCATTGAGGTCCCTCCATAGCCCTCAACCGCGGCTGGAGAGTTCCGGCCTCGTCGGGTACGACGTCGGAGAAGGAGGAGGAAGAGGCGGCGGCCCCGCCCACTGCCCCCCTCCCTCCGAGCTGCTTCACATCCCCGGGGGCGTCGCGCGGCAGACTGGAGCCCTCACGCTGTAGGGGCGCTCGCGTGAATGGCCGGGCACCTTGCAGGGCATGGCGGGGGCGTCAATTGGGTCCCCCTGCTCGTGGCTTGAAAAGAGGCGGGGACGGCGGCAGCCCCGCCACTAGCACCGCGGCGCTGCCGCTCCGACAAGAGGAGAAGCGGCCCCGTGGAAGGAGGCGACTCGGGGCAAGGGAGGCGGGTTGCAGCAGCAGCAGTTGCTCCTGCTCCTCCTCCTCCTCCTCCTCCTCGGTCGCTGGGCCCGTGGAGAGCGCCGAAGGACACAACTCTGGCCCTGCTGGCTGGTCTGGGTGCGTGAAGCCCCCGGAGGCGCCGGCCTGATGGCTGCGGGACCCCCTCCCGGCTGAGCGCCTGCGCCGGCCTCGGGATCGGCGCCCCTGCTGCCAGGCAGGAGGCGCGCTCCGCTCGGAGGGGAGGGGAGGGCTCCAGCGCAGCGCGCCCCCGTCCGCCTGTCTGTCCGTCGGTCCCGCCGTGCACGAGCCGGGCGCTCCCGCCGTGCCGCCATCTTCCTCTGTCTGTCTGTCTGCCAGCCCGGGCGGCCCTTTGTCCTCCTGCAGCGCTGCTGGGCAAGTCCAGGCCGGGCGACGGAGTCAGGTAAGGGCCGAGGATTTGCTCCAGCGCGGGGTGGGGGCTGATCTCTAAACGCCCCCCGCTCGCCTACCCTGGTCATCCCCCGCATGGTGACAGGGCTCTTCTTTCCGCAGGTGCGCCCCCCCGGGGGGGGGACCATGTCCCGTCGGAAACAGACCACCCCCAATAAAGTCCACTGTGAGTAATAAGGGGAGGGGGGCTGTTGTCACTTCCACCTTCACCCCCTTCCCCCGCTCAAGCGAGGCATCCATCCGCAAAATGATGGGGGGGGGACAGCCCTCCCCTCCACTATTTGCTGCATTCTTCTCCCATAGCCCTGGCGGGGACTCCCTGCCCAGCATCGAGGATTTGTTGGCTGAGCTGAGACATGTCCACGTACCACCTCTTAGAGCCTAAGGGCTCCTTAGGTACTCTGGGGGCTCAGAACCCCTCTCCGCCATTCTAGTGGCATTCTGTCTCTCATTGGGCCACCTTACCCACTGATGTTTCTTCTGCAAATGAACAGCTTTTCAGCACTAGTTGGGAATGGAAGGCTAGTCTCCCTTGCACAATGAGGAACAGGGGACTTCCAGGCACCATGATAGCTTTAGGATCAGAATGGAAATAGCAAAGGCCCAGGAAAGAGTCTGGCAATTTTAGGCAAGCACTGCCCACTTTGCACAACTTAAGAGAAAACATATCAAGGAGGAACTAAAGCAGATAACTAAACCTGGACTACAAAATCCACAGAAGTCTCCCACCACAAATTTGGCTTGCAAAAGTAGATTAGTAGGTTTGCTATTGCCTATACTAAAGCATCTTTTACACACATGTAACAGCTTTACCCCTGGAGGAGAACCTGTATGGCAGGACAAGCTCTTCCAAAATATGGGCCCTGGGGGTGGGAGAGCACATGCAAATTCTAGGGCGGAGCCAGGGCAGGCAAGAGCCCTCCCTGTGTGCTTAATGCTGCTGAAGACATTTGTATTTCCAGGTCATGTTGGAAAGGATGCGAAGGGACGGATTGGTCAGGCCACCGTTGCTTTGCAGGAAGGGTTTGGGGAAAGCTGTTTTGGGGAATGGAGCCCAGGCATTAGTCCCATTCTGGGCCATCTTCAGGTAGGGGAGACCATCACTGGGCATCTGAGGAGGGGGCAAGGAATGACTGGGCTTGGGAAGGGCAATGGGCTAATGCGGCTTCTTCCTCCCCCATTGTACTTCCAGGGGAGCAAGTCTTTGCTGGGTTAGAAGAGCACACACGTCAGGCCATGATGCGAAGAGACTTCCCTGGGCTGCTTGGAGCCCAGTCACCACTCATGCAGCAGCTGCCACCTCCACCACAAGAAAAAGACTCCAACAGCAGCAGTAGCAGCAGCAGCAGCAACAGTGAGTTTCCCCATCTTGTACACAAGGGCAGCTCTGGGACACCTGGGAGAGACCAAACACCTGCATGCTGCTTTGGAATCCTGTCAGCTGGTCTGTGGCAGAGGCCTAAAGCTGTTCTGTATTCTAGGTGATAGTGAGGGGGATGAGACAACACAAGATGAGGTCTCCTCCCATGCTTCTGAGGAGGATGGAGCATCAGCGACAGTGAAAAAGGAACTGGAACTTACAGAGCAGCTGGGCTGCAGCAAGCAGGTCGCTCGAGGCCATGAGGCAAGTGCATCACACTGGCCGTAGTCAACACATACTAAAGCAAAAGTGCAACACTGCTGTGGTTACTCGGTGGAAGGGAGAATAGCAATAGCAGACTCTTGGATGGCCCTAGCATGGAGAAAGAGGACTGTATAGCCCACTCTGGGATTCCTGCGCCTGGTCCATTGATGTGTCTAAGTGATTACTACAGCAGGCTCAAGTGATTGGGTCTGGACTTTTTGGCATTAGAGTTCCCTAATAGTAATGGGGGCAAGGGGAGTGATAGAGCTGTTGTTATCTCATTCTGGGCTTCCCAGAAGAGGCATTTGGTTGGCTGCTGTGTGTTAGAAAGACAATACACAACTAGGTAGACCCTCAATCTGATTGCGCAGGGCTAATCTTACATTGTAGAGAATCCGTCAACATGGTCTTAAAGGGTCTGGTGCAGCATCAATTGGGGGGAGGGGTATGTGTATGCATGTGGCAGAATACCAGGTATGGGTCTTGTCCTCTGCTCTTTCCTTAGCCTGCTTTTCCTTGCTTGCAGATGGGTTTAAATGCCAGCCCAGATACCCTGATGGGACTCTCCCGTTGTCCCCTCTGCCAGCTAGAGTGTGGAAGCAGGGAGCAGCTTGTCACTCACGTCTATCAGGTACTTAGAGGGGGCTTTGATGAGACCATCACGCAAGGCTAAACCATCCCTGCCCTGGCTCCCCCTTTCCTTCCAGGCTGAAATTAGTAATCCTGGACTGGGAAAGGGTGGGGATGGGGGCAGGGGCTGTTGGCATTGGATGCAATTTGAATCATCCCCCCTGGTGGGTTTGCACCACATCCCAGGGAAGGCCTTGCGGGTCTCTCTCCTTCTTTCCCTAACAGAAGAGGGAGCTCTTCCGTGGCTTGGCCTTGGCTGCCAGCCCTCATAGGGACAGCTGAGAGGGGGACAGGGCGGCGGAGCCCTTGCCTCACAGCCCGGCCTCGTTTGCAGCATACGGCAGCTGTGGTCAGTGCCAAGAGCTACCTGTGTCCCGTCTGTGGCCGAGCACTCAGCTCCCCGGGCTCCTTGGGCAGGCACCTCCTCATCCACTCCGAGGACCAACTGTCCAACTGTGCGGTGTGTGGGGCTCGCTTCACCAGCCATGCTACTTTCAACAGGTGAGAAGTGGGCATCTCTGACGGTGGGACTGGGACAACGTGGCCCAGGCCGCATTTTGGAAGTCCTGGAGGGGCCCTGTTAAATGGAAGCAATGGAGGTTATACCTGGCAATTTCTGGAGGCAGCTGGAATAGGTGACCCCAGCCAGAAGCATTCTGCAGGCCAGCATTCATGTGGGTGGGGTGGCTTGTAAGCATGGCCAGAGGGAGGGGGAGGGTTACAGCTAAGGCAGTAGCTTGCAAGCCTACACAATGGCTTCTTAAGATCTGTGCCGACCACCCGTCATTTCTACTCTTTGACTTTCACAGTGAGAAGGTGTCAGAGGTGCTGTGTGGAGATGCCCTGCCCATTCCCCTCCCTGAGGCTTCTTCTGGTGCTGAGGAAAAAGCAGGTGGTGCTGCTGCTGCTGCTGCTGTCAGCCCCACAGTGTATCCTGCTGGCATCCTCCTGGTGTGCAACAGCTGCGTGGCCTACCGCAAGCTTCTGGAAGCTCAAGCTCCAGGGGTTCGCAAGTGGGCCTTGCGAAGGCAGAACGAGCCCCTGGAGGTGCGGCTGCAGCGCCTGGAGCGAGAGCGCACAGCTAAGAAGAGCCGTCGAGACAACGAGACGCCGGAGGAGCGGGAGGTGAGGCGCATGAGGGATCGAGAGGCCAAGCGGCTGCAGCGCATGCAGGAGACGGACGAGCAGCGTGCGCGCCGCCTGCAGCGGGACCGTGAAGCGATGCGCCTCAAGCGGGCCAACGAGACCCCTGAGAAGCGGCAGGCTCGGCTCATCCGGGAGCGTGAAGCCAAGAGGCTAAAGCGGCGGCTGGAGAAAATGGACATGATGCTGCGGGCACAGTTTGGCCAGGACCCCTCGGCCATGGCTGCATTGGCAGCCGAGATGAACTTCTTCCCACTGCCAGTGGGTGGGCTAGAGCTTGAGGGGCAGCTGCTTGGTAAAATGGCCTTTGAGGAGCCGAGTCCCAGTGCCCTGCACTGAGGAGGGTAAAAAGGAGGACCTGCTCTTATCTGCTGAGGCCCCACTTGCTCCGCCAGTGAAGCATGGAACTGGAGTGTGACAACGGTCTGAGAGGGGCAGGGAGGGAGGAAGGGGCGGGCGCACTGGCTGTGATCAGAAATAAATTAATTGTACATGTCCTCAGTCTGTGCCTCTTGGGCTTGGCCAATTCACTGCAGCAGCTTGAGAGGCAGCTGCTGCTTCTGCCTTGCCCAGCTTGCTTCTTTGCTGGGCAAGATCCAGCTGGAACTTTGCAGTTCTGTGGCCTGCCCCTTACTACATCACGCTGGAGCTCTTAAGTGGGGACTAGCAAAGAAGGTGGAGTCCTGAAGAGGGAGGTGTATAATACGGCTTGGAGCCTCACAAGTTACCCACAGGGGTGTATTAGGCCTAATCATAGTGGCTGCTAGACTTAGGTACAGCAGCACCAAATGGGAGGTTTGTGGAAGAATTTGACATTCTGGGGGGATATATGTTGGGGAGGGAGAAAGCTCCTAGATTTGAGTGCTGCTGATGTTCTTCTTGCCTTTGTGCATAGAGAGATGGTGGTGGAAGGAGCACCAGTGAAAGGCAGACTTCTAAACAAAGGCTAGAGGAAGACCCTGCTGAGGGGTATATTTCTTTTCTTGGTCAGCAGCCTGTGTCGTCTCTTGCCCAACTTCCAAACTAGGTAAAAGGGAGAGACTTGGCTGCACAAGCGAGGAGAAGTTATCTCTGTCTTGTTAGCCAGGTCTGTTCTGTTCTATTAATCTTAAATCATAAAACCTATGTGCAGCCTGTTAAATTTTTTACACAACAGAACAGAGCTAATTGTGCTAGTGTGAAGATTGCTAATTGGGGCTTTAGTGACCATTGTATGAATGTAAGGAAGTTTCCTTTATGAGCTTTGGTATTTCTGCCAAAATTTTCTCCAGGAGACAAGTAAGACACAGACACATCAAAGGAAAAGCTATTGGCTTATAATTATATAGATATATATATAGATATAGATATATGTATATATACTGTTTACATAAGTCAACAAGTTAAATGCAGTATTCATAAGAGCATTAACAATAAAAATACAATCTGTGTGTACAGAGACTTTAAATGGTAAAACAGGAAAAAGGATCTCACCCAAAATACAAATATACAGTACAAATTGATTTATTTAAAACAGGTACAAAAAAAGCACAACAAAATAGATTATCCTCCTTAGATTGGTAATGCTTCATTAAAGATCAGGTAGGAGAAAAGGGGCTGGGCACTCGGCTAGTCCTAAGGCTTTAGAGATACGATGCAGTGGGTTTCGGAGTGAAGATGACTGGTGTTGGTTGCAGGGCTGCTACACACTTGCCCCTTGCCAGCTGCATACAGGAAGGTGACCCACCCCAACTAAGGTGCTATGCAAAGGATTGAAGGGTGGCAGGCTGACTCTGTTTGCTTTCTTCCTCGGTGCATCTTGAGATATAGCAAAGGAACTTTCTCTGCAACAAGCCACTGGGTCAGGCCATCACTCAGTGTTTCTGGGCAGAGGTGGGACTTAATATAAGCGGATGTTTGCTCTTGCAGGCAAGGGCTACAGAAACAGCTGGCAAGAAGGGATGGGAAACGTTTTAGCTGGAAAGGGTATCTGGTTGGTGCCCTTCTGAAAAGCAGGACCCCAGTTCATCACCCCCTAGTTTGGCACCCCACACTGAAACGTGTCTCTTTTAGCAGCCCCCATCCTACCCCATGGAATGGCCAAATGGACACAGCTGTGCAGCTGCCACTCCCACAGTATTGCATATTAGGGAGCCCTTCCCAAATATTTACTAGGGCTTGGAAAGGGGTCGTGCTGTAGTGTCACAAGAGAGAAATAGCTTATTGCTCTAGGAAGCTGGTTCTCCCAACCCTCCAGCGGCCCCAGATGGAGTAGTGCCCAAAGACACTTCCATATTTTGCAGCTCTATTCCTAACTCGGTCCTGGGCCCTAAGGGCTGTGCAGCAAGCTATCCTGAAACAGCACTGGACCAGGGTGGCAGTAGTGTTGGGCGGTCCAGATGAACTCAGGGGAACTGACCCTCAATAGCCACGGAGGGCCAGAGTTGGTGCCAATGAAAGAGGTGGCCATTCAGGCTCTTCTGCTGTGATGCTGTGCAAGTGATCCAGCTCCCATGAAGCCCTGGGAGTAGAAGGGCACTCTGCCCTAATGGCATGAAGCAGACATCTCCTCCCTGGTGGCAGGGGAGCTGAAGGACAAAGGAGAAACCTAGGCCAGCATTTACATGGAAATGAGCCTTGGTCTAGTAAGCACACAATCCAGGGGAGCCCAAGAGCAAGTAAGGAAGGCAGAGGGTGGTTTGCGGGGAAACCTGGCTCGGAATAGTGCAAAGTGCCGGGCCTTCCAGAGGAGAACAGCAAAGTCTTCTACCTTTCATATAGAGAGGGCTTGGAGTGGATGAGGTGGCTGGTCAGACAGGAAAGCAGTTCCCGTTGTGAGCCAGGAATGCCTGTAGGCAATGGCCTAAAAGCAACAACTGTAGACAAAACATCCAAGGGAAACAAGCCAAGGCTGCCCATTTGGAGCAGTGGGAGGAGCTTCCTGGCTGCTATTCTGGAGTGGGACTTGGATGGCACTGATGCAGAGTCACAGCTATGATTCAGAGCCCTAGAGCTCACCCCTGCCGAGTTGTGGGCACCAGTGCAGGAGAAGGTACTCAGCCAGCTTCTTGAACCCAAGCAGTTCTACAGCTTTCTCGGCTCAAAAACTGTTAACCACTTGCACGTTTTATCTTCTTTCATTCTGTCTGAGTCACCAGTGCACACAGAAGAGCAATTTTTATCTTTATCAGAAGAACCTGAATACATTTTTCTAATATCCAAAGAAATCTTACACATGTAGTGGGGGCCATTCAAGCTGGTTACAGTGGCCAGAATGTCCCCTCTCCATACTCTCAATAGGAAATGCTTTAATCACCCCAAGGAGAAGCAGGAGTGTCTGTATGTGCACTAGCATGCTCTTATATACAAACTGCCTTGCACTTTTCAAAGGAGCTGGCTGTAACTCGAGGCATCCACAACTGTGACAAGCCTTAGTCAGCCCAGGCCATTCAGAGCTGGCTTAGCTGTGAACATCTAAGGCATCTGCAACAGAAGTGGATGCAGCCTTTCTAGAAGATGGAGGTGGGGGCTTAAGAGCAGGATGGAGATAGCTGAAGAAGCCAGAGCTAGAACATCCTCTCACACGTACACCTACACCATTCCCACCTATGGGATTCGAGTTCTACCTGGCTGCAGAGCTGTGAGGCAACACATTGCCAGGTTTGCAATTTAACAGACTATTAACCATTTCCTTTCAATCTAACACATGTGAGGAAATTGCATACAAATACTACCTCCCTGAGGAGAAATCCAGGCTCCTTTGACTCGGTGCCTGGAGAGGGGCTGCTGGGAGGCCCAGACAAAAATCCTTAACTTGGGACCCAAACAGAAGAAACCTGGCAAACTCCCTCACTGTTCCTTGCCCTGGTAAAAGCACCCTCCTGCTATGCGTGAGCAAGTGTCCAATAAAGTGCTTGAGTGAGGTGGTGGGGGATGTTGAGCCCTTGCTCCTCTCCTCACAGAAGCAGCGCAGTCACTGCTTCCTTCAGAGTCTCCCCTTGGCTGACCCCAATCTACCCTACCCAGGCTCAGACCTCCCCTACAGGGGGTGGAGAGAAGGAGCCTCTGTCAGTGGAATGATTCTAGGCACACAACTGGGGGAAGGGCCGAGCATCTGAGCAGTGGCCAAACTGGAAGGAACCCAGTTAAGCGTGGCACACAAGTTCGCCCACCACTGGGGCTTCACTTCCCTGCATTTGAACGGCCCTCGATGGACAACTTGACCTCCTGGGGAATGAATGAAGGGCGGAGGAGTGGTGGCCGGGGCTCCTCCCCAGACCTTTGGAAGCTGGGGCCTGCCCAACCATGCAGAGAAACAGGATCATGGTGGGTGGACTCCTGGGGGGAGCCCACTGCCACCCCACCCTTCTCCAATGGGTTTTTCTGCAGCTCCTGGAGACTCTCCCCACCCCGCCCAGGTCTCTCTCGGGTAGCACTCTGGGGGCTTGCCTGGGGCACAAGCCTCCCATTCAGACTCTGTAAACTGATGGAGATGCAAACATCTCCCACCTGCAGCCTGTGGCAGGAGAGTGAGAAGAGCCGATTTGTCCTCTCTGGACTGCATGAGGACCAGCCCTGTCCATACACAAAGAAAGGGTGCTCAGGGGGCACATCGATGCTCACTTTGCTCTGCTGCTCCCCCACCACAAAATGCAGTGTGACGAAACCCTGCCAGGGACTCTCTTGGATGTCCACCACAGTGCTGGAGTCAATCTTGAGGCCACCACTCACCTCTGCACTGCGCACAAAGTCCTGGGTCTGCAGGTCCTCCACCCTCTTTAGCTCTCCTGTGGCCAGCTGGATGATGGCTCCTTTCATGAAGTGGGAGGGTAAGTGGCTCTGGGAATGGGCACATTCCGTGTCAGGTAGTCCCTCATGGGCTGTTCCCTCAGGACTTGCACCTCCCAGGCCATCCTGAGCCCCAGGAAGGAGGGACCCTGAGACTGGCCGACCATTGGCCATTGTAATGCCTTTCAGTATTTGCCGATGGCGGAGCTGCTCCTCAGGGGACTTTGCCGACAGTCTCCGAAAGTGGCTTTTCTCAGCAGTAGCAGCCACCACAAGTTCCACTGGGTTCCTCATTGACTCTGCCTTCTGCTCAGGGGGATTACGATGGGAAAGGTTTAGAGGGCTCAAGCCATCCTTCTGCTGAGCAGAACAAACAGGGTAGTCCTGGGAAGCAAGCACTCCAACCACCCTCTGCACCTCCAGGTCTGTATCTGGGGTGCTCCGCTGAGATGGCACAGAGATCTCTGTTCTCAAAATCTGACTGCTTGTCAAGAAGGTACCTTCAGTGCTACACTCTACTGTTGTCCTTGGCCACTGCCCTTCAGCCTCACTTTCCTTCGCCCCCACGGCAGACCTTTGCACCCCATTTGCTGTGACTTTAGGATCTAGCTGATTCTCCTGCAGAGACTGTTCAGTGTTTGGGCCAGCAACAGAAGCTTCAAATGATGAATAGCCTGCTGGCAGACGGGACATCTGATAATAGACTGGAATTCGGCCCTGTGTAACATCCAGTGGCTGACCTCCAACATGGGGCTGCAGAGAGCCTGAAGGCAAAACTGAGGCACTGGTCTTGCCAAAGCTGTGGGCTGCCTGTGGAGAAGGAGCAGAGTCTTCAGCCAGGAGAGGTGCATAGGGCACAAAGTGTGGGATATGAGAGGCAGCAAGGCTGGCTGAAGAGGACAGAAGGTGGCTGGGCAGGAAGCCAGGAGGCACAGCGGCGGCATAGGGTACAGAGTAGTGTGATCCCACAAACTGCAAGGGAGCAGGAGGAAGTTGAGTGTAATGGATAGGTGAGTAGGGGATACCAGGGTGCGGGATCAGCTGCGAGGTCATACTGAAGGCTGGAGGCAGCGGGCTAACATTCACCACGGGTGAGAAGGTGGCCGGGGGCATCGCCACTTTGTACAATAAGCCGTACTGGTCCACGGTAAGACTGGTCACTGTGTCGGAGCTGCCACCAGCCTCCGAGTAACGTGAAGGTGCCTGGCTCTGCCTGCCTGTTGCTGAGCCCCGGGACCATTCCACAGAGGTCTCGCCGCCGCCGCCACCCACCAGACCCGACTCAGCCACCCGCCCTGGCTCTTCGTTGTTGGCAGCCACCGGCAGGTCGCGCTTCTTGGGGGGGAGGAATTCCTGGCCCCGCTCCTGAGCCGCTCTCATGGCGCTCGCTTCGGGAAGCTGCAAGGTGGGCTGCTGCTGCTGTCGCCTCCTCCTCCTCAAGGGGGTCTCCGGGCGGGATCACCTGCAAAGAAACAGAGAAGAGCACAGGGGTCAGCCGGGTGGGGGGGGGCAGGCGGGCGGCTTCCGCCCGGCGGGGGGAAGGGAGCCCCGGACACTCCTGTCGCTCACCCGCCGCCACCGCCGCCGCCTCCACGGCTGAGTGCCATCCCTCTGCCCGCCGACTCCGCAGCCACCCCGGGCCTGACCCCGCCCTCTTTCTTCTCCGCCGCCGCCGCTGCCGCCGCCTTGCACGGCGCGCCGGAACTGCCGAGGCTCATGACGTTAGGACGGCGCGCGCACAGCGCACAGCGATGACGTGATCGCCGCCTGCGGTTGCCATAACGACAGCCGAGGAAGCGGCGGCGGCGGCATCGCTATAGCGACAAACGCACCTGCCCTTCCCCTCTGCACGTGACGTCGCGCCCCGGCATCCCCCCGAGCTCTACTCAGTCGAGCCATAACTGGCCTACCTGTAGGGTTGTCGTAAGGACTGCTGAGGTCTGGCTTGAGAAATAATAAGCGATGCTTGTGCACTTGAAGCGGTCTCTCCACTGTGTGGTGTGCGTCTTTATTAAGATGATGAAGCCGCCAGCCTCGTGCCTTTGCGGCAGGAAAACCGAAGCGCCCCCACGGGGCTTGCTGGTATCAAACTGGGATTGGAAAGGAACGAGTAAGCTAGCGTTGCTTCTCGGCTGGCTATTCTAGGCCTTAAACCGAGAAGATGCGTAAATTATGGCCGCAGTCAAATTCACGCTAAGCACATCAAGGAAGGGGAAGCAGAGAGGAGAGACCTTTAATAGGAGCCTCACGCTATCCTGGCAAGGAACCGGTCTCTGTGTGGGTAGGCAGCCAGTAAGTGTTTCCAAAACCGCAAAGAGCCAGGCCGCTTCAGTCACAGCCTCTGCACGGCACGAGTTCCTTTTACAAGGGCAACAATTCTCGAAGCACTTTCCAACCTTCAAGCATAAAAGTGGCCTTGGCCTTATACTGGCCAGGACAGGAACAGCTTGCTGGTGCTAGGTAGATGGGATGGGATAGAGCTGTCACTCGATGTTGAGTTGTTTAATTATTTTTCCTTTGTGTCTGTGAGAAAGAGAGGAATGCTCTCAGTGGGGCTTCTGTCGCCCATCGATTTGCAACTAAAAAAAAGCCGCTGTCTGGCGAGATCCTAGGAAAAGCTCTGCTTGTCCGTTAGATCAAACTAAGTAGAGGAGGGAAGGGAAGGGCTGCATGTGCTTTTGCTTGCAGACAGGACCAGACTTAAACTCCTGGCAGGCACTTTCAGGTAGGCCAGAGTGAGGAATCCTGCCTAAAACTGTGAAAAACTGTTGACCACCAGTGTAAGCAATACTGAGCTAGGTGGACCAAGAGACTGACTCAATTTAAGACAGCTTCCTACAGTATCCCCATCTGTTTCCCAGCGATTAGCCAGATGCCCTAATGGAATGCGGAAGCAGTACAAAAAGCCGCCGACGTTGACTATCAGAGATAACGATTGAAGTGACCAATATATATTCCGTGGCGAGGCTTTCTAGCCCCCAAACCTTAATACTAGCCGCGGAACTGTAGAGCCCTAAGAGAGGCCAGAGCTGAAATGGATGTATCGGCCACATTAGCGAAAACTGTTTCACGCAAATCAGAGGAGGTTGAGCCGGGAGGCTCTCCACGTTCAAACAAGGTGCTTGCCAGCAAGCTTCTTCGTCTCTCTGTGGCCTCAGAAACGGGACACTGGAGCTCCGTGCAAAGCCTGCAGTCCTGTGTATGTCCAAAGCACTGGGATATATTTCCGAGTAAACTTGCTTAAGATCGAGCTTGCTAGGAAAGCACGTGCTCTGTACGGACTTGGCCCCGCTACTGTCAGGCTAGCCCCCGGCAATTCGCAATTGGCGAAGACGCTTCAGTCGCCCTGACAGCTGGTTTTTTTCTCGAAGGACGGGCAGGCGCTTCGCTTCTTGGGCTGTGGGCAAGTTTCGTATCCAGAACGGAACTTTAAAGTTCGCTAATACGACCCGGCCGGACGCATGTCGTGAGCACAGCCGCAGCGGTGACTAGGCAGGCGTCTGACGTCATCACTACCTGCCACGGCGCAGTCTCACCGCTAATCGTGTGACACCGCTACAGATACTTCCGCGGAGGAAACGAGTTCTGGGGCCAGTTACCGCGGTTCCAAGCGCCGAGCATTCTGTCTGGCCACGAAACGCGCCGGCCGGCGGCGACGGAGGACGCAGCAACGTTAATGGATGCAGCAGGCTATCGCCGCGCCGAGCTCTGAGAGAGGGCAGTCAGTGAGTCCCGGTCTCCAGATTCCTCCGCCTGCGGTATCGGTGCTGAGGCCGCGCCGCCGCCATTTTGGATGCCAGGCTCTAGCTACTGCCGCCGCCGCCTTCGCCGTAGGGATCCGGCCCGGTGAGTGCCGCGCGGGGAGAGAGGAGGGGCACTGCCAGGCAGGGTAGGTGTTGCTGCTGCTGCTTTTACTTCGGCGGTAGGATCCTGGGCCCGCCGCCGCCGCCCGGGGCAAGGCCCAGCCGCCGCCGCCTCCCGCCCCGCCTCCCGGGACGGACTGAGCCTTGGCCGCCGTGGGCCCGGGCGCTTTCCGGTCGGTGGGTGGGTCGGCTGGCTAAGGGGAGAGGCGCCGCTTCCTAGCGCAAGAAGGGAGCGCGCTACCGTGTTCCTTGAGGGTTGCTGCCGTCTGACTCGCCAGCTGGCTCGTGAGGCCTGGCGGGGCAGCTGCCCCTGCCGGAGCAGCCCTTCGCCCTCCCGGGCAAGAGGTGGCTGTTCCTCCGTCCGCTTCCCTTCTCCGCGCCGCCGCGTCCCGAGCAAAGGCCAGCCTAGGCGGCGCTCCTTAGCCCATGACTTCCCTTCCGCTATTCGAGGCGTTTTTCTCCTCGCCCGGCCAGTTCTGTCTCTGCTGTCGGCGGAAGTGCCTGTGGCCTCTTATGTTATAGACGAGGAGAGTCTTCTCCGGTTCACCCTGTACAGCTTGCCCGGGCCTCCGACGATCGGATCGGCTCCTATCCGAGGCCTGAAGAAAACAGACTCGACTCGCCCCTTGACAGGTCTTGTGAGCAAGGGGCTTAGGAACACCTCGTCGGGGAAAGAGACTGAGAGTCATTTCCGATTACGGCAGGGTCGACACTAGGAAAAGGCTCAAGGCTGTTGGATGTGGATTCCGACGCTTTGCAAAGAATGGCTGTTCAGTGAGCGCTGGGGAAAGGAAAGGCCAAGACCAGGGGTGGGTGCGGGGAAGTGAGAGGGCAGTCCAGCCAGCTGGCTCACCTGTCAACTTGACCTGAAGAAGCCATTGCAGTTCCTTTTCTTGCCCTCCTGTCGAGAGGGAAATATTTGTTTATTTTTATTTAACGAAAGTTTTATTCCATTTGATTGTAAGAATTTATAAGGGTCTTACAAATGAGATAAGCTGCTTTCCTACTGAGGTTAATGATTGTGAAGGAGTTATCTAGCAGTACTCTTGTAGATGAGTAACAGTTGGAAGAGGGTTACTCAACATCTGCAGACCTCCTGAAACTTAACTTTATTTTAATATGGATAGTCCTGCCCATATCTTTAGTTGCTGCAGCTTGATTGCCCAGTTTTCTGTCCCCTAGACTGGAACTCCTTGCAAGAAACCCTTTGTGACAATCTCTTTCTCTTCTCTTCAAACACTTCCTCAAAACACATTTTCACTTTGAAGCCTGTTGTTTAATGCCTTTGGTTTCACCTTCATAGTTGCAACATGGAGTATTTGCTCACATTTCTCCTTCATCTGCCATTTAAAATTTAGAAACTGTAAGCTCATATTGATGTGATTCTCTGCAAAGCATCATGTGGAATGATGGTGCTACCTTATAACTAATGATTAACAGAACCTGTCTGACAGAGGGCCTCTCTTTTATAAAATGTCTAACTAGTGTATGCTGAAAATCCTCTGTGTCTCTTGAAAGAAATTGTGACAATTGGGCAGAATTGTTACATTGACTAAGTTTGGTGTAGTTCAAAGATATATCATGAGATAGAAGATTTGCTTTTAAATAGTATTGCAGATGGAGTATGCTTGTCTTTTGTCTGAATACAGTGGTCTTTATCTTTGTTGAATTTCTGTTGGCTATGGGCAAGTGTCCAAAATTAGCCAGGTGCCTTTTGCACCTGACGATTGACCACTCGCAACCATGAGATATTTTATCTGCACAATCAGAATGAATTTCAGGAACCAAAATGCTTTTTCTGTGCAGCCTAAGCAGGAGCAACGTTAGTTAATTATTGTAGTTTGTCTTCACTTACCCCACCCCACTGACCTTGTCACAGTTGTGAAGAACATTCCTATGTTATGAATGGTCAGTGTCACCATTTAGAAAAAGATGTAGGAATAGGCCAATATGTATGTGGACTGCATCAAGTGACTTTTCTTCTTTAAGATCTCAAAGTTCTTAACCTACCGGTAGTTCAAGGTAGTCATCTGAACTAGCCAGGTGTTTCACTGATAATCACAATTAGTCCATCATTTGAAAAATAAGACTTTAGAGCCATCTTACCCTCAAATGGCAACTAGATATTCTGTTTTGGTGACTGTAGCCTTGGTTTAAGGAGCCCTTTGGCACCTAACTTACATATCATAGTTTCTAACACTGCTGTGAGCTTATTCTGGATGTTTTTGTATTTGTAGTACACTTTCTTTCCAGCAGTATGGTTGCACTTTCACTGTTTTTGTTAACAATGTCTGGCTGGTAATTCAGGGTGTACCTGCATTGAGGCGGTGAATTGCGTTCTGTGTCTCTCCTCCCAAACATAGTTAATAAACTTTACTTTGTGCATTGGCTTGCATGTTGACCATCTTATGGCAGAGTTGGATTTTAGGAGTAGTTGCAGGTGTTTTTGAACCAAAGACCTGTTTTTTATTGTTTCTTCAGCTTGGGCATCTTAGAGTTTTTTTGGGACCTGCAATCAGAAACTGTTTGAAATCTGAACAGTGCTGTCTTGAGACCTCTTGCTGCCTGAGGTAGATCTCAAATTTCTGTTCTGTAGGGCTAACCCTGTACCATTCAAACAGCAGTACAGCCTCCCTCTAGCTTTGGCCACTCCCATTATGCTGCCTGAAGTGCGCTGCTTCATCCTGCTATGTATCAGGGCCCACCCTCATTGTGAAAGTTCCGTTAAGAGTGTTGCTACTTTGAAAGAGTTCTTATATTTGGTTTATCTTGTGACTCATACCTTGGAGTACCTGAAGAGAGGTGGGGTCAACTTTAGTATAGCAAGATGAGCTTTAGGACAGCCTTGCATGTAACAACTCACCTGGTAGTCATAGGCAACCAGAAATTCCATCCTGGTGAGTGAATGCCACGTTAGACAGATAGCTATCAGAGCATTTCTTACTAAACATCTGTTTACCAGAGATTATTTTTAAAATGTCATAGTATGTTGGCTACTCTGGAAGGTTGTGATTCACTAAGAAGCTCTTCCAAAGCGTCTTAGTAGAAGTTAGATCATGAGTACTTCTGGATCTTAGAAGCAGCCTGAGAGCCTCCTTCTTAACTGGGAGCTTTGGATGGAGACTCAAGCTGGCTCATGAAACATGGAAGGAGCTGGCTCACTGTGGGTTGTGTGCTTGCTCTGATCCACCAGGATCCTCCTGTGTAATTATGGCAACAGCTTCCTTTCCTAAGGAATCCACACAGATTTGGCAGTAAGGTTGGAAGGCACAAGATGGAACAAGACTCTCTACCAGGCATGGGTCTACCCTGGTTAGCACTTGGGGAAAGGGAAATAATTCTGCTTCTCTGTCGCCAGAAGATCAGCCCTGGAAGTCTGGTCAGTCTCCATTATCCTGCAACACCTGCAGTTTGTGCTGTGGTTTATTTTCCATAAACCACCTTGGATACTCTGTGGAGGGACATAAATAATCTAATAACATGCATGAATGAATAATGGCATGGGGAAGGAATTCGGCTCAGTAGTGGAGCACCAGCTTGGCAAGTAGAAGGTGCCAGGGTCAATCTCCAGGTAGGGCTGGGAGAGACCCCCTACCTGAAAGCCTGGAGAACAACTGCTAGTCAGTGTTGACCGTTCTGAGCTTGATGGACCAGTGGTCTGACACAAACAGAAGGCAATTTACTATGTCGCTATGTTGGTGGCAAATGTAAATTGTGGAATGAAAGAATATATAACGGTAAATATTCCCTTAATGAGAAGCCTCCAGTTTGGAGACTGGTGGCTATAGAGAGCTTTGATGAGATCTCTCTGCCTGAACAGAGTCCTCTGCTTTCAACCAGCACATGGACCCATCTGTGAAGGGAGGCTGCAGACTTCTTGTCAACTTCATATTGTGTTGCGGGGGGCAGTGTTAGAGGAGTGTCTTGGGAAGCATGTTTGTTCTCAGTAGCAGAAAGGGAGGCTTTTGAAGAAGGGGAATCATTTTTGCATGTTGATTTGGAAGCAAAGTCCAGAAATATAGTTAATAGAATGAGGTTGGTTGGATAAATGTAAAATCACCCAGTAAACAGGATCGGGATAGGGGAACTATTTCTGCTAGCAGGAATGAAAACAGCCATTTGATCCCAAGAATGGGCTTGAGAGCACATTATTAGAGTTCAAGAAAACTTGACCCAGAGTCAGTCCCTACCTGGATGGTTTGGAACTCCATGGAATCAGTTAATCTGTAGGTGACTGCCTGCTTGCTGCAGATGCTGCTGAAGGGAAGCCCTGCCCTGGGCTCCACCTATGGCATGTGGACATATGCGGTTAGGCTTTCTTGGTGATGGTGGAGGCCCCTTGGTTATGAGACTCTTCTCCATGGACTCAGCCGATGGCCTCCTTTTTCTCTTCAGGCAACAGTTCAGAACAATATGGCTTGAGCCATGCATTTTTCAGATGTTTTCCCTCTGTGTGTGCCTTGGATTTTTATATTGCTGCTGCAATATTAGGATTTATGATGGTGGTTCAGTGGTTTGAACATTTTGTTTTGGGATGGAAAAGTGGGAAATCAATGTTAAAGGAAAAAAATTAATGCTGAAGTTTTCAAATAATAATAATAATAATGCCCCATTCATCCAGCTGGGTTTCCAACGCATATAAAAACATAAGATGTCAAGCATTAAAAACTTCCCGATACAGGGCTGTCTTCATAAGTGAAAGGTTCATCAGAGACCATGTCTTTCACCCACCTGCTGACTACAGTTTCCTTGACAGGTAGGACTGTTCAGCCTACCAAAGAGAGGCAGTTCAGAATACCTTGGAAGATGGTGGCCATCCAGCTTCTGCTTTAAAACCTTCTGGGGCTGGTGTGTGTAGTAATAGGTCTCCTCCATCCATCTGCAAGAGGTTGTACTAGGATGATTTGTGAGGTCCCCTTCCAGCTCTGTAGCTAGCAGCAGCAGCATGACCTGAAAGGCATGTGTCCTTCTTTTGTTTCTCCTACTTGACAGCCACCTGTGGATGTGAGGAGGCCCTTACAAAATCAGCTTGGGAAACGAATGGGCTGGCACAAGTGGATTTCACAAGCAATAAGAGAGAACTTGCAGTGGTTTCTGTAGCTGGTTGAACATCTAACCACATTTTGTAGTTTTTATGAAATGCATCAGTCAAAAATGTAGGCATCTACAGATGCTGAGTGCTCAGTCTAGAGCTGCGTAATTTAGAATTTCTGTCCGTTATTTATTGCACAACCCTTAACAAATGAAGTCTCCGAATGGATTGGTGTAGTCACAGTTTGAATGCTCAACTAAAAGAGAGCCACAGCCCACTGTAATGTGACTTGTACTGATGAAGCGCCTTTAGAAGAGGCCTTGAGTTGGGCTACCTAGCTTCTTCCCACGGTTTTAAATAACAGCATAGACTTTTCCTGGGTTTCATCGTTTGGGCTCAGTGGCTACCTGTTGGGCCTGCAAGTGCATTTGGAATCAGCTCTGGGTTCGGTCACATGTGAGAAGCAGCAGCAGTGCTGGTGTCCATTGAGTGCTGGGCTCAGTTTTTAGGCAACCACTGGGCTGGGAGTATACTGGAAGTAGTCTGCTTAAGGCTGTACTGGGAAAGTGGGGGAGGGGATGTCCCACCCTTCTGGAACTGTCCCACTCAGGCTCCGCTGTCCTTGCTTTGAAAAAGCCTGAGAAACAGCCATAATGAAGAGCCTGAAAGGGGCAGAGCTGTCTGGACGAAAAGGACTTGAATGAAACCCTGATTGTCTCCATCAGGTCCTCAGGAGTAAGATGTCACGTCGGCATGAAAATTGTCTTCACAATGTTAATGACACTTGCTTGCTCATGTTTAGCTGTGCTAATTGAAACTTAGGTTTGCATGTTTGACTGGTCTAAAAATGTGTCCACTCTGTAAGTATTATTACATCATGGTAACAGTAAACTTGGATATGATTTACTTTGTATGAGATGTATTTACAGACACATGCATTTTAAATTCCAAAGAACGATACAGTTGTACCTTGGTTTTCGAACAGAATCCGTTCCGTTTGACTTCCAAAAACGTTCAAAAACTGAGGCACGGCTTCTGATTGGCTGCAGGAGCTTCCTGCACTCAGTTGGAAGCCGCATAAGTCGCATTGGATGTTTGGCTTCCAAAGAAGTTTGTAAATTAGAACACTTCTGTATTTGCGCGTTCGGGAGCCAAAACGTTTGAGTCACAAGGCATTTGAGAACCAACTGTACAATATCAGAATGACCATTCTCATTCGTAAAAGTAATGTACATATTAGTATTATGCAGTAGTGTATGCTGGGCCTTGAAAATAATACTTTTTCCTCCTGACTTGTGGATAATTTATTTCAGTTTGTTTGGCAGATAAACAGACCAGAGTAGCAGAGAGTGACCCATGCATTGGGGCCAAAGGCTGCTTTGAAATATAATGGGAGTTTCCTTTAGTTGAAAAGCAAATCCAGAGTGAAGTAGAATATTTGGGTTTGAGCCAGAGGTGTTCCTGTGGTTTGCTAGATCCTGTAAATAAGCCTTCACCTTGGGGCGGGCAGATTCAGATGCTTTTATGGCTGCATAATATGGTTTGCTTCAATCTCAGGTTTGTTTTCACAAGCAGGGCTTAATCCAAGGCTCAGGAAGGTTGTGTAGGGTCGCTGATTAATCTAGGACTTTTGCCTTATTTGAAGATGGCAGAAGGAGGGAGGAGGCTCCTATCTGTGCTGGTATGCAAATTTAGGCAGAAATTCCTGGTGATTAGGGACCAGCCACAGAAAGAAAGAAACAGTTTCTTGGGTTTGGCATGAGAGGTGAGCTGTGTGTGTTGTAAAGAGCACATGCAGTCAGTTTATCACCAGCCTTAGTCTGCCACCCATTCCACCATGCAGTAGTGGAGACAGAGCTGCAGCGAATACATCATTACATACCTTGGCAACAGAGCCATATATCTTTCCTTACTACAGATATCTTAAGCCACTTGGCAGGGAAGACAGACTTTTTGAGGCTGAAGTATTCTGGAGTCCCAGCTGTGGCAGAGATAGCTGACTTGGGATAAACACCATGGATTGAACCATAGAGAGTTCTGTCAGTATAACCAATGCCAGCTTGGAGACCCTACCAGCCTCTCTCTGCGGTTTCTCATGGGGTACTGTTTTAAAGACTTAACTGCTGAGGTTTAATTCCCTGCTCACTATCTCTCCCTCCCCCCATTATCTTTTTTCTCAGAGGATGCCAGCCCCCATCAGACTCCGGGAGCTGATCCGGACCATCCGGACAGCACGGACCCAGGCAGAAGAAAGGGAGATGATCCAAAAAGAATGTGCTGCCATCCGATCGTCTTTCCGAGAAGAGGACAACACTTACCGCTGCCGGAATGTGGCCAAGTTGCTCTACATGCACATGTTGGGCTACCCTGCACACTTTGGACAGGTAGGCCCTCTTCTTTTCATCAGTAGTGGCAGCAGCCCTTTTGCAAATTCCTAGCTTTGGATGTTTGGGGGAGGCTCATTATGCTGGCAAAGTGCCTTCAGAGTTGCAACCTGTAGGAAACTGCACAGTTGTCTTCCTCTTGCTGCGTATTACTAACTCAAGTTCTTTCTTAGGCTGGAAATCCTTTGTGGAAGAGAAATATTTTCATGTGCCTCACAGAAACCTAAGGAGGAGCATATCACAATCCTCGTGGTTTTATTCCATCATTTTATTGTAGCAAAGGATATATTTTGTGATCTTTAAAGTGTCCAAGCCATTCCTTAACTTTTCCCAAGAGCTGTTCTACTCTGTTTTGTTGCCAGGGAGTTAATCTCATGGCATTAACTTTTGCTTTCTAAGTTGCTTGTAAATTGACTGGTGTGTGTGGTGTGATAGAAGGTTCACAGGAAGACTTATGAGAGGTTTTAGTTTCCAGATGCTGGTTCTGCATGTGATGAGCAGAAGTTTCATGATGGAGCTCTCCAGCCACACTGCATGTCTCTTTCATAGTGCATCATCCCTCTGTTGGGAATTAAAACCAATGGGCCATTCAATCCTCTGGGCTCTGTGCAAGGGCACAAGGCTAGGGGGACAAAGGGATAATGGGCAGCTCTGCTATGGGTAGGGAAGGTGTGGCTGTGTTCTTGCTTCTTTTTTTTTTAATAAAATTTTTATTTGGTTTTCTGCTTTTATAGAAACAAAACACACACAAAAAAAGACAAAAGACAAAGACATGTATAAAATCAGCAAATCCCGGTTTCATAACCTTGTTCCCTGACTTCCCCCCACCTCCCCTCGTGCATCCCAGTTTCAAGATTATATCAGCAAGTTGGTATTTCTCCTCTTAAGCATCTTATTTATCTTATTACTTCTTTTATAATAAAAAATGATTTTCCTAAGTTGGACTTAAGTTCTCTTCCATCGATTTTCATTTTATCTTAATTAAGAGTCATATTGACCAAACCTAAAAGTCTTAAGAGTTTTTAAGAATCTCCTCTTCCCTCCCTCCCATCCCCGGTTTATGTCCCTTCCAAATAAAAATCCAAATTCGAGATTCTCAGCCTGGGTTCCTCACGTCCGAGGCTTTCAAGTCTCTTTCAGTCCCTCTCCGCCTGTCCTGTTGGTAGTCCTTTATGTCAGTCGTCGGGTCTGGAAAAAGTTCTTTCACCATCAAAGTATATCCTCTTCCCACAAGGAGATTCAAAAGTAACTGCTGAAAAATTTCCACAAAGCCTGTATCTTCAAAATCAAAGTCCAAACGGAGGCCCCAACCATATTTCTTTATTTTAAATTCCTGTATTCCATTTTGTCCCGGAACCTCCTCCTTCTTCTTCTGTGTCTTTCGCAGACTTGTGGTGGGTATGTTCCCAGCGTCTCCTTGCTTGTGTTCCACAGATGTCAGCTTTTGGTTGTTGCTTCCCAAGATTACTTCTTCTTTTTCTTGTTGTTTAGTCTCTTCCACCTCTGTAGATATTGTTTCCCATTCAGCTGTGGATTCTTTCTCATTCAGGTCCTCAATACAAAGAGCAGAGTTGCCTGTTCCCAAGGTCATAGTCACAAGTTGTTTATTCATGGCCAAGCTCTGCTCTTGTAAGATTCCCACCAATTGAAACATCCTTTCGATTTCCACTAGTAACTTTCCTTCCACAGCCATTGTATCCATTGTAGTTTCACAAAATTCCCCCTAGGGGGAATCTGGTTACTTATTAGCTTTTTCACCAACAATCCTTTAACTAATTATTATTACTTTGTTTCCAACAGCTTTGACTCAATTGTAACTCGCCTTAGTCCAGAGGGATCTTAAATAGCAATTTTTCCACTTTAAACCGCCCGTTTGGCAGCTTTGACAGCTGTCAAACTCCGCAGCTCTTACACAGGCAGAAAGGCAGGACGTTCCCGAGCCCGGGAGGGGGGGTTGTTTAAAACAAAAAGAAGGTTTCCAAAACTCCACTCTCCAGCCCAAAATTTTCTTTAGCTAAATCTTGAAAGTTAGTGTCCTTTTTAACTCACCCCACCAAGGGTAGGCTCTCCAGCTTAGCTCTTGTGTCGTTGCTTAGATCGTCTGCAAGGGGGGGGTGCGGACTTCCTTTTAGCACACCCCCCGGTCGTCTCAAATTCACAGGATAATATTCTTAAAGTCCAATTCCGTCTTACTCACGGGTGATTCTTTCGATCCAAATTTCAAGGAAGGAAGTCAGCGCTCTCTGGTCATGGCTCGCGGCTTCGCTCCACCGAGGTAGCGATCGACTCTCAGTGCCACGCCACCCCCGTATCCCCTCCGCAGCCTTTAAAAAGGCTCTTCGCGAATCAGGGGGGGGCGCTTAAGGCACCCGCCGAGTCTTCAGTCCGCAGGCTTCCGCGCCTGCGTTTTTTAAGGGTCCCCGCGTCGCCGGCGCGGCAAAGACCCGTCCTCGGTAGGGCCGATTCCCTCCGCAGCTCGGAGGGAATCCGCCATTTCCAGATCGCGTCAACCCGGAAGTCCTGTGTTCTTGCTTCTTTGCCATGTTTCTGGGCCATTCATTTGAGAACTGGAAAGGCAACCAGACCAGCAAAAGGCCCTTCCTGAGCCCAAGCTACCAAGTAAAAAGGCCTGAAAGAGTGGGCCGTGGGAAAAGCGTGGCTTGTTTCTCTTGCTCCAGCTGAAATGGGATATATTGGTGTCAAAGTTGCTCCTCCTCTGCTCAGCTAGATCAAGGGAGCAGTTCACCCAGATCAGGTTACTGAACTGAGCTCTGCATGTAGGAAGCAGTCAGGCATTTGAACAGGCTGTGTACAGGTAGAAACCTTTCTCCTTTCCCTCCAAGCCTGAAGTGCTGCTGCTGTGCCTTGTCTGCCTTGCAAAGCATGATGGAGAGTTCGTTCAGAACACCAGGAAGGCCTAGGGGGTGGGCCACAAGCTCTTGGCATAATTGCCTCTTCTTCAGCAGATGTGTTTTTCTGCTAGACCTCATACAGGAGTTTCATAGAATTGTAGAGTTGGAAAGGACCCTGAGGATCATCTCGTCCAACTCCCTTCAGTGCAGGAATATGCAACTATCCCATATGGAGATAGGAACTTGTGACCTTTGTGTTACTAGCACCATACTCTAACCAACTGAGCTTATCAACCTAACCTGAAACTTTAGCCTAAGCTGGGTGCTGCGTGATTGGGAAATAACTGGATTTAGAAAGCAGAACGAATGGATTATTTAAAAGCAGCTTTGCCATTGCTCTTCTGCAGTTGTAAAGACTGGACAGATCTGTATAGATTCATGCTGTGGTGCTGAAGAGATTGTGAGTGAAGCATTATCTTGCCATCATTTCCCCACCAGCCTTAATTACAGGCAAACTTAGACCAGCACCAACATTCTTCCTACAGACAGCCCCAAGGCTAATTGGGACTTGCTTTTAGCAAGGATTTGCGAGCAAAGTCAAACCTTGATTTTAAATCACATTGAAATATTTCAGATCCTGTGAGGCATTTAGCTGCCACAGAAGTGCTCAGTTTTAGGGTCCATTTCATTCTCATGGCTGAACCCATGAACTGAAGGGGATTTAAGTAATGGTGTGTCTGAGCATTGTAGTAACTGTGCTGAGCCCTGGTTGAACCCTCAGGTTTCATTACAGACTCAGTTGTCCACAGCTACAGTTCATTCTTTTCTTTCAACCTTTCTCATCTGGCACCCCTCACAACCCGAAGCCAAAAATTGTTGCCACCAGGTTTTTAACACCCACCACTGTCTTTCCTGCAGGAAAAGCAAGTGGGAATATCCTGGCTAAGGCACTGCTGGACAGAGGTGCTCTGAGCTCCTCCACCCAGCACCTGCTGCCACCTCCACCCCCTGCAAGAAAGGCCACTTATTTGGTCACTGCTCAGGGTGCCTCCAGCCAGCAGCAGCCACTGCCAAGGAAGCTTCATGCTGGTCTCTCCTCAGGGGAGTGCAGGAGAGCAGCTTGCCAGCTTGGTGCTTGGAGGTGAGATGTGCTCGACACCTTGACAGTGAAGCAACCCAACAACTGTCAGTCTTCTTTCCAGCCTCAGAGTCATGGAGGGAGTTGGTAGTAAGGCTAATCAATCACCAGGATGAGGTAGCACAGTTGCCATGGTGAGTGTGACAAAAATGTTGGAAGCATTGGGGAGAGTCACTCCCTCTGGCTTCTCTGCCCCCTCTTGCAGTTGGAGTGCCTCAAACTGATTGCCTCTCAGAAATTCACGGACAAACGCATTGGTTACCTTGGAGCCATGTTGCTGCTGGATGAGAGGCAGGACGTCCACCTTCTCATGACCAACTGCATCAAGAAGTAAGGCCTTTTTCATTTCTAGAGTGGGAAGAGAGCTATTCTGCAAAGGTGGACCTGCTGGCAGGGCTTGGAATATTCTTGTTGAGCCTTGAAGTTCAGCACACCTTAGTCATGCACCCTCCTCTGAGGATCGCAGCCAGAAAGTGGTGGTGGAGGTTTAGGAAGGCAGGTAATAAGCTGCTTGCCTTGTAGAGCTGAAGCTACCTTCTATGGGAGCAGTTAAGATGCACCACCATGCTGCAGATAGCTCTCATCCTTGTTGCTGTGTGTCTCTGGACCTGGATCTGGAGAGCTATGGAAGGCATCTGGGTGGGAGTATCTGTAATATGACTTCAGTAGACACTTAAGTCATTTTTTTTTTTCTGGTGTTGTAGAGATGCCACTGAACTTGTGGGGCATTTGACCACAGATGAGTTAGTGTGGTGGACACAGTTGCGTTGTCATTGACTGAGACAAGTGTTGGTTGTTCTTTGTTCCTTGGAAAGCATTCTAGCCCATTGCTATCCCCAGGGTTATCTGATACGCTGTCAGCTTGAGGCCGACTGCTTTGTATCTGGGAGTGCCTTATCCCAGCCATTCCTTGCATTGCTGCTTTCTCTCTCTTCCAGTGACCTTAATCACAGCACACAGTATGTGCAAGGCCTGGCACTCTGCACCCTGGGCTGCATGGGCTCCTCTGAAATGTGTCGTGACCTAGCCGGGGAGGTGGAGAAGCTCCTGAAAACCTCCAATTCTTACTTGAGGAAAAAGGTATTTATTTATTTATTGGACAAAGGTACAACTTTAGGAGACCCCCTCCCCAAAAGGAGGGGGAGTCCTCTAGATCTGTTGAACTGTAAGCTCTTCCCTTTTCTTACATTAAGATTGTGCTTTGCTTCCTCTCAAATGTCAGCAGGAAGTTGCACTGCCCAGATCTTTGCAAGGAGTTTTTGACTGGCCTTTGGCAGAGGGTGGTCTCTTTGTGCCCACAGTTAAGACTTACCAGGACTAGAGTTAAAATGCAAATAAAGTACATAGTGTTTCTCTTGAGAGAGATCCCCTTTTAGGGGTCTCTGTGTAGAGGGCTGCCTGCACATCTGCTGACCACTCCCCCTTCCACCCCCCAATTCTTCCATAGGCAGCCCTGTGTGCTGTTCACGTCATCAGGAAGGTGCCTGAGCTCATGGAAATGTTCCTGCCAGCCACAAAGAACCTGCTGAATGAGAAGAATCATGGTAAGGCCTGCTGTGGCAAGGGAAGGCCAAGGCACTATGTATTTTTGGGGTGGACTAAAGAAATATGAGGACCTGAAGGGCTACGATAAGAAAGCTTGGGCAGTTTGGAATGGCATAGAAATCCTCATGTAGATAAATGCCATGTGCATCAAGGCCAGGAGCCAAGCATACTTTTTGTGTTTCTATGCTCTGAAACTCAGTTCTGGTGGACTCATTGCTTGCACCCTCCTTCCCTTAGAACCGTGGAAGCTACCTTTCACTGAGTTGGCCCACTGGGCCACCTATCTCAGGTGACTAACTAGGTTTGGAACAGGGAGCTTTCCCAGTCCTACCTAATGGTGGCAGGGATTGAACCTGGGACACCTTCCACTGAGGTACTTTTGGTCAGGGGAATGAAGGGAGTGAAGGAAGCCAGATCCCATAACAGGGAGTGCAGTCAAGCTCAGGAAGGGAGGGGAGTGGGGTTAATGGAAGGAGACTCTTGACTGCTCGGTCAGAACAAAACCTCACCTATTCCAGTATCCTGTTCTCACAGTGGCCAGCCTGGTGCCACAAGCAGGACAAGGGCACAACATTGCATTCTTAGCAACTGGTATTTAGAGGCATAACCCCTCTGAAGTAGTAACAGTATCCAGCAGTGGGCTTGCAAGCCTTATGGGCTTGGCCCTTTGAGGTATCTTGTGAGCTAGTGAGTTCCAGCCTGCTGCAGTGTGTGTTGTTGGCATGAAGGAGGCATTAACGTGGGCAATGGGGGGAGCCGGCTTCAGCCTACTCTGCAGCATCTGCCTTGCTTGCATTTTGGCTGTGGGGTTGAAGGAGAGAGGCGTCTGAGGCTCCCTTTGCCACCAAGCTTTGCTCATGTTTCTACAGGCTACAGAGCTCAGTTCAGTGCTGCCTTTGGAGGGGTCTAAAGAGTTCCTTGCAGCTTATCCTTTTATCAGCAGTTTCTCATAGGGAAAAGTAAAAAGGCCTGGCTGCTTTGGCCTAGGATTGAAGTCTCTCTGCTTTTTCATCCACAACCACTTCTGGCTTCCATACAGAGGTTTATCTTGTGTATTGAGGATCCTGGCCCAGAAGTGCTGAGGCTCAGAGGGCAGGTTGCTGGTTAGAAGCTGCCAAGCTGCTGCCTTAAAAGCTTGCAGTCTCTCATAGTCCATCTTCAGCTGTGGCGAGTCCTTGGTGATGGCCATGTAAAGCATAGGCTCCTTCTTCTCTTTTCCTGGCAGGTGTTCTTCACACCTCTGTGGTCCTCCTTACGGAAATGTGTGAGAGAAGCCCAGACATGCTAGCCCATTTTAGAAAGGTAAGTCCTTGTTGACTTGTCACCCTATTGCATGTGCCCCTCTGGGCAGAGTTTTGAGGCAGCTTGGCTCCTACCTTTGAGGGACTGACGTGGGTGTCAGTTTCCAGTCGCTGATGGGTTGGCCTTGCAGGAGAGAAGCATGTGTCCTTCCTTGGCAAAATATCCATTTGGTTGAATGGAAGCCCTGCAGCTGGGAAGCCCCTGTGCTTATGCCAGGGTATGTCTTTTCTACCCTTCCTGTGGAACTGAGTGGCAGGGTGGTGCACTTGGGCCAGGCCACTCCAGCTGCTGCTCTTGCGGAGCACATTCTGTTTTCTCCATTTTATAAAGTGATACCACCTCAGCAATGATTTGAGGGGAGGGAGCCGAAAATTCCTCAAAACCTGAGCAAAGCAGGAGCCGCTGCTTCTCCAGCTGCTTAGCCATGGAGAGGGCCACCTCTGCTTGCCAGCCTGCCTCCCATTGTTGGGGCTGTGCGTGGAGAACTGTTGCCCAACACAGAAGGGACCTGGCCAGGGAGGTAGATGAAGCTGTCGGTCCAGCTGGGGAGAGTTGAGTGCAGTTGTGCTTCAGGTGTTGTTGTCCTGGTTACCCTTCCTGCCCTTTGTTTTGCCGCTGCTGCTGGTGGAGGTGGATGAGGTGGTTGATGTTGTGAGCTGTTGCTCCTCTCCCTAACGCCTGCTTCATCTCTTCTGTCCCTTTTGTCTGTTTGGAATCCTGCTGTGGTGGGTTAGAATGAAAAGGTAAGAGTCACTCACTTTTTCTTCCTCCCCTATGCCCCCCATGCATGCTTTCATTGAGCCTGTTGAGGTTTGTGCCAATCCATCGCTTACTGCACTAATACTGCAGCTTGACTAATTGTGTTTGTAGTTGAGTTTATTAATGCCCTGATTAAACCTAATGCCTAAGGCAACCATGGATCTTTGTTACAGTCCTCTTGAAACTCAGGTGGTTCTGCTACAGTTGGATGGATCTTTGAGGGATGTGAGGGGGGTTTGCATCTGTGCTGTTCATGGTGGGTGTTTTCCATTGGCTTGGTACAAGGCTTCTATAAGGTGTGGGACGGGTAGTAAGCAGAGAAGGTGGAAGAGTGAACCGCCCCTGTTCAGAGCAATTTGCCTTCATGCTATGGGCAGCTGTTGAAGGCAGAGATACTCCTCTTCCTTCCCTACTTGCTTCTGCTTGGCTGGAGACTGATCTCTACAGCTGTTTCTGCTCCCCCATGCTTGTCCCATCATCACTGGTTATGACTTGTGCATGGTTAGAGCAAAATAATGGTGGGTATGGGAAGCCTCAGTGACATGACTAAGCAGGGTTCCAAGCGATGAGATATTGCAATGAGATTGAGCAAGATCTCTGTCTTCCTAAAAGATTGTCTAAAGTTTGTATATTTGGCCAGCTGCCATATCTTAGCAGAGTCTTTCATTTTACAAAGGCCCTTTCGCTCTCTGCCCCTCAACTTGAGGCACTGAGAAGGAAATCCTCTTTGGGGCTTTATCCTGTCTTGGCACCAAGTTAAAGTTGTTAACCAATTTAAAATTATTGGGTTGTAGCCAATGCTAGAGGAGACCCATTGAAATTAATTGACATGATTAAAGTAAGTTGGTTGATTTCAGTGAGTGGACCAAGAATAGGACTTGGATAAACAACCCATTTAGGTATAATGCATCCATTTAGCAGTTTTTAAATTATGCCAAATATTTACAATTCTTACTAACGTGCTCAAAACAGCAAATGGTGCAGAAGTAGAGGGATAGGCTGAGAGTGAAATAGTGGAGGCCTCTGGTGGATTCAGAGTTGACCTGGGATTTTGTGTCAGGCTTGGTTGCTTCATCCAAACAGAGCCTCTCCCCTCGGGGAACCACATCAGCATTCTAAGCTTGGAGACTTCCCTCTTATTCCTGCCACGCCCACATGCCTCTTTGCGGCCACATAAGTGAGCACCAAGAGCAGGGGGATGTCTGCTGGTGTGCTTTCTACTAACCACAGAAGGTTAGTAGGGTTGTAAAAGGAGACAGGCAAGGGAAAGAACCTACAGGGTTCTGGAAGTTGTATGGTTGACTGTTAGAGCCTGGCTGTAAGTGGATCAGGACAAAGAGGAACTATATAGTTTCATCTTCCTGTTTTCCTCAATGATCAACCAGAGTGGGAATCCCACACATAAGCATGTGATAGGCAGCAGCCCTCTCTCCCATTCATATTCTGCAGCATAAGGTATTCAGAGGCACACTATATCTGATACTGGAGGCAGCTTCAGCCAGTGGGAGCCAGGCCAAAGCCATTTGCTTCCTGTTAGTAGTTTGAGGCATCAGTTGCCCACCAGACTACTCATATGTATATTGCAGCATGGCTGTGTAGGGCCAGCAGGCTTATTTGGCTCTGTGCTGTGGAAAGGTCAGTGAGGTTGGGCTGAGCAGCAATGAGAGCCCCTTCAGCTCTCACCTGCAGATGGTGAATCTAATACCCTTTTTTCCTGTGAGAGACTCCTCCTTGGACCCCTTCTTCATGTCAGGTACAACAGCAGGGCTGTAGATCAGATGGCTGATGGCTCTTTGTCCTCTGCAGCTTGTGCCCCAGCTAGTCCGTATCCTGAAGAACCTCATCATGTCTGGTTATTCCCCCGAGCATGATGTTTCTGGAATCAGCGACCCCTTCCTGCAGGTAAGGGCTTTGGGGCCAGGCCATAGCTGTCAACTTACAGATTTGAAAATAAGGGACCAGCAGCCTTGAAAATAAGGGACCAACAGCCAAAATAAGGGACCTGCAGCCTCACCTGTTCCAGGCGCTCCAGTCTTCCTGTCCTCCTGCAGTCTGGTCAAACTCATGCTGGGTAGCTTCGAGAACACTGTCCAACCAACTTTGTAACCAGAGGTTCAACTGAATAGATCACATGCACCACAAGGCCTATGCAGCCTCAACTTAAGATGGCCCCCCGGCCTGGCTTTGCACTGCAAAGTTTGCAGCAGCACGTGCAACAAAATGGTGTCCAGCATTCAAAAAACCCCTCAGCTTGCATTAACTAGCCACACACAAGGCATGCAAGCTCCACCCCCCAGTCGTTCTTAGACTTCTTATTGGGTGAGCAACACAGCTATGCAACACAGTTGGAGCCTTCCTCCTCCCTGGCCGGCAGGGAGGGAGGGAGAGGAGCTGCTTCCTTTGAAATTTAAGGGTCATCCATCAATAAGGGACAGCAGCGGGACATGGCGCTGGAATAAGGGACTGTCCCTTCAAATAAGGGACACTTCACAGCTATGGGCCAGGCACGTGCTGGGCAGGGAGAGGAGTGAATGTTGGCCAGGGAATGGAGGCCCCCCCCCAGCCTCCTCCCTCAAGTATGAAGAGGATCATGCAGTGACTGACTTCAAGACCCAGAGCCTTCTGGGTCCATTGTAGCTCAAAAGGAGAACTTTGTCCTTTTCAGGTGCGAATCCTACGATTGCTGAGAATTCTAGGCCGAAATGATGATGACTCAAGTGAAGCTATGAATGACATCCTTGCCCAGGTGAGGGGTGCAGCCTGCCAAATCATTGTTGGGAGGTGGAAGGGAAGGTGGTGCATTGGTCTAGAGGCAGGAAGCTAGAAAGTGAGATTGTCTGTCTTGTGTTCCAGGTGGCCACGAATACTGAAACGAGTAAAAATGTGGGAAATGCCATTCTTTACGAAACCGTCTTAACTATCATGGACATCAAGTCTGAGAGTGGCCTGCGAGTACGTAATCTTGGGTTTGTGGGATCCTAGGAGAGACACTGAGCAAAACAAAGCTTTGTGGCCCATCATAGTTTCTCCAGCCATAGCCAAGCATTCCCATGGGGGCCTGACCTCTAAATGATGTTTGAGTCAGATGAAAGCAGCTCAGGGCTCTTGCATGGAAGCAGACCAGCTGACAAGGAAGAACCTGGGTCACTGAGGTTGCTCATAGATCCAATCCCCTTTGGGAGTTTTTTGGCTGGAGAGTGAAAAGTATCAACAAGTAGATGTTCCTGACCCATGTCTCTCTGCTTGTCTCTTTCTAGGTGTTGGCCATTAACATCTTAGGCCGATTCTTGCTCAATAATGACAAAAATATCAGGTAGGTCAGAGTACAGGTCCAGGATGGAAAACATGTTATGGTTGGAGCAGGCACAGCTTTCTCCAGGTCTCTTGTAGCAATATTGGTTGTTTTTGAGGCGTGGCCAGGGCAGCCATTGCAGGTGAAGTGGTCAGTCCTTTCTACTGCCTGGGTCTGTACTGCCGCAACCATATGCACCATGTGAAATTCTGGGCTCTCTTTTCCACATCCTATTAGTCTAGCAGGCTACCTGGCTAGAATTGGTTCTGAGAGAAATTCATTTTCACTTCCCAGGTGCTCTGATACAGATGAGAGGGTTAGAATCCATTGCCTGGAGGTTTGCATTGGCTGCCCTTGCAAGTCACTCAACCTGCTTGCTCCATCTCCCTTGGTTGCCTGGCTGTGCTGTCTTCAAAAGCCTTCTAGTGTGCTGTAACACAGAACAGCTGCCATAGTCTAAAGCAACAGGTCTCTTTTTTCAGATATGTAGCTTTAACATCCTTGTTGAAGACTGTGCAGACTGACCACAATGCTGTACAGCGGCACAGAAGCACCATTGTGGACTGCCTAAAAGATCTGGACGTCTCCATCAAACGGTGAGTCAGATTGGTATGCTAGGACTGTGGGTCGAGGTGGCCCAACCATCTAGGATTCATTCTCTGTCACCCCTCACCTGTCTCCTCTGCCTGCCACTGTGAGCCAGAAGCTACTTATGAGGCATTGTTGTTTAAAGCATGGTCCCTTTCCCCACAGGGAACTCCCTTATGACTGTCCAAGTTGGTAACCATCACTGCTTCTTGTGGGAGTAAATATCATCATTTAAGTATACACTGTGTGAAGTACTTTCTTTTGTCTATCCTGAATCATCTAACATTCAGTTTCATTGGATAACCCAATTTGGTTCTAGCGTGAGAGAAGGAGAAAAAATACTGCCCTGTCCACTTTCTCCACACCATGCATCATTTTATATAGCTCGTGTCATCTTGCTGTCATCCCTAATACTTATTCCCGCCTAAAGTAACCTACTTGCTAGCTTTAAAGGGTTTGGGTCTGCAACCAAGAAGCTTGCTTCTCCTTGCAAACTCCTGCTCTGTCTTACTACTTGTTTTTGAACTTGGCCACCCCTTAGGTTTCATACTGGGACCCTGGAGTGATGAGAGGTGGGAGCCTTCTGGCTTGGCTGGTGCTGTTGTAGGATGAAGCCTAAGAGTGATCCATCAACAGAGCGCCTGGCGCAATGATGACACTCAAGCAGCTGACAAAGCACGTTTGTGGCCTCTGGAAAGCTCCTTGGGGTGATGGGGGGACTTGTCTGTATAGGGGCTGCAAATGTGTAGGCTCTTGGTGGTGCTCAGGCCCAGGTCAGCAGAGCGGCATCCCTTCCTCTCCCCTTCCTCTGAATCTCTTCTTCTCCCCTTCTCCAGACGGGCGATGGAGCTGAGCTTTGCTCTCGTGAATGGGAACAACATCCGGGGAATGATGAAGGAACTACTGTATTTCCTGGATTCCTGTGAGCCAGAGTTCAAGGCGGACTGTGCCTCGGGAATATTTCTTGCAGCAGAGAAGTAAGAAATCCAAATAATTTGTGTTTGTTTCATCCTTTGTGGCCCTCTTCCTCCCCCCCCCCCTGCTCTGCAGTCACAACTTCGGGAGGCCACAACTCATTCCCACTTGCTGCTCACAGCTACAGCTGGGGAGGAGCATTTTCAGGCTGGACCCATCTCTGCCAATGCTAGTCCTTCTGGTAATGCTACCTGGATACCATCACCCTGTGAGCCAAACGGCGGTAGTGGTCCTGTCACTCGCCCCTGGTGGAATGCAGGGATTTAGCTTCAGCCTCTCTCCTGTGCAGTCAAGCTACGCAGTTGACTAATCCATGTCTGGAAAACCAAAACGGCCGTACATTTGGGAACTGAAGGAACATTTGGAGAAGGAATGTCCTCACAGCTTTGCATCTACTGTGTTTTTCAGATATGCTCCTTCTAAGCGCTGGCACATAGACACAATCATGCGAGTCTTGACAACGGTGAGTGCTGACCTTGTCTGTTGTTCCTGTATCCCCAAACAGTTGTTCTGAGCCTTAGGACCTGTCAGTTCTGTGTGTCCCAAGAGCCACCAATGGAGGTGGTGGACTTACCCAGGGGTTCTTGTTTGGTGGGATTTTTACATAGTTCTGTAACTCTTGAGGACTGACTGCTGCAATGTATTTTGCATGGGGTTGCCTCTGAAAATGAGGTGGGAGCTTACACTACAAGTGCAGGCTGCTTCTGCTGCTGCTGACTTAATGAATGAAGGACGAGGCTGCATTAGTTCTAGGGGCTCCCTGAGTTCTTCTGGGCCCAATTCGCGGTGCTGGTGCTTCAGGTTAAAATCACCCTTTAAAGCAATGGCAGCCCAGGACCAGCCTCTATAAAGACTGTCTTCTGATCAAACCTTGCTCTATTGATCCTTGACACATGAAGGAAAGTCATTGGCAGCCAGGAGTGGGGGTTTTGCCACAATTCTTTCTGGCCTGATCACCAGAGGGAAGTCAAGAGTAGCTCATCCCCACTTAGGGCTCGCCAAAGATTTGCAAGAGTTGTAGCCTTTGGAAGCTGGTTTGATTTGGGGGGGGGAGGGGGTCTTGCCAAATATGCAATGGTGGTGCAGTTAATTGTAGCTTTAAATCTTACTGCATTTTTATGTAAGCCATCTTTACCCTAAGAAAAGTGGTATATAAAAAAACTAATTGACTACAGCAGTGTCTAGAAATCCGCTTTTGAGTACCATTCCCTGGCTTTCTTGGATGATGATAAATAATAACTTAGTAGTATTGTTATTATTTATTCCCCACCCATCTGGCTGAGTTACCCCAGTCACTCTGGGCAGCTCCCAACAGAATTAAAAGCACAATAAAACATAAAGTGGATGGCTTGTAAACCTCTCTCTGGGTCCTCTTTCCAGGCAGGGAGTTATGTTCGTGACGATGCTGTACCCAACCTTATCCAGCTAATCACCAACAGCATGGAGATGCATGCTTACACTGTGCAGAGACTCTACAAAGCCATCATGGGTGACTATTCCCAAGTAAGTCCCCAGAGTGATGCTGGTGGTGGGTTGGGTTGCAGGGGAGAGGGAGGGAGGCATTGTGTCAATGAACCTGTTACTTTGGGAAAGAAGATGGCATTGCTGAGTTCACCTGTCCTCCTTCTCCTTGGTAGCAGCCCATGGTGCAGGTAGCTTCCTGGTGTATAGGAGAGTATGGAGACCTCTTGGTGTCTGGTCAGTGTGAGGAGGAGGAGCCAATCCAGGTAGGCCTACTGAAAGGGATAAAGATTTTACTTGACCTCTGGTGAAGTTTTCTCCCATCTGTCTCATGGCCCATCCTTCTTACCTCTGCCTTTTGGCTTGCTCAGGTCACGGAGGATGAAGTCCTTGATGTATTGGAAAGTGTCCTAGTCTCCAACATGTCTGTGTCTGTCACACGAGGCTATGCCCTCACTGCCATCATGAAGCTGTCCACTCGGTTCACTTGCACTGTCAAGTGAGTATTTTCAGGGGTGGGGCAGGGGGGCTCTGCCTATACTGCTTGATCTTTATTGCAGTCCTTGAAATAATCAGGAGATAACTGGATCCCATTGCTTGCTGCTGTGTAAGCTTCATGAACCCTTACTTTGTGGATCTTAACCAGCACCCCCCCCCAAAAAAAAAACTAACCACATGCATATTTCCATGTTATCTCATCCTGAGAAGGAAGTGCCTGGTGAGGGGTCCAGCTGTACTTCTGTGTTACAGAAGCCAGGCATTGCCACTAGTCCAAGGAGACATAGTTGATTCCCAAGGACCCCAAAGGCTAGGCCAAGACACACATAGCTGCTACAGTTGCAGAGCTGGTAGAAGTACTTGCTTCCTGCTAAGCCGCAGCCCCTGCCCTGCTGCCACTTGTCACCATTTCTTTCCTACATCTCTAGCCGCATTAAGAAAGTGGTGTCCATATACGGCAGCAGCATTGATGTGGAGCTCCAGCAGAGGGCAGTGGAGTACAATGCCTTGTTCAAGAAGTACGATCACATGAGGTGAGTGTTAGAGGACACTGCTGTCCCCATGCCTTTTGACCTTCAGCCTGGTGGGTTGGAAACCTGCAGGGTTGCAGTAGTATCAGTATCACCACCTTAAAAACATATGGTGGTAAATTAAGAAGTGGGTCCCAACCCTGAAGAAGGTGAAGACCTCTTGGTGTCTGGTTAGTGTGAGGAGGAGACCTCTGCCTGGCTTGACACCTGTTGGTGAACATTTCACAAGAGCTACCAGGGGACAGTGCTGATTGCAACCAACCATTTCTAGTACGTGACCTCTATAGGCCCCAAACCATTAGCCCCATAGAAGAAACATCATAGAGACTCTTACATTGGTTCATGTGACTGGGGGAAGCTACTGGTTGTCTCAGCTGGACCTATTTGCATAGCAAAAATAGAGGACTTGAACTGACTAAAAATAGATTGCCTCTGACATTGACTGGTTGGGAGCTCACTCCCTCTCTACACCAGATCTGAGGAGTAACCCTGTTCCTCCTAGCCTGTGAGTTGCCCAGGAGATAACCGCCTTGCCACTTTGCAGGTCAGCCCTGCTTGAGAGAATGCCAGTTATGGAGAAACTGACCACCAATGGCCCCACAGATGTCACTCAACCCAATGGGGAGGCAGAGCCAACAGTGCTGGAGACCAAACCTCCCCCTTCTGGCCTCCAGCCCACCAGCCAGGTAAGAGAAGGTGCTGCCAGTGCAAAACTCAAGATAGCTATTCCTCCCTCCCTTCCTGCAAACAAGAGAGCAACATTGCATGGGGTTGCTGCTTTCTTAGACAGCATCAAAGACTCCTTTGGGAACTGTTGCTTTGCAGCCCACAGCTGGCTGCAGGAGCAATTGTGGAGCCCCCACAGGAACAGGAGGCAGCTTTCTCTGCTGCCCCCCTTCAGAAGCTAATGTTGCTCAGGGAGGTTTTGAGACTAGATGGCTTCCTTGGCTAAGTGCCTTTAACAGTCTGATTTGGTGTTTCCTACCAGGCAAACGACTTGCTGGACCTGTTGGGAGGTAATGACATCACTCCCATCATTTCAACAGCCCCTCCAAATAAACCAGCTTCTGCTGGTGGGGAGCTGCTGGATCTCCTGGGGGATCTCAACCCAACAGGTGAGGTGCTGGACATGTGGAAGTGAGATTCAAGGGTGTGGGGAAGAAACTGGGCAAGATCTCTTACTTGTTGGAGGCACTGGCACTGGTCCTTGCCTTGAAGAACTTCAGCCTAACCCTGCCCTTTCTTTCATAACTGCTTCTGTAGGACCTCCAGCTCCTGCCCCACAGATATCGCAACCCCCATTTCTGTTGGACGGACTGTCTTCGCAACCCATCTTCAATGACATAACTGCTGGTAGGACTGTAGAACCTCGCTGTTTGAGCAGCGGCTGAGGTGGGCGGGGAATGTGTACTATAGACTTTGTAAGGGCCAGTTGGAGAGGGCACCTTCCAGGACTCTGACCAGTACTGCATCTCCACAGGCATTCCCCCAATCACGGCCTACAACAAAAATGGATTGAAGATTGACTTTGCCTTTGAACGCTCAAACACCAACCCCAGCGTCACCGTGATCACAATACAGGCCTCCAACAGCACCGAGCTGGACATGACAGACTTTGTTTTCCAGGCTGCGGTACCAAAGGTGAGGCTGGTCTTTGGGGCAGGAGCATCTGCTTTGGTGGCCTCCTAGCTGCAGTGGGACAGACAGTGTTTCCAGGCAGACTTCCAAGCTCCTGTGGCTGGCTGGGCTCCAAAACTGTAGATGGACCCTTAGGACCAGCCCTTTGCCTTTGATATGGTCATAAGTGTCTTGCTGTGGCAGGAAAAAGGAGCACATTCTGATGAGAGGCAGAGGGCTAGGTGCTGTGCATCATTTTTCACTGTACTTGGAGTTGAGCCTGAGCTTTGGGCCTCCTGCAGCAGCAGCAGTAGTTGCAGCAGAAAAACCAGGTGAAAGTGTGCCCCCTTCTTCCTTTTGTTTGCCTCCCTCCAGACATTCCAGCTGCAGCTCCTGTCTCCCAGTAGCAGCGTCATCCCAGCATTTAATACAGGGACCATCACACAAGTCATTAAAGTCCTGAACCCCCAGAAGGTGAGCAAATGAGCAAGTGAGTGACCTACTGCCATGTTCAGCATGGAGGCTGAAGGAGCAGCTGGGCTGGGAGTGGTGCCCAGCCTCTGAGTGCTTGATGGTACAGGTCATGCATTGGTTCTGAAGGCCTCTAGTTGTGGCTGTTCTGTTTGGTGGGGGGGGCATTGAACCCTCAGGGGCAGGATCTTAACAGCTGTGTGGTACTTTTAGCTTCATAGTCCTGCTGGATGAACTCTGTGCCTTTTGGCACCCATTTAACTGAACGAAATTGAGGTGGTTCCACTGCAGCTTCTGCAAGAGTGATCCCCTCACCCCTCCTGCCCAGATCTTCTTCACCTCTCCTTGTTTCATCCCGTTTGTAGCAACAGCTCCGCATGCGGATCAAGCTGACATATAATCACAAGGGCTCAGCAATGCAGGACCTGGCAGAAGTCAACAACTTTCCCACTCAGTCCTGGCAGTGAGCTCTGGCCCCACCCTCCTCACCCCACCTGGTTGGCCGAAGGAACGCTGGGCAGAGCGCTGTGACTCCAGAAATCCCCCCACTTGCACCATGGCCAGGGGAGCTGACGAGAGCAGCGGCTGCTGCAGAGCAGGAGGACTGGCCTTGCTCACCTTGATGAAGCATATCTCTTAAGACACTTGCTGGCTCGCTCTCTCTTCTCTCCTCTCCTGGCTGCTGAGCCACACTTGCCACAGAAGCCACATTCCCCTTGTTTTGGAAGGGGGGGAGGGGAGGTGCACTGTGGCATGTGCGACTGTTTCTCCCCGCCTGCCATCTTCTCTCCTCCGGTGGGCGTGGGCGAGTGAGTGAGTGAAGCGAGTTTTGTTTCGGCTCCTTGCTAGCCGGGTTACCACCTTCAGGCACTTTTCATCCAGAGTTCATGTTGGAAATGTATTCCAAGGATGCTGGTGACCCTTTCTCCTTGGAGTTCCCTGACGTGGGGGGCCTTTTCTACGCTTGACTGCACACCCCGAGGGCAGTGGCTTGAGTCTGAGAAGGGGATGGATAGGTGGACCTGCTGTTCTGGACAGAAGCTCTGCTTTGGAGGATTCAGTGGTGGAGGCAGCAACGTCAAGCCCTCTTTGGCCAGTGCCTCCCTCTCAGAAAGCATCATGATGGACGAGACTGGCTGCTCCCTCCAGCAAGTCGCTCTTCAGTGTGCCCCCACCCCAAATCTTGGAACTCCTCTTGTCTGATCCTTGGCTGTCAGCTGTGGTAGGTGGGTAGAAAGGAAATGTGTGTTGCTTAAAGATGGAAAGGGGGGGCACCATTTGCCTGCAGAAAGACTCATCTCAAGACTCCACTGCAAAGCTGCTTTCCCCCCTCAGCCCTTTTCATTTCCTGAGTCTGTCAGAGTCCTGGATTCCATTTGAATTCGTTCTCCTCCTGGGACGTTTGTGTTGTATCTGTAATATTGGCACTGAAAATAAAGACCATGCGGTTTAATGAGACCTTTCCTGCTTTTAGTAGCTGGTTTTGCAGCTCCTTGCATAGACGTTGAGCAGAGGACATTCCTGTTTTTGAAGGCCAAGATTCCAAAGTATGACAAGTCCCTAAGAGAGAAGTTTTTAGGGCAGAGGTCAGTGGGTTAGGGGGGCATGTGTAGGATTCCAGGAGCAGCAAAGAAGGGGGGAAACACTTTAGAGTTCCCATCTATGATTGGCTAAAGTTCCTGAAGCTCATTGCCAGCCTGTTTGCCTTACAGAAACAGAAGCTGTGTCTGCACCCGCTGTTGGGTTGCGTGACAGGAGAGGGGGAGCCAGGCAGAAGCACTTTCGAGAGCCACAAGAAGTTCTCTAGACATATACTATCCTAGCAAATGATTCGCTGCTGAGGTCCTGTTGACTGGAGCTGTGGTCAGCTGCCTCTCTCATCTACCCCCCAGTGAGACTTGATGTGCATCCAGCTGGCAATGCTGCTTTCATGAAGGACAGGATGAAATTGAGGCAGTGGGGAATGGGGTGTTTACGCTCTCACAGAGGACAGGATGAAATCAGGGCAGTGGGGAATGGGATTATTGTGATTCTCCAGCCAACAATTATTATGCAAACTTCACCAGCTGGATTGCTGGAGATGGAGCTTGTGGAGTCCAAACAAGATTCAGAAGAAGTCTGCTCTTCACCACCACAGCAAAAAGAGCCTTGGGGATCCCTAAAGACTAAGAAATGTATTTGGTTTGAGCGTCCTCTTCCTCATAGGATGAGCAGAGTTGGGAGTATGGCAAGACGCAGAGGGCAGCACCGAGGACTCTTTTCCTGTTGCAATCTGAACCTGTAAGATGATGGCTTCTGTCCCCTCCCTTACCCACCCCCACCCCCCGCAACTAATGATGGCTGGGAGTTGGGGGTTGGCAAGTCCTTTCGCCTTGCACAAACAAGTATCCCTTCAGGGGACACAGAGTTGAAGTAAGGTCACCTTTCTTGCAAGGAGCTCAAAGTAGTACTGAAGGGTGTCATTCCCCCCCCCCCCCAATGTCCTCAGAGCAACTCTGAAGGAAAGGATAAGACTTTGGAGTGACTGTCCAAAGTTAAGTCATGGTTGTAGTGGAGATTTCAGCCCAGATTCTAGTCCAACCCTTTAACCCATAGGTTTTCAACCTTTGTGGGTCTACGGCTCCTTTGACCAACTACATTCTTTCTGTGGCACCCCTGTGGGGCTCAGAAGCCCAATTATGTCACCCCTTGCCTGCAGAGCTGGCAGCCTCTCGCCCTTTTTTTGAACACCCTCCTCTCCCCTCTCCTTGGGAGTCCTCTGGGCATCTGCAGCTACCACCTCTGGTCTCTGAGCTGCCCCCCCCCCCGCCCCCAAAAGAAGCGCTGCCTCACCCTGCCCCACAGGGAAGCACCCCCAAGCTAGCCCCAGAGGCAGCATTCACCTGCAACAAACAGCTGTGCACGGCTTTGGGAGGCAGAGACGCAAGAGGGCATCAGAGGAGGGAGGGAAGGAAAGAGGGACAAAGGCCAGTGATGCCCATGGCACCCCTTACCATCATTCAAGGCATCCCACGGTGCCATGTCACACTGGTTGAAAACCACTGCTTTAACCACTCCACCATCTCCTTCCCTTGTAAGAGGCAGCCAGGAGCTCTGATGACTGTGCTGGAAATGAGATATGACCCACCTGCGAACTCTACAGCTGCTTTTATCATGGGCTGTGCTGTCTGAGGCAATTGAACCTGTATCCATCTAGGTTTTAAGGATGATGGGCGCTGGGAGTTGAGCATCCCCACCCCTCAACTGAAGGATCTTTTTACACAGTGGCCCATCTTCCTCTCCCTCCATTTCCCACAGTGGAAGGTCCAGACTTATTGTGAAGGGAGGGCCTGTGTGGAATAACTTACCGTATTTTTTGCTCTATAAGACTCACTTTTTCCCTCCCAAAAAGTAAGGGGAAATGTGTGTGCATCTTATGGAGCGAATGCAGGCTGTGCAGCTATCCCAGAAGCCAGAACAGCAAGAGGGATCGCTGCTTTCACTGTGCAGCGATCCCTCTTGCTGTTCTGGCTTCTGAGATTCAGAATATTTTTTTCTTATTTTCCTCCTCCAAAAACTAGGTGCGTC
Source organism: Podarcis vaucheri (assembly GCF_965113315.1). NCBI lineage: Eukaryota > Metazoa > Chordata > Lepidosauria > Squamata > Lacertidae > Podarcis > Podarcis vaucheri. Next base: position 50,716,028 of record NC_138765.1, on the reverse strand, counting down.
TTGTGGTCTGGTGCGTCTTATAGAGCGAAAAATACGGTAACTATGTTGTGCTTTTGTTAACACAGGCTGGTACCTAAACCCCAGTCTAACTTGAGGTGTTGCACATTGAGTATAGGATACCTCTATGCCTGCAGGAGGCAGGGTACAAATATGTTGAACAATAATTGTGCTTTCTAGCCCTTAAAGTAGGCATAGCAGAGGGTGGCAGTCCTACTGGGTTGGGTGTTGCTCAAAAAAATGTCACATTAAAGCAATGGCCTTCCAGATGTTGCTGTACTAGAATATCATCCTTGACCATTTGCCATGTTGCCTGGGGCTGATAGGCGAACTACATTTGGTGGGCCCCTGTTTTCCAGCTCTTCCTTCAAAGGTTTCTCAAATCTTGCCTTCCGTTCTGAGGGGTGGGCGTGGGACTAAGCTACAGAAAAAGTTTCATTGGACAAATGTTTTTGGATATGCAAATTGTCCTTTAGGGACCACAGTAACTGCCAGGCTTTGGGAGACAGCCTTCTGTAAGCTGTTGAGAGAATGTTGGTGTAATGTGCCAAAAAAGCTCTAGAGTTTCAAGGAAGAGAGTGCTAAATGCTCAGTTAAATAGGACCTCAGGGAATGTAGGTGTTCCAAGGTGTTGCAGTTCTTCTGTGTGTATTGCTGGAAATGCAGTTAAATGCACCCCTTGGAGGTGAGCTGGCTTTTGCTTGGAGAATGAGTTCCCTGTTCCGCCTCATCACTGCACATCACTGTCAGGTGTTTTTTGTGTGTGAGAGGGGGGGGGAGGAGATGCTTCTTTACATTGAGGCAGTAAAATGCAGCAAACCCAAAGCAAGGAAGTCCAAGATCTCTAGTGTCTTTTGACATACACATTTAAAGTGAATTACCAAGGTAGTGATTTTATTGTTGTACAAAAGTACTATATTCCATAATGAAAACAATTTGAAACAAGACTGCACAGAACATCTAGTGGAAGCATTTGCCTTCAAGGCAAATGTGTAACTTCCTCATCAAGGAAGCAGCTCGATGAGGTGAATGGAAGAAAGAATGAAAAACGTTTTCTCTGGCATTGTAAGAAGGGGTGGGTGGAAAAAGACACAGATTTTGCTTTCTATAAGAGGACTGGGGTTTTTTCTGGGGGTACCAACAAGATGGCACTTTGCCCCAAGGCATATATTGAAAGTCTCTGGTCAACGGTCTCACTCTAAAGGCATGATCTGAAAGGAAAAAGGAATGCAGAGGGAAGAAAGCAAGTGCTGGTTGGTGATGGTCTTCTTGCCATTACAGGTGACGTTCTATATTAAGGGAGTAGTCTTGCTAGACTTTGCATAGGTATGTGTGATGGGAAAGAAAGAGGAGCTTGGAGAATGTTTACAAAACTGTGAAGATAGGGTTTAGACAGAAAGTGATCACTGCCACCACTGTACATGGTTCAAAGGCACTGCTTAGCTTGGCTTAATATGCTGCTCCATCCTGCTCTCCCTTCAACTCAGGCAGCAGAGGCCAAGCTAGGGCTCATAGCTGTGTGATGATGGTTTTGCTTGGAGGGTCCGGACAATCTTGAAGCCACGGACAGCCAACACAACAGCAACAGCAAAGGCCACAATGGCTGCCCCAGCAAAGAAGCCCACAGCGATCTCTGCTCCATGCAAACTGCAGCCAAAGCCCCGGTAGCCTTTGCTCTGGTAGAGGTTCTCTCGCTCTTTGCACAGAGAGGAGGCATAGATCTCGTGAAGGTGATGGTAGTAGAAGTACAAAGCTGGCACAAGACCAATTGCAATGGCCACATCCAGAATGGCCTCCGCTATCAGCCAGGCTGGGCAATGCCAGGGCACTCGGAAGAGACTAGCCACAATCTGGAAGCAGGCAAAAGCCATCAGAGCCCCTCCAACTGCCATGGCCACCTGGGCTGGTGGCACCTTGAGTTGGTGGAACTGGGCATCCAACTGCTGTGCCTTCTCCCCATCAGCTCCACTAAGGCCACTGTAGGCCCCGCCGTATTGGTAGTAGTAAATGCTCCCCAGACTGAAAAGACCAGTGTAGCCACCTGTCGAATTGTAGGAGACTGAGCTGCAGATGACAATCAGCATGCAGAGGAGGAGCTGGAGCTGTTGGCAGCAGGCTAAGAAGAAGCAAGGGCAGAGGGGTGCTATTAGTGCCATTTCTCTAGTGCTGTGGGGCCCTCAGCCTGTGTGGAACATGGAGAAACGGGGAAGGCACTTGGCCTCTCCAGGTCCACTCATAGAGGTCAGCTTTGTGGGTAGATTGGATCCCAAACTTTACTGGGGTTAAGGGAGCATATCTGAGCAGGCAGCGACTATCCTTCCTTCCCTGTTTCTACCAGGGCATCTTCTGCCCCAAAACCACATTGAAAGACTTTTCATACCTGAGGTTAGTGACCTCAGAGCTCCCCTCATGTTTCACCCTTAGTTTTAGGCCAGGGATAGGGAACCCCAGGCATCAAGTATGGTTTCCTGGGTTCCTCTACATGCCTTTTGGGACTTCCCCAGGCCATACCCCATGCAAGCCTCACCTCATGCCCCTGCAATGTTTTACCTGCTGCAAGAATGCCCCCTTGGATTCTGATAATTTATCTTGCTCCCCTGGTGGAGACACAGGGAGAGAGGGATGTGTGAATAAATTAACATTTGTTGCCCCGCTCACACTGGCCATATGGCCCCTGTAAAGTTGACTAGAATGGAATATGGCCCTTGGGCTGAAAAAGTTTATTCACCCCTGTTTTAGGCTGGGAGGAAACTGGGGTGACCTGGCAGCCTCGTGGGTGCCACCCCACTCCCTGGAGGGAGCTTGTGCTGACCACAGAGGCCTGAGGCTTGTGAAAGAGCAAAGTGGTTCAGTCCAGGTAGGGAAAGGCCATAGGCTTATTCAGGACGTGAGTGGGCAGCAGCGCAAGCCAAGCGGCTGGAGTGGGCCCTGCCAGACAAGACGGGAGGGGGGGACTTGCCCATCTGCCTTGACGGCTGAGCAGCACTCACTCACTGCCCCCCTTGCCAGCAAGCTGTGGGGCCACAGGCCTGCCCCTCGCGACTTTTGGGCAGCCTGCGAAGAGGGGGGTGGCAGCGTCTGGCTGGCAAGCACCCCGCCCCCGCGAGGCAACAGCCCTTTTGCCCGCCCCATCAGGGAAGCTGCCAGTGGCCTCGCCCACACCGAGCTCACCAGCAGCGGGGGGGAGGAGGAGGAGCTACAAACGCAACCCACCCCCATCGCAGCCCGGGCTCCTCATCCCACGAGGGAAGGGGGCGTGTCGTCGACATCGTACCGCCCTGACCCACCCCATCGCGGGCCAGTAGGGACATCTAACCCGGCCCGGGCCCTCACCTCTGGCCGTGCACAGGGCGCGACATAGCGGTTTGTCCAGAAGGCCGCCTCCGCCTCGGGCCTCGGCAGGGGCGTCCAAAGAGGCCAGTGTGGTGCCTCGGGAGGGAGGGGGGCGATGCTGGTGCTGCTGCCGCCACGGCCACGGCTGCTCTCCTACCGCCACCACCGCCGGCCGGTCGTGACGCCAGTCCTGCGGCTCCCCTGGTCTCCTCCCGGCGTCCGCCATGGCTCGTAGCCTGGTGGCGCGCAGGGAGGACTGGGTGGGGCGTCCCAGGTGAGCGCGGCGGCGCCACCTCCTGGGCGGAGATTGGCCGGGGTTGGTGTAGGTGGGAGGCAGGTGTCCATCTCGCCTAGGAGCCGCCGCCCGACAGAGGGGGCTCGTCGCTGCCGGCGCTTGCCGAGGGGCGCTTCTCCAGCAGCCGTCGAGGAAGTCAGGGCGGGTCTGGAAAGGCCCAAGGCAGTCCCTGGACAAACCGCTATTGCTGCCCGTCCAGGCCCGATGTTCGGTGGTCCTGGTGGTCGCTGGCCTTCCTGGTCACACCACAAGATGGCTTTTTTTTTGATGGAGCGGGAAAAGATGTCCAAGGGCGCCAGGGCTTCTCCGCCATAGGTGCGCCCCTCCCTCTCCCGCCCAACTCGGCTGCTCGCCCATTGCCTCACTAAGCAGCAGTCTCTTGGCATTCTTGGCCATACCTGACTCTGGTAACAATCCAGAATTAGAGGGAAAGGAGAGAACTGGAGATCCTTCTCAGCACCCTGATGATGGCACTGCCCTTTGCAGCCTTGGATGGTCTCCCTCACTGGCTTTGTGTTGATTCTGAGCATCAGGGGGTGCAGAAATGGACCCGGTGCAGCCCTTCCTCATTCTTGTGGGACTGCACAGAAACCACAGGACAGGAAGGAATAGAACCACTGCCACTCAGTGCTTGTCCATCCATGGCTCACCCTCTGCACGCCTAGTTGAGCAGGACTAGAGAAAGAGCCTATGCCCATGGGAAGGGCATGGCTGCTGCCAGCTAAAGTAGAGGCTAGATGATCCTCTGTTCTTACGGTATTCATTCACCTGTTCAGCTAAAAGCAGGAGGCAGGGATGAGGAACCTACAGCCCACCACAAAATCCCTGTCATCATCAGCCATGCTGGCCAGAGGAGAGTGATAGGAGTTGGAGTCCATCTTGACACCAGAGAAGCCCAGCAGATGGATCAGGCCAAGGTGAGCCCCTCTAGCCCAGCATCCTGTTTCCAACAATGACCAGTCAGACACCACTGAGAGTCGCACAAGCAGGATCAGGATGTTGCCCATCTACAGCAGCTTAGATTTGGCCTCTGGACATGGAGGTTTAATTCAGTGCTCATGGGTAGTTGCAGTTGCTAGACTTCTACTCCCTCATGACTTCATTTATGACCCTGTTTAAGCTGTCTTGTCTGCAAAAAATGCAATTACTTTTGGTGCCTTCATTATTACTGCTCATTTGCTCTACCCACAAGTAACAAGGGGAAGGGATTTACTTTCTCTCTGTCTTCTCTTACACAAACATAACTTGCTAATCTGGGCAATATAACTGTGTCCCATGATTTCAGAAGCTGGTTTTAGAAAAAAATTAGTCTTTGTATCCCAGGGGTTCTCACCAAATGCAGCTGGGCCAAACTCTAGAAAGCAACTGAAGCTCATCCAAGGAGGAGACCTTTTCTGCGTTCTCTCCTCCACCTGGCTGCCACCTTCACCACCTTCCTCCTCTGCTTTCCAGCCGGAATTTCAACAAGGCTCTCCTGAGAGATTCTCAGCCGCAGGTACCACTATCTTGGCTGAAGGCACCTTGTTTCTCAAAGGTAGGCATGAGTAGAGAGCATTGTGCCACTATGGCTTGATGGGAGGAATCTTTCACTTACTGTCTTCTTTATATTTCAAGTGGTTGCCATGCCAAAGGCCTGCCTCCTCTCCATGGCCTGAAGTTCCATGATGCCTTCATGGTGAGGGTGAGGCAAGCATGGGCTCAGGGGTGTGTGAGTTGGCCATTGGTATCTGGGTTCTGAGGGGTTTGGGGAAATGCTAACCTAGTGGCCAGCCAGTGCTTCTGCCTCCCCCCCCCCCGTTGCATTTTTCTAGCCAGATGGTGTCACTTCAGGTGAAGCTGGCAAGGTTTGGCTCTGATACACTTCTCCCTTAGCTCTGAATCCTTCATTGAATTATTTTGATGAGGGAGGAAGAGGGGTTCTTTTGCATTTGGGTACTAGATTTTGGGTACTGGCATTTTATGGAGGCCTCCTCCATAGCAATTCGTGGTCACTGATTCAGCATTTTAAGAAATACTCTTTGTATTTCTGCTCAGGGGCATTTTGTCCATCTAGGTATCTCTTGGAGACTTGTGGGCCCAAAGTAATTTAAGCAACATTTCTAGAGGCAGAACTTTTGCTTTGCACAATGAGAAGGTCCAAGTGGAATGGTGGAGGCTGCTCCATTAGGGTGAATGGAGTGCAACCCTACCAACCTCACTCTGCCCTCAGCCAGCCCCACCTGGACTTGTGGGTGGGTGGGGAATATGGGGCTTTAGCCATTTTGTCCCCTGTATAGACTTGATTAAGATGGTGTATTTGCATACACACATGCTCAAGCCAGCAGTCTGCATGCCTGTGTTTGGGTAGGGGAACTTCCAAGGCCCAAATCCAAATTGGAACCATAGCAGGGAGCAGACAGATAAAGCTGCTCTGCTGCTCTACCCTGACACCATGGTCATGTTTCGGATTGGGGCCCCCAGCCTGGCAACGTGTAGAAAACAAAAAAAAACCTCCTTCATTTAAGAGCACAGATTCTGTGATAAAATAATTACTGGTATCCTGTTGGAACACCATCACTGCTAGCTGGCAGGGGTGTACTGATTACCATCTAGGTTGCAATATGTACTCTGACTGCTAGAAAATTAAGAGCCAGAAAAAAGGAGGGGGCTGTGTGTGAATAGGATGTGCTTTTGCTCTGTTATGTTTGTAGTGTATAGGCACAAGTTTATATGGAGGGTCCATGACCCCTTTGTTTCTGAGAGAAGTTGTACTTAAATTAAGCATGAGGATTTTTTTAATGTATGTCAAGAAACCTGCGTTTCCATATGTATTCTATATCACCATTTTTGTATTGAATTGTGGTGGCCTATGGCTTTGAACAAGAAAGAGATACTTTAGTTGGACCCTCAGGGCAGCCTGGAGCCAAAGTTATGAATCACGTTCTCTGGACAAACAAAGCTGTGTTGTCCCTCCCTCTGGGCCTTGATGGGGATTGCTGCTGGGATTTTCCATGAAACTGTAAGAGGGAAGGTGGAAACCAGTATAACCGAAGCACAGGGTATTTTGCCGTTATCTGGATCTGAAAACACAAAGCCAGAAGGAACTTGTGTGCCGCATAGATGGCATCCTTGCACCTGATTTTAGGAAGTGGGAGGAGACTGGGCAGCAGTGCCACGTGGCAAGGATGTCAGGACATATTTGTAGCAATGTCATTGTGGGAAGCTCCCTGCAAGATTTGCTGTTCCAAACCTGAATGATACTGAAGCATAAAGCAAACATGATTTGTGCAACTCCTGCTCAGATTGTACTCTCTGGGAAGTGTTGGCTGCCCTTGGTTTCCATTCTCAGATGGTGCCCCCCCCACTCATTCCTCCAGGCTGCCACTTAACAAACACATTCCCATTTCCTGTCATTACATTTCCCATAACTCTTTATGAAATAAAATATTCTCTTGCATTCAAATAAGCCCCTTCCCAGCTCTGCCAAGATTGTCACAAAATGTTGTGAGTGCATTGTGCACGGGGATGGGGGGTGTCTAGTATTGACTTCTGTGTTCGATTATACAACCCCTGGAAATACTTTTGTTCATTCTGTGGGGTTCTTAAGATACATTAGTTCTCGTTTGCTGTAACAAGCAGCATTTTCAGCCACCGTGAATGGGATGTTTCACTTTAACATTACTTCCTATAGGCTGAGCAAAATCATCAAAACATCAGCAAACATGTTTATAGCAGAATGCTCTCCTAATTAGTCATGGTTCCTTTCACTTTAGTGTCCTTTCGTGTGAAGTTGGCTGACTCTTTCAGTAGCAAGCAGGTGAAGGGAGGGCAGCAGTCAGCCTGTTTAAAGGGCATCTTCTTAGATTTCCATGACCTGCCCTAGTGTGAGGTAGGGTCAGTAAGGTGCATGTTCATGAAAGGGGCAGTAAGTCTGCCAATCTTGCCATGGAACTGGGGTGGAGAGAGAGAGACTTAATTTATCTCTACAGACACTATAAACCTAATGGGGGAACAAGAGCTGTTGGGCGTGTTTATGCTTAGAGTCCTTCTGCCTTATGCTCTGCCTGCACATACATACAAATAAATTGTGTATCCCAAAGACACCACAAGCCTTCACACAGCAGCCTTCATTCCAAAGAAACCAAACTCATGGTATGTGTTGGGACCCCTGAAACTTTACCGCTTGGAGATTGGGTTACACATAACAACACTTCCTAGAATCTGCAGAACTTTCTGAAATTCCACAAGTTTTGATTTTGAGATAGGCAATTGGCACAATGTTATTGTAACAACATCAGCTTCCTTTGAGTCCATCAGCTTCTATCATATTTTTCCATCTTTTTAATGTATTTATTGGTATTGGTATTGGTATTGGTATTGGTATTGGTATTATACTTGCAGGGCAAGTAAGGAAGGCACAAAAATAATGGCTGGTATTTGATGCTAGTTCCACTCTGAGCAGACCCATTGAAGCTAATGGTCATAACTAACTTAAATTCATTCAAGGTGATGGAAGGTCATGTGAGGAAGACCTGCTTGGTAGTGGCTATCAAGTTCAGGAACACACTTCCTGGGAATTCAGCTACCACCAACACCATCCCAACTTCTTTCATCTGCTTTGCATGTAGAATGTCCCAGGTTCAATTCCTCACAGCAGGCTTCCTCAACCTTGGCCCTCCAGATGTTTTGAGAATATAATTCCCATCATCTCTGACCACTGGTCCTGCTAGCTAGGGATCATGGGAGCTGTAAGCCAAAAACATCTGGAGGGCCAAGGTTGAGGAAGCCTGCCTTACAGCATCGACTCAGGAACATTCTACCATATGTGGTGGATATGTAGGAAAATACAGGTATTCTGGGAGAGTATACATGCAGAACTGCAAAAAATGCTAAAGATCTCTTTCAATAAAAAACCAGAGGCCTACCTCCTGGGAATAACAGATTTGGATATTCCACAAAAGAGGAAGGGTATCTTTTTATATGCGACGATGGCAGCAAGAGTTTTGATCGCAGCAAAATGGAAGAGTAATGAAAACCCCTCTATACAAGATTGGATCCAAAAGCTGACAGAATATGCCGAATTAGATGGTTTATCAGAAAAAATAAAGAATAAATCAAAACAGGAATTTGTTTCTAAATGGGAGGTTTTCAAAGAATATCTGAAAAATAAATATAGTAGTTTAAATTCTGTTGCAGCATTTGAGGAACTTCAGTAATAGTTGCAAGGTAGATATAATAAATTAGATTTATTGAGAATAAGTTTAATTATGATAAAAGTGTGTATTGGCAATAAGTAATATGAATTTGAAATATGGAATAGATGGGAGGTTGGGTCTTTAGTGTTAAGACCAATAGATGTTTTATTGTTTGCTAAGAAAATTATGTGTCTATGGTTATTTTTGTAATTTGTGTGTAATTTGGTATTTGTGGTTTTTTTTCTTTTTTCTTGTTGTATAAATAAAAAGCTTTATTGAAAAAAAAGGAAGCCTGCCTCACAGCATCACCAGGCAGGGGTAGGTGAGAACCTCCCTTCCTGAAACTTGGTGAGCCATTGCTGCCAGTAGCTGCAGGCAGTATTGAGCTAGATAGACCAATGGTCTGACTCTAAGGCAGCTTCCCATGTTCCAATGACGAGTGAAAATATTGCTCTTTCATTGGGTACTTGCTTAGAACACCTGTTTCGTTTTGTTCTCCTTGCTGTGATTTTTGCTAGTGTTTATACTGCTCTAGCATTATGTATTCCTTTTTTTGTATTTGTTTGCTCCCCCAGACTTACCATTTTTGGTGATGAAATAGCAGCGGATGCTTCTTCTAATACCCAAATGTTTGACTGCAGTCCTGTAAGGTGGTTGCTGGTGCTTGGGAAGGGGAGCAGGTACAAAAGACAAGACTTTCAGCTGCAGCAACACAGAAGGATCCCTGTTGCTGGTTCTTTCAAATCATGGCACTTTGCTTTTTCTAGCAGCCCCTTGAACTGCCTGAATGTTCCTTTGTTGTTTGGCATCCAGTGAAATGCAGTGTCATGAGCCAATAACTCTTTCTGTGCTGTTGTGATTGCTGTTGTCATGTCTGGAATAAACTTTGCTAGATCCTGGCCATTCCTAGAAATCTTTGTACATCAACCTTATTCTTTGGACCAGGCATTCCAAGCTGGCTTTGATTTTAGTTGCATCAGGTATTAGGCCATCTTTGGTTAACCTATGTCCTCAGGATTTAATTTCTGACATGGCAAATCTGCACTTTTCATTCTGTTTCAGGTTCCTCTCCCAATACCTGTCTGGAATTGGCTTCAGGCATTCTTGCTGATGTTTACCTACTATGATGTTGTCAGTTCAACATATGATGCCGTCATACAGGGGGCCTCTTCAGTCATTAACATTAAGTGGCTCTTGAAAACATTTCTTGTTTTGTTTGGCCTTTTATTGACTTTCTATGTGAGTTAGTAATGTAGTTGCTGCTGCTTTACTGTATTTAGTGGTGACTGGTTTAAACTAAATGCTCCTTTAAAAATATTTTATTGTTTGCTAGCTTTTGTAAAGTTAATGTGTAAATGTATTAAAATAAATAAAATGGCAACTGGATCAGCCTTTGGTACCTATATGGAGCTGAAGCGATAAAAGGTAAAGGTAAAGGTACCCCTGCCCGTACGGGCCAGTCTTGCCAGACTCTAGGGTTGTGCGCCCATCTCACTCAAGAGGCCGGGGGCCAGCGCTGTCCGAAGACACTTCCGGGTCACGTGGCCAGCGTGACATCGCTGCTCTGGCGAACCAGAGCCGCACACGGAAACGCCGTTTACCTTCCCGCTTGTAAGCGGTCCCTATTTATCTACTTGCACCCGGGGGTGCTTTCGAACTGCTAGGTTGGCAGGCGCTGGGACCGAACGACGGGAGCGCACCCCGCCGCAGGGATTCGAACCGCCGACCTTTCGATCGGCAAGCCCTAGGCGCTGAGGCTTTTACCCACACATGATCCAAATGTCCTAAATGGGAAGCATAAGAGGCAGATCCTGCAAGAAGGAAGTTTCTGATTAGTAGCCTTGAAGAGCTGCAATGACACTTGGCTGTTCTGCAATCAACAGCATGAGCCAGTGTGGTGTAGTGGTTAAGAGCGGTAGTCTCGTAATCTGGGGAACTGGATTCGTGTCTCCGCTCCTCCACATGCAGCTGTTGGGTGACCTTGGGCCAGTCACACTTCTTTGAAGTCTCTCAGCCCCACTCACCTCACAGAGTGTTTGTTGTGGGGGAGGAAGGGAAAGGAGAACGTTAGCCGTTTTGAGACTCCTTCAGGTAGTGATAAAGTGGGATATCAAATCCAAACTCTTCTTCTTCCTGCAATTGCATACTGTGAGAGGAAATTTCCACCAACTAGCCATTCCTAAACTTGAAAAAAGAAGAAAGGAAATATGGACAATCTAATATGAGGGTGGTCCATTCTGACAGAGGATCTGTATTCCAGTTTCGGGGGTGGTGGTGGTTCTCTGCCTTCAAAGTTTTGGGAGATGGGTCAGTCAAGGAATTGATGGGCAAAACTTTCAGAAGCGGTCCTTTAACCATGATAATGACACCCAGTAGTTGTCCTGGTTTTTGCATAAAGTTCTTAGGGAAATATTTTGGCTATGTGGGGAACAAGCCTCTGAAATGCAGATGGTTTTAATGAGGATCCAGATACACCATCCACATTAGAAATAATTTCCAGCCAGTGGAAACTCACTATGGACTGTTATATGGAGCAGAGCAGAGTTGCAGTTATGTAAACTGGGGAGAAGGAATCCAAGCAAGAGTCGCAGGGACCACAGCAGAAAGAAGAGTCCAGAACCAAGTTCAGTGGAGCACTGTCCTCCCCGCTCTCTGCCAACAGCCTGTGAGTTTCTGAGGAAAGTACACATCCTGCGACATGGGAAATTTGTGTTTTCAAAATTATACACACAGTGTGCCTAATTCAAGGAATGTGTTTAGCTGCACCCAAGCAACCGGCTGTGTGGGTTTTATCCCTGACTATGTGGAATACAATTGTTTTTGCTATGCTGTGTGGAGCCGGAGGAGTGGCTGGGAACCTGAGGTGGTTGGTGCCTGCCCTGTTCCTGGCAATTGCGTAAGAATGACACCTGAAAAAGTGGGTGACATATGTGAAAAGACGCCCCTTAAAGTCATCCGAGAGCCTTCCTGTTTGCTTGGCACCTGGCTGCTCCAAGGCCATGGAGGTGAAGAGGGCAGAGGCCGCTACACAACAGGCCATGCAAGAGGATGAGAATGTGAAGTCACTAACCAAACATTGGTGATGAAATTAGCCAATATTGACTTGGCTTCAAAGGAGGGGGGGCAGGAGGGGGGGTGAAAGCTCTCCACAAATGGGAGAAAGTGGTTCCTGCTGCCTTCCTTTCCCCTCCCTTCCCATTGCACAACGGCTTGCTGCGGAGAGTCTCATAACACAAGTCATGGTAACCTTCCCCACCCATCAAGGCACGGAGTTCATTGTCCTCCATGGGGGGCCCTGTGCAGATCTTTGGTGCTGGATAGAAATAAGGTCTCTTACTGGTGCAGCTTGACGGCAGATAGAGGAGGGAGTTAAATCCAGCTAAAAGAGAGTGAAACCCAAGCACTGCAAAGGGGAGAGAGGAGGAATGGGGGACCCCCCGCCCTAGTCTATGAAGTGGCATCTCTTGATAAACAAAAGGCTGGAGATGCTGCTGTTGGGTCTGCAAGCAGGAACCTCCCTAGAGCTAGTCCTCATGTTTGGGGAGGAAGGAGGCGATGGAGGCAAACCCCCCAGAAAGTGAACCAAACAGTCAGAGGATGCTGTGGTGACTGAAAGCCTGATGGGGAGGGGGGAATTCCACAAGGTAGACCTTGCAAAGAGCCCATTTGCCCCTTCAAGAGCAGAGAGGCAGCACGGGCCACACCCACTTGCCCAACTTCTGCTTCCTGCAGCAGCATCACCAGGGCCCCTGCCAAGCTGTAGGTGCCTTCCTGGTAGGCAGAAGGGGAAGGGGAGAGTTTGTGGATGCTGCCGGCTGTGCTGTGCGCAAAAAAAACCTCCGAGGATGGAGGAGACTGGATGGAGGATGGAGCCTGAGTAGGAAGGTGCCAGAGAGTCTGCTGCTGGTTTTGCACTTCTGGGGCCGAAGGAAAGGAGAGCATCTGGGATGGGTTACTGGAAGAGCTGCTGATGCATTCTGTGTGCATTGCAGGGAATCTTCCTCCCACTGTGCTAAATAGACCCCTCACCATTCTCTGTGCTCTGTCCAGGGATTCCGCCCCACAAAAGAGCTTTCAGGTGGTGTTACCCCCATAGCATGCCTGCCGCCCAGCCTTTCTGAGGGGAGCACTTTGTGGAGGCTTCTTGGCCAGCACTTGTTAGGTCCCAAATGTTTAGCAGTCCTCCCTCGCGCCTGCAGACTGCCAGCCTTACGTAACTCCGGCTATCAGTTGATGCAAAGTTGAACCAAAGGGCTCCTGTCGACTGAACCTTGCAAGGTGACAGGCAGAGTCATTGCTTGCATCAACTGGGAGGGAGGGAGGGAGACAGGCACATTATGGTGGGGGAGAAATGTCTCAAGGCCAGCCTCGCTCTGCTGCAGCTACAGCTTGCAGAACTGGGCAGATCATCTTGGCACCAGCGACGCTTCAGGGCGGGCAATGGGGAAAGGGCTCACGGAGCCTGACGCTTGAGGGTGAGCCTGATGGGGCCCTAGAATTGGCCTTGAGGGACAGGTGTTGACCTGGCATTGCCAGTCATCTTGTTCTCTGCCCTCAGTGTTGTTCTGGCTGTGGAAGAGACCTTGTGCCACTTGCAAAGCTGGGAGGGGGGCTCCTTGGCACAGAAACACTATTGGTGCCAGCCAGAGAAGGCAAAGCCTGTAATTAAGGGTGCCTTGCAATGCCAGCGACTATACCTTGACCAGCTATACTGACTGGTGGGCATTGTTTGCTCATGGGTGCTTTCTGAGCCAGGCTGTTCAGAAGCTACCAATTTCTTTCTCTCCCTCTAGGCCCGAGGTAGATACACATCCATTAGCTGCTTAGGCTAGCTCTCCACCCCCCTCCAGAAATGAGATTTGCCTCTTTGCTGGAGATTAATGGGGTCCCTGTCAGGCAGGTACCCTTTGATCTTCAGCTGCTGGGGGTGTGGTGGGGCTGGCTGCCTGTGGTTGGAGGAGGGCGGTAGGACTGTTGTTGCTATCGGGACACCTCCTCTTCGCTTGCTTGCTTGCGTGCGTGGATGTGGGTGGGGGGGAACATTTGGGACTCATTAGTGCTTTGCAACGTGGAGCTGGAGATGATGGGATGAATGCAGCTGATTGCATCAGGCCAAGACTGCCAGGCTAAGCCTTGGACCACTGAGGCACTGAGGAAATTAACACACCCCTCTCCACTGTGGGCACCCAGCCTCTGCAGGCCCAATATTCTCCAGCAATGAGGGTTGCAATATGGCTGCCCCTGGTACTGGAGGGGTGGCATACTCACCTGACCTGCCAAGGCCAGACTGGGAGGGGCCCTACCCCAATTTTGTGCTCGCACTTCACAAACGGGATCGGGGAGTTGTGGGGGGTGTAGATGGCAGTTGAAGGGTTAACAGTCAGGCAGTGTTTGCTCCAGATGTTTGGAGCTAGACTATTACTGAGCTGGTGTGTCTGTGTGTCCTGATGGGGGGGGGGAGTGCAGCCCTCCCTATCAGCCAATCATTAAAGGTCTCCAAGCTGACACCCAGTTCTTGGCTGGGAATCTGCAGTGGGGCCCTGTTGTGCTCCTGCCCGCCTATCCCACATAAAAGGGCCCAGGGAAGGCTCTGATCTCCCCATTCAGCAGCTCCAGAGCAGGCAGAGCGGCCTGCCAGGTTCATCAGAGGTGCCTCGTTCGCCCACCTTTGCCACCACACAAAGCTGCAGCTGCTGCCACATAGGTAAGAGGCTCTTTGAGGTGCCACCTGTAAGCCTGACGGGGTCTGAGCTGGTGTCCACGGTCCCTGGGATGGAGTCCTCTGCGGGGAACAAGCACCGCATGAAGGGCTGCAACAAAGTGGCGGAGGCAGAACTCAGGTGCTTTTCCTGGGACACCCCTGTCCCAGCATGTACACCCTCCGGAGACCAGGAGTGACCTGAGCAGACACAACAGAGAACCTGGAGGTGGACAATTGCAAAGGGACTGGCCTGGCCTCTTGGGCCAGCGGAGGCTCTGGAACAAGGAACCGAGGAATTCTGGCGTCTGTGGAGAGTGGTTTTGATGTCTGTGTAGCTTGTTCCAAGAAGGAGCCAGGACTTGAGGTGGCTCGGGGTGGAGGGTGCAGGCTGGCTTTATCTTGGGAGGCAGGTGGCACCACACCTGCAATCAAATTTACTGCCATATTATGATTATTGTTTTATTCTGGGAGTACAGAGAGGAAATGACTTTTCAGCCAATGTGAAGAGGTTCCTTGGACTTTTGCAGCTGGCACTGGAGACTTCTTAGTTGTGCCCCTGGCTCTCATGTGCCCTTCTTGCCCAGGGAGCCACCAGCTGCCTCTCACTCACCTTGCTGCTTCCTTTGCCACATCCCACCAGCTTTGCCTTCTCAGCTCTCTCCAGCTGTGCCAGATTCTTTGGAGCAAGACAGGGGGACAGAGGGAGGGAAGGGGGCAATGCAAGTCATATTTCTCCCAAGGCAAGTGCAGGGCTCCTTCCCTTCTTTCTCTCCTGGTCCAATGTTTGCTGGGTTTCCCCTCAGTGTTTTACAAGGACAGTGGCTGACTCAGCCCTTGGATCTTGCCCATAAGATCCCTTGGTGGTGATTCTCAGGTTCCGACGACACTGTTTGGGTTTCTCAAATGGCATTTGAAATCCCTGACAAATTACTCCCTTTTGTTCTTAAATCTGTTTCTATAATTAATCAATTTGACTTTTTAAAAAATCATGGATTAAAGACAAACAGCCTAAAACACTTTACAAGATTTTTCATAGTAGACCAAAATTCATTTATATGCCCCTTTTTGAGTTCTAACAGTGCTTCAACAATACTCTCTCACTCATCCTAATAGCAACCCTGAAAGGTAGTTCAGGAGAGAATGGCTTCCCTGAGACCACCCAGTGAATTTATACTGGAGATGAACTCCAAAGTGAAGAATGGGGGTGTCCTCCTACCCCCAGCACTTAGGCACAACTAGACAAATATATTTTGAAAGAGAACTTGGTCAAAGCCTGCCCAACACACACACACGCAGTGGTGTCTTGTCATTCACATGCCAAGTACATGCTGTCCCTACCTCTGTGGGAAGGAGGGCATAGAGGGAAAACACATTTCCCTCATCCAAGTTGGCCTCCAGCCCAACTGCAGTTCTTGCCCCACTCCCCGCACATCTCCACCCCCTTTTACCAGCTTCCCTGCTGTGAGGCTTGATCAGGGTCCTGCTAGGGGGATGTGGCAGCTGACTTGGCTCCTCCTGCACTAAGAGCTGCCTGCTCAGGACTGGTGCTTCCACCCATGGACTTAGCTTGGATTTTTGTTGGGGAGGGGCAGAATCGGCATGATTGGTCA
The DNA here is from genome assembly GCF_965113315.1 of Podarcis vaucheri. Lineage (NCBI taxonomy): Eukaryota > Metazoa > Chordata > Lepidosauria > Squamata > Lacertidae > Podarcis > Podarcis vaucheri. The sequence goes on along the minus strand of NC_138765.1, from coordinate 50,699,918 downwards.
GTTAAGTATTTCTATTGTTTTACTTTATCTGGGGGGGGCAGCTCCCCCCCACCGCTGCCCCTTGGCTGTGCCCATGTCTCCACCCAATTCTGCCATGGCAGTGGCCTTGAACAGACAGCAGCCTTGAAGAGAGGATTGTGTAATCATGGATGTCGGCCCACCTGCTCTTTGCACTTCCTTTCCAGCGATGGAATCCTACCTGATCCACGTGAATGGCAAGACGTCCCCGCCCTCCATCCTCGATGTCCATGTCAGCCTCAATGGTGGGAAGGGCCCTTCTCTGGGCAAGGGGAAAAACCGCAAGGCCCACTGGGCCGTCAGGGCTTCCGAAATGTCCAAGAGGACCTTCAACCCCATCCGAGCCATTGTGGACAGCATGAAGGTGGAGCCCAACCACCAGAAGCCCCTGATCTCTCTGTCCATAGGTAAGCAGGTGGGCTATGGAGGGGCCACGAGGTGGGGGCTCCTGCCAATGCCCCACCCTCAAGTGACATGGATTCCCCTCATGTTTCCCCACAGGGGACCCAACTGTGTTTGGGAACCTCCCAGTAGATGATGAGGTCATCCAAGCGATGAAGGAGGCCCTGGATTCTGGGCAGTATAATGGCTATGCCCCCTCAGTAGGTAAGTCCTGGGAGATGCTTTCAATATATGCAGCCCCTATTTTGCTTTTGCTGCAAAAGTCTAACATGCCAACTCTTCTGGGAATCCTCTACACAGGTTACTTGTCTTGCCGGGAGGTGGTCGCAGGCTACTACACCTGCCCAGAAGCCCCCTTGGAAGCCCAGGTAACTGACCCTGACTGTTGCATGCATTGCCATCTGACCTTGATGCTGAGAAAATTAGCTTTTGCAAACCCTGGCCAGCACCTCCACAACTCACTGTACTGGAACTGGAGCTTGCCCAGATAAGATCCTGGGCCTGGAATCTTTATTAGGAACCCAGGAAGCTGCTTTATACTGAGTCAGACAACTGGTCCACCTAGCTTGGTATTGTTCACATTGACAGGCAACATTGTCTCTCCAGGGTTTCAGGCAGGGAGTCTCTCCCAGCCTAAGTTGATGCCATTGGGGATTTAACCTGGGACCTTCTGTATGCTAGCAGGGACCCCTCCCCCTTCATTCCAGGCTCCTGGCCAGGAATTTCCAGAAAGAGCCAGTGAAGAAACCTTTCCCTCCCACCTCCCTCCCCTCCTGTGCTTCTTCTGGGCTGGTCTTTCCTGGTGGTTGCTACCTGCCAGGCTCACGGCTGCCTACTCTGCTCCCTCTTCCTTTGCAGGACGTGATCCTGACAAGCGGCTGCAGTCAGGCCATTGAGCTGGCCCTGGCTGTGTTGGCCAACCCCGGGCAGAACATCCTGGTGCCACGGCCTGGTTTCTCCCTCTACAAAACCCTGGCTCTGTCCCTGGGCATCGAGGTCAAATTCTACAACCTCTTGGTAAGCTGGGGCAGGAGGTGGCGCAGCAGAGAGGCATGGCACCAGCAGGAAGACAAGCTGGAGCTCCCTTGCAGGGCTCTGCCTGCCTCTCCACAGAGCTCAGCTATAAAGAAGGGCTGCCTGTTGACGTGGGTTCAAGGCCTGAGGACCTGTTCTCCATCTCCCCTTCTTTAGACTGGGCCCAAACCCAGGCTGGGAGGTGTTGCAGGGCTCTTGGAAGAGAAAAGGGGGGTCAGTATCCTGACCAGTCGACAGTTGCTCCAACCGCCATCCCTTTTCACCTGCCCAGGACCTCCGGCCCACCCTGACCCTGGCAGGAAGCCTGGTTCATGGGTACCAGGCTGAGGTCCTGAAGTGGGGGCATTCCTCACCTCTTCCTCCCTTTTCTTCTCCCTGCAGCCAGAGAAATCATGGGAAATTGACCTGAAGCAAATGGAGTCGCTGGTGGATGACAAGACAGCTTGCTTGATTGTGAACAACCCATCTAACCCCTGTGGCTCCGTTTTCAGCAAAAGCCACCTCCAGAAGATCCTGGCAGGTGAGGATCCCCCACCGTGTGTGTGTGTGTGTGTGTGTGTGTGTGTGTGTTTATCCCAGGCCTTGCTCTGGGGAAGAAAGAAGGAAACAGAGTCAGGGGGCTGACTAGATTTCTTTCTGTCTGTCTCTCTTAGTTGCCTCCAGGCAGTGTGTCCCCATCTTGGCCGATGAGATCTACGCTGACATGGTGAGTGAGGCAGAAGCACCCCTGGCCCCTCGGAAGGCCAAGCACAGCAGCTGGAACCCTTCTTCCCGGGAAAAGCTCCCTCCCATCTTCTGACACATGGCTGGGAAAGCAGGGAGTGAGATGGGTCTGCCTGAGGTGGCTTGGTCTTCTCCGCAATCACAGCCAGCTGCACTAGCATCCCCCTTACCTGCTTCACACGCCCATCAGGTGTTTCTATCACTACTTACTCTGGTATTCCTCCTTCTTCACTCCCCCCTCCCCACTAGGTGTTTGAAGACTGCAAATACGAGTCCCTAGCAAAGCTCAGCACCAACGTGCCTATCCTCTCATGTGGAGGCCTCGCCAAGCGGTGGCTGGTGCCTGGCTGGAGAATGGGCTGGATTCTCATACATGATCGCAGGGAGATCTTTGGGAAGGAGGTAAGTTGGCAGAACTCGGTGCTGCCCTGACTTTCTGCACCCGGTCCAGGAGCTGGTGTGATGGAGGAAAAGAGTTCATGCCCCCCACCGCTTCACAGCCACCCTCTGAGCCTGATTCATGTAGCCTTTGTGCCCCAATGCCCACTGTCTGTGCTAGGATGTCAAGGAGGCAGTGTTCCCTGCCTCCTGGGTCTGGTCAGTGAAAGGCTGCCCGATGCCCCCTACTCCAAATGGGCTCTGAACAGGAACAAGTTGGTTTGAGTAGCAGCTGCTTCTTGAGAGGGCGAGGAGATCCCTCCCCCACTTCCTGTGCCCTCTACACCGGTGCGAGTTCTGCACGGGTTCCCTCCATAGCATCCATGGTAGGATGCAGACTCTCTTTCCCACCTTCCCAGCTCTGCCTTTGGTTTGGGGGCACCCTGAGCCACAAGAGGGCTCTTGCTGTGACTGCGGAATTTCACTCTCTTCGATCAGCTTGGGGATCAAGCCGTGCCCCTCCCTACTGAGCTCTCTCTCCCCTGTGCATCTTTCAGATCAGAGACGGCCTCCTGAGGCTGAGCCAGAGGATCCTGGGGCCCTGCACAGTTGTCCAGGGAGCTCTCAGCCGCATCCTTCGCCAGACGTCCCCGGAATTCTACCACAACACCCTCAGCTTTCTCAAGGTACATCCCTTCTCTTTGAAAGGAAAGGGAGAAAAGAAATAGGAACAACAAACATATAAGTAAAAGCAGGACTAGACCAAAAGAGCTATTAGAAACAGAGTGGGTGGGGAGCACCAGGGAGTGCTCATGCCTCTCAAAGCCCCTCTTGCTTATCTCTCCCAACTCCTTGGAGGGCAACAGGGATGCTCCCCAGCCCATAAACACCGCTTGCCTGGTGGGAGTGGACAATGTGACTCCTCTCACCCTGGGGAGCTGCACTGGCCCGGAGGGGGCAAGGAGGTGCTCAGCACAGCCCCCACAGCCCCTCCCTGTTGGAACTGATTGGTTCATTTAATAATCCAGCTTGGCATGAATTGGTCAGTGAAACTGTTACAGTTAAAGGAATGTGCGTATTAATGAAATCTCTGCATAGATTCCTTTTTGAGATTCCATTGATATGCTAGTTCGGAAGGATGGACCTCAGCTCAATGGTAGAGCAATCTGCTTTGCACACAGAAAGTCTGAGGTTCTACATCTCCAGGCAGAGCTTGGTGAGACTCTCTATCTAAAACCCTGTAGGGCTGCTGCCTGTCCGTGCAGGCAATACTGAGCTGGATGGGCCAATGGTATAAGGCAGTTTCCTATGCCCTTGTGAATGTTAAGCGTCCCTATTTTATATTCATCCAATGTAGTAATATATACTCTCAACTATTCCCCACCACATAGCACATCAGAGCCAAACACTGTGTCAAAAGCTTTGCCCAATATTCATGGCAGTGAGCATGGAAATAAATGACAGCTGCGGGATGGGGGGCACTTAGTGGAATGCACACACCTGGAGCATTGGGAAAATAACACAGTGCAAGTGTGGACAGGGCTGGCAAGCAGGTCACTTTTTTGTGGTCCCATCAGTTCCCAGGGTAGGCAGGTTTTAATTCATCAACAATGTACCTTTTTAAGCCTTTATCCATGGTGAACACCATAGTGTTGGGTGGTCCCAGCAGGGACCCTGGGATGCTTGTGCCTGCAATCTGACCTGACTCCTCCTCCTTCCTCCTTCCCTTTGCAGTCCAATGCTGACCTCTGCTATGATTCCCTTTCCACTGTCTGTGGCTTGCAGCCTGTCCGGCCGTCGGGGGCCATGTACCTCATGGTGAGTGGCTTCCCTTCACTTGCAGAGCTTTGCCCCTGAGATGGGCAAATGCCAGGCAGATCATCCCTAACTCTGTGTTTCCTCCTCTTCCTTGCTGCAGGTGGGCATTCAGATGGAACACTTTCCAGAGTTTGAGAATGATGTGGAGTTCACAGAGAGGCTCATTGCTGAGCAGTCCGTCTTCTGTCTGCCGGCCACGGTGAGGATCTTTATTTGCAAGAGAGTTATGGGAGGCCCTGGGAGTTACTGGAGCCCCGGGAGCTGTACTTGGCAGAGAAGAGGTACTCGGCTCAGCTCCACTTTCCCTGGGCCTCTTCTGCTCAGCTGGCCCCCACCTGCCTTTCCTCTCCTTTAGCTGGTCTTTCTTCTAGATGCTTGTGATTGGCAAGGCACTGCCACCATGCATGGCATGAGGGGACATTGCTTGCATTTCACAATCTCGGTGCCAGCTGGCTCAGCGCCCACACCCCTGGCTGCTGAACAATGGCACCCTGTGAGGTGCCGCGAGGCTCCCTTCCCCAGATCCCCAGCCGCTTGCTCCCTCCTGCTACGTGGGCCTTGGAGAATGGCCATTGCACTTGCCGGCAGCACCATTCCTTGAGACAAGCCTGCTGGATCAGGCCAATAGCCCATCTGGTCCTGCATCCTGTTCTCACAGTGGCTGATCAGAAGTCTGTGCGAAACTGACAAGCTGGTTTCTCAGCACTCCTTGTGTGGAACAACAAGCAAGACAGGTTCTGTCACCACGTTGCTTGCCCTTGGTCGACTCTACACCGACTAGCAGCAGCTCTCCCAAATCTCGCTTGGAGAGAGTGTCCCCTTGCCCAGACTCTTCCATTGGGAAAGGCAGGGAGATCAGCCAGGAATATTCTGCATGCAAAGCAGGAGGTGTTGACCCTCCCCTTAACATGCCCACCCCAAACTCCTTCACATTTATCCTACCCGGTCTTGATGTCAGAGTCTGGTGTGTGCAGGATTTCTAAGGCACCAGAGGTGGTCCTTCGAGGCTCTCTTGCCACTCCTTAGGGAGTCAGCCTTGTAAAGGATCCACATGGTGGCCCCTGGCCCCTGATGCCATCTCAATGGTCCTCTTCTGCTTCTTCTGACAGTGCTTTGAGTACCCCAACTTCTTCCGTGTGGTGATCACAGTGCCCGAGGAGATGATGGTGGAGGCCTGTCGACGCATTCAGCAATTCTGCGAGAGGCACTACGAAGGCGGCGAAGGATCCCAGGACCTGGAATGTGACAAGTAGCTGAGGGTCCCTGCCTGCCCGCCTGCCCTCCTGCCTGCCAGCCTCCACTCCTGCTGCAGGGAGTTGGGCTCACAGGGCCTGTGCCTCGCCAGCCCCTGTCCACTGGCTCAACACCACTTCTGTGTGCCACAGCCTCTGAAGCCCCCGCACAACCATGACACTTGCCTGGAAGTAGATCCCCACAGAGACACTCCTCCCCTGCAGGCCCCCTCCTGCCTGTGCCCAGGGCAGCCAAAGAACTCCAGCAGGCGCTGCTGGCACTGGGTACTCCCGGCAGCCTCTGCAGTGGTGTGGTGTTGCTGGAGCCTCCCAGATGCCCTTCAGAAAGACCTGCCAGCCCTCCCAACCTGTCCTTCTGCAGAGACCGTGCTGAGTCCTGGGCTGGCACAGGCCACCGTGGGCACCCGTCTCCCCCTTTCCCCCACCCATGTCCTCCTGTGCCTGTTTGACATTCATAAGTTATTATACCTTTTGTATGAATAAATGCATGAAAAATACCTGGCCTTGTGACAAGATCTGGCTTTCTTTCCTCTGTGTGTCAAACTCTCTTCCAGCAGCAGCAGCCGCTGCTGCAAGCAAAGCAAAAGCCAGGGGAAGACTCAGGGAGGCCTGGGCACTGCAGGAGTTCTTGGGACTCCTGACCTGATATGGAGTCCTAGTAGGAGTGACACCTGCTTCTCGCTTTTCCAATTTGGCCAAGGGCAGGGTGGAAGGAAGAAGGGAAGAAGCCCCAGAGACATACCCGTCTCCTCTTCTGAGTGTCCTTCACACCTTCAGACCTATAAACAGCAATGTGGTTTAATAATTATTATAATATTTATTTATTTATTATAATATTTATTATAATATTTATTATAATATTTATTATAATATTTATTATAATATTTATTATAATATTTATTATAATAATTCCCTCTTCCCAGGAAACTCGGAGAACTGTGGCTCTGTGAAGGGAATGGGTGTCATCTAACCAGGGGTGGAGGAAGGGGGGCAGTGGGGGCGGGGCGCCCCAAGTGTCACCACTGGGGTGTGTGTGGCAAAATGCCAGGCAGCACTCACCGCAGGGCCTGCAGCGTGCCTGAGCCACGCGTCTCTCCTGAGAGTGACGTGGTGGCTTGGGCACCCGCAGGCTCCGAGCTGCCTCAAATGGTCTGCCCGCTGCCTCCCCCTCAGCTGTAGGGCAGCTGAGTGGGAGGAGGCAGGCAGACTCCTCGGAGGCCCCGCAGAGCATCCTGCCCCAGCTGCCTTGCCCCACAGGTAGCTGGCCCTGCCTCTGGGCGCAGGGCACGCCTGCCACCCCAGGCACCCAATCAGCTTGCTTCGCCACTGTACCTAACAAGTCTCAATACCCTTAACAAACTAGATTGTTTCCTGGAAGCCACGACTGTTTAAATTGGCATGATGATGCTACTTTTAATGTATAGGAGCAGATGAGAAGTATAGTGTACAACAAGATATACCAGCACTGAGCAGTTAAAATAAACAAAGGTAGTGCCAGAAAGGCAAATAAAAAGTCATTCACCAGGTGTCAGAGTTTCCTGAGGGAGAGCAGTCCCATTTCAGGGGTCCACACATCCTGAAAGGTCCTTTCCTGGCCATCTGTACTTCACTCCAAAATGAGGAGGTGCTTTGGGGCAGCCCTTTACTGCAGTAGTATTAGCCCTGCAACCTAGCATGGGCATGTTCGCCTCTCTGGAGATGGGGATATTATTATGGGAAAGTTCATCTAAAGCAGAATGCGAACTGGTCTAGTGTAAACATTTTCTCGGTGAACTGGGACTGCAATGGCAAAAAAGGGAGGTTGGGTGGAATCTCTTGTGTTGACTGAGCACCCGTTTCCAGCAGTGAACAGCCAAATTGAGCAGGACATAATCTCCACTCACCAGCTGATTCAGGAAATGGTTTGCACTGCAACCTCCTGCTAAAACAGAGGCCTCCCCCCTGCCCTGTTTTAGCAGATGTTTCTATGCAAACTTGCATAGGACCCCCTGCTAAAACTATGGCAACCCTCTCTTTTTTAGCAGGGAGTTCTGAGACACACCCATTCCTGAATCAGGAAAGTGTGTGCATCAGAATCTCGTACTAAAACGGATGGTTTTTTAAGCCATCATTTTAGCGGGGGATCTATAGTTACACCTACTAGGATGAGAAAAGAAACCATCTCTTTTGGAAGCACTTTGACATCCTGATTTTGGGACTTCAAAGTACCTTGCACATGACTTTGTTGTGCCATCATGTGATTGACAAGTTGGTGCTCCCACCCCACCAAATTTGGCCTGTGAGGCTGATCTGGATAAGGATCTACCCCATGGAGTCACAAAGGTTCCCCTTCCTCCTGCTAATAAAAAGGTTAAGGGATCTTTGCATTTTCCCCATTTGTTTCACAGTGACATAGGAAGCTGCCTTGTACACAGTGTCTAGCTCAGTTGTCTACACTGACTGAGTGTGGCTCTCCAGGGTTTCAAAACGAGGACATTCCTGGCCATACCTGGCGATGCTACTGGGGAAGGTGTGTTGTGTTTGAATGTGGCACAGCTTCTGCATGCCACGCAGCTGCTCTGCCACAGAGCTACAGTCTTTCCTCCGAAGAGAAACTTCCTGTTTAAAAGAAGACAATATTCTTACAAAAGGTCATATTTTACTGACAGCTGTAAACGTTGAGTCAGTTTATAACTCTTTATGTGCTTTTTTTATATGTTGACGTATTTTATTCAGGGGCTCTGGTGGCACTCCCTGGTAAATAACATATAACTCGGCTCCATCAAACATTAGCAGGAATCTCTCTTAAGCCCTGGCACAGGACCTTCCCACTGGCTTGCTCTTCTCCTGCTTCTTCCAGCACTGCAAAGCAGCCCAGTCCAATTGCACTGTGTTCCTCTCCATTCCAAAATTTCTGGCTCTCTAGAGTCACTTCTGGGCTGTTCTTCTGCTCTCCTGGCCCTTTGATGGTAAGATAAAATTCCTGGGTAAACGGCCAAGGGCCCTTGCATATCCTGTCTAGTGCTGGGTGAGATGAGGGCGTACCACATGTTGCCAGCGCCTGGGGCAAGGCAAGAATGACTCCCCCTAACCTTATTGTGGACATCACACTGGAGGCAACAAGTGGACTTCATTTGCTGTGCCCCTACGGTGGCTGCTCCTTGCAGAGGTCGTTGGATGGTAGCCTCATTTGCCCTCTCAGCTCAGCGAGGTCTGGTGGAAGTGGTGGCTGGCGCTCCTTGGCAGGCTTGGTGGCATCCCAGCAGTGCTGGAGCCACAGCTGCATCAGGTCTAGGAGGAGGGTGGAGGAGAGCAGGCTGAGGTGCCAAGCGCAGCCCTTCTCCAGCCGCCGCCTCTTGGTCATGAGGCATGAGGACAAGCACCAGCGGGTTCCAGGCGAATGGGTGGCTCTCCTCTCTGCATTCCCCCTGCAGGGTACATGCCTCGTCCAAAGGTACACGCTGGGAGGTAGACCCTGGGGAAGGACCAGTGCAGACTGGAAAAAGTCTGAGCTCCCTCTGGTGGGAGTTCTGCCCAGGGGTTGGTGACCCTTTGCCAGCTGCAAGGAGATGGAGGCCTGGGCGTGGCTCACCTCTTCACAGGTCTGGAAGGTGGCAGTCACACAGCCTTGGCAAGGAAGCCTGTTGTAGGGGAGCTGGGCTCCTCCTCCTCAGAATTCTGCGCCTGGGGCCATGGCCACCGTCGCCCCCCACATGATGCCACTGAGATGCACTGAGATTCTGGTTTCACTTGAGGGCATGAATTAGGGGAGCACTGTGGAAGCTTTTCCATTGTTATGTACTGAGCTGAATCATAGAACAATAGGATCCAGAATACAGCAGTCTGACTGGTCCACAGGAGCCACCCAATCCAGCTCCAGGTGGAAGTGAATCAGCAACCTGATTGGCCTGCAGGAGCAGCCAATCAGGCTCCTGGATGAAGTGAATCAGCAACCTGATGGACCTGCAGGAGCAGCCAATCAGGCTTCTGGAGGAGGTGAATCCGAAACCTGATTGGCCTACAGGAGCAGCCTGGAATCAGCCAATCACGCAAGGCCCATTGTGTAAATAATGTATATATAGCTAGACATTTTGGGGAAAGTTTCATTCATTGCTACTATGAACTGAATAAAGAGCGTGAAATTCACACTTGACTCCAAGTATATTTCATCCACCATCCATGAACTTGCCCAGAGAAGCTTACCCTTATGAACAGCTCTCCCCCAAGCAGCAGCCGTTGAAGATTTCATTCATTCTCCTCCCACCAATTTGCTTGTATTTGGGTCCCTAGCTTTGCGCTAATCTCTTTTTCTGTCATTTGATCCAAGAAGTTAATCTTCCTGTACTTTGTGTTCACAAAGCCAGTAATGTCAGATAATCCATTTCGCAAATATCACAGTTAGAGGAGGAATTTTGTCAAGCATAAGGACTAGAAGAAAACCATTGGGTCATTTTGTCCAACGCCCCACCATGATCTCACCCCACTGTGAGCTCGTCCACACTTCTGCTTGCTCCACCGCTTACCCCCAGGGAAACCTGTTCTTTACCACTGAATCATAGCAAATGGCAACTGGGTTTTCTTCAGGTTGATGTTTACTCCAATTCAGCTCCAAAACAGTGGGTTTTCTCAGGGAAAGCAGCAGGGCAAATAGAAAAATACTCAGACCTGTGCCTAGAAAGCATGAGCCTAGTGGAAAACCTAGGCCAAGGGTGGGAAGTGTATACAAAAGCATGGGAGATCTTGGATACCTCTGTTCTTCCAGTCTTCTGTTTTTGGGAACGTAGATCCCAGGATCCAGTAATTAATCTGGCTGCTCTGCGACTCACCAAGCTGACCACCACCAGGGCCCTGACGCGGCTCAATTGGCTAACTGATTGGAAGGCTCTGGGAATTTTACCTATATCTCCCTGCAGGGAAATAGTATGGCGGACTATATTCTGATACCCACTAATTTGATGCCCTAGGTGGCTGAGTTTTACATAGGTGATCCTATGCTCAGTGACATTGCAAACTTGTCTTTCCATTGAGGAAGTCAGAACAATTAATTAATCCATCCCCCCAGGAACCGAGTCTCCAGCACGCAAGGATACAAGTTAACGAGCATACACTATCTCTTTTCCAAAGTTTGGTGAATTCTGACCATGTGATTCATTTGTTTTCGGTAGAGAAAGGTGAACTTTCCTCTGTTGTTGGAGTCACTCGGTTTGAGGAATTTATTGACACTTTAACAACTGAACTGTCTCATTTACACTCGCACAGGCCACCTAAGAAGAGGGGGATTGACGACTGGACTGACAAAGAAATCATAGCAATTAAAACCGAGGTCAGGAGAATCTATAGAGAGTTCAGAGAGACAGGCAGCTCTCGATTGCCTGACATTTACTTCTCCAGATCTCGACAACTTAGGGAAACTATCCAGCTCAGCCGGATAAGATATAGTCAGGCATGTTGGGATACGCTACTCTCAACCATCCTAAAGAAAGATCATAAAAAATTTTGGAAGGCTGTAGCAGACTCCCCACAGACACAGAATGATTCGCTGATGTTGATTCCATCATTGTCATGGGTAGAGCATTTTAAAGCGGTTTTCTTTAATGACTGTATTCCACCTGATAGTCAGGACCATACCAATTTTACTTACGTGGATGAGTGGGCCCCCTGTCTCCATCACCAAAGTTATAACTTTAATTGACCAGATGAACGCAGGAAAGGCTGCCGGCCCTGATGCTATTCCATCTGAATTGATCAAAGCCAAGCCAGAGTGGTGGGCTCCAATACTAGTGGAACTATTCACTATGATAGATAGATCTGGTATCATACCTAACTCATGGCAGCAATCTATAATTATCCCAATCTTTAAAAAGGGTGACAAAAAGCTGACATCAAATTATTGGCCAATAAGTCTACTGTCAAACAATGGGAAATTGTATGCTAAACATCTGTTAAATAAACTAACTACTTGGATTGATGAGAATAACATCATAGGTCCAAAGCAGGCAGGGTTCAGGCCGGGGAAATCTACTTTACGCAACTGTTTGGTGTTATCTCATTTAGCCACTACGTACACGTGACTTCATAAAGAGTGTCTTTATGTGGCCTTCCTTGATATCAAGGCTGCTTTTGACACTAGGGGGCTGTTATGGTCCAAATTGGAGACAATGGGCCTGGAACCTAGATTACTTTACTTGATCAAAAAACTTTACACAAAGAACATCTGTCGCATAAGAACAATACCAGAGAATGTAATGACAGATCCTGTCATTATAAACAGGTGTAAAACAGGGCTATGTACTCCCTCCCTCTCTTTTTAATCTTTTTCTTAACGACCTCCTCTACTAAAACAGCTGGATGCCCACAGCCCAAAACTCAAGACATCAAGCTTTCCCATCCTTCTATACGCAGATGATATGATTTTGCTTTCACGGACAAGAACTGGCCTAAAATGTTTGTTAAATTCCTGTATTGACTATCTGTCCAGAATGAAATTGTGCATGAACTTTGATAAAAGCAAAATAATGTTTTTGGGGAATTCATGCAAAAGCTATAGCTGGGTATTTGGTGGAAAACACATCCAGCAGGTATTCAAATTCAACTACCTGGGAATCACATTCCATCATGGGCTTCTATGGTCCTTGCACCGTGCAACAGTAAGATGTCTATGCAGGCCATAATGCATTTCTTTATAACAAGAGGTAATTCACATACCCCCTCTGCTCTCAAGGTCTTCAGCACCAAAGTTATAGCTCAATTGCTCTACGGCATTCCAGTCTGGCTGCCAGGGTAGAACGAGTGCAGGCAGCTTTCCTTTTTAAGAATTTTGCCATCCCACATTGTGTAGCCTTTGCAGCCTTGTGTCTAGAGGGAGGTCAACACAAGATAGAGACCATAGCTGGGCGAGATTTCTTACATGCTGGTTAAACATCTGCCTCACAACAGATAAAGATCCTCTCCTTAGTGAAGTTTTGCTAGATCCCTTTCTTTCCTTAGGGCTAAAACGGTTTAACATAAAGGTACAGCAACTTGGGCTGTCAGTGGAATTTTGCAATCGATGTCCCCACCATCTGCCAGGGCTATAATAAAAACTAGGTTGTGGGACATTGAATACCAGGAACTAACAGCAGCAGCAGAGAAAACATGCTCCCCTGTTAACTTTCAACTTTCTTGGGCACATGAAATTAACCACAATTATCTTGAATTTTTGCTTAATCCTCAAGAAAGAAGGGCATTTTTGCTGGCCAGGTTTAATTCAAATCCTTCAAACCTCCTATGAGGAAGGTTCTCGAGAATGGTGGAAGGAGAAAGAATTTGCCCGTGTGAAGACCATCAGGTGGAAACTCTTACATATATGGTTCTTAAATGTAAACTACCGGTATATGTTGATCTCCGGCAGCAGTTCCTAGATCAACTCTGCATCCCCAAATGGAAACCAGAGTTAGAGGTCATATATTTTCTATTTTTGGGGAATAATCAGGAGCTCACCAGGTTAGTGGCTAAATATCTTTATCTGGTTTTTGTTGTCGAAACACACTGCAGACGTCTGATCTCCCTGGAGACATGTAATGTTAGACTGCTCTGCCTCTTTCATCTGACAAATGTTTTGTGTCACTGGGAAGGCGGTAATTCTGTACTGATTTGCTATGGATGTTTGTATGTGATGCCAATAAAAGGTTTGATGATGATGATGATGATGATGATGATGATGAAAACCTATTGGACACACCTTTTAGGCACAGGACAAACAAAGTGTGGGCAAATCCTTAGGCAATGAGGATGCCTGTCATACATCAGTAGCCACCAGCTGGATGGCTGAACAAAAACCAAGTGCGGGGAGGAAGCCTCAGCCTCTGTGCTTGGCAGTAGAAGGAGCCCAGCCCTTCCTGCCCATCCATCAGTGCCCATTCAGCCACCCCTGGGCTCTCAGCCTCCTGGAGCAGGCCTGGCTGCTTTCCAGTCTCCCAGCAGAAGGTTACTGTTGGACGGAGACTGATGTCTTAGCAGGAAGGGTTTGGTTTACAGGGTGTGCCAGATCCCCACAGAGTCAGTCTTAACCTTCCTATAGAAGCTTCTGGCTGTTGCCAAGTTCAGGGGCTGCTCACTTTTCCTGCCCCTTCCCTTTCCCATCCCTCTCCCTCCAAGGCCAAGCCTTCTCCTGCCCTATACAGACTCTGCTAGATCAAAAGGCGAGGCATGCCCGCATAAAAGAGATCACAAGAGTCAAAGAGGGGAGGGGGACAAGGAAAGCTTCTTAGCGTTTACATTTCCTAGAATTTTAGGCTACAGTACCAAGTTACCCAACCAGTGAGCAAAGGGAGAGCACTTGCCTATGTAGTGCCCCCTCCACCTTTTCTGCATTTCTCTGCCCATGCAGAGACCCACAGGCAAATGCTCAGCAGAAAGGTTACCTCTCCAGGGAACAAGAGGCACGGCCTTTCCCTGGATCTCAATGTAGCAGCCCTTGCAGCTTGCCCGGCTCCCACCCTGCTGGGAGGGACCTGGGCAGAGGGCAGCAGTAGGGCAGCACCCTCTGGAGCTGCTCTTTTGGAAGTCTGTGACCCAGAGAGAAGGAGCACCAAGGGTTGCCAGAGAGGGTGTGGACATTGGCCATGAAGGTGGTCTTGCAGCTCTGGTGGTGGCAGTCAAGAGGGGAGCCTGCCATGCCTTGGATGCTGCATCAGGCTGCAGTGAAGCTTTGGGCTGGCATAGGTGGGCAGGAGCACCTCAGGGCATTGTGCCACACTGCCCTGGGATTGGGATTCCAACCCTCTTTCCTGCAGGCATCTTTTGTTTCCTCCACACAGAAGAGCTGTGCTGGCCGAATAGCTCCTTCCCACCCCCACCCTCTCAGCACACACCTCCATAGGTTGGAGCAGGTGCCTCTCCTGTGTGTTCCCTCCTTTCCTCCTGACAGCAGCCTTCACAGCACAGAGCACCCAGCAGTGCAGGACTGGGCAGATCTGCTGCCAGGGAACAACCAGCTCTTCCTGTTGCTTGTGGCTCCTCAAGGAAGCTGGGCTTGCGACCCCAGGAGGCCCCTGGATCAACGGGAGGTGAGTGAGACGGGAGGCTCTGTGGGAGAAAAGTGTGCGCCTGCCAGTGGGAGAGCATGTGTCTGTTTCCGCCATGCTGCTTGGATGCCCAGGATCAAAGAGGGAGACACTGACCTGCATTTACAAGTGATCCCTATCGGATGAAAACTCTGCCAGGGATCTGGCATAAGGAACAGCAGAGGTAAAGGCCCAGGGGTGCGTTGCAGGGTATTTTACAGCCTGCTTAACAAGTGAAATGAAACCCCACCCTTCTTCCCATAAGATGGAAGGCGTTGCCCCAACGGCCCCTGGAAGATGAGAGGCAAAGAGGGCAGCTGCTTCCTTCACTGCAGAGAAGCTATAAGCTGGCCACCAGCTGTGTGCAGCCCTGGGCTGTCCTCTGCTTAAGCAGCTGGTGAATGCAGTGGCCACAGAAGGAGAAGTCCAAGGTAGGGTAACGGGGTGGGAGCCCAGTGGAAGATGCAGCAGGGAGGGAACTGTTCCCAGCCACACAAAAATATTGTGGGTACATTCATATAAAGGTAAAGGTAAAGGGACCCCTGACCATTAGGTCCAGTCGTGACTGACTCTGGGGTTGCGGCGCTCATCTCGCTTTATTGGCCGAGGGAGCTGGCGTTTGTCCACAGCTTCCGGGTCATGTGGCCAGCATGACTGGCAAACCAGAGCAGCACACAGAAACGCCGTTTACCTTCCCGCTGGAGCGGTACCTATTTATCTACTTGCACTTTGTTCTTTTGAACTGCTAGGTTGGCAGAAGCTGGGACCGAACAACAGGAGCTCACCCCATCGCAGGGATTCGAACCGCCGACCTTCTGATTGGCAAGTCCTAGGCTCTGTGGTTTAACCCACAGCGCCACCCGCGTCCCTATACAGTCATATAGACCTTCCTAAAACTCCCAGGTGTCAGATCCGGACTGCTGAGAGCCGGCTGGGCAGAATATGCTCTTGCAGCTTGTCCTGACACAGCTGCCGCTCTTGGAATTAACCTGGCAGTGTGTGAAACTGACTTGTGTGTGGATAGGGGTGGGAACACCCTGCATGGTTCGTCTGTTCAAGAGGCTCTGTTTCTGCTCCCGTGTTGAGGCTGCCGACAACCTGGGGTTTTGCTTTCTTGACTGGATGTTTTCATCTGTGCAGAAGAGGCACTGCTAGCTAGCTAGCTTGCCTTCCCAGATGCCTTAGGTATTAATTTGCCCTGGCTGCACGAGACTGGCTTCTGAGATTGAAGGGCTGAGATAGCAGGTCTATTGCTTCTCTGGAAGCAGCTCAGAAGCCTTTAGTGATTCAGGAGCCTCTGGTGAGGTTTTTTGGATGTAGTGTGTGTGTGTGTGTGTGCGCCTGTGCGTGCGTGAACACATGCTTTATTTGCACTTGGGGGTGTTTAGGTGCTTGCCTATTGTTGATTCTGAGGCTCACCAGTTCCTATTATTTGACACTAATATTTTGTGATGATCATAAGAGATTCTTAGATTCCCAAAAGTGCCTCTTGCGCCTGTTCTGTGCTATATTGCTTAATAATTTTATCTTTGATAATGCTTTCCACCCGTTTACTCAGAACCAACATTATGCTAACCAGCTTGTAATTCCCCCCTGCATTCCCATTTTAAAAAGGTCAGGTGGCATCTATAAGGCAAGCAACACGGTGGGATTGGCACTGCATGCCACAATGCAGCCTCTTCCCCACCCCACAGGTATGGAATTCCCAGAAGGATGTCTATTTTAAAAGCGCAAGGGCATCGATTTCCCTTTGGGGATGGCAGCATTAGTGGCTATAGGCATTTGCTCCCCTGGTCTCTGAGACAGCTCCCACCAAAAACCTCAGAGACTGCCAAGCTCTGACCCCTCCCCTGCCAACTCCTCACTCAGTTTAGGAACTAGCGGTTTGTATAAGTTTCTTCAAAACCAGTGAAATGAACATGGTGCCCATGAATAATTTCTGAGCAATTCCAAGAGCTTAAGAGTAATAATTTGGAGTACTCCCTGCTAAGGATTGCAGTGATATAAATGTGGGAGAAGGGCTTTCCCAAAGTCTCATCTTGTGTTCCCCCTCCCATATATGCTGTGAAGAGAAACCACGTGTCAACAAAATGGTCGCCCTGCACCGCTCTGCATAGACTGTGTTGTTGCATCTTTACTGCTTCTGTGTTACTTTTATGATAGTGCAATTTGCCATACTTCATCCAGCCTGAGACTCCCACTGATGAGCAATTTCCAGACGGGTAAGATCCAGAAGAAATACCATGAGATAGTTATGACAAAATAGGGTAGTAAAGGACTACAGTGGGATCAGGATCTATTGGTTGCTTCATAATTCCTGCAATTTCAGCAAGACTCCCTGCCCAGAGCACACAGATCCAGGGGCAATGCCACCATGTGTAGCAGAATGTCCTCATTTTGCTGCCACCCCTCCAGCATTGTGGAGAAAGGTTTTTGTTGATGTGCCATAATGGGTTAATCAGGATGCTTGGGATGCAGTACCGTCAATATGCTGTTTTGAGCACGTCTTTATGAAGTGGGGCTCTCAGGGGCTGCCTAGACCAGTGTTTCCCAACCGGTGTTCCGCGGCACACTAGTGTGCCGTGAGACACCAGCTGGTGTGCCGTGGGAGGGAGGCGGGCGAGTCGGGCGGCGAGAGGCGGCGGCGGCGAGGATCCGCGTCGAGCCGGGGGCGGCTCCGCGGTGGTGGTGCCGAGCGGCAGGGCAGCGCGCGCAAAAGGGAGGAGCGCGAGACAGCGGAGGAGGAGGAGGCCGGCATGTCCAGGCAGCAGCAGCAACAGCAGCAGCAGCAACTCCCGGCGACGGCTCCTCCTCCGCCCGCTATCGCCGCCACCACCACAACAGCCGCCGCCGCCTCAGCTGCCGCCGTCCCTCAGTCCCTCGCTCTGCTGCCTCCTCCCACCCCGGCAAGGGGAAGGGAAAAAACGTTCACTTTTGTGCGTCCCTCCCGGCGTGACGCTGCGCGCTGACGTCACGGGGCGGGGCTTTAATGGTGGTGTGCCGCGAGATTTTTTTCCGGTAAACAGGTGTGCCGTTGCCCAAAAACGTTTGGGAAACACTGGCCTAGACCCATATCCCCTGCCATTTTGTCTTCTGCCCAGACCCAATTCCCAGATTGCCATCAGGTCAGTTGTTTCTCTACAATTCCTATTTAACCATTCTTTATATGACTGACAACAGACCCTTTCAAAGTGACAGCTGAATATGCATACGTATATTTAGAATTTAGAATTTAGAAAACATCATGGACCTAAGAACATTATCTGTTCTGGCCAACTTATTTGCAAAAGCCAGGATTTGTCCAAGTTGTAACCAATGGATTTTATGAGCCCTTAGACAAGTGCTTTTCCAGTTAGCACTCAAACAGCTCTCCAGTTCTGAATACAGGATGGGTGTTGAAAGGTCTTGGCCCTAGGAGCATAGTGGTTCAATTCTCTGAAATGTGCTCTCTTTCTCTCCCTCTTTCTCTCTCTTTACCCACCCTCAAGGCTTTGGGCTGCCATGCTGAAGCTGACCAGGTTAATGGTTCTTGTGATCTTGGCGATACAGCTCATTGCCCTCACCTTCTGGTCTCAGCTTCATGGCAGGAAATGTCCTCTGGCACAGGAGCCATCCCAGGTGCACATTCTCATCCTCTCCTCCTGGAGGTCAGGGTCTTCTTTTGTCGGGCAGATCTTCAGCCAACATCCTGATGTCTTCTACATGATGGAGCCAGCCTGGCACGTCTGGGCAACCATGTACCAAAACAGCGCCAAGGTCCTGCACATGGCGGTGCGGGACCTCATCCGGTCTGTCTTCAAGTGCGACATGTCAGTCTTCGATGCCTACCTTCCACAGAAGAGAAATGTGTCAGATCTTTTCCAGTGGGAGGTCAGCCGAGCCTTGTGTTCCCCACCAGTGTGCAACTCCTTCCAGCGCAGTGACTTCATCTCCAAGCATGCCTGCAAGACGCTCTGTAGGAAATCCCCCTTCAGCAAAGTGGAAGAGGCCTGCAGGTCTTACAGCCACGTTGTCCTGAAGGTGGTCAGGATCTTTGACCTCAAGGTGCTCTATCCTCTTCTCAATGACCCCTCCCTGAACCTCAAAATCATCCACCTGGTCCGTGACCCCAGAGCCGTTTTCCACTCTCGCAAGAACACAGGAGGTAGCCTGGCCCGGGACACGGGGATTGTGCTGAGACACAAGAGGAATGCAATGGATACCGAGCCCTACGCTGCCATGCAGGAGATTTGCAAAAGTCATGTTGAGGTTTACACTGAAGGCAGGCAGGCCCTTCCCAGCACTCTCCAAGATCGCTACCTCTTGGTGCGGTATGAAGATATTGCCAGCAATCCCTTGGCCAAGGCTGCTCAGCTCTACAGTTTTGCAGGACTGCCCTTCTCTCCTAACCTTCAGTCCTGGGTGCACAACATCACCCATGGGCAGGGCCTTGGCAAGCAGGCCTTTGATGTTGACTCCAGGGACGCAGTGAATGTGTCACAGGCTTGGAGGAAGGCCCTTCCTTATCTCCAAATAGCAAAGCTGCAAGAGGTCTGTAAGGATGCCTTGAAGCTACTGGGCTATCCACTAGTTAGGTCTGAGGAAGAGCAGAAGAATATGGCATTAGACCTCTTTTATGCCCAAACACCTCTTGTCAATCAGGAAAGCAAAAGGAGCCTGGAAGCATCACCTGCAATTTCTTGGACTTGAACCAGATGAGACATCAGAAGCTTCCTAACACTATTGTTCCATTCGGCTCACTATTTTCCACACTGACTGGCAGTGGCTCTGCCAGCAAGGTGGCAGCTTGACTTGAACTGTTCCTGAAATACAGCAGTCATGCAAAAAAAAAAAAAAAAAAGATGCAACAGCCCACAAGGGAGAAGTCTGCCCAGCTCGTCACAGAATCTTGTCACTTCCATTTCTGCAAGTTTGTAGCATGTTACAGCTGAAATTTCCCCCAGAGACAAGGATCTGGACACAGCAATGGAATCACCTCTTCCCTTTCTGTTTGAAAAGCTGGGGGGGACAGATGGGCTTGCCTTACATTCAGGCCCTGAATCCAGCAAACACCCTTTCATAATATGGTCTCTTAATGGTAATATGGTCTGTTTTGCAGACTAGCACACTTATTAAGGCATAGGCTGTGTTAATTGGATTACCAATGCCAGAATGTTTGTGTGGTAACTAGGTTTTGTGGGAATGGCCAGTGTAAATGACATAAAAATCTATTTCTGTACTTTTCTGCATTTTCTTCCCTTCTGACTTAACTGTTGACAATTCCTACTCCTGAGCTGTGTACGTTTGCACCTGTAACTCAGGATAACACCTTGTGCCTCTGATGAAGCCAACTGCAGTTCACAAAAGCTTATGCCAAAATAAATTTCTAAGTTGTTAAGGTGCCAGAAGACTCTTTGTTGGTTCTGCTATAAGAGACTAATAAAACTAATCCTAAACCCTCTGTGGGAAATAAGCTCAATAACTGTCAATCTGGCTAACTGGTAGACATCTCATACAAACCTGAGCATAGAGGCACCCAGAGACTTTCCCAGATCCTACAAAGGCAGAGTCAAGGGTCGTTTCTGTGCGGGGGCCAGTGCAGAAATGTAGCCCCCACAATGCCTTCAACTCATGAGAATAACTGAGGAAAATTGGGTGGGGGGCTACAAATGAGAGGATTTCTGTGGATCTTCATCTCGTCCAATCTAGCAGTTCAGTGTCTGCAAATTTCAAACTCACCTGGAGCATCCTTACAAGCCACAACGGAGAGCTATTGCTAACTCCCAAGAAATCAAGCCTTCTTAAAAGTGCATATCTACTGAAAGAGTTCCTACAGAAAGCCTTGGTATATTTCTCACAATGCAATGACCAGGAGAAGGTTAGAGAAGCAGGGTATAAAATTTTGGCCCAAAGTACAAGCACCAAGTCAAGAGTGTCTTCCATGATGATGAGACTCCTTGGCCACGCTGGGTGATGGCAAAAGGAGGTTTGGTTCAATGGCTTGTTTGTGTGAAAGAGTATGGAGTCTGTGGTTGGATGAAAGGAAATGCCAAAGTGCATGGATCCCCTTGGCTGGGGAATCAGCTGTCAAGAGATTGTTGACCTCTTGTGTGAGGAAAAGAAGCCTTTATTGTAGCTCTTGAAGCACCTCCCAGTGAAGCAAAAAGAGGCCTCAGATTTCCCAAAGCTGTAAAGCCCCTGACACAATGGGGGCCCTTAACAGAGTAACATGAGCAAAGCAAAATGAGGTCCTCATTCTTATAGCAAAACGTATATATTTTAAAGTAACTGTACTAGTAAAAACTAATTAAGACCAATAGTCAGTGCTTACAAAAACTCATTCCTTTTTCTAACCAAATATCCCAGAGTCCAAACCACTCCTTTCTTGACAGTAAACACTAAGTGCCAGCCCAAAACAAAATATTTCTTGTGTGCAGTTTTTCTCTAACCGCTACCCCTCTCCTAGTCCTCTTTTCATTATCCATAGAATGCTCTCACCCTGAACAGTGGCATAGCAACGTCAGATGGTACCCGGTGCGGAAAATTTATTGTCATCCCCCCCATTGAAATTCTTAAAAGAAGAAAAAATAAGATAACTTACAGTTGAAAGTGTTATTTTCTGGTTTATTTATTTAACATTGTGAGCATAAGAACTTAAAATATTTTTTTCCCAACTTTGTTCTCTGCAAATTTTGAAATCCCATCATTAAAATCAATTCCTTTTGCTACTTTGTTTTCAATTGGCAAGATGGCTAAGCCAGAGAGCTTTGCCATTCCCTGTGGGAATGTTCAGGGAGGCAGGAGAGGATATATTGTTTAATTATATCCTTCCCAATTTGTGTTAACAAGTTCTATGATTTAACAGAGTAACGTTCCCCTTTTAAACTTACACAGCGGATAGATTTGCCAGGCTTGCATAAGCCTCTAAAATAAGTTTCCTGGTAATTCCCCTTTCTTCCCTCTTAAAAGAATAGACTGGACACAGTCTTGTATAAAAGTATATAAAATAGTTTACTCACATTCTGTTCACAGAAGGATCCCAGAAGGCGGACTTAAGTTACAAGATATATACACCTGGAATCTATGCATGTCAATGTCTGAAACATTGTTTAAATATTTTATTTTGTATATTCATAGTCTGTTTTTTGATCTGAAAAATCTACTAGGTGGCTCATAATTGATTTTAAATCCACAGCTTGGCTGGAACTAGAAATGGCTTCAGTCCCCCTAGTGGATTATCTGCACTGGGAACTAGATACTGGGAGTGTGCCCCTTTTGGCTCTGACCCTCAATTACATATTACAGTAACCCAATAATTACATTTTATCCTCACAACAACCCTGTGATGTAGGTTAGGCTGAGAGACTGACCTGAAGTCACCTAGCAGGTTTCATGCCTAAGCAGAGCTACAAGGTCCTAGTCCAACACTTTAACCACTACACCACACTGCCTCATGACTGGATCAGCCAGCGTCAGTCTTGCTAGCCCAGAATACTGGTTCCAATAGTGGCCAGCTGGAAGGAAGCAAAAAATGGCTTATACAGGAAATGTTGTACAGAGGCTCATGTTTCCTCATGCTATGATTATGAGAATGGAAAAGGCTGCCGAGATGGGGATTTTGTGGAAGGACCAGGAAACAGGAGCCTGTCTGGCCCTATGCATGTTTGCTGGTGTGATTTTTACAGAGTTACTGGGGCTTACTCCCATTTGCACTCACTTCCTCTACTTTTTCTGTTGCCTCCCTTACTTCAAACTACTATATAGACAGCAAACGCATTATGGCAGGGCAAAATTATCTTGTTACTCTATTATGCTTGATGCCCATAAACAATGCATGGTGCCTAGGATGCAGACCCTTCGAGTGTCACTATTTTCCAGTGACAGTTCCAGATTTACAGAAGCCACCCCATTTTCTGATTTGATCCATATAACGTCCCTATTTTCAGTGGAGAAAGGCCATGGAAAGTCATGGGAGCCCCGAGCCAAGGAGATAAGTAACCATACCTTTAGAAAACATCTGAAGGCAGCCTAGTATAGGGAAGTTTTTTAATGTTAAATGTTTCATTATGGTTTTTTATACATATTGGAAGCCAACCAGAGTATTATTATTATTATTATTATTATTATTATTAGTAGTAGTAGTAGTAGTAATAGTAATAGTAATAGTAATGTAATAGGACATCCCTATTTTCTTGGGAGAAATGTTGGAGGGTATGCATGATGTTGCTGCATAAACACCAGGAACAAATGTAAGGAAGTTGGCTTTAGCGCACGTGAGAGGAGAACAAGTCCATTTTCTGGGCTGTTTTTCCTCCCCACTGAGATTTGCAGTTAGCCGAGCTGCTCAAGAGAAGAGATGATGCCTGCCCGCCACCCCCCTGAATCTCCCTGGGTGGGGGAAAGAAGGCGGGGGGGGAGGGGCGTGGGAAATAGAACAGTGTGCTCCTGCGCACATTGCTCCTGCCTCTGCCTGAGCCCAAACCGGAGGCGTGTTCCCAGTCCAAGGCGACGCATGTGCAGCCAGGCCGTCATGCGGCCTCCATGAGGAGGGGGGCCGGTGTCCTGGAGATTCGGGCTTGCACTGACCTCTCTCCACCCTCAGCCTCCACCCCCACTTTGCCACCAGAGCAACCAGCAGTGGCGGCAGAAGGAGCGTGGCAGCGTTGTTTGCCCTTAAGTCACTTTCTTTCGGGGGCCGGGAGCGGGCGCGTTGAGCATTCTGTCACCCCCCCTCATGATGACACCCGGGGCGACCTGCCCCCACTGCCACCCACTTCCTAAACCACTAATCCTGAGACCTCTGCAAAGGAGTTGAAGTGTAATTTAGTCTTGAAGAATTCATGGGTAGCTTTTGTGTGAAAAGCCCTCTAACGAAGTTCACACATCTGATCTGTTTCAATAACCAAGTTCACATCAAGCCTGGTTCCAATCAATGCGGTTGCTGTTCTACTTGCTTCAGCGAGGTATTGCTGGATACAAGATGACCAAATTAGCCATTTCCTTTTAGGGTTTATGACGATCCGCATGTGCTCTTACAGTATTTATATAAGATTTTTACAGTCCAGATGAATTTTGTAGTGGAGACTAGCATCAATCCTAACAGTGCTCCCTTTTTCTGTTTTCCACTACCATTAAAGACCATTTTTGTCATGGTTTCCTGCCATCTCCTTCCATCTCTGCTGATGTTTTCTACCATTTACAGCAGTTTTCCACCTGCCTCATAGACACAACACTGAATGTCAACACCCTGGTTGCTCCCACATTTTCTTTGAGAAGTTAGAATGTTCATGAAGATTCCACACCATCACCATCATACAGGGGCAGGGATGGCCAAAAGTGATGGTCAGATAGAATGTATTCATTTCATAGCATAACCTTTTGAGGCTGGCGATTGCCACATCTATTCATAGCAGGAGCCTTTGATGATGCCTTAAGGGCCAGTTCATGGATGAGTGATCAAGTTTAAGAGCATGTGAAAACGTATATACTTTGGCAGTGGCCAGTGTGGCTCTAGTCAGCTGTGTAAACCTCTTTAATCTGGCTGCATTGATCTTTTAGAGCTCCTGGATGTTTGTATTTCACAAAACTCTTGAAAAACCTGTCAAAGAGATAAGTTACTGTTGGCACCTATAACACCTTTTTGCCGCGTGATTTGGACAGAACATTCAGAGGATGTGGCATTTAATGAGGAAGGGAGCACAGACAGATTCTGTTCACTCATTTGTTCCATACCTGGCTGTTCAGCTATGATTTCTCTTTCCTTACCAACTCAAGGAAGCCAGTGCCACACACACAAGACCTGAATACATACCTATATTTACTGCACCTCTATTCAAGGTGCATTTCCCATGATGTGGCAGAAATTTATCACATACTCCAATACCATCATACAAGTTGTTTGCCCTTCTCTACATCTGTTTTTTTTTAATTAAGTCTGCAGTCTCTGTGTCATCTGCTACCTTATTTTAACCAGATAAACCACCTTTAAAAGTTAGGTGGAGTCTTTTTAGGTGGGTTTTTGTTGTTGCTGCTGTTACTGATTTTCAATTTTTGAATCTTTATTTTTAGATCTTATAATGATTTGTGTGGAAATTGTTCAATTATGGATGTGTTTTATTTATTATGACTAGTTTTGTTATGGTTTAATTATGTAAATCTTTTCATGTTCATGTTGTACGAAAGGCGGCATACAAATTATATAATGAGGATGATGATGAAACATTCTTCTACAATTGAATAGCCAAGATGATGAGAAATACTATGCATGTAGGTGCTCAGCCCTCTTGTTAGCCTAAATGATGGGGGTGGGGTGTATGCGTATCTATCTAAGTGGGGGTGTTCTGGCTCCAGAAATCATTACAGTGACTAAGTGCATCAGTGCTACTGAATATTATTGACTGGGTGGAAGCACTTCTGGAGAGAGGGATGGGGGGTGGGATGACCCCACAGGAAGACCCAAGCAATGCTCCAACTTTAGGGGATTGGCTAAAGTCGAGCCAAAAATGTGTGGCTGTCTGTTGCCAAGTACCTCAAAATCAGCCACTGCCACACCTAAGTTCCAACTTAAGGCAAGCTGGTGAAGGGAGAATAAAGAGGCTGATTGTGCTAGGTCCACAGATTTCTTCTGTGAAGTAAATAAAGGCTTTGTGTACAAATGGAAGTGAGGAGAAGGAAAGTCTCAAAGAACGGTGTCTCCATCACAACAGCTTGCTGTGCTTTCAGCCACAGAAGACAGCAACCGCAGGTTGCTGGCCTCCAGAGACTTTCCCTCTAGCCTGACGCTCAGAAAACTCCCTCTGAAGAAATGCATGTGAGAAAGAAGTTTGCTGCCCTCCTACAGTAAACCATGGCTGTTGCAAGCTAACTTTTCCTGAATGCCATGCGCCTGTTCACATTCTCCGCTCCGTATTTTGCCACTAGCTTGCTTCTGAGGTCGTCATCCCCCTTCAGCAAGTCCACATCATCCTGCCTGCTCCAAAGAGGGCAGCCACCCAAGGACTGCCCCGTCTGCAGGCAACTTTCCACAGCTGCCACTTCCCCACTGTTTTTCAAAAAAGCTTGTGTCACAGTTGTCAGGTCCACGTCAAACTTCTCCATGAAATGCTTTATGTCCTCCACTGCCGTGGCCACCTCCACAGCTGAGGGAGCTGCAGGCTGTTGCTCTGCCACTGGGGGCTGGCTTGGGGGCTCAGCAGAATCTCCACCAGATACAAACTCAAGCACCCTGATTTTGGGATTAGGAGGTGCTTCCTCTTCAGAGGTCTTGAGCTCCAGGTGTTCTGAAAAGGTGTCTTCTATGGAGCTGGGGCTCTCACTGTCTCCCTAGAAGGAAGGTGAATTAGGACAGTTCAAGATCACTGTTTCTTTCTAAATTTTGTAAGCCTATAAAAGTGCAGATTATAGTCAGTTTCTGGGGCCTGGTACTCTGATGGTGATGGGGCAATTCTGTTTCAGTCATTCCATCACAAACGAGATAGTGAAGGGTTAGAGAACGTACAGAAAAAGGAAAAATGACAGTGGGGTTGGAGAAGTTTCCCTCTGAGGCTTTTGAATCTGCCAGGTGGACAAAGTTGACCAGGGACCCCTTCCCCACTAGAGTCCTTCGGCACTGCAGAGACACTGCTTTTCTCTAATCAGCTTGAAGCAAATTAAAGGAAAAGCTGCTTGGGTCTTACTCACAAGTAGCCCCACCAGTAATGAGTCAGGCTGGGCTGCAGGTAAAGGTGGGCATCGAGGCTCAAAGCTCCCACTAATGGTTTATAAGCCTTAGAGAGAGTCAGGAAAAGGAGCCAGAGCACACCTCTTTTGGGAGCATATAATATGGTAAGTTGTACCAGAGTGTGGCAGAGGTGGGCTATATTTTCCCCAACCCACCCCCACAGTTGAGCAGGGCTTCTCTGGTCTGAAAGAAGGCAGAGGGAGGAGTGCAGCCCTGCTCCTGAAGGCAGCAAGGAACAGCTGCTTCAACTCTGAAGAGCGAGAGACTCCATGACTGCAACACCAGACAACACACACTTCCTATAGTGCAGAATGGTCTAGCAATCAGCAAAGGTGAAATAGAAACATTAATCAGAAGCCTCCTTCAGCAGCTTCTACCTATAAAATGGTTCCTGTTTAGCAGGCTGCTTCATTAGTTAATTGGTTAATCCCTGTTCCCCATGTGCGGGATGCGGGGAGGTTAATGACTAGTTCCTTCTCTGAAGCTGCAAGGAAAATTTTTCCAATTAAAAGCACATGGCAATCCTGAAATGCCTCAAGGGTGTTTACTGGCACACACACACCACAGACTGACACTGCAATGGAGGGAGTAGGTTGGATTGCTACATATATGGCCTGAAAAATATAAGGGGACAACACTGGAATGAACAGGTTGGCACACAGCACTGCCTATATCACCCAGAAAAAAGTGCCTTAATGAAACCTAGCAATTCCAGGCTAAATAGTCAGTGACAAACAAGTTACATTTGCCAATGTCCAAGGCCAAATATGTCAAATAAATGTAATCAGTTCTGCTTTTAGTCATTCTATAAGCTATGCTGAAACACTCAGTGGCATCTGTACCCCATTGTCTTCAAATTCTTTGTTAGGTGTCTGAAAAATGCTCTTTACCTTTGATCCTTCTGCAGTGTGACTTTGATCCTCTGGCTGGGGGACATCCTCAACTTCCTTACTTTGGGAGGCTGCTAAAGACAAAGGTATGTTGAGGTTCACTGTGACAAAAGTCATCCAAGCCACATTTCCCACCCTTGTGATGATGCACCAATTACCACCTTGGTGCCATGGGCCCTTGAAAAATGGGGGGAGGAAATGGCAGCTTCAGGTCCTGACGCCCCACTGGCCTCAGCTAGCTAATGAAGTGGGGAATTATGGGTTTTTCTCACTCTTGATTTATTTATTCCCCACCCCACCCCCCCATATGTAAGATTGTGATTGTGTAGCTAAAGTGAGTATAAGCTGCAGGCCCAGTGCACTGCAAAAAGGCCTCTTTTCCAGAGGAAACAAAGGGTCAGTTAGGCTGGGGACTGAGATATGAAAGCTAGGAGCTAAATGGCACCTTAAACCTAGGTTATGGGTCCAACAACAGAATGTCTAGGTATGTTTTTTAATAACAAGAATACAAAGCTGAAAATGAATGAACTACAGCTAAAATATTATGTTCAATTTTCACATGGTCTAGTCTTTCCCCTGCCTACCCCCCTAATATTCTTATGAGGGTCTCTTCTCCAGTCTTCAGAGAGTAACTGGACGTGGGGCGGCAGAAAATGGTCCTGCTTTCCTTTCTGAAATCTTTAGGCGCAGTACTGCACCCAGAGCTCAGAAACTGCTCACGCTAATGAAATTCCCTGTCGCAAAACGCACCTAAAACAATGGGAGTTTTGAACACTGGCTGGGTAAGACCCTCACACAAGTCAGAAGGAGCAGCACTGAACAGGCAAGAAGCCCGAGGATTTGAAGAATCCTAAGGGCAGAGTGGATACCCCTCCAAAGGGGCAGGCAATCCAGAGGCAAGGCAATCATGGACTGGGAAACTGGAGCCTGGGGGGGAAATACTCAAAGACAGTAGGGAGTTGAACAAGGGTAGTGGGGAAGAAGAGAGGAGTGAAAGGAGTGTGTGTGCATGAAACACTTGCACACTCACAGGGGAAGTACTTGGCAAGTCACCAGCAGGCAGAAGCAGTAGCTTGAAAGCATGAGATGTCATGAGGAAATGGCAGGCAGAAGCCCAGTGTTGACCAAAGGCAGGACTAAGAAGAAAGGAGGGAGCTACTTTAATAGATTTTGAATTATGTCGCCATGATAGGGCTTGGAGGCAGAAAAGGTGTGAAGAGAAGGCAGGAGGAAAGAACCCCAAAGGGAGAATTTTGCCCATGGGGGCTCCTTTGGCCAACACCTGGCCAAAGTCTCATTTCCGGGCAATATAGAAGCCCAGAGGGGACAACAGCCTGCAAGATGAGTGGCAGTATTTGACAACCAGGAAGGTGGAAGCAGGAGGTGGGCCAGGGTGCCCCAGACAAGTTGCCTCACCATAATGTAGCAGTGATGCCAGATATGGCTGGCTAGTGACTAGCCAGTGGTGTAGCGTGGGTTATCAGCACCCGGGGCAAGGCAAGTAATTTGCGCCCCTTAACCCGTGGATTTGCGCCCCCTAACCCCCAGATGTTGCGCCCGGTGTGGTCGGCCCCCCCTGCGCCCCCCACACTACGCCACTGTGACTAGCTGAACCTTGCTGCCTTCTGGCTAGGAAATCATCCTTCTGCCAGGCCTTACTGCTCCTGACTGGCAGCAGTGACTCTCCGTATGGCTTCAGGCAGGACTCCTTCCCAGCCCTAGATGGGGGTGATGCCAGGGACTGAACCAGGGACACTTTCTGCATGCCAAGCAGGCAGTGGCGTAGCGTGGGTTCTCAGCACCCGGGGCAAGGCAAGTAATTTGCGCCCCCTAACCCGGGGCAAAGCAAGTAATTTGCGCCCCCTAACCCGTGGATTTTAGCACTCGAGTCTCTTCCGCGCCCCCCCAGATGTTGCGCCAGGTGCAGCAGGCCCCCCTGCACCCCCACGCTACGCCACTGCTCCCACCACAAGTCTTCAGGACAGCCATCCGAAGGCTGACACGGGGAGAAGGTCTCTCCGCCCCACCGCCAGGCTTCGGAGCATCCTTCCGAAGGCTGGCGCGGGGAGAAGGTCTCTCCGCCCCGCCGCCAGCCTTCGGAGGAGGTCCGAGGACAGTGGGGTTCCTGCTTCCTCGAGGAGGGCCGGCCAAACGCGCCCCCCAAATGTTGCGCCCGGTGCGGCCGGCACCCCTGGCACCCCCCACACTACGCCACTGCAAGCAGGTGCTCTGATCCTGTGCTGCGGCAGGAGGCCTTTTGGCCCATTCCAGCTAAAGCAGCCCTGCTTACCAGCTGCAGATTCCGACGAGCTTCTGAGCTTGCATCTCTGGGCAGGCAGGCAGAGGTCTTCCTTGCCCCGCAGGTGCTTCAGGTAGCGGTCGCGCATGGCCTGCCAGGAGTGCCGCGTGACCCGGGCCGCCTCCATCTCCTTCCAGACAGCGTTGCCGCTGCCGGCTGCCTGCCTGCCGCTGCTGCCTCTCTTGCTCCTCCGCAGGTGCAGCAGGATGGCCTGGTCTTCCACCTCGCTGAAGGGCAGGCGGCCCTCGGCAGCGCCCGTGTCCGCGGCGACCGGCGGCGGTTGCAGGCGGTATGTCTCCAGCGGCAGGAGCTCCTGGCGGGCCACGCAGTCGGCGACGTAGCTGGCGGAGATGAAGACCCCCGAGGTTCTCGGCGGCACCTCTCCCGGCCGGGCCAGCAGCACCGCGCCCGGCTCCTGCACGCGGCACAGGCGTCCGCCGTGGCGCACGATCAGCGGGGCCAGCTCCACCTTGGCCGCCCCGGGGCGCACGTAGAAGCTCAGGGGGCTGCCATCCTCCCGCTGGAAGAACAGCCGAGGCTGCGGGGCAGAGCCATTCGGCTCACCCTCGGCCTCCGCTGTGCCCAGCATCGTCCGGACAGCTGGGGCTGCAGCGGAAGGACGAGCCCCGCGACCGGCTGCTCGGACCCCCCAATTCCCACCCGACGCCGCCTACGGGCTGCTCTGCCCGGAAAGGAAATGGCACTCTGCACGCGCTCAGGGGCACCTGCGTCCTCAGATTAGGGGCGGGGCGACTTTGACCCGTTGCACTCCGCCCACTCCTCCCTTCAACGGCGGCGGCAACGTACCGGAAAGTTTCCTTTTGCGGCCGCCGCGCTCCAGTTTGCGCAGACGCAGACGGTGCTTCGTTGAGGAAGGGCGTGGCGCCGCTTGCGGTAAAAGCGGCTGCTGACCCAGAAGTGCTTTCGCTTTTGTTTCCTGTGGGGGTGGAAGAAGCACCTGTCGGCCCTGAAGATGGCGGCGCCCGCCACGACGAGCCCTCTGGACGGCGAGGCCGAGCCCCGCCTCAGCAAGAAGTGAGTGCCGGAGCCGGCCGCCGCGGCCTCTGTTATGCTCGGCGTGGCGGCGGCAACGTGGCGGCGGCTGCTGGGTCTCCGCCCGGCCTGGCCGCTGCGGAGCTTCTGCGGGAGCAGGCAGGCGCTTGGCGGGCAGGCGAGGTCGGTGTCTGGCCCGCTGGGTGGGGTGTTGGTTGCGGGAAAGGGCCGCGGGGAAGGGAAGCACCGCTGACTCTCGGTTCCCTTTCAGCGAGCTGAAAAGGCGCCTGAAGGCCGAGAAGAAAGTGGCCGAGAAGCAGGCGAAGCAGAAGGAGCAGGCAGAGAAGCTGCCGCCAAAGTCCGCCGCCTGCGCGGCTGAGGACGAGGAAAACCTCGACCCCAACGTGAGAAGCTGTCTTCGCCGATGCTACCCAAGCCGGGCGGGGGGGACGGGACTAAGTGGGTGGCTTGACGGAGAGGAAGCCGTTGTGGGTTGGGGATCTGCGAGTGGCTCCGTCCTGGGGCTTCGCCCAGCTGGTTGTTGGGCAAAAAAGTGGGCCCCTTGGGCCAGAGCTTCTGCCAAATAAAGCTCCCTGATCTGCGCCCACGGTTAAGGCACTGCTTGGGTGGCCTGGTGCAAATTGCACCTATGTTATTTCCAAAGGGGATCCTCTCAAGGATCTGGCTGAGAGCTTCCCTTGCTGCTTCCAGATCTTTCACTGGAAATACTGATGCTTACTGTGAGGTGCTCCTTGTCTTATGTTAAACAAGTTTCTGGGGCCGAATCGTTATGTACTAATTTGTACATTGTCAAACATCTTTGTCTCCTTTGTACTGGTAGCAATACTACAAGATCCGCAGTCAGGCCATCCAGCAACTGAGAGGCACTTCTGAAGACCCCTTTCCACACAAGTTCCATGTGGATATCTCACTGTCAGACTTTATAGAAAAGTACAATCACCTACAGGCAGGGGATCATCTTACTGATGTTACAGTGAGACTAGCAGGTAAAGGTTCATGTTGGGATTCTGGGAATGAAAGTGATTGTCACGTTCCCCACATTTATTTATTTTTTACAGTGAAGACTTAGTGCAGTGCTCTGTAGGTAGTTTCTAAGCAAAAGGAGGAGTGTCACTGATTGCTCCTCTTGCGGGAACAGTGAAGCTGCAGTAAGTTTCATGGAGTTGAGGATATAGGGTGGAATCTGAAGTAAGCAAGGTGGCTTTGCCCTTCAGTTGCTACAAATTCTGCGCAATTGACCTTTGGTAAGGTCTCAGTGGAAGGTTGTATGTTATGTGCTGCCATCCAGAACTCGTATGTGTTTTCCAGGCTTTTCACTGTAACTGATGGCATCTGAGGCATTTTTCTTTGTCACTTTTGTCATTTAGGCCGGATTCATGCCAAACGAGCCTCTGGAGGAAAGTTGATATTTTATGATCTTCGTGGGGAGGGAGTTAAGTTGCAAGTTATGGCAAACTCCAGGTAAACAACATTTAACTGCTTTTGTCTGTTATTGCCTTCTGTGAGTCCCAGTGGTGGGGCAGAAAGGAACTGAAAATGAAAGTATGATGTCCTTGGGCCTCCCGAATTGTTCTTGAGGATATTGTCCCAAGGGAACTTCCTTTCTGGCTCACTTTACACATTCTAGAAATCCCCTACAATGGGTTATATTCTAACTAACTTTAATTTGTATTAGACCCATTGATATTAACGGACCTAAATTAACCATATCCATTCATTTCAAAGGGTCTGCTCTACATATGACTAACTGGGGTTGGGGAAATGCTTGCCAAAAAGAGTTGTTTCAGTAAAATATTTTTTAATCCTCCCCCACCCCAGAAACTACAAATCTGAAGAGGAATATATGCACATTAACAACAAGCTTCGTCGTGGGGACATTATTGGGGTCCAAGGGAACCCTGGCAAGACAAAGAAAGGGGAACTGAGCATCATTCCGTATCAAATCACTCTCCTAGCTCCATGCCTTCACATGCTACCTCATCTTCATTTTGGGCTGAGAGACAAGGTATCTTACTTGCAGCTGCTGTTTCAGTAGCTCAGTTGATAACTTCTGAGGTTATCCAGTGTACTTTGGTTTTCCTTTGGTATGTTTTATGCTCTAAATCTAGCCATTGTTTGCAGGAAACCAGATTTCGGCAGAGATACCTGGATTTAATTCTTAATGACTTTGTAAGGCAAAAATTCATAGTCCGAGCAAAAATGATAACATACCTTCGAAGCTTCCTAGATGAATTGGGCTTTTTGGAGGTAAGCATTGTGTGCATAGATAGTGCTATATGTTACTCCTACTACTTCGCTTTTGTCGTATTCCTAGTTATTAGTGTGGGTTTTTTTTTTAAATCTGATTGGCTCCTCTGAAAGTGGGATGTTGGACTAAAGATGCCTCTTTTGGCTACATATTCTTTTAAAGCTTGGTGTTCCTTGAGTTGAAAGAGCATACAAGATGACCTTTTCTATTTAATGAAATGTAGAAAAGGATATAGTGTGTGTTGGGCTGTATTCACATGTAACAGTAAACTGAGGTTTGAATCTACACCATAATGTGTACACAGTTTGAGATCTCACATTTTACTACTTCCTTTGTTCAGTTGGAGTAAAAAAAAAGTGTGCTAGCATGGTGTCTGAATTTATGCTCTTGATTTGTTCATTTCTAAATAAATGTAGAAAAACCACACTGTGAGGCCAATAATTGTATTTGGTTTTCCAGTTGTGGTTTGTTTGCGAGAGACAACCCATGAGTGCTGGATAAGGTGTGATTCATGGGTTGTTGCTCCCAGCTGGCTCGAGGGAAGAACAAAATAGCAACACTGTGTACTTTGCATTTATGCCATAATGCACACACACTTGGTCCCTTGGCCTTAACACTAGAGAAAAGGCATTCTGAAGAGTTTTTGTTTGAGAGATGCAGTTTTTTAATTAATGCTGTGTTGTAGATACAGATTGGCAGATCCAAAAGGAAAACGAAATACAGCAGAGAGAGCCAACCCCACCCACAAAATATAAAATAATTTATTTATAGATAGGAGCAGCACTTTCACTGAAGTTCACACTGAAAAGTGGGGTAAGATTGCACATTCCCACCTCTGGAACACCCAGCTTTCAATCATTTGTCTTCCTTGCATAATACCCATAGAGTCAAAAAACAAAACAGAAGGGGCTGGTGTGCTTACCTTAGTGTGACCCAAAAGGCTTATAATCTCTGACCCTTGTCAGCCATTTGTTCTTGCTTGTCTGTTTCCATTAAACCTGAAACCTTTGGAGGTTGGGTCAGGAGTCTCAGTTCTCAAGTACATGCCTCAGAAAATCAACTTTGTTTTTTTTTCCCAATATATATTTATTAAGGTTTTTCACTACAAAAAAGGCATATTCAGTAAAACAACATTAATTATTTAACATCTTTTCATCATCACTTTGGACTCCCTCACGCTTCCCCCACACACTTGCATCGTTGTGAAGTTATTTCCAAGCAAATTATCATTTTGTTCATAGTCTTTAGATTCAGACATTAAAATATGATTAAACTTAAATCTAGTTTAGTGATAGACAATTCTTTCTATTCTGGCATCCCTGTCAACATTCAGCCAAATTACAATGTTTTTGTAAATAAGTCTTAAATTTCTTCCAGTCTTCTTCAACTCTCTCTTCTCCCAGATCTCGGATTCTGCCGGTCATCTCAGCTAGCTGCATGTAGTCCATCAGCTGCATCTGCCATTCTTCCAGGGTGGGTAGTTCTCGGGTCTTCCAATTCTTAGCGATCAATATCCTTGCTGCCGTTGTTGCATACATAAAAAATGTTCTATCCTTCTTTAACACATTCTGGCCAACAATGCCCAAAAGGAATGCCTCTGGTTTTTTGGTAAAGGTATACTTAAACACCTTTTTTAACTCGTTATATATCATCTCCCAGAAGGCCTTCACTTTAGGGCAAGTCCACCAGAGGTGAAAGAATGTTCCTTCACTTTCCTTACATTTCCAACATTTATTATCAGACGAATGGTATATCTTAGCCAATTTAACTGGGGTCATGTACCATCTGTAAATCATTTTCATTACATTTTCCTTCAGAGCATTACATGCAGTGAAGTTCAGCCCAGTGGTCCACAGCCTTTCCCAATCCTCAAACATAATATTATGCCCCATATCCTGTGCCCACTTTATCATTGCCGGTTTAACCATTTCGTCTTGTGTGTTCCATTTCAGCAGCAAATTATACATTTTTGAAAGTACTTTAGTCTTAGGTTCTAGCAGTTCTGTTTCCAACTTTGATTTTTCCGCCTGGAATCCTAACTTTTTATCATTCTTGAATACTTCTTTAATCTGAGCATAGTGTAGCCAGTCTCGCACTTTATCTTTTATTTTCTCTAAACTCTGCAGTTTCCAATTTTCTCCGTCTCTTTCTAATATCTCCCAATATTTTGGCCAATTGGCCTCCATATTGGCTCCTTTTTGGGCCTTAGCCTCCATGGGTGACAGCCACCTCGGAGTTTTATTCTCCAATAAGTCTTTATATCTTAACCAGACATTGAATAGTGCTTTCCTGACAATATGGTTCTTAAAGGCCTTATTGATCTTAACCTTATCATACCATAGATATGCATGCCATCCAAATGCATTGTTAAAACCTTCCAGATCCAATACATCCGTGTCCTCCAGAAGTAGCCAGTCTTTTAGCCAGCAGAAAGCTGCGGCTTCATAGTACAATTTTAAGTCTGGCAGGGCGAAGCCCCCTCTTTCCTTCGCATCCGTTAGTATCTTAAACTTAATTCTGGGCTTTTTGCCCTGCCAGACAAATTTAGAAATATCTTTCTGCCACTTCCGGAAGCACTCCGTCTTGTCTACAATCTGCAAAGTCTGAAACAAAAATAACATTTTTGGCAATACATTCATCTTGATAGCAGCTATTCGGCCTAACAATGAAAGTTTTAATCTTGACCAACTGTCCAAGTCTCTCTTAATTTCCAACCAACATTTCTCATAATTATCTTTAAATAGACTCAAATTTTTTGCTGTTATGTTTACCCCTAGGTATTTCACTTTCTTAACCACAGTTAATTCTGTCTCTCTCTGAAACCGTCCCGACTCAGTATCTGTCAGGTTTTTTCCCAAGACCTTAGTTTTTTGTTTATTTAATTTAAATCCCACCTCTCGACCAAAATCCTGGATCAGTTGTAATACTCTTTTCGTGCTAGATTCTGGCTCCTGTAGTGTCAAAACTAGGTCATCTGCAAACGCTTTGAGTTTGTATTGTTTCCCTCCAACCCGGATCCCTTCCACCAGCCCGTCCCCTCTAATCATATTCAGGAGCACTTCCAGAACCGAAATAAATAGTAGCGGGGAAATCGGGCAGCCTTGTCGTGTACCTTTTTCAATTTTAAACTCTTCTGTAACCACATTATTAACTATCAATTTGGCCTTTTGCTCTGAATATATTGCATTAATCCCATTCTCGAACCCCGAGCCCACTCCCATTTCCTTTAAATTCCCCTTCATAAACTTCCAGGATATATTGTCAAAGGCCTTCTCCGCATCTATAAAAATTAAGACTGCTTTAATATTTATGTCTGTTTGCAAAAGTTCCAATATATCTATAATGTTCCTTGTATTAGCAGACATATGTCTGCCTGGGAGAAAGCCTGCCTGGTCTTTGTGAATTACTTCGCTTAAAACTTTCTTGAATCTACTTGCCAAGATATCTGCAAATATTTTGTAATCCACGTTTAAAAGGGAGATGGGACGGTAGTTCTTAAGTTGTGTCTTTTCCAATTCCGACTTTGGTATCAGCGTGATAAAGGCTTCCTTCCACGATTCCGGCGCCTTCTTCCCCTCCATAATTTCATTGCTGACCTCCAACAATGGTTGTATCAAGTAGTCTCTCAGTATCTTGTAGTACTTGGAGGTCAGCCCATCTGGCCCTGGCGATTTGCCCTGTTTCATGTTCTGGATGGCCTGCTCAATCTCTTGTCGTGTTATTTTACCATTCAGGATTGTTCTGTTTTCTTCTGACAACTTTGTTAGTCCATTTTTCTCCAAAAATCGTTTCATCTCTGTTTCGTCTTGTGGCCCTTGAGTATATAATTTTTTGAAATATCTCTGGAAACTCTTTCTGATCTCTCCCGGGTTCTGAATACTTCTTCCTTCAATCTCTAAGCTTGTTATTGTATTTAATTTTTGTCTTCTCTTCAACTGCCAAGCTAGCAGTTTTCCACATTTATTAGCCGATTCAAAAGTTTTTTGTTTCATTATTTTAATCTTCCATTCTATTTCCTGGTTTATCAATTTAGAATATTGCTCTTGATGAAATTTGATTTCTCGCAGAGTCGGCTGAGACTTCGGGTTAGATCTTAACTTCTTCTCTAACTCTTTAATTCTTTCCAGAATTTTGTCCTTCCTTTCATTTTGTTTCCTTTTCTTTATAGTATTCTGTTGTATCAAGAACCCCCTCATCACGGCCTTGCTTGCGTCCCAGATAGTTCTTTTTTCCACCGTAGTGTTCATGTTAATCTCAAAATAGTCCTTTAAAGTTTTTTGGGCCTTCTTGACAATCTCTTGGTCTCTAAACAAGCCATCATTCATCTTCCACCTGAAGGAACCGGTTGGGATCAATGTCATATCCATTCTCAGTGCGTTATGGTCGGAGCATGTCTTTGGGCAGATTTCCACCTTTCTAATCTTGGGTGCCAGACCTCTAGTTATCCATATTTGGTCGATTCTTGTCCAGGTCAGTTGGGCTTCAGAGAAGAATGTTCCTTCCCTTCCCAGAGGGTTTTTCACTCTCCAAATATCAATCCAGTCCATATTGTCTGTCATTTCAAAAAAGGTCTTTGGTAGTCTTCCGTCTTTAGTAACCTTTTGGTTCTGTGACTTATCCATGTTAGTTGATACAACCCCATTCATATCTCCCATCATGATGATGTTGTCATAGTCCAGGTAATCCAGCATAGTCTCATGCAACTTCTTATAAAATTCCGATTTCCCTTCATTTGGAGCATAAATTCCTAATATCAGAATTTTTTCTCCTTGATGTTGTATTTCTATTGCCAAAATTCTTCCATGTTCGTCTTTAAACAGAAATTTAGGTGAGAGGCTCTCTTTTGCGTAAATCACCACACCTCTCTTTTTTACTTTGTCCGAGGATATAAATTCCTGACCGAGTCTTTTATTTATTAACACTTTTCTATGGAGCCTAATCACATGTGTTTCTTGTAAACAGATAATGTCCAATTGTTCCTTTTTTAATATATGAAAGATTTTTCTCCTTTTTTCCGGACTGTTATAGCCATTTATGTTCCAACTCAAAAGCTGCAGAGACATCCTGAATAAATCTGGTTATTCTTGCTGGGGTGGTACCTTGCTCTCCGGTTCTTGAGGATCCGAGGGTGCCGGCTCCCCCGGAGATTCGGGCCCTGGGGGTACTCCAAGTCCTTTGTGAAGATCTTCTCCGTGTACCGCCAAAAACTTGTCTCTATCCTCCAGTGTTCTAATTTTATTCTTTCTCCCTCTGAAAGTAAAAGATAGTCCTTGAGGGAATTCCCACCTGAAGATAATTGAATTACTCCTCAGCAGTCTTACTAGCTCCGAATAGTCAGATCTAAGGTCCAGCAACTGTTTAGGAATATCCTTGTAGATTTCAATTCTTTTATCCAAAATGTCCAGTGACTTTCCGTAGTGTAGGCCCAAAATCTTATCCCTTTCCTCCTTAGATCTCAATATTATCAGACAGTCTCTGGGCTTCTCTTTCCTTCTAAGCCTTCCAAGCCTGAAAGCAGATACTATTTTAAAGTCTTTTTCCTCTAAATTCCAGTACTTGGAAAATTCTTTAGTCAGAAACTCAATTAAGTTGTCTTCCTCCACTTCTGGTATTGACCGTATCCTCAAGTTGGCCTCCCTGTTCCGCAGTTCTGTCATAGAAAAGTAGATCTGATGTTCTCCAACTTGTTTGCTGAGTGGTCTTACTTCTTTTTCAAGCTCCCCCAGCCTTAGGCTAGTTTCCTCAACCAATTTCCGAGTTTCACCTGCAGCCTCCTTCAATTCTCCAATAGATTGAACATTTTGTGCAACTTGTCCAGTTAGTCTATTCAAACTTTCTGTATTTTAGTCAATTTTAGCTGTTTGCAAATCGACCTTTCTATCCAGGGCCTCCAATTTTTCAAAAATTTTCTCTAAAACAGAGCCACTTGCTCCTGAGGCCATATCTTCCAATTGTAATTCCTCTGTTTCTCCCTCCCCTGCCTGTGACAGGGAAGCCGCCTCTACCTCAGGAGGCAAAGTGGAAGGCAACGCAGGCACAGATGATCTACGCTGTGAGGCTGCAGATAAAGTTAAAGTTGTTTGTCTGGTTCTTCCCCTTTTTCTTGTTCCACTCATTCCAAAGTTATCAAAAAACCAAGGTCAACTGAGTTGTTCCCATGAGAAAGCAGCAGCCCAGGTGCAACAGTCAAACAGGAGGCCAAGAAAGGAAAATAAAACAGAAGTCACTGCTGTAGTTCCAAAATCCTCTAGGGGGAGCTAGGAATAACTTTATGTAGAAATCAAATCCAATTCAATTTTATATATCTAATATATCAGAATCAGCGTCCAAAAACCTCCACAAAGATAAGTTTTGGCAGAGTTAATTCTTTAAGCAAAGTTGGCAGAGTTAATTCTTTAAGCAGAACAATGTTTCTAAAAGTGCTTAAACAACAGTTATTTCAAAGTA
The DNA here is from genome assembly GCF_965113315.1 of Podarcis vaucheri. Taxonomy (NCBI): domain Eukaryota; kingdom Metazoa; phylum Chordata; class Lepidosauria; order Squamata; family Lacertidae; genus Podarcis; species Podarcis vaucheri. Next base: position 50,660,672 of record NC_138765.1, on the reverse strand, counting down.
GCAAGTTCGAGCTCAGAATGTCTCAAAGTCTAAATTCAAAGTATCCAGGTTTACAGACTGGTGCTCAGTTGCTCAGGCAGCTCCAGCACTGGGAGTTCTTATTTAATTTGTAATCCACTGGTTCAGCAGAAGAAGGGTATCCTTGTCTCCATATAAGTCAAAAAACAGCCGCTTAAAATCTTTTTTCCACACAGAAAAGATAATTTAAATGGGTGCCAGATCAGTTGGTTAAAGCCTCTGTCTTAATCTCCACTCCTCCTGCTCTTTGCTTTCAAGTTCAGTGTTAGCGGAAGGCGGACTTCCTGTTTATCGCCACTCCGCTTTCAGCCAAATTCCAGGTTTTGAAAGTCTTAAAAGTCTTAAAGTTGTAAAGTCCAAATTACTCACGGGTTGTAGCTTTCCGAATTTGAAGGTTTCAGGAAGAAAGGTCAGCGCTGATCGGCAACAGCAACGCGGCTTTGCTCCGTTGACTGCGAAACGACCCACAGCGCCGCTGCCCCCTCCGCGATCCGGAGCCCCGTTACGGGGTCCCTTCAACGTTTTGGGGGCTGCTTCTGGCGCCCGCCGGGTCCCGGGACCACAGGCTTCTGCCACCTGTGGTTTTCCTGAATGGGTCTCCGCTTCGCCGTAGCGGACGACCCGTTTTCAGCGGAGCTTCCCTCTCCTTACAAGGAGCAGGCAGCCATTGCCGAACGCGCCGCCTCCGGAAGTGAGAAAATCAACTTTGAAGGTGGGGGCTACTGTGTGGCACGAGAGAGCCAATGAATCATTTGTAGTTTGTTTGCTTGTTCTTTGATTAGATTGAGACTCCCATGATGAACATCATACCTGGAGGGGCTGTGGCAAAGCCTTTTATCACCCACCACAATGAGCTGGACATGGACTTGTACATGAGAATAGCACCAGAACTCTACCACAAGGTGAACTGTCAGAGAGAGCAAGCAGACAAAGAGGATAAAATTGGTCTGATGCACGAAAAATGTCTGAATATTTCATAGTAACCCCTTTGTGCTTAATGTGCAAATGGAGGCCAGAACTGATTAAAGTACATGTTTCAGAAAGTTCAGAGGAATAAGTTCTGCATAAGAATGCCATGAGGATGGAGGTTTTTGAAGGCTGTGCATCTCCCATATTGATGGGACTATTGAACTGCCCAAGCAGTTGAGTCGTGTCAGACCATTGGTTGGACATGGAGACCAACTTGCACTGATTATAACAGCACACGTTTGATTACTTTTGTATGAACTGCAGAAAACACATTTGCATCATGTTATTGGTACCATCCCTGCACACTTGTCCTCTCCACTGGTTTCTGTTGAAATATTTGGGTCAGGTTAAATGTTCTGCTGTTCATATTGAAATGCAAATTATTCCATGTAACACTGGATTATATTCTCCCCCCAAAAAAAGTTATTTACATGTTTCCTCTCAATCTCCTGGGCTCCTTCTTACTCACAGATTAGTTATTGGCCCTGGTTGGGGGAAGCTAGGAGAGTCCTAGTGGAGTGGGCCCTGAGGTGGTCTTAGTCACAGGGTTTGCTTCTAAGACCACTTTAGGTACAGAACAAATCCCCCTTCACAAAGCAGGTAGGTCCAACTGTCTTCGTGTTTTGTAGATGTTAGTGGTTGGCGGAATAGACCGGGTCTATGAAATTGGGCGCCAGTTCCGGAATGAAGGCATTGATTTAACTCACAACCCAGAGTTCACAACCTGTGAATTTTACATGGCATATGCAGACTACCATGACTTGATGGAGATCACAGAACAAATGCTCTCAGGTTGGTGGCCACAATATTGAAGAAGGGGGTGGAGACAAGATCTTTATGAGAATTTGAGCAGTAAACAGACATGGATAAGCATAAAGAGGAGCTCTTCTCTTGCAGGGATGGTGAAACACATCACTGGCAGCTACAAGGTAACGTACCACCCTGAAGGCCCAGATGGTCAGTCCTATGAGATAGACTTCACACCACCCTTCCGCAAAATTAGTATGGTGGATGAGCTGGAGAAAATATTGGGAGTGACTTTTCCTGCTGCAGATCAGTTTAATACAGAAGGTAAAAGAAGACAAATCTTGATTTGTTTGTAGCAGCTCATTTTATGTTGAGGACATACAAGAGAAGTAAAATACACCAGGTACCAAGGTCCTTATATTGAGTATGAGAACAGGCTTGGAGTGTATCTTTGCCTCACCTGGGCTGCTCTTAGGGTGGGGTGGGGGGGTAGTGTAGCAGATTGCTAAGAGGGATGGGTAGTTTTTTGGGGTTAATGTTATTCTAGCTCTGAATTGATACTACTTTTGCCAATGGCTTTCATACTGTTTGCTTTGTAATTGCTGGTGGCCATTACCATTCCCAGTGATGGGAGAATGCAAGTGGTTCCAGCCCTCCTCATGCATCTAGGTAAGGGATTTAGGCAGGGGCGTCACTAATATCTCCATACTGTGCACACAGAAACTCGTAAATTCTTTGATGCTATCTGTGAAGAGAGGGGGATTGAATGCCCGCCCCCCCGGACTACAGCCAGGCTCCTTGATAAGGTAAGGGTCCTTTGTAATCTCTGTTAACTTTTGGGTTCTCTGTCTCTGCTTGACTTGGCCTAGTCAAAATTCTCAAAGTGCCACAGGAAGGAGTGTATTGCACCCCAAAGGCATGTGAGGCAGAGCCCAGAGGGATGGATGGTTGGAGGTGGAGCTTGTTCTACTAAGCCCAGAGGCAGGCAGCTTTTTGGAATTCTTCTGAGGTTTGTGACATTTTGCTTCTGAACACAGAAGGGTCCTGCTTCCTGATGTTCTATGTGCAAAGTGAATTTAAAAAGTGGACTGCCTGCTATGGGAAATGGGTCAGCCCGGAAAGTGTGTCCTCAGAAAGTTTATTTTTTGCTATGGACCTGGCTAAGTTAATCAGATGATGAAAAGGATCAGCAGGGTTTTCCCATCTTATGCCACTTTCGAAGACAACAATTGTTTAAAGCAACAGTGTGAAGGCTCACTCTCTCTTCCATCCCCTCTTGTTTTTCAGCTGGTTGGGGAATGTTTGGAAGTTACGTGCATTAACCCCACATTTATCTGTGATCACCCTCAGATCATGAGTCCTCTGGCGAAATGGTAAGCAGGGAGAAAGGGTGTGTGCGCACTCATATGTCTTGAATGGCTCATCTGTTTTCTGTGTGTTCTGCAAGCTCGCAGAAATGTAGTTTGCTAAGGCATGTTTTTATTCTTTTTATGGTTTTCTAGTTTGGTGAGTGTCTTTGGAAAGCTGGATTGGGGGAAATAAGGGTGTTGTGCTCCTTGCCATGTCCTATAAAATAGAATGAACTACGCAGACCTGATAATCAGATTGTAGAATCTAGAGTAAATGCAGAAATGTTACATGCATTATTGAGTAGAATTTGTTTAATTAGTCTGTAGACCATATCAAAATCTTTCATTACCTTTCCCCTGCTGCTATCCAGGTGTGTTTGGGTAGCTTGCGGGTCTAGATCTTAGGTCTCCTGTTGACCCTCTGCAGGCATCGCCTTCGGCCGGGCTTGACAGAACGCTTTGAGCTTTTTGTGATGAAGAAGGAGATCTGCAATGCCTACACAGAATTGAATGATCCTTTTCTGCAGCGGCAGCTTTTTGAAGATCAGGCTAAGGTGTGAAGTTTGCACAGGTGGCCATTTGAGCTGTGCTTTTTTCTGTGAGGCTCTCTGTCATCTTGGCTGCTGCAGCCTCCTTCCCTGTGTAATGCTAATGATTTGTATCTGTCAAGGGAGGGCCTGCATGTTGCAGGAACCCACCGGGGTTGGAGGTGCCCCTTGGTGATTTTTCCCTTGTGATGAGGCCCTGTAGCAGGAGTATGGATCACCCAGTGTTGGGTGGGAGGGCAGGTGCTGATTTCTACAATGTCGCCCTCAAGCACATGAATGAACAATGGATACTTTGTCCTGTCAAATCTAAATAATTGATGTAGGTAGAAACTGGGGAGATGGCTGAAATAGAGCCATCGGACTTTGGGTGCGGATCAGCTGTATTTCAGATAGCCATCATGCTTACTGTGTCACCATAAAACTCCCATGGGCAGCTAAGTTGGCCTTTCCTTCCCCGCATTCTCCCCTCACCCATGGTCCCAATATTTCTAATGTGTGTTGCCTATTGAGCCCTGGATTCAGATCCCCACAAAGCTCTGTGAGTTTCTTTGAGCCAGTTGCTCTGTCTGAGCCTAACCTGCTTCACAGGGCAGTTGTGAAAATAATAAGACTAAAAAAAGGAGTGAAGCAACAAGCATCATCTTGAATTCCTTGGAGGAAGAATAGTTGGATAAATTTGATGCCATGTGCGTTTTAGGATGTGGTGCTTCAATTTATGGGAAGAATTCTAGGAACAGAGTCTTAAGACGGGGGTCAGCAAACTTTTTCAGCAGGGGGCTTGTCCACTGTCCCTCAGACCCTGGGGGGGCAGACTATATTTTTTTTTTTTGGGGGGGGAGAATGAACCATTTTTGCCTGCCTGCAAAGAGACCTGAAGATGCTTCGCTTTCCCTGTCCCAGTTGTCGTCCCAATAACTGCAGTTGGGCCTCAGCCAGCCAGCCAGGCGCCGTGGCGGAGTAGGAGGCTTCACAGCACCACCCTGCTAAGGTGGGCAGGCGGGCAAGCCGACTCCCACGGTCAACGACACCCAGTGTGGGACAAGATTGAGCCGTCCCTAAGGAGAAAAGCGCGGCCGTGTGAGGGAGAGGGAAAGAATGCAAGTGCTGGTGATCCACGCGGCAATTTCCAAACCATCCACGGGCCAGATCTAGAAGGCAATTGGGCCTGATCCGGCTCACGAGACTTAGTTTGCCGAACCATGTCTTAGGAGATAATATTCACTAGTTTAAAGCCTATAACATGTATTATGTGCCTCATCCACTTAGTGCCCTAAGACTTAGATGCAGTGTCTGCCTCCCTCAGCCAGCTCCTGGATTTGCAGTAGATGTAATGCGCCTCTGTGGCATCACCTCTCTTCCCTCCTTCCCCAGAGCAATTCCTGCTTTTCTCTTTGTAACCTTGGCTGTGGCTGCCTTATCTCATATGTTAGTTAAATGTATGTCATCTCACTTAAGAGGAGAAACAGAGAGAAAACTGTGAGAAAGTCTCAGGAGCTTGGGAAGCTTGGGAACAGAGCACATTCTTAGCATTTAGAAGGTTCCAGATGGGATCCAGCTAAAGGGTTTTGGACTGAGATGATGTAGATAAGAGAGACGACTAGGCTAGATGGGCGTCCTGTCAGACTCTCTGTAGTTCATTGTGCTCTACATGGTTTTCCCTGATCCTTTGGCTCTGAGCAGTCTTTGCCAACCTAGTGCCCTCCAGATGTTTTGTAGAGTTGTATGGCCACCAGGTTGGCAAAGCCTGGCCCCCCAAATGCCTTCTTAACTCCAGTGTGATGTCTCTGACTGTGACACACAGAGCCAACATGAACCCCCAGCTGCCAAATAAGAGGCTCCATGAGCATATTGTTGGAGTGGCAGGTGTGGACCCAACCACATTCCCTGTCCCATTGTCATCTGACTTTGTAGACCCAGTTGCCAAAGAGAAGCCTTAGCAGCCCATCTCCAGGGGCCTCTTGAAATCTCTTCCCAAGGGAGTTCTATGGCTGCAGACTCTAGTTCCAAGGATGACCCTTTGGTCCAGCTTTTCATTTCCACCCCCTTCCCCTAGGCAAAAAGTGCAGGTGATGATGAGGCAATGTTTATTGACGAGAACTTCTGCACGGCTCTGGAGTACGGGCTCCCCCCTACAGCAGGCTGGGGCATGGGCATCGACCGCCTAACCATGTTCCTGACTGACTCAAACAATATTAAGGTAGGCACAGACTCTTCGCAAGTTCCTTCCACCAAGCCAAGGCCTGCCTGTGCTATATACCATTTGAGGACATATGTTTGGTTTTACTGATTACTGTTTTTAGCTATACAGTGGTGCCCCGCAAGACGAATGCCTCGCAATACAAAAAACTCGCTAGACGAAATTTTTTTCCATTCGCGATTTGCCTCGCAAGACGAATTTCCCCTATGGGCTTGCTTCGCAAGACGAAAACGTCTCACGACTTTTTTTCTTTGACTAAAAACAAAGACATGTTTTGTTTATAAAGTTAATTTATTTTCCCTTAAATTTTTGAACTGCTCTTTACAGTATGTGTGACTTTAAAGAGCAGTTAATAAACTGTTGTTGTACCAAATTTGGCTTTGTTTGGACTTTTTTTGACCATAGGAACGCATTAATTGATTTTCAATGCATTCCTATGGGATTTCGTGCTTCGCAAGACGAAAAATTCGCTAGACGACAAAAATTGCGGAACGAATTAATTTCGTCTTGCGGGGCACCACTGTATTATATACGTGTGCATTTTATATGTTGGAAGCTGCCTGGGATCACCATGTGATAAAGGGTAGCCTATTACAATAAGTATGTGTGAGATGTAAATGACTGAAAATATGGTTCATGCATCTCAAGTGGTCTTAGTTTGGAACTCTCAACTAATCCATCATTAAAAAGTGCTAGAGATCTTGCTACAGTGGCCCTTAGGCCTCCTCATGCAGGAATTGTGGGGGGTGAGGAGAGGTGTTGGTGGTCTGAGAAAAAAGCCCCTTTCTTTTGCAGGAGGTGTTGCTATTTCCAGCCATGAAACCTGAAGAAAAGAAGAAAGAGGCACAATCCATTTCTCCTGCTGATGGGACCTCTGTGTGACCCAACAGGCTACATTAGAGGGCAGAGGCTGTCCTGGGCCTTTGAACATGCCAGGGCATGCTTCTATATTTTACAATCGTGAATAAAGGAGCTGTGCTATTGCTGTTTGCTATGAATTTGTCCTTTCATGATTTCGGGGGGGGGGAGCATAGAAAGGCCCCCTCCCCTGCATATGGGGCACAGCAGCTGTGACTGTCCTGGGCCATTATGTCTCCCCTCAGATTCTACTTGTCTTTAATGGTTATTTTGAAAGCATGAAGTGACTTGGGAATGTCATGCTGTCTTCGGAGCCATATGAAGAATGATGGACATTAGGGAATCTGCTCAGTGTCTGGGTGAATGAGCATAACTGTGGTTGCAAACATCAGAAGTAAAATGTCACAGCTCAGCTCCCTGTTGATTGCTAACCAGTATATAGTGAAAGGGGCAGGATGTCAAGAGAGAACATCGATTAGTTTGCAGTGGCCGTCCACCCTGCTGAGGTCACCTGCCTTTTCCAGACGCCTTCTGTTGCATTTATTATTATGTTGCATTCCTCCAGCTGTCTTGCATTTGTTGCTACTTTCTGAGAAATGGCCTGTGGTGTTAGTATGTTGCCATTTTATGAGCACTGTTCCCTTTTAACAAAACCCATGAGCCTTCCCCTGTCTTCAGGTAGTGATTTATTCCTTTATACTTAATAGTTGGGAAATAAACGGAAAGCCACACGGTAGCCCCTTCAAAGCACAGGGGAGCGGGGCTTAGCTGCTTGAGTTTTTTGAGCTGAGCGCGTGATGCTCTTCTGAAATGCCTGGGTCGCCCGAGGTGATGTAAAAAATAACCAGGAAGTCCACCCTGCAGGTAAATGAGCGGTCACTCTATACCTTATTGCTTCTAGGATTCCCGATAGCAACCTTCACCTGCCGCTTCTGGTCGGCTAAAGGGAAGAGCCGCTCTGTCCGGCTCTGTCTCTATGGTGTCGCCCCACGTGGCCCTCTGGGAGCCGGAAGTGCCGCTAAGGCACGGCGGGAGGCATACCGGCTCTGATTTTCCCCGAGCGAGAGCACCTCTTAGCGTGTGCAGGGCGCCTCCTTAGATCCCGGCGCTCCTAGAGAGGAGCGGGGCACCGTCGCCACAGAGCTCTTCCGTCTTGCTCCCGGCGGCCTCCGCCGGTTCTTGACTTCCTGGCCGGTAGCAGCTTCTGCCTGGTGGGTCCTGGGGACGGTCGGTGCCTGTTGCGACGAGGCTCTTAGCGGGGATGCTCGGCCGGGCAGGGGAAGCAGGAGGAGCCCGCCTCGCGCTTCGGCAGGTCTGGGACTGCTGGACGGTCTCTCTCTCGCATCCCGCACCACAATCCCCGGCGGCGGCTGGGAGTTGGAGCCCCGCGACCTCTGTAGGTCCCCGGTAGGGAGTGAGGCAGATGTCCGTCTCGCCGCCCCAAAGGATGTGGACCGCCGACGAGGTGGCCGCCCTGTGCTACAGCCACTACGAGGCCCGGCTGCCTAAGCAAGGGAAGCCGGCGGCTGGTCGAGAGTGGACTCTGCTGGCGGCGGTGCTGCAGGTGGAGAGCGCAGGTGAGGCTTGGAGAGGACCAGGTGGGCTCTGGCTTCTGCGGCGGGAGGAGGCGCCTTGACCAAAGGGGCGCCTTGGTGTCCCAGCTTTCTGTGGCCGTTCTTGATTATTAAGCATCCCAGCCTATTTCCATGGGTCTGTCTGATGCACCGATATGCCTTGCAGGGGTAGCTGTGCTGCTGGATATAACCGAGGAGGCTGCTGCTGCCTTCAGCTCCTCCTAGCAGAACTTGGTTGCCCCAAGTGAGTCACCCTAGTTGTGTCCCTGGCTTATGTGGCAGATCGCCTCCCCCCTGACTGGAGAGGATGGCATACTTGGGGGGAAGAGTTCCATTTGGGATTAGGGTGTTGATTCCAATGCTTCAAGAGCTTCCTGTCTGTTTCAGAACACTTGTGCCAGTTACTGCCATTAAAGCTTTCAGTGGATTAGGACCTGTTTACTTTATCCCGTATAAATATCAACCCCCCCCCCCAGCATTAAGACTTTCAGGAGAGGGGTTTCACTGTCCACCCCCTCCGGCCCCTGCAAAAAATAAGTGAGCCTCTCTGTGAAGCCAGGGTGTTTGGTTCTAGAATAAAGAAGAGAGAGAAGAGCTGTGGGTGATTTGGTATCTTCCCTAAAGGGGATCAGGGGATTGCACTCAGTGGCAGCACCCAGGCTCTGGAACTCCCTTCCTAGGGAGGCTGGGTAGACTGTCCCATTGTGCCTCCAACCCTGAGGAATAACAAGAAATAACTTTCATGGGACCATCATCTATTGGGACTTAAGAAGTGCGTGTGTGAAATGAGGGTAAGACACTGCAGAGGCAACTGCGGAACTGTCGTTGCTTCAGCCTTGCTGCTCCTGAGCCTGGCTTTGTATGGGTGAAGCCCAACCCAAAATTTTCTCTACCCTGCTGCGGACATTGTCTGTCCCTCTTCCAACTACCAATATTTCCCCCCTCAGAAATAAAGGCGATTGTTGCCATGGGAACTGGAACGAAATGCATTGGGCAGTCAGAAATGAGGAAGACTGGTAAGCAGCCCCCTTCCCACCTGCTGGATGCCACTGAGCTAGGCCCCCCCTCCTCACAAGCCCCTTGGGATGGAGCAAGGGCAGCTGCACACTGGTGTGGCTACATGCTTGGCTTCCTCCTGGAGAGGAACCGTGTCAGGCTTACTCTGTTGGTTTTGGTGGTGGTGCTTCTACAGGAGACATCCTCAATGACAGCCATGCCGAAGTGGTGGCCAAGAGGAGCTTCCAGAGGTGAGCAATGAGCTTGAGGGTGGACTCGGGGGCAGGGGTTGGAAGATTCCCTGGAATGGGCAGCTTCTTTGGGGGCCTGCTTATTCCAGCTCCGTGGCCCTTTAAGCCAGCTAAACCTTGCACTTTTCCTACCTGCAATGCATCTGAGAAAAGAGCAGGACCTGCTTGAATTGGCTGATCAATTATTTTAAGAATTTGTAAACGGTATACAAATTACAAAGCAAAGTTAAGAACACAAAGTCAACCAAAATTAAAAGTTGCAGAAATAGAATGGACTAATTGAGGGAAGCTTGTGGGGAGAAATAAGTTTTCAATGGACATAAAAAAGTGTTTCTGTCTGGCAGATTCATCTCATCCAACAGTGCCTGCAGGTGTGTTCCCACCACCATCTCAATCACCCTTCCAAAATAGGGGGATTGGCAACTCGGGGATAGTCGTCAAGAACCAGAGTAGACCATCTCTGCTGAGTATCTGGACCATCTTCCAGACACATCCTGGACCATCTTCCAGATACATCCCAATGACAGAGTCCAACAGTATGCTAGCAGACCCACCTAATGATATAAGCCTGCATTCTAGGGTAGCAGCTCACCCTGCTTAGGTTGTCCTCCCCTAACTTAAGCTTTCATCAGAAGATAGGTTAGTCATGCACAGCCTCCCCATAGGAATGCTTCTCTCACCAAGGAGTGCCCTCTAACATCAGGTTCTTGCAGAACTCTCATAAATGCAAATTAAAACACGCAAATGAAGTGGCAGTTTTTCTCAGCAGTCCCAGGGAGGATCGCATTAGATTCAGGTGCCCCCAGAAGGGGTACTGCTGGTGATGTCTCTTGTAAAGCAGCTGTCCTCTTGCCCCCAGGTACCTCCTTCACCAGCTGTGGCTGGCAGCTGTGTGCCAAGAGCCCAGCATCTTCCATCCAGGAATGGAGGAAGGGAAGTGGATTCTCAAACCACACATCACCTTTATTTTTTTCTCCAGCCACACACCTTGTGAGTATGCGAGAACAGCTCTTTTGGTTGGGGGAATCTCTCCCCTGCCCTTGGTGGCCTCCCTTGGAGCTAGGTGGTAGCCTGGTGGAGGTGGAGGGGGTAAGTTCCTGCAGTGAAATTGTGAAAGAGCTTGGCTGCCAAATAGCCCAGCATATCACTGAGCCACTGGGCTGGATATAAAGGTAACTGAAACTCACTGTGGGTAAGCTATAAAAAGGGTGAATGCTACACTATGCATTGTTAGGAAAGGGATTGAAAATAAACGGACAGTATCTTAATGCCATTATACAAATTAATGAGGAGAGCATGCTTGGAAGACTGTACAGCTGTGGTTGCCTCACCCCAAAAGAGAATGGGTTCTCTGCTCCAGGGAATTTTTCCTCTGTGGGAGAGAGCCCCTGCTTGTCTTTGTCTTTTAAGAGCCCACCCCCCATTTCTTCTAGGTGGGGATGCTTCAATTATCCCAGTCTTGGAAGTGGAAGCACAGCCTTGCCAGCCCCTGAAGCCATCAAAGGCAGCTAAGAGGGGCATCAGTGACTGTGGGCCTCTGGCAGCTGAAAGGGAGTCTGAAGAGATGGCAGCTGACCATTTCCCCAAGAGACAAAAAGTCTGTGGTGCTGAGCTCCCTGCTGAGGACCGTGTAGGAACCAAAGTGGTGGATGTCCACCGAACTGGGGCCAAGTGTGTCCTGGGAGAGGCAGGGGATTCCCAGCGGCCAGGTGGCGACTACCACACCGTGGGGCTTCTACGGATCAAGCCAGGCCGTGGGGCCCAGACAGCCTCCATGTCTTGCAGCGATAAGCTGTTGCGCTGGAATGTCCTTGGCTGCCAGGGAGCCCTCCTGATGCATTTCCTCCAGCAGCCCATCTACTTTTCAGCCATGGTTGTGGGCCGTTGTCCCTACAGCCAGGAGGCCCTGCAGAGGGCCCTCGTTGCAAGGTGAGCAAGTTGTGAGGATGGGGAGGGTATTAGCTAGGTGGGTGGAGCAGCCCATTGCAGTTACTTCTGGGGATCATGCTTGTTTCCTTATTCAAAACACTGGATAGTGCCGTGTTGCTGAATGGTGGTTGTGCTCTTCTGTCCCCCCAGGGGTCTGCCTGTTTTGTGTTTGCCAGATGGCTTCCGAGTTCAGGAGGTGGAAATCCTGCAGTCCCAGCTGGGCTTCATCCACAGCCGTGAAGCAGTCCAGGCCAACCAAGGGAAGGTGGTGCCCTGTGGGGCAGGTGGGTGTCTCCAGGGGTGTTTATGAGGGTGCTTGGGCTTTCCGCCCCCCCCTCCCTTGCTTGGAGGTGGCAGCAGGGAGACCCTGCTGTGGGAATTGTTATTGTTTGTATGCATTACCAGAGCCATAAAAGTCTGAGGGCAATTCCAATGTTGCCATCTAACCAAAGAGACCAACTTGCATTTTGGGGGTTGGACTAGATGACCCTTGGGATCTCTTCCAACTCTAAAATTTTATGAGAAGGAAACTTGGAGGTGGGGGTAGAGTGGGGAGCAATAGATTTCCTTCTGGAAGTTCCCTGGGTATTTTGGCTGACGATGGATAAACAGATATTATCGGCAGAGCAAATAAACATTACTGATAAAATTGCAGTTTGTAATAATAGAAGGCTGCACTGGAGGGAATAAAATCACCAGGTAGGAGAAAGGGAAAGGAGGAAAAGGAGAGGCAGTAGCTAACCAATGTGTGCGCATTTGGTGTCAGCGCATACCTGGGCCACCGCCGCCTTCTCGGGGATATGGCCAAAGCACTTGTTTAGATGGCTGGTTATGAGCTGGGGGTTTTAAGGGAGGGGGAAAGATGCCATTGTGTTACTGCCTAGTGATAGGGTTGCAGGCATTGGGGCAGCAAAAGGCGAAGCTGGTGATCCACAGCTGGTAACAGTGGTAGGAGCAAAGGCCACCGTCTGTTGGGCTGTCTGCAAAAGAATAACCATCTGAGTTGGGGGCTTTACAGGATGGCACTTAGTGTTTCCCTTGCATATTTTGTGGCAAGTGACTCCTCCTTCCTCTCTTTCCTCCCAGCTATCAGCTGGAGTGCTGTTCCGGAGCATCCACTCGATGTCACTTCACATGGCTTCAAGCAGGGGTCAACCAAGAAAGTGATTGGAAGCCCAAAGTCCAGGTGTGTGTCACAGGTGGCAGGAGCCACAGCTAGGTAGTGGGGTGTGTGTGAGAGAGAGGCAGATGCAGTCCTTCGGATGATTTCTGTGTGCGCGCTGAGTGAGCCAGACTTGTTGAATTTCAGAGAAGAGGTGAGTCTCAAACCACAAGAGCCTGACTCTTTCAATTGACTTCATTCTGTACCACCCCCACCCTGCTTCTTCTGAACTGGTTTCATAGCAGACATTTTGTCCGGTTTTTAACTTCCTTATCATTAGTGATAAATGATTCAGGTCAGTTGCTTGGTCTTGCCATAGGAACGTAAGAAAAGCCCTAGAGCTGGATTAGGCCAAAGATGGCCCATCTAGCGCTGTGTCCTCACAGTGGCCAACCAGATGCCATAAAGGGAAGCCTACAAGTAGGATCCAAGCACAAACAGAGCATTTTCCCACTCAGGATCCCACCAGCGACTGGTAATCAGAGGCATGTTGCCATCTTGTCTAGTAGTATGCCATCAACATGCCTCCCGCTGTTGAAAGTCATTGTGGCCAAGTGGGCTGTGAAGCATTCTCCGTGTGTGTGTGTGTGTGTGTGTGTGTGTGTTTGTATGTGTGTCTAAACGCTGGGATCAAGCAACAGAACTGACACACTTAACATACATGAAATGAAAAATAATGCCTGAGACACACAGTTTACATGAGCTGCAAATGAACACGGAGGGTGGCCCAAATTGGCTGGAATCACCCTGGAAAGAAATCTTCCACAGTGTGGAGCAGGAGCCTGAAGTGTTGCAGCTGTAATCGTAACAATACCAGCTGCATAGACAATGAGACCATTTATTACTGGGCAGCTTCTAAGGAAATGGGGAAGGAGGCTTGGCATCTCAAGGGAAAGTTTTTAGTCAGCAGCTGATCAGCTTACAGCCTCCCAGGAGACAAAGATCCTCTGAGGAGAAGAGGGTGGACAGTTGTCATTGCAGGGTGAGGGGAGGTGTCGGAGTGTAGCACTTTGGCCCTACAAGGATCTATACTGGGAGTGGCGACATAACCTTGAGAGATGGTGATGATTAATGAGGGAGTGAGGGCGGTGTTTTCTTCAAATCTGCTCAGGACAGTAGCATTCCAAGCAAGACACATGAGGTATGTGTGCGCGTAGGAACCAGGCAACAGAGTTGGCACGCTTAACATACATGAAGTAGAAAATAATCCCCAAGACATACAATCTGTCCCAGGGGGCTGAGTTACCTGCAGTCATCCTAGAAGGGAATCTCGGCCCCAGTGAAAAGGGGCATGTGTGTTGCTAAGGGCCAGAGTAATTTCATTACAGGCTTGTTGACAGGCTTGAGACAGGCTGATCATATAACACTTGGCATAGCTGCAGCGGCTGCTGGCACATTTCAAAGTGCTGCTTTTAACCTGGAAGGTCCTTTATGGCTCAGGATCCCAATATCCTTCAGAACTCCTTTCTCAATACAAACTTTCCAGACCCTTTGGCCTTCACCTGTGGGTGGCAACAAGGGCAAAGTTTTTTGGGGGGGCTTCTCCATCTATGGAGGTCTGTCCTGGCACCATCATTAAAATCCTTTTGACACCAGGTTAAAAATTAAGTCATTTTCTCCTAGGCTTTTGATGGATTGTGACAAGCTGGTTGATCGCCTGTTGAATGAAAAATTATTGTTGCTGAAGCTTTTGTTGTTGCTTTTCTGCTGGGTTTGTTTGTAGTTTATTGGAATTGTTTTATAATTTTTCTTTTTGGCTTTTAATCTTTCCTTAAGTTGCTTAGATACTTTTTTGGTAGTAGATAAAAAATAAGTTACTTAACTAATTATATTAATAATGACATGTAAAAGAATCAAGAATCAATACCATGTTCAGTTTTGGCAGCCCCACGTGAGAAAGCATAGTCAGAAATGGGAGTCTTATGAGGCAGGATAGCTACAACTCCTGGATTTTAGACATAAACATTGTTGAGAAGCAAGTGGGAAATACGACCCAGTGTGTTGTAGTGGGCACAGCCTTGGACTAAGACTTGGGAGACTATGGTGATGATGATGTACCAACACAGGGCACTTTACAACATAAAAACAAAAACAAAAAACATAACATAGTAACAAACAAACTTTAAAAGGCCATGGATGGTTTAATTAAACAAAGGCCTGGAAGAAGAGGACTGGTTTTGCATGGGGCTTAAAGACATGTAACAAAGGCACCAGGTGAGCGTCCCTGGGGAGAGCATTCCACAAGCAGAGAGCCACCACAGAAAAAGCCCATTCTGGTGTGCCATCTCCCATCATCAACCACAAATCCACAGGCCCACCAGAATGAAGCTACGGAACCACTGGAGGCCAATGGACCACATTTTGGGAACCCCTGATGTACACCATCTTGAACTCCTTGGAATATAAATGTACTCATCATCCTCATGATGCTATTTGTGTACCTTTCCCAGTCATCTGATTTTGGGGAGGCGGGATGCTGTGCTAATTCAACAGATAAATCCAGGCAGTTTTAGTTACTTAAATTTCTCAATCCTTAGGCAGCATGCCTCTATTTTTTAAAGGTTTTTTTTAATATAACTATCATAAGAACTTGAGCCTCTTCTTACACTCACACAAGGAAAAAAGCCTTATTATGGCAGATTCCCTCATAGATTGCCAATTGCACCAGTCTCCTTTGGGCATTAGGTGTTACGAATCCCTGTCAACCTGCAGATATCAATTTCTGAAAAAGCAGAGGTCTTGCAAGAAGCTTTTTTGCAGTGGCCTTTGGGGACAGAAACTTGTCAAAGCAGCACTTCAACCAACAAGCTGGCACCCTTGTCTCCTTTTGCAATGAGACTTATGATCAGAATTTGGTCTTCTGTTGCCGATAGGTCTCAAATCTGCAAGGTGGAACTCTTTCATGCATTCCTGAAGCTGGCGGCCAGCATTCCACAGGAAAAACTGCCAAAAACTCTCAGGTGAGGAATTTCCCACTTTCTTTTAACTGCTCCATGCTCCACTTCTCCGACAGCAGGAGGGCCCCATGTTCTCCCTGTACCACCATGGGGTTGGCAACTTTTTCCTTTGAAAGGTAAATTGACCAATGGGAAAAGTGAGCCAGTGGACAGAGCTAAAGTCCAAAGCAGCTGGCATTTGGAGGACTGCTGAGTTTGTTTAGCTCTTTATCTCTCGCCTTGTACTGCTCCATCCCTTTAGGCCGCCTGCAGCAAGGCTATGAGCCACAGTTTTGCAACTCAGTTCTATGGGGATTGTATCCTGTCTTTCTAATAGAAAACACCATATCATTGTTCTTTCCCAAGCTTTCCCTCCTGTATGCTACCCACTTCCCGTTTAGCTGCATCTCCCTGTACTGAATGGCTTTCCCCTGCGGTGTCTTACAATCTTTGCATTAATGCTATGTTTGCTTTGGCTGTATTGAGGTTGCGTGCAGACACTTCCAGGGCCAGGCTCTCATCTTCCCTGTTCTGCCACACTCCAGCCAGCACCTGCTTCTGCGGGCTGCCTAGATGTGCTGTGTGTACTAAGAGGAATGCTGGCCCCCATGCTGCTTGCATAACTTCTCCTTCCTCAAACATATTTTGGGCTTTGCTTAGTTTTGCAATTTCCTGGGGTTTTGTTTGCACTTTGCCTGTTTCCTGTCTCTCTGTACCCTTGAGGCAGAGACTGGTGCCCAGGCAGTTGGTTCTGATTTGACACGGTTGTCCCTCCCTGTGGGCAGGAGGGGGCAGTATTTCTATATTCAGGTAGCTTGGTCTTCTTCCTGCACACTTTGATGGGGCAGGAGCTGCTGAGGACAGTGGGCCTCTGCCCTGTTCACCTTGGGTGCTTAACTTCCCTTCTTGTTCAGCCACAGAGTGCCCAGAGAGGAGCAAAACCTGCCCTTCTTCAGCAAAGTTGCTGGCAAGAGCAGGGCTGGACACAAGTTTGTGTGCTGGATACAGTTGGTGTTTTGATACTCTATGGTGGGCAGCAGCTGCATGGCTTTAAAAATAAATAAAAAATGGTTACGTAATACACATTGGCTGAGTGCAAAGCTTTTGTTCTGGCCTCAGCCTGCCTCACAGCCTTTCAGATGTCCGCAGATATCCCCTCCCACAAAACACAGGCAAAGCTGTCAACAGCCTACTCCAGTCCCTGCAAAAACACCAAGTTTCATTTTATCCTGCTACCCTCCACCTTCAGCAACTTGCCAAGTAGGTGGTATGTGCACAAGCTGAGTGTCCCACTTTGTGGGTGTTCATATGGCCTCCTCCGGGCCTCTCCCTTGCAAGGCAAACACAGGCAGAGCTGCTTGTGACCGTTTCTACACCAAAACGTTTTATTGCAGCCCTTGGCCATGAAGTTTTGGTGTGGCTGTTGAATGTTTGCTATTTGTTGGGCTAAGCGTGGCCTGAGTGGTGATGATATCCTTTGTTTACAAAGAGCTGGGAGGGGGGAGCAAGGCAGGACAGTGACCCATTCTGGGACTGTTTGTTTCTCCTCAGAGAGAAGAAATTAAAGACTTACTGGGAGTATAAGGAAGCCGCTGCCAGTTACCAAGAAGCCTGGAAAGCACTGCACAGCCAAGCTTTGGGCTGCTGGGTGAGGAACAGTCGTGATTACCTGCACTTCACGTGAGAGGAGGAAGTTGCACTGTGACACCTGGCTCAGAGGCAAGACTGCCTCACCTAGGGGGTGGGGTGTTACTGGTCCCTCCCTGTGACTGACAGGCAGAGCGCTGCAATGATTGAAACTTGAAAGATAAATATTCTTGAAACTTATTTTTAAATCACCACGACTGCTACATACTTAGCCACCACCACCCTTTACATTTTAACAAAAGGGCATACAGTGGTACCTCAGGTTACATTTGCTTCAGGTTACAGACTCCGCGAACCCAGAAATAGTACCTCGGGTTAAGAACTTTGCTTCAGGATGAGAACAGAAATTGCGTGGCGGCGGCGGTGCAGCAGCAGCGGGAGGCCCCATTAGCTAAAGTGGCACTTCAGGTTAAGAACAGTTTCAGGTTAAGAACGGACCTCCGGAACAAATTAAGTACTTAACCCGAGGTACCACTGTACTAAAACAAGGTAGCAGCCCATGAACCCTGTTACTTAATTGTCTCAGCATAGTCTTTTCTGTTTTTAATGTATGATATTTTAGTGTTTTTTTGGTTTCTATGGAAGCCGCCCAGAGTGGCTGGGGAAACCCAGCCAGATGGGCGGGGTACAAATAATAAATTATTATTATTATTATTATTGTCTTTCTGTAACTTGGGTGTGACTGAGGTTATCAAGTCAGGCTGAGATTGCAAACAGTTCTTTGCAAATCTATTGTTAATTAACTGTAGTAGACAAAAAGTGGGATCTCCAATTGTGTAATGTTTGCAGTTCTGGTGCTCGATATGAATAATTTTAATTGTATACTCATTTTAAGAAGTTATTATTTAGGCTTTTGTTGACAGAAGTTTTAGAAACTTATTAAGTACAGTAAGCCTGCAACTTATGCACATTTAACTTGTGTGCATTCAGCTTTATGCACTTTGCAATGAATAAAAAAAAAAGACTTTGGCAATCCCACCCACTGTTGCACCCAATGTGTTTTGATTGTACAGGATTTTTGGCTTTAGGTGTGATTCCTGGAACATAACCCCAGCATAGATTGCGGTCTTACTGTACAGGACAGATTGAAAGTGACTATTGCATGCTGGTTATTTGAACTGGTTGGAGCTCAAACATAAATGCTTAGAGCAGGGGTCATCAGTGTGCCCTCAGATGTTGCTGGACCAATCCAGTCATCCTTTACCACTGACCATGTAGTAGTGCAACAATCTGGAGGGTCCCATGTTTGTTTTCTCTGGCTCAAGAGCCTAGTGCTGTTCAAATAAGCCATTTAGGAGTTGTTCTACTGAAGCAAGCTAGGCTACTTTGTATACTAAACAATTCCATTTAGCTTTATCAGCTTTTAGAGAATTTTGAGGTCAGCACAGCAACTGTCTAAACTGGATTGTGAGGATGAATGCATTATTGAAAATGTATCCTGTGACAGCAATGGATTACACAGCTGTGTTTTAGTATGGCTCATAGAGGTGAGTGTAATTGATAGACCTGTGCAACAAAGGCACCAGGGGATGAACACCAAGGAGAGGAAGTCCATTGCTGTTGCAGGAAGGGGAAGGAGGCCAGCTCACGCCTCAAAGATTTAAAGAGCGGCCTGATTTTCTCATGAGTGCCAACATATTACTGCATAGGATTATGGGGCCAGCCATCATTGTAAATGCAGCCTTGGGGGAGGTGAAGAATGTCACAGGGCTTGTGAAACTTCCTCATGCCTATCCTGCTTATTCACTGAAAACCAACGTAATTAATTGATCCAATCTGCCATAGTTGGCTGCCTCCTTGTTAATTATAAACAAGGTACCCACCAAGCCGGATAGATGACTAATAACATGTGATGTAATGCTAGTTTCCATGACATTGTTAAGGTGTGCTTACAACAGAATTGGCTACATCTGGCATCTACCTGCTTTTTGGATGTGGAGAGCAAATATGACCACCTCCATGACTGTAGCTGGATATATCTGTCTTTACTCTGAATACTATCACCACAACATGGTTATTGATTAGCCTTTGTCAATCAAGAATTATAGCCAGAGCAAGCCTCATGCCTATTGTATACCTTGAAAGATACATCCATGTATTTTCCATTTTATTTCCAAATAAAATGGAAATAAGACTGTTCCATAATGCCAAATAATTGGGCATGGGTAGCATTCAGCTGACAGCTGCAAAATTGTGTTACATATTTTTTTTTAAAAAAAAAATGAGGACCGGGTGGTGCTGTGGGTTAAACCACAGAGCCTAGGGCTTGCCGATCAGAAGGTCGGCAGTTCGAATCCCCGTGATGGGGTGAGCTCCCGTTGCTCGGCCCTAGCTGCTGCCAACCTTAGCAGTTCAAAAGCACGTCAAAGTGCAAGTAGATAGGTACTGCTCCGACAGGAAGGTAAACGGTGTTTCCGTGCGCTGCTCTGGTTCGCCAGAAGTGGCTCAGTCATGCTGGCCACATGACCCAGAAGCTGTACGCCGGCTCCCTTGGCCAATAAAGTGAGATGAGCACCGCAACCCCAGAGTCGGCCATGACTGCACCTAATGGTCAGGGGTCCCTTTACCTTTATTATAAAAATAAGACTGTCCACCTCCACCACCCCTTGTTAAAGAAAGGAATGCAGGGACCTGTCTCCAGATATTAAATAATCCTACAAAGGGAAGTCCTGTCCGATCACTCTTCAAAGTCCCTCACCAAAAGCTCAAGGAAACTTATCTGGCTCCTAAAGAGGAAGAGTGTGAAGCAACTTATTGGAGGTCTTCTCACAGTCTGAGAAATGCCTAGATCTGCAAAAGCAGCTGCTTCAGTGCTCACAGCTTATGCCAAAGGACAGACGCAGGCTCACCCCTTGAAAACTTGACCTCGTAATACTGTGTGTTAGAAAGTGAGGCTGAAGTAACATAGAACTGAAACACATTTGTGAGAGGAATTTTAATCAGTTTCCTCTAGCAAAATTCATCAAGAGGAAGACACTAGCCAAAATCAACATATTAGCATCTTGAGACTGTCTGTAACAATCTAGAAGCGCCCTTACTATGAAACTGTAATAATTAATAATTAGCCAAACCTTCATTTCAAAATCCCCCTCCCCCCCTCACTTTAATCCCTCAACTACCTTGCTTCAGTATTTAAATAATGTCAGTATATGTGTCCCAGAGGAGAGAGTCTATGGAATTTACAGCTATGAGTACAATGTGCAATGGGGAAATAAAACTTTCATAAATTACCAGGCTAACAAAAATCTATCCATATATTAAATCAACCCAGTGACAGATGCAGGATGTGCCCCGGGGTCATGATCACAAACAAGAGGCTATTTACAAGACACAAGAGGGAAGGAGATGCAATCAGATGCCAAAGGTGTTTTCTCCACTATAGGCCACATACAGGAAGCCATCCTCGTCCTTCTCCTTCTCGTAAAGCTGTCCCATTGTCAGGCTAAAGGTAAGAAGATAAGACAGTGAGGAAGTTGCTAAGGTATCAAAGGAGTCTACATAGCAACTAAGACAGAATGCAAACTGAATGGAAGCCCAGGCAATTCTTTAAACAGGACCTTTTCTACTTGTACCATGTGTGTCTGTAATGATTACTATAACCAGTTGCAGCCTCTAGAATTTCTGGTAGCAGAATGTTATCAGAATATCCCTTAGCAAGAGAGGGGAAGGGATAGCACTCTGGTTCAGGAGGTTATGGGTATTTTATCTTCTGGTGTTTATATTGTGTGTGTAAATAATTTGCTGTCTTTTTGTAAACTGCTTAGAGACTGTTCTGGTATTAAGCTCAATATAAATTCCTGTTAAGCTGCAACATTTTACAAAGACTGAAGTTCATGACAAAAGATTAAAATGTTATCTACCTCTTGAGAAATTCAATCTGTAATCTAATAAAAATATGAAGGTTAAAAAAAAAGCCTGGCAAAAATAAATGAACAGAAGCACATTAGATCTATACTTGGGGTGCAATCTTGGAAGTTATGCCTACAGAATTCTAGTGGGCTTACTTCTGAGTAGGCAGGCATAGGATTGAATTAATTAAAACCATAAAATACTGATCCTCTAACATCATGAATTTGGCATAAGGGGTTAACTTCTGACTTAATACTAGGGTTTGGGGAAGATGTATTCCTCAGCCTTATTCCATGTGAGTAAGGGAAACTTTGAAGGAAAAAATGGCAGAGAGATTAAAGAAAAAGAGTAAACATTTCTACTCCCCAAATCAGTTACAAGCATTACAGATTTTTCTATAGCAAGCACTGTGTCCACCTGAGTGATCTTGCATATTCCTGTGTACACAACTTGAGCTCTGCTATTCACGCTGCTCTGAAAGTAGGAACATTTGTGTATTCTAAACTAGCACAGTAATTTCCTTTTCTTCATGACTGTAATTAACACTAGTTCTGTCTCTGAACAGACATTGGCTGCAGTAAGCAAAAGTTATGGATTGCTGGGGTAGGGCTGGAGCAAAACAGGAAAAGGAGCAGAAATGGTTTAGAAAAAGTATCTTGTCTGAGGAAAATGCACTAAATGTTTTAATTCTATAATCAGACACTTTGTTGGAGAGTTGAGGAGGAAGATTAGAACACCACAACTCAACAAAACTCAGCTATACATAGCCTGATATAGTTAGACTACAGTAGCACCCCCATAGGAAAATCAATATATGAGCCCACCTGTATGATGCCTCAGGTTCCAGAACAGAAGAAAGGCAGGAGGGATATCCATGAATAAGAAAACCACATACACACAGAGCTGGCCCAGTATAAGCTGCAGCCATGGGCCACTGGAGGAAAACTGCTGCTATAACCCACAACAAAAGAAATTCTTGCCCTTATGATGACTAAAGTAAAAGGGTTAAAGACTACTTGTTTTCTTAAAACTGGGGAGCATATTTCTACATTCCCTCTTAGCCAGCGGAAGCTGCAGCCAAGGCAAAAGCGGGGAGAACCACCTTGCCCTCCTCCCTCCACCTGTAGCAATTAGCTAGAAATAGAGATTTAAGCTTTTATTTCAACCCTAGTTACCAGAAAGGAGAAGGAGCAGAAAAGGTTAACTCCTTCTCTGACAAGCTGCACATTCCATGAAGATTTTATCCCCACACAGGCTGTGGAGTGGTGGCAGCAGACTTCTATTAGAGTCAATATAAAGCTTTCTGAAAGCCTAATTGCAGTGAGAATGTGTTTCTTGAATGGGGTGGGGGTATCACAGTGCACAGGAAGGGCAAGGCTAGGATGAGGAAAGGACACCAAGACTTGGATACAGAGGTCCTAAGGATGGATGGATCCAGTCTTTGGACCAAGAGTTCCCCACCTCTCTTAATGGAAGCAGAATATTCAGGAGATGCCTGGGCAATCTCTCACTGCTTGGCTATGAGTGTATGATACAAGCATAGCTCGCCAGGAACCGGACAGCTTACAAACAATTATATGAATATAAGAGCTGTCTCAGTCAGTAGGGCATGAGACTCTCAATCTCAGGGTTATGGGCAAAATATTCCTGCACTTCAGGGGATTGGACTAATGACCCTCATTGTCCATTTCAACTCTGATTCTGGATCAGGCCAAAAGCCCATCTAGCCTAGCATCCAAGTGCCTATGGGAAGCTCTGAAGCTGGACCTGGATGCAACAGCACTCTCCCCACCCATGATTCCGCTGAGGAATGAATAGTCATTCATACTCCATTCATACTTCCATCAGAGATGGAAAATATCTAGCGATCCAGATATTGCTGGATTACAACTCCTTTCAGCCCAAGCCACCATGACTAAGAGTGAGGGGTGATAAGAATTGCAATTTAGCAATGTATGAAGGACCACATGTTAATCACCCCTGCCCTAGATCATCTCAGCTGAGGCTGCAAACCACTTCCTTTCCCTTGGAGTGAAGAAGCCAATTTCACATTGAACATACAACTGCAAAGACTGGAAACAGCTATTTCAGGACACAAGCTAAAGTGCCCTGGAGGACCATGCCATTTTAGACAGCTGGCCATCAGCTTTGTTTTCCATGAGAAACGGCAGCTGTTGTCCTTGAAGAAGGAAGATCCTCACCTGGATTGCGGGACAGTCTTGTCTACAAAGAGGAATATTGCCTTCTCAGATGGCAGTTGAATCCTCTTCCGGATGATCCACATAAACTGAGCCACAGTTATGTCAGATGGAACCAGGTACTTCCGCTTGTCAATGTCAACAATCTGAGAGCCTGAGACCTTTTCAACAATCACCTGCCCAAAGGACAATGGAGAGGGATAAAATGGAGGGGGACAGGATACATCAGAACATTAACACCAGGACAATATACACAATGGCAGTTGGAGAGGCTCAGCAGAAAAAATGAGAGACAAGGCCAGCCACAGCATGTCACAACCTCTTCTCAGTTCTCTGAAATGCAAAGGGAGGGAGGACTTTGGCACTCAAGGTTAAGCCACAAGGGCCTTTTCCCAAACTTCAATCAGTGGCTGCCCCAACCATATCCTTTCCTGGAGGGCTCTGATACAGCCAGTGTCACATAATCCTTGATGACATTAAGGCTAGATCATAGCCATGTGTTCTATGAGGTGTTTGGAACTTCCATTGTTTCCCACTCTCTCAATATTGGAAACCTGTAGGGGTAATCCGATGAAGCTAAATGCTAGAAGATATAGGACAGACAAAAAAAAAAGTACTTCTGCACATAATCCATAGTTTAGCGATAGAATTTGCTCCCACAATATGTTGTGGCGGATCCTCCTTCATTTGAGGTTTTTAAGCAGAGGTTGGATGGCCATCTGTCATGGATGCTTTAGTTAAGATTCTTACATCACTGGGAGTTTGATTAGATGACCCTTGGTGTCCTTTCCAACTCTGCAGTTCTATGATGGTAACCAACTTGGCTGGCTTTAAATGGAATTTAGACAAATTGATGATGAATATAGCTATCAATAGCTACTAGCCACAGTGGTTATGTGTATCACCAGGAGCACAGGCCTTAGGCCTTTGATTAAAAGATATGGTGAATCACAAGTGGGAAGAGGACTATGGCTCCCATATCCTTGTCCTGGGCTTCCTACTGGAGCATCTGTTTGGCCAGTGTGCAAACTGTTATTTGAGTAGCCAAGAATCTATGGAAAAGTAAATGATATTTTTCCAATTCTAGCATATTATTCTAGCAGCTGTTAACAATTTATTATTTCCCTTGCCTTTTTGTGATAAGTTATCCTTAAGACAATCAAACAACATTACCATATGGTCTTTGGGAGGATTATAGTTCCCCCTTTTTGGTACAACTAAATCTCAGAATATCTGAATTTCTGTATACATCCACATAAAGGGGAACCCGTTTGCTTGTTTGCTCTTATTATGACTGAATACCCCAGCTCATGCCGGGAATGGAAGATCCAGGGGAATGTCTTCCCTCGCTCCCTCCCTCCGCTTTACAGACCTAAATCAAAGATTCCTACCAACCGGGCGAGGCACTGGGCGGACAGAAAATGGGAAAGATGCTCGGGCCAAACAGGCTGTTTGTTGCTTCGTTTCCGCAGGGCGGATTTCGAACGGGAGCCAACCTGCACCGATGCTGAAGAAGCCCAGCCCACCGAAACCCCACCCCGCGCGGACCTTCCGGCCTCCTCCCCGAAAGGCGAAGTAGCGGGCGCGAGAGACTTACCGGGACGCGGTCAGGGTACTTGGCCCGGATCTTGGCGGACTCCACGCAGCGGTGCTCTGCGGAGACAAACGAGGGAGGCGCGTCAGGAGGGGCCGAGAGAGACTCCGGCCGGCGCCAGAGCCCGGCGCCCCCGCCCCGCCCTTCCCACCCCCCGCCCCGCGGCGCTGCGCGTGTGGCGAGAGAGACGCCCCTCCCCCCGAGGCCGGGGACCAGGCCAGGCCTCATCCCTGGAGAAGGCGGCGGCGGCGGCAGCCTCCCTCCTCCTGGCCCCTCACCCAGCGCGTGGTCCTCCTTGAACATCCACTTCATGGCGCCGGTGCGGCGGGCGGGCGGGGGAAGGAAGGGAGGGGCCGGCCTGTCGGTCTTCCTCTCGGTCCGTCGGGCCCGTAGTGCCACCGTCACAACAACAACAACAACGACGAGCAGCAGCAGCCACCACTACGGCACGGCGGGCGGGACTTCCGGCTCACCGTTTCCCGGCAACCACTCGGGAGCCAGGACTTCCAGAAGGTGGGGCGAAGCGGGACGGCGCAGTGGTCACGTCGCGAGGCCCGGCCCTCCGCGCATACATCTTCGCGCCCTTCCCGCGCTGATTGGTTGACAGCGCCTGACCCGCAGTGGCGCGCGGCTCGCGGCCGTTGCCCGGGTGACGGGCTGTCGCCTGCCATGGCCTGGCTAGAGGTGGTCTCCGAGAGCGGCGGGCGGCGGCATCGGGTCGCGCTGTGCTCGCTGACGGCGCTCGGGCTGCTGCTTCTGGGCGTGCTCACATACGTGCCGCCGCTGCTGGTGGCCTACCGGAGCCACGGTGGGTAGCGGAGGGGCACCAGGGCGTCCCTTCCCGGTCCTGCTCTCTCCTTCCCTCTGACCGGCGCTGCTGCTTCTTCTCTTCCAGGCTTCTGGCTGAAGCGGAGCAGCTACGCGGAGCAGCCGAGCGTCCGCTTCCGGCACGAGGTGCTGCTGGTGGGGCTGATGAAGGGCGGCGACTTCGTGGGCTGGAGCTCCTTTCCCGCCTGCAACCGCCTCCTAGGCGACCGCCTGCGCGTCCCGCTCGTCTCGGTAGGCGCTTCTGAGCGCATGCAAAGTGCCTCTTGCTGGGGCGGCCAGTGGGCATCTAAGGGCATCGGCCGCGGACGGGTTCCCTCCCTCCAGTAGCCCTTTAGATCCGCCGGTAAATAGGAGCCGGGCACGAGCAGCGTTGACGATGGTGACTGTTGAGCTCAGGCTCTCTGCGGGCTAGGAGTTGACAGAAACTACAGCCACAAAAGAGTGACTCTTTGCCCAGCTGGAACCCCCGCCCCACCTCCCAGTACAGTATGTTCTCTCTACGATGAAAGGCTGAGGGTAAACTTTTGCCCAATTTGCTGCTGGTAGCCAGTTCATTGGTGCCAGTTCTCTCCTGTTTGAATCAGAGTGCACGTTTCCCATATCAGAGGATGAAACAAAGTGACACTGATTGAAGTTGGAGATGATTGAATTTCTGACACCTCAGACTGGCTCTGTGGTCAAAGCTGTGGCTCGCAAGTTGAATAGATGAGTGATTTTATCCATAGAGTGTGTTGCAAAATCATGGAAGTGGGTAATCGAGGCTTCAAGTGGGGTTCAAGTATGGCGGTGGGGGCAGATGTTATAGGCGAAGGGGATCGAGATACGGATATGCTCGTACCCCTTCCAATCTGCGCCCCATCCCGAGAGACGAGGGTAGGGTGAGCAAGGATTACTCACCTCCTTCACTGGTGTTGTGCAATGCCAGGTCTATAGGCAACAAAACCGCTACCCTGCGAGATTTCTTTATCTCGCAGGGGGTTGACCTGGCTTGTGTGACGGAGACCTGGGTGCGCGAAGGGGTAACTGTCACTTTACGAGAGATGGCGCCCCCGGGTTTCTCCGTCCTCCACCAGTCACGGACTGTGGGCCGGGGGGGAGGGGTGGCAGTATTAATCCGGGAAGATTGTTCTTTCAGGGCTCTATCATCGCCATCGATCCCCGGCATTGAATGTGTTGGCCTAGTGTGGGGCTCCGAGGAGAGCTTCTGGCTGGTGTACCGGCCACCTAGCGCACCAGCAGCCACCCTTTCAGGCCTGCTGGAGGCGGTGGCCGGCTGGGCCTTGGAGTTTCCTAACCTATTGGTATTGGGAGACTTCAACTTCCACGCTGATGCCACTCCCTCCTCACAGGCTCTGGACCTGGTGTCTTCCATGGCGACACTAGGGCTCTCCCAGTTTGTTTCGGGCCCCACACATCAAGCAGGCCACACGCTGGATTTGATCTTTGGCGCCGGTATAGATGTGATCATGTCTCCTTCGATGAAGGTGCCATGGTCTGATCACTACGCTCTGAAAGCCAGGATTGACTTTCCACCCCCACCCTGCTTAGGTGGCGAGCCGATTTGCGCTCGCCCGCAGAGGCTGATAGATTCCGTCAAGCCTTGCTCCCCCTGGCGACTCATTGACTGAGCTTGTTGAGGGCTGGAATACCCAGCTCCTGGCAGCCATCGATGAGATCGCACCTAAGCGCCCTCTGCGACCCTGCAGAAACCGGGCTCCCTGGTTTACTGAGGAGCTTCGGAAAATGAAGCGGGACCTCAGACGGCTAGAACGAGTATGGCGGGGTGCCCGTGACGGAGCCTCAAGCACATCTTATAGGGTTTTTATGAAAACCTATGAGATGGCAGTGAAGGCCGCTAAGAAGTCTTACTTCTCGGCCTCCATTGCATCCGCTAGCTCTCGCCCAGATGTCTGGAAGCTGTGGCTGGATGGTTACGTGGGAGCTGGTTGAAGTTAAATCCTTCGAAGACAGAGGTCCTCTGGCTGGGGCGGGACGATATGGGATTGAGGGGGCAACTCCCATCTCTTGCGGGGGTGCAATTAGTGCCAGCACCGTCCATTAAGAGTTTGGGTGTAATCTTCGATACCTCCCTCTCTATGGAGGCGCAGATTACAGCTATAACAAAGGCGGCATTTTTTCATCTCCGCCAAGCTAAGCAGTTGGCCCCTTATCTCTCTCGCCCTGACCTAGCCACTGTGATCCATGCGACGGTCACCTCCAGACTGGATTATTGTAACTCGCTCTACGTGGGGCTGCCCTTGAGACTGACCCAGAAACTCCAGCGGGTGCAGAATGCCGCGGCGAGACTCCTTATGGGGTCTTCGCTGCGAGATCACATTCACCCGGTACTATACCAGCTGCACTGGCTCCCGGTGGAGTACAGGATCAGGTTTAAGGTGCTGGTTTTAACCTTTAAAGCCCTATACGGCCTAGGACCCTCGTACCTACAGGACCGCCTCTCCTGGTATGCCCCACAGAGAAACCTACGGTCTGCAAATAATAACATCCTCAAGGTCCCAGGCCTCAGAGAGGTTAGGCTGGCCTCAACTAGAGCCAGGGCCTTCTCGGCTGCGGCTCCAATCTGGTGGAATGCTCTGTCACAAGAGACTAGGGCCCTGCGGGACCTGACATCTTTCCGCAGGGCCTGCAAGACAGAGTTGTTCCGCCAGGCCTTTGGTCAGGGCGCAGCCTGACTCCCTCCTCTGGCAACCTGCACAGAATTTTGCTTAATTGGTTGCCTTCAATTTGATTTAATTAATTTTTATAATGAAATATTTTTAGATTGTGTAACTATTTTACTGTTTTGATTATTTGATTGTTGTTAGCCGCCCTGAGCCTGGCTTCGGCTGGGGAGGGCGGGATATAAATAAAATTTATTATTATTATTATTATTATTATTATTATTATTATTATTATTATTATTTTCCTAGGGCAGTCACCACCTAGGATGACTGCACTGGGTGAGCCAAGACGGAGATGGTTGCTGCCACAACATAGTCCTTTAAAATGAATCTGTTTGTCTGTTGGTGTGAGGCAAAAAGTGTCTGTGCTCTGCTTTGTCTGCCTACAGCAGGAGACTTGCTAATGAAGCAGTGGGAGGAAGTACCTGAGAGCAAATGGGCTCATGGCTGTCATGCCACTGGTTAATTAGGCCATAGATCTTGATGGGAAATCAGTGACTCTCCAGATGTTGCTGGCATCACCCCTTGATGAGAGTCCTGTAACATCTGGAGAGTCAGTTTGCTCCATGGGTCTTTGGCTTCTAGGTCACTGATTTCAGCAAATCTGACATGATTATGGAGGCCCCCAAATCCCAAACTTACTCTGAACAACCAGCATTAAACTGGATGACTTGAAGGCTGCCTCAGAGACCAATTTGAACCTGAGCCTTTTGTGGCCAGGCCAGAACAGAGGGTCTGGGCAGGTGGGGGCCTACTCCAAGTTCCCTAGCAAAGGCAAAGGGGAAACCTTTGGCAAAGAGTATTGAGCATCTCCCATCTGACCTGGGCTTATCATCAGTTTTGCATGATCCTGTAGGTGGCTGTATTCTGCCATTGCAACGGTGCTTTGGTGCAGGCACCTTGGCCTCTATTGAATCTAGCATCTGTATTGGGGTGCGTGTTTCCTCTTTACCTGGCGTCGTATCTGTGTAGCTGACATGTAATTGAAATTATTGCTAAGAAGTTTGCTTTAATAAAAGTTCCTGTTATGCTTGCTAGGCTAGAGAGGAAGACTCAAATCAAGATGGAATGATGGACCTGTTAAATTTTCGCCTGGAGCTTCCACTTCAAGCTACAGAGCAAATAGTTGGGATCCAGCTCATTCTGACATTTACCTATCAGTTGCAGGTGAGTGCCACAAGCCATAGCTTTCTAGGTGCCACTCAGTGTTTGAGGACAGGCAGCCTAATCCTCTTATTTGCTGTGATGATGGCGGCTGCTGTTTCATTTACTCAGTATCTCATGCTCAGCTAGTAGAACAGCTTTCTATGCAGGTTTTTTGGTGAGGGGAGGTCATGGTTGGGAGGAGTTAAGCCTCCCTTCCCCAGCTGTGACACATGCACACAAACTGCAATTAAGCTTGAAAGAAGTTTTATGCTGGCTATTGTGGAGGCGGGGATGCTGCATGTGCCAAGAAAGGGCTTGATGGGTCATGTGCAGCTGCAGCTGGCCCACTGGTGACTCTCAGCAGCAGGGGAAGAGGACTTTGGGCCACACGCTTCAGGGAAGAGATGCGATTTCATGGAAGGACTTGCTTGGGACACTACATGTGTTCTTTATTGCTTGGTTAAGTTCATGCTATAAGTATTTTTTTTTTTAGGTGCTGTCCTAATGCATAATGCAATACATAATGCAGGCCATCAGTTAAAAAGTTGTATTCCAGTGTGGTGTAGTGGTTAAGAGTGGTAGTCACGTAATCTGGGGAACCGGGTTCGCGTCTCCGCTCCTCCACATGCAGCTGCTGGGTGACCTTGGGCCAGTCACACTTCTGTGAAGTCTCTCAGCCCCACTCACCTCACAGAGTGTTTGTTGTGGGGGAGGAAGGGAAAGGAGAATGTTAGCCGCTTTGAGACTCCTTAAAGGGAGTGAAAGGCGGGATATCAAATCCAAACTCTTCTTCTTCTTCTTCTATTCCCTCCTTTTCTATATTTGATTGTTTTGATCATTTGTTTTACATACATCCCGCCCAATGCTCTGCCTACCAAATAGGAAGCTTTGGTATTCTGAGTGTTGTTGTGTTTGTATCACTTGTAGAATGACTAAGGCTGAGCCCTAAACCTTTCCTTTTCTCTCTCTCCCCCTCTATGCTCCCATTTCAGAGAATGTCTACATTGGTGATGCAGTGCATGGCCTTTTGGCAGGCCTCTTCCCCTGTGCCAGGGTCAAAGGTCTTTGTGAGCGGAGACCTGAAGCTTCACCAAAGGCAGCCGCTTAGCCATACTGGGCTGGACAGCAGATATAATGTGAGTGGCCTTTTACATTTCAGTCCTTTCAAGCAGTTTTGTTGCCCTTTGTGATGTCTTTTCCACTGCAACTGATGCTGCTGGAGTCATGCACTAATTGCAAAGTGTGATCATGCCAGTGAAATGTGCACTGTTTGATATTCAGGTTATACAGCAGAGGAGATACTAATTTCACATAGCGTTCACCTAGGTAAAGGTAAAGGGACCCCTGACCATTAGGTCCAGTCGTGACCGACTCTGGGGTTGCTGCGCTCATCTCGCTTTACTGGCCGAGGGAGCCGGTGTACAGCTTCCGGGTCATGTGGCCAGCATGACTAAGCCGCTTCTGGCAAACCAGAGCAGCGCACGGAAACGCCGTTTACCTTCCCACTGGAGCGGTACCTATTTATCTACTTGCACTTTGAGGTGTTTTCGAACTGCTAGGTTGGCAGGAGCAGGGACCGGGCAACAGGAGCTCACCCCGTCACAGGGGTTCGAACCGTCAACCTTCTGATCGGCAAGT
Organism: Podarcis vaucheri; assembly: GCF_965113315.1. Classification (NCBI taxonomy): domain Eukaryota; kingdom Metazoa; phylum Chordata; class Lepidosauria; order Squamata; family Lacertidae; genus Podarcis; species Podarcis vaucheri. The sequence goes on along the minus strand of NC_138765.1, from coordinate 50,629,557 downwards.
CCTAGGCTCTGTGGTTTAACCCACAGCACCACCCGCGTCCCTAAAGGTAAAGGTAAAGGTACCCCTGCCCGAACGGGCCAGTCTTGACAGACTCTGGGGTTTGTGCGCCCATCTCACATCTATTGGCCGGGGGCCAGCGCTGTCCGAAGACACTTCCGGGTCACGTGGCCAGCGTGACAACGCTGCTCTGGCGAGCCAGAGCCGCACACGGAACGCCGTTTACCTTCCCGCTGGTAAGCGGTACCTATTTATCTACTTGCCCCCGGGGGTGCTTTCGAACTGCTAGGTGGGCAGGCGCTGGGACCGAGCAGCGGGAGCGCACCCCGCCGCGGGGATTCGAACCGCCGACCTCTCGATCGGCAAGCCCTAGGCGCTGAGGCTTTATTCAAGTCTAACCTGAATAGGAAGGGGTATTGTTAGGGCTGAAGCAGGCACGTGCCCTTCTGGTCTGCATAACTCTTATCTCTTGCCTGAGACTTATCTTGTGTTGTCTGCCCCAACATGTCTGTTCTTGTTTTTTAATACAAAGTGTTCTCACTGTGACAGGTATCTGTGATCAATGGTACAAGCCCTTTTGCTCAGGACTATGATCTTGTGAACATTGTTGCAGCATATCAGGAGAGGAATGGTGAGTTTGCATTATGCACAGTCTTTTCTAGGTTTACTGATACTTGTTTTTCACCAGCTACTTCAGAATTATGACCAAATGCCTACAAGGTCTTTGTTGTTTCCTTTGCAGTCACAACAATTTTGTCTGGTCCCGGCCCTATCTGGGTGGTTGGAAGAGCACCTGATGCACCGTTTGTGGTCCAGACAACCATCCACTACCCAGTGGAACTGATCCTATATCCTTTGGCTACCAGGTGGTTGTAGTTTGGCCCGCTTGGTCTCAGTCTGGCATGAAAGTGGTGGAAGCTGTTTTGAGCTGTGCTTGGCAATCATGGCACTTGGTAGGTAGTGTGCTACAATCTGAATGTGGAGAATGTAGCTGCTGGCTTGGACCCATAGAGAAGAATGCCTGATGAAGAATTCCATGAAACTTGCCTGGAGGCAAGGTGGTGTCACTGTAGACCACCAAAGGTGGTTGATTGAAAGAAGATTATCTTGTGTAGAGGAATGAAATCAAGAAAGCATCCAAAATAGGAAATGTTGTAGCTGTGGTTGACTTCAACTACCATCACATAGACTGGCTACATATGTATTCCTGTCTTGACAAAGAGATAAAATTTCCAGATACCTTAAATGACTGTGCCCTAAACAGTTTGTCATGGAATCAACCAGAGGGGACAGTGACCTGGGATCTGATGGTGCCCAGCACCCTTGTGCAAGATGTAAGTGTTGTTGAACCAGTTGGGAACAGTGACCATAGCGCTATTAGTCAGTTGCCAGGAAAGTCCAACACACAGTCACTTTTGACTTCAAAAAAGGAAATGTCCCTAAAATGTAAGTATTGGTAAAAAGAAAGCTGATAGGCAAAGTCAAGAGGGTCAAATTACTCCAAAATCCTTGGGAGTTGTTTAAAAGCACTATATCAGAAGTTCAACTGGAGTGTATATCACAGATCAGGAAAGGTACCCTGAGGGACAGGAGTATGCCAGCATGACAAAGGAGTCAAATGTATGTCAAAAGAGTATGAGATGGTGGAGAAGTTGAATAAATTATTTATATCTTCGTAGAGGAAGTATAGGAGAGATCCTAGGGTATGAATTAAATCTTAGGTACTGAGGCAGATGGCATTGATGAGAGATGTAAATTTAATAGACAAAATAAGAACTGACAAACTCACCTCAAAAAGCATAGTATAGATTTGGAAAAGGTTCAGAAAAGTGAAACCAAAATGATAGAGAGGATGGAGCAACTCCGCTGAGGAAAGGTGCAGCATATGCATAGCATGGAGAAAGTGGATAGAGGAAAGTTTTTCTTCCTCTCGCCTGAACTCATGGGCATCTAGTGAAGCTGAATGGTAGAAGATTCACGGCCGATAAAAGAAAATACTTCTTCACGCAGCACATCATTAAACTCGCTCCCACAGGAGGCAGTGATGGGCCCCAATTTGGATGGCTTTAAAGAATTAGGCAGATTCATGGAGGGCAAGACTATCAGTGGCTAGTAGCCTTGATGACTATGTTCTACTTCCACTCTCAGAATCATTATGCCTCTGAATACAATTGCTGGGAATCACAAGTGAGCAGCGTGTTGCACTGCTGTCTAGCTTGCAGGCTTCCCACACGCATCTGCTTGGCAACTTTGAGAACAGGATTCTGGACTAGATAAGCTGTTGACCTGTTACAGAAGGCTCATCTTATGTTCGTAACTTGTACTTACATAGGGATGGGAGTTTTCCTTGTGTCTCCTATTGTTTATTGAGTGTTCTCAACCACCTTTCTTCTAGATGCAGATCTAATCTCTCACTTTGCTGGTCATACGTGTTTGAGGTGTGTATTCTGAACTTGTGTGAAGACACTTGAAAATCAAATTTTCCTTGACTCTTGCTACATATCAGCCAGGTTTCTGGGAGATGATTAAGTTTGCCTGGATTCAGTATGTTGCCATCCTGCTGATCTTTCTTTGGATTTTTGAAAGAATAAAAATCTTCCTTTTCCAGAATCAAGTGCTAAGCACAGTACCAGTGACACCAGTTCCCCCTGGATTGTCATATAAAGAGCACCAGTCCTGAACATGCTCCTAAAAATACCTAAATGAGGAGGCACCTGTGTGTTTGTGATCAAGGCTTATTGCAAGAGTGAACAGAACTCTGTATTTCAGTTCTCTCTGAGCCAAGTATTTCCACTTGAAGTGCTATGTGAGCAGCACATTGGGAACCTAATTTGCTGCCTTACATTTTGTCTTCAGTTGTATATGAAACACTATCTGCACACACCCATATAGTGGCTGAAGGAGCTTCAGTTGATAATGAGATACACTGTTTTAAGTAAATTCATTCTCTTTAATACTTTTATAATGGATTGTGTTTTGTTATTTCTGCACTGAATTTCAGGCTTGCAGGTTTGGTTAATCCCCTGTTGTTGTAATCCTACATAGGGATTTTAACATAGAAACAAACACAGCCGTATGAAAAGGCAGCAATAAAATTGCATTTCCAAGAAGGCAGCATTAGCTGGTCTGTTCAGTCTGAGAGGACAAGGGTAGGGAGAAGCCTGCCCACCTCCCACAGCAGAGCAAGCATGCCTGTTTGTACAGTTTAGTTCTCACTCTCCAGCATGTTCCTAGGGTGGCTTACAAAAAAAGTTAACGTTAAAACAAATGTTAAATAAACAGTGAAACACCACAAATTAAAAGCATTTAGCAGACATAAAACAAATGCAAATCATGAAAGTAATTAACAGAAGATTTTAAAAGCCTGGATTTTGTTTAGGTTTTTTTGTTTTTTGTTTTAGCAAAACTGTCTTCCCTGGGTGTCAAAATGACATCCTGGAAACTTGCGCCTGGACATAAAACGGTGTATCCTGGTGAGGTATTTTCAGTTTCTTATCCCCCAGAAGATTCCTATACATAGCTAAATAGTGCAAAGGAGGCAACTGTGGAAATTGTAAAAAAATTGTTCCAGTAGGCAAGGGAAGCATCATAACTTTTATTAGAATCGACTAAAAGTACAAAAAGTACAAAAAAAGTACAAAGTAGTGAGTTTTCCAGAAGTCTTCTGCAACAAAGTCATTTGCCACTAGAATGAAAAAATTAGAGGGGGAGCAGGCAGTGTTTGTAAAACAGCCTTAAAATGTAATGGAGGCTCAATTAGGCTAGAACTGTGCATTCCTGGAATCAGCCAGCACTGCACCATAGAGCAGAATTGGGTCTTCTGTAAAACCAGCCATCCAAGCCTAAGAGGCAGGTTCTGATTGGGGCCAGTGGTGTTTTCTAGGAACCATAGGAAGCTGCTTTATATTGAGTCTGATTCATCTAGCCTGGTAATATCAACTGGAATCTTTCCCAACCCTATCATAGAGAGGCTGGGGACTGATGCTTTGCGTACAAAACCATGTGTGATGCCACATCCTTAGACTGTGCTATGGTTTAGCATTTCCCCTTTGCCTTTAGGCCATTTTGCTGTTAATGTTTTATGGCAGTTTATGAGAAAAGTCAGTCTCTGCTCTTATTGGTTGCAGCCAAAAGGCTGCTCAGGACTGCATAGAATGTAAAAAAAAAAAAATGACCGGCGTCCCCCCTCCCCCAAGTTGAAGGGCATTGCCGTTCAATTGCGTGTATGTGGGGCGGGACTTACCTCCCCCCCTTATTTTATTCAAGTTGGCACCCCTGCGAGAAAGTATTTTATATACTTTTATAAATAAGCAGTGGGGGGCAGGAAGAGAGTGATGGGCAGCTACATTGCGTTTACATTGCGGGGGGAGAGGCGGCAGGCTGCACTTTGCATTGCTGCCTCGCCCCCGTCCTTTCACCGACTGCAAATCAGGCGCCAAAGCGCTGGCCCAGCGTCCTAAGGCCTTCGCATGCAGGAGGCCCTTAGGAGGTCTACAAGCAGCCCTGCAAGGTAGACCTGATCAGTGTCGAGTCTGCTTCTTAGTCCACTACAGGGCGGGGGCTACGGCCGCAGGCTGCACAAAGCAGCGGGCCTGGTCTACGCGGCTCCTTCTTGCCCTTAAAGCCGCGGGACGGGCTCCTGAGCGGCAGCGTGCGCGAGAAAGGCGGATCAGCATCCCGAGTCGAGCAGCCTTGTTGGGAGCGCACCGACGCGGAGTCCGCCTCCCCGCGTGTTGGTAGCGCCGTCGGGTTCCTTCCCCCGGTGTGGCACCCCCTCGCCAAGCATTGGGGGGCCGAAAGGCCGGCCACGCGTAGTAAGCGAGAAGCAGCGCCCCCGTCGTCCTTGGAGCTCTCGGCTGATGGGCGGAGATGGAGGATGGCGGAGCCTGGACGGCGCGCACCACCTTGCAGGGGGCTGGCCTGGGCGCAGAGCCCACCTCCCACAGAGGGGGCTGCTCGGCCTCCCGCCCTGGACCGGCCCCTCCTTGGCGCCTCCCTCCGGCGGCCGCTCCGGGACGCGGCGGAGGCGGAGGCCACGTCTGAAAGCGGCTCATTGTCTGTCTGCGGAGCAGCGGCGGCGGCACCTGGAGCGACCCGGCGAGGGCAGCAAGCCAGTCAGCCAGCCAGCGGGTCTCAGCCCCCAGGCCCCGCCTGCCCCCTGTTTTCCAAATCCCCCACGTCTCTGAGGAAAGCGCTCGTGAGTCTTGGCCGAGGTGAGGAGCCGAAACGGGGCAGCCGCGGGGACTCCGGCCCAGGACGGCAGCTGGGGGTTCTGCCTCCCCCACCGGCTTCTCCCGGGGGCAGCAGCAGATTCCCTCTGCTTGGCCATCTCCCCGCGCCCGCCCTCGCTCTCCTCCACTTCCACTCACCTCGTGCGGGACCGGAGAGTCAGGCCCGCGCGGCGTCGAGGGCTTCGAGGTCTGTACGCCGCCGGACTTGGAGGCGCGGCAGGCGTAACTCAGAGAACGAAAGAAGCCGCGACGGCCTTTGAGCGCGTGCAGAGTGCGCCCTTATCCAAGCAGCGTCCTCTTGGCGGACGGCGCGGCTGAAGCCCTGGCGCATCTCAAGCAGCCGCCCTTAAGCTCTCGGGTCGGGAGAAACGTGCATCGCTCTGGGCTTCCTCCTGCAACTGCCTGCCTCGCTGCTTGGCGGTGGATGGCTTACTTGGGCACAGCTCCGGGGTCTCTTCCTCCTCCTGGCACTGGTTGCAGTTGGTATCTTTTTGCACAGGCTCTGCTTGGAAGTTGACTCTGAGTGGGTCATATGTCACGGGAGAAGTTATGCTTTACTTGAGTTTGTTTTTTTTGGGGGGGGAGTGATGGTTACTTGCATTTTCTGCACAGATTGTGCAAATGAGCTAGAACTGTACCCTATACTCTGCCTTGAGTTCCTTGGAATAAAGGTGGGATAGAGCTATGGACAACAAATAAATACTTAAAAAACAGATTTGTCCATCTCTGTATCTAACGGTCAGGGGTCCCTTTACCTTTACATTTACTTGCCGATCAGAAGGTCACGGTTCGAATCCCCGTGATGGGGTGAGCTCCCGTTGCTCGGTCCCTGCTCCTGCCAACCTAGCAGTTCAAAAGCACGAAGTGCAAGTAGATAAATAGGAACTGCTCCAGCGTTTCCATGCGCTGCTCTGGTTTTGCCAGAAACGGCTTAGTTATGCTGGCCACATGACCCGGAAGCTGTACAGTAAAGCGAGATGAGCTCCGCAACTCCAGAGTCGTCCGTGACGGGACCTAATGGTCAGGGGTCCTTTTACCTTTGCCTTTATACTCATTTAGTATAACTACTTCAAAGCTAAAGGAGACGAGGCTGACCTTTAGCTCTTGTCTCCGCCCCACAGCATCTCCAAAATTAGGCTGAGAAAGACCCCTGTTAGTAAACTGGAAACCAACCTTTGCCAGTCTGGTGGTGCCTTCCAGATGTTTTGAACTACAAGTCTTTCACCTTGCCTATGCTGGCTGGGGCTGATGGGAGCTGCTGCAGTCCACTAGTCCCTGCACACTTTCCCCTGCAGATTAGAAGACAAGACACATCTAACTGTTTTCAAAAGATAACTTGAGATTTTCAGAATGCTAAATTGAGCTTTGGGTCTTGCATTCTGTCCTTCCACACACAGCAGAATACAATCAATGTGGAATAAAGACTGCCTCCATTGCCCTGTTTTCCCTCCACCCGAACAGCAGTGTGTTTGTTCCAAACTCTTTTGTACTCTCTGAGCATCACTATTGTCTCATCCTCCAGCCTGCTGTTTTTCATGGCTCTCACTGACATGCATATCTGAACTGGTTAGTCGTTTCCGGGCGTTATCAATACAATATGTATGGCAACCCAGGCTGTTACTTGTTTGCATGCAAGGTCCTTGTGTGTCATCGTCATCCTACTGAAAACTGAACAGCTCCCCCTCTCTTTTTCCTCCAGTTGTGCTCTGCTTCAGCCAGAATGGTGAGGATCCGAATATCCAGCACTACAGTTGCAATCTTCCTTGTGATTCAGACAGGATTTCTACTGTTTTTGTGTGTTCGTCATGGTGGCTTTATGTCTCAGTCTGAAGAGAAACCACCCCAGGAGCACATTCTCATCCTCTCCTCCTGGAGGTCAGGATCTTCCTTTGTCGGGCAGCTCTTCAGCCAACACCCTGATGTCTTCTACTTGATGGAGCCAGCCTGGCACGTGTGGGTAACCATGTACCAAAACAGTGCCAAGGTCTTGCATATGGCAGTGCGGGACCTCATCCGGTCAGTCTTCAAGTGTGACATGTCGGTCTTCGATGCCTACCTGCCATGGAAGAGAAATGTGTCAGATCTTTTCCAGTGGGCAGTGAGTCGTGCCCTGTGCACAGATCCTGTTTGTGAATTGTTCCACCGCACTGATATCACCAGCGAAAGTGCCTGCAAGGCTGTCTGTGGGAAGTCCCCCTTCAGCAAAGTGGAAGAGGCCTGCAAGAGCTATAGCCACGTTGTCCTGAAGGAAGTCCGGATCTTTGACCTCAAGGTGCTTTATCCTCTCCTCACTGACCCCTCCCTGAACCTCAAAGTCATCCACCTCGTCCGTGACCCCAGAGCTGTTGTGAAATCCCGGGAGCAATCAGCAGAAGCTCTTGCCCGTGACAATGGGATTGTCTTGAGCATGAATGGCACAAAAGTGAAAGATGGCCAGTACAAAGTCCTGCAGGAGATCTGTAGAAGCCACGTTCAGATTTATGAAACAGCAACCCTGAAACCTCCAAGTTTTCTGAAAGATCGTTACTTGATGATCCGGTTTGAAGATCTTGTACGAGATCCTTTAGTGGAAATTACAGCAATGTATAAATTTTCAGGTCTTCAGCTGACCAGCAAACTTGAAAACTGGATCTATAATATCACCCATGGACAAGGGCCAAGTAGGAAGAGGGAGGCCTTCCAAATCACTTCCCGAGATGCAGTCAATGTCTCTCAGGCATGGAGGACTGTTCTTTCGTTTCAGAAAGTCAAGCAAGTGCAAGAGGTTTGCAAGGGTGCCTTAAATATACTCGGATACCAACTTGTAGATTCTGAGAAAGAACAGAAAGATTTGTCATTCGATTTAGTGTTGCCACATCGAAAAAGTCAATTCAGCTGGGCATCCTTTAGTGAAAATTAGGGGAAGTATGACTATCTGTAATCTCTTCCCCCCCACCCCAGGTAACTGGAAAATATTTATTTTGATTGCTGAATTCTGTGCTTCTAGTTATCATCCTTTTGCCATTTACATAAACTAGAGCAAATGGAATAAAGGGGTGATATGTACCGTATTTTTCGCACCATTGGACGCACTTTTTTCCTCCTAAAAAGGAAGGAAAAATGTCTGTGCGTCTTATGGAGCGAATGTGTGGTCCCTGGAGTCAAATTGCTGTTGCCCTGCGCTGCTGGGCTGCTCTTTGGGGGTGGGGGGAGGAGCCACGCGGCTCTGCGGGCAGCTTCTGCTTTCCCCTGAAGCCCCAACAAGGTTTGCAAGCAGAGGGAAGGCTGTGCGCCTTTGCCCTGCACTGCTGGGCTGCTCTTTGGGGGTGGGGGGGAAAGCCACACAGCTCTGCCTACAGCCTTTGCTTTCCCCTGAAGTCCCGACAAGGTTTGCAAGCAGAGGGAAGGCTGTATGTTCCTGGGCTGCTCTTTGGGGGTGGGGGGGGGGAAGGAGCCACACCTCTCTGCCTACAGCCTTTGCTTTCCCCTGAAGCCTCGGCAAGGTTTGCAAGCAGAGGGAAGGCTGTATGTTCCTGGGCTGCTCTTTGGGGGTGGGGGGGGGAGCCACACCTCTCTGCCTACAGCCTTTGCTTTCCCCTGAAGTCCCGACAAGGTTTGCAAGCAGAGGGAAGGCTGTGTGTTCCTGGGATGCTCGTGGGGGTGGGGGTGAGGAGCAGCAAATTGCTGTCTCTCAGTGCCTCCTAATTCAACTGCAAAGGATTGCCTAACTGGATTCTGAGCTCCATTTGAAGTTTAAAAATATTAAGTTTGGGGATGTCTTCAAGTAGCAGTTTTGCAGAAATAGTCATAAATACATGCAAAGCATCTCCACAAACCAGTAATAGTGAGCTCAGCTAAAACCGAGCAGGCATCTGGCTCAGGAACAGATTAAACTGCACAACTATAACCAGACATCCTGTGTGTTTGTGTGTGGACCATGTTCCGAGCAGCTAATCTTTATTGCTGAAAAGAGGCACTGATATTCCACTCCAAATCTATAATTCATTATACAAATTCTTAAGTACAGTCCACCTATACCAAACCAAAAACATTGTGTTCTCTTGTTATTGAATGGAAGCTATTTATCGGCCCTCTTTTCCTCCTCAGTTCTTTGCTGAGTCACCCCATTTTGAATCTTCCTTTCAAAACAACCATGCCTGTTTTGAGAAAACTTAAGAGATTTAGGAACTGGAGCACAATCATTTGATCTCTTTGCTGTTCCTCCATACTCCAAGCACTTCTCATTTGCACAGCTCTGGTTTCTCTCCCTGACTATTAATATTCTTGATTAATAACAGTAAAATGCTCAAATTTTAATTTTTGTGACTGCTGCCAATACTGACTTCCCAATGATAATGAAAACAGCTACATTATAATGGAATGTCTGTCCTTTTTCCAATCTCTTCATACCATGGCTCGCTTTAAAGCAGCAAAGTGGACAGGAGCCACCCACTTTGCTGTTTTAAATAGTATAGTACAACATTTGAATCAGATTTTTTTTTCTTATTTTCCTGCTCTAAAAACTTGGTGCGTCTTTTGGTCAGGTGCGTCCTATGGAGCGAAAAATACGGTAGTTCGCAGAAATATATCCTATTGGATCAGTCATTGTACCACACTGTCCTGCTATATTTGTAGGTATCAGGAATGCCGTTTTTTAATTTAATAACAATGTAGCACTTCCAGAAACTGCATTATATTTGACATAACTCTTCAATACAAAATACTTTCCCTTTGCTTCTGAGAAAAGGGCAAGAAAGTAACTATGGTATTCTGGGTTCTGCATTATTTTTTAAACAAAATATGTTCACATGCTGGGCTGTCAAATTACTGATAAATGAGCTTTGGTCTTCTTTGCTCATGTTAGCTAACCCTCTGAATGGCCACCTTGTTTAGGGTGGAGGAGTTGAAAGAAAGCCCAATGTTGCTGTTCAAATGAACCATTTGGCTGCTGTCTGCTCTGGTGACAGACAATGGGCTGGTCCCTAAAATCATTATATATGTGTTATATATACGTGTGGGAGAAATCTCTGTATGCAGTACTGAATGCTCACTTCTAATGAAGGCCATCACTGAACATGTAATCTTTTGTGCTTCATAGCTGCTAAAAAAATAGTGGGGAGAAAAGAAGGATTCTGCTAGAGATACACAGAAGAAACTTGGGGCTTATTCTCTTCTTTCTCTTCAAAATTAAAATACTGCCATTGGATTGGACAGATGACTATGCAAAGACTATGCAAATTGGACAGATGACTATGCAAAGATTGTTCAATGCTTCTTAATGTGGCTGCCATATGCAGGAATATTTCTCCAGAGGCACTTGCTGGTTGCTTTCTTTCTAACTTTGGCTGGGGTCCTAGCATCTGTTTGTAATGTCATTGAGCTGACCATGGGCCTCAGATATTTCCCCAGGAGGAGAGAACCTGCACCTATTGGAGATTTCCTTCCCCATGAATGGAGTTCCTCAGCCAAAGGCACACTTCGCTGTGCAGAGCCTGTGCTGTTAATCCAGAATCCAAATTGCAGAGATGTGGGAATGGGTCCCACCACCCAGGATCCATAAGTGTTTGGGGGGAAGAGCAGTGGATAGTTTCTCAAAAGTGGAGTACTGGGAATCAGTTCTGCCTCTGGAAGCCCCCGCTCCCCACAACAAGTCATGATTTGGAAGCTGTACAGCTGAACCACAGGCTGCGATGGGGGTTGGGGGTGTGTGGGGAAGGTTGTGTTGGGAGGGGAAGTAATCTTTTCCCCTCACACATTTATTCTGCCCTTAGAATGGGCTCTGGGGCTCCCTTCCAGTTCAGGTTTGCATTGGGGCTGAATCTCACTGCTTTGTACCTTTGTATGCTAATAAAAGTTCTATTTCCATATGTCTGTGGTGAATTCTCACTTAGAGAACCAATTGCTAATCAGGTTTCCATGAGGAAGGCCAAGTAGATGTGACCCCCCCTTAAATTGGGGGGGGGGGTTCCCAGACTGAATGGAGGGGGGGATGCTTCTCAAATCATAGATACTGCAGAGATAAATGATTAACACTCTGGTAATATTTGAATGTGGGACATCCAACACAATCTATAGCAGTTTCAGAAGACACGGGGAATTCCATCACACACTAATCAATTCGCCTGTGGAACTGTTTGCCACTGAATGTTGTATATATAAATTCAATAAATGATGATGATGATGATGATGATGATGATCATTTCTGGCTCCAAGAGAATTAAATTGGTCTTTCAGTGGCCTCAATAGACAAGGCATTGCAAAATGCAGCCAGGAATATCACAGGCTACTCTCAGGGTTGTGCTTTTTCTACATCTCTGAGTGATCTATAAAGAAAAGCTGCTTCAAATGACAATGTTGGGGGACACCTTAAAGCATGACTAGCTATGCTGTGGATCTTCAGGTGTTGTTGGTCTACAACTCCCAGAGTTCCTGATTGCTGGAATGGCCATGCTGGCTGCCTGAAGCGGACGGGATTTGGGAATCTCAACAACATCTGGAAGGTCACTGCCCACTGCAAGCATAGTGTGGTAAACTCCTCTAACTGTAGCCTGTTTCTACCCACTCTGCTGCCATCTGGTGGCAGAATAGTGTAGCTGCCGCATATTCCAACCCACTGGTGGCATGAGACGTTGGAGTTATCTATCTAAAACAAATTTACAAACATATGAAGTATGACTAAACAGGATATAAAAATTGAATAAACAAAATATAAATATCAAAGTAAACACAAAATATAAATCTGCCCCTCTTCAATTGACACACACATAGACACTCTCACATGTTCACTCTCTTACTACCTCTCCTAACACCTTAGGGCAGCATGACTGGTTCCACTGCACTGGCCCAAACCCCAATTTCAGAAATGCCTATAACACAGTATTAGATGATATGCTTGCATGCAGAAGGTTCCAGATTCAATGCTCAGCATCTCCAGGTAGGGCTGGGAATGCTCCCTGCCTAAAACAATGGAGAGCAATTGCCAGTCAATGCAGACAGCGCAAAGCTAGATGGACCAATAGTCTGAGTAAAAGGCATATCCCTGTGTTCCTCTATTCCTGGAGATGTCTGGCTTTTGCTTTTGTTTTAAACCTGAACTTTTTGTTTTGCACCACGTTTGACTGAATAAATTCTTGAAGAATATTCAGTACCTGAGGAGGACATGAGGAGGGCAGCATTGTGGACTACAATTTCATATACAATTGTGTAAATGAGGGGCAAATATTGCTAACATCCCTCAGGCAGTGAAACCTCTCTGCGCTCACTTTGAAGACTGTGTCAGTGAGGCCTTAAAGTTCTCTCTCAGGACCATTTTCCTGCCTTCCCTTATCTCACAGATATCTTTCTGCAATACGGTATGCAGAGCATCCTCAAGGTGCTGGATAATTGATCATTACCACTGACAGGAGCCTTTCAGGAACAAGAAGGGAACATTCTCTCCTGGTGAGGCAACTCCTCATCTGAGCAGTCTTTCTCATCTCTTTGATGGTGAACTGAAGGGAGAGAACTCTTCTCTGGTGAGCATAGGTGCCAACTCCCTGGGGCCCTGGGTACGCGAGCACCCACAACATTCCCATGAAGGCATCAGACACCCACAAATTTCAGTGCCAGGGCCATACACGCTGCATGGCACTCCTGCTGGTGAGACGACAGCTTTCCTACTTGTTTGACCCTGTAGACGGAACCAGCCAGTCACAAGCCAGCTACTTCTGCTTTAAAGAGTAATAAAAACATTTCAGTTTCACCTTTCCTAGATTAAAACTCATGAGAAGGTCTTGCATGTGGAAGCAAGTTCATGCTGCAGAACAAGATATTCATTAGAAGAGGATGGAGCAGCGGGGTTAGCTGAGGCTTTGCCTTCCTGCCTGTCCACCTGAGCTGCTGGGCTTTGGCAGAAGCACTGCGGCCACGACTTGGATAGCATCTGGGACAGGAAATCAGGGAAACTTGGAGGAATGCTGTCTTTGTGCAGTCAAGGGGTTGAGGTTGCAGAGATTTATTTATATTTATTCCTTTATTTAATTTTTATCTTGCACATCCTCCCAAAGGAGCCCAGTCCTGTGGGGAACAGCTGTGCCATTGCTGTGGTGGCTGGCTGCTTCTTCTCTCCCATTAATCTTTGAGCCCTGGAGGTGGGTGTGCTCCCCTTGTGTGTGACAGCTCCATCCAGCACTTTTGGGCAGGCCCTCCAAGGGTATGTGGGACACTGTTCCAGGACAATGAGCTTGTGAGCTGTCCATGGTGTCGACAGTCCTGCTCCTCTTCTCTGTGCATACAGACATGCTGCTCCTCTGCAGATCAGCAGCCACCATAGATTTGGTGCTTACCCTCCCAACAGCTGCCTCTCTCCGTGCCATCTCCACCATGCCACAAGTACCCCTCCATAGGATACTGAAGTGCCACAACGCCAACCTGCAGCACACCCCAAACTGGTGCCTCTGCTGCCCCCAAGGCCACCTTCAAAGTTGGGCCTTGGGATAATGGAAGAGAATCTGGAGGAGCTGCCACCTCCAGTGTGTGTGAAAGTCTTGGGGGAAGGGAGTTTCCACTCCTAGCAATTTTGGAGGTCAGCCCTGCCTAGTTGCTGAGGATGACGGGGCGAGTGATGCTGCTACCCTGTTAGAGACACAGACGGAGTCCTTGGCAAGTAGTGTTGGCAAGGAGGAGAAGGAGATTGGAGGTGGTGGGAGCCGTAGGGCAGAAACTCTGGTGCTAGTGTATCATGCACTTGTAGTGAAGAATGTGGGTGTCTTGGTGGTGGAGGTCACTGTCCAGCTGTCCACATGTGTATGTTCTGCACCCAGAGCTGTCGCTGAGGTCTTGTTGCTTTGTGGCAACTGTGGACTGTAGGAGGCTGGTTGGTGCATGTGGCCAGAGGTGGCAGTTGCTTCACCACACTCCAGGAGGGTATTAGAGATCTGGTGGTGCAGGTTTGCACACTCAATGCTGTGGCACCACGTCCACAGGCACTGGGAGACTCTTTGCTGCCTCCTTGAGCTGGAGCAATCAGATTCTGCATGTGGTAAGAAATGTGGGGTCTCCATCACAGAGGAATTTGGTGAACTCTCCCTGCTTCTCTATAAGCTGCCGCAAGTGGCTGGTGATCACAGTGGCCTCGCTGGCACGTCTGCCTGTGTGGATCTCCCTGGTTATGCCCTCTTCTTGCAAGGTGGTCTTTGCACCAACAGCAGGTCCGATCTGGCTTGCATTCCTGCCCCCAGCTGTCTCTGCTCATGCAGCTCTATCTGCCTGCCAAGCCCTTGGCGTTTGACTGCTCCTTGTCGTGTCTGGACCACTGATCTATGGGGTGCTCACTGGGGGTTGGTGGGGAGCGAGGATTGCAGAAATCTTTGCTACTATGAACTCCTTTTCTCCTTCGGTATGTTGCTTAATTGTTTCTTTCATGTCAATAAGGAACAGTTTTTTGCACTGTGCTCTCTGGTTCCATGGTATGTCTGCTTGTCTCTTTGGGGGATTCCCCCTGCCTCACCCCTCCAACACAGGCACACTTCCCTCTGAATAAAACAGAATAAAATTAACTCTATTAAACTAATAGAGTGAAAGAGTCGCTAATATAATATAGACTATAGCTTAAGGGTCCCAGATTTTTTTTCAATGATTCCGGGGACACTTTCAACTTCAATAGGAATGATAGAATTTGTCAGGGGACTGATTTGTAAATCCGGGGACTGTCCCCGGGAAATGGGGAGGTCTGGTAACCTTACTATAACTCCCAGTATTCTTGCCTTTATCCCTGTTGGCTGGGGTCTCTGGGAATTGCAGTTCCCCTCTTTCTCTGTTGTGTATTAAAACTTAAGTCAGTAAAGTCCTTAAATAGTACTTTTCTGTCACCTGGTGACAAAAAGTATAACTGCAGCCTCTTTCTGCCCACTGCAAGCATAGTGTGGTAAACTCCTCTAACTGTAGCCTGTTTCTACCCACTCTGCTGCCATCTGGTGGCAGAATAGTGTAGCTGCCGCATATTCCAACCCACTGGTGGCATGAGACGTTGGAGTTATCTATCTAAAACAAATTTACAAACATATGAAGTATGACTAAACAGGATATAAAAATTGAATAAACAAAATATAAATATCAAAGTAAACAAAAAATATAAATCTGCCTCTCTTCAATTGACACACGCATAGACACTCTCACATGTTCACTCTCTTGCTACCTCTCCTAACACCTTAGGGCAGCATGACTGGTTCCACTGCACTGGGCCCAAACCTTTTAATACAGTAGAAATCTTATACCTCCCAATTTCAGAAATGCCTATAACACAGTATTAGATGATATGCTTGTTTGCAGAAGGTCCCAGATTCAATGCTCAGCATCTCCAGGTAGGGCTGGGAATGCTCCCTGCCTAAAACAATGGAGAGCAATTGCCAGTCAATGCAGACAGCGCAAAGCTAGATGGACCAATAGTCTGAGTAAAAGGCATATCCCTGTGTTCCTCTATTCCTGGAGATGTCTGGCTTTTGCTTTTGTTTTAAACCTGAACTTTTTGTTTTGCACCACGTTTGACTGAATAAATTCTAGAAGAATATTCAGTACCTGAGGAGGACATGAGGAGGGCAGCATTGTGGACTACAATTTCATATACAATTGTGTAAATGAGGGGCAAATATTGCTAACATCCCTCAGGCAGTGAAACCTCTCTGCGCTCACTTTGAAGACTGTGTCAGTGAGGCCTTAAAGTTCTCTCTCAGGACCATTTTCCTGCCTTCCCTTATCTCACAGATATCTTTCTGCAATACGGTATGCAGAGCATCCTCAAGGTGCTGGATAATTGATCATTACCACTGACAGGAGCCTTTCAGGAACAAGAAGGGAACATTCTCTCCTGGTGAGGCAACTCCTCATCTGAGCAGTCTTTCTCATCTCTTTGATGGTGAACTGAAGGGAGAGAACTCTTCTCTGGTGAGCATAGGTGCCAACTCCCTGGGGCCCTGGGTACGCGAGCACCCACAACATTCCCATGAAGGCATCAGACACCCACAAATTTCAGTGCCAGGGCCATACACGCTGCATGGCACTCCTGCTGGTGAGACGACAGCTTTCCTACTTGTTTGACCCTGTAGACGGAACCCTTTGCTAGATTCAGTGTGTGGATGTTTTAACTATGGGAACCTCCAGACTGTCAATTTTTTGTGGTAGGAATTCAAGCACATACTTTTTGTGCAATTAAAGTGGAAGAACTGCCATAGGACAACAAGCCCACTTTTGAGGGCTTTTTAAGAAAGTGACAGGGAAATGTGTTGCAAAGTGAATGAGTGAATTCCTTGCAAGCGAATTAGGATGAATGTTTGAATCCTGTGATAGGAATGTTGAGGTCTTAGATATATGTTAAATGTTCATAAGTGTACCAACCAAGCACGTACATAGATCAGCACAGGAAGACCAACCTGAAACCATTTATGATTCCCAAACTGACCAGGTGTTTTCTCTGCAAGGAGGGAGGGGGTCAGGCAGCCTTCAGGGAGCCTTCCCATTGTCTCAGGAATTGAGTAATCATCATTTTAATGGGTGACAGACTATCAGGAAAGGGAAACACATAACCTGGCAGACAGGAAAAAGAACATTCAAATTTCTGTTTTAGACCACCTTTCTGTGATGTAGGTGTGTGTGGTGGTGGTCTTGGGTTTACACCCCTCCTGTGATGTATGTATGATGTATGGAGGGGTGGTCAGCAGCTCCAGGGCAGGGAATTTAAAATGTCTATACAGTGGTACCTCGGGTTACATACGCTTCAGGTTACATACGCTTCAGGTTACAGACTCCGCTAACCCAGAAATAGTACCTCGGGTTAAGAACTTTGCTTCAGGATGAGAACAGAAATCGTGCTCCAGCGGCACAGCGGCAGCGGGAGGCCCTATTAGCTAAAGTGGTGCTTCAGGTTAAGAACAGTTTCAGGTTAAGTATGGACCTCCAGAATGAATTAAGTACTTAACCTGAGGTACCACTGTACAGTATGTTCTCTCTGAGATGAAAGGGCAGGCACACCTTGGTTCTGGGTTCCTCCTCCCTCCTGCATGTGGCGAGTGAGGACCCTGTTGCAACAGATCAATAAAGATCAGGCTTACTAGCTGCTTTGCTTCTCATTATTCTCTGGTTGGCCTCTGTTATTTTCTCCTACCAATAGGGAACCTATGTAAGGACTCTATACGCGCTCTTGGATACAACATAAGGGGGGGGGGGGAGGCAGATTTTTGTTTACAGCAATCCTCATTGTCATGTAACCACTCCATAAATGAATCAGAACAGAGGCTGCCATTTCTCCCTGCATTCTAGCTCAGGCATACCTTGTTCTACAGTTCAAGGAAGCACAATCCCACGGTTAAATTCTAATACAAGTGTTTCATAACAGACCAGTTTCTTAATTGTAAAAGGTTATGCAGGTCCCAGCACATCCCATGGGCTGTCGCTGAGGTCTTGTTTCTTTGTGGCAACTGTGGAGTGTAGGAGGCTGGTTGGTGCATGTGGCCAGAGGTGGCAGTTGCTTCACCACACTCCAGGAGGGTATTAGAGATCTGGTGGTGCAGGTTTGCACACTCAATGCTGTGGCACCACGTCCACAGGCACTGAGAGACCCACTGAGTCCCAGCACATCCCATGGGTTTGGTTTCCTAGGATTGAAGGTCGCTGGAATCTGGTAGCATTTCTTCCCTCCTTTTTATTTGACCCCCCCAAAAAAAATCTGTACCCTGTATAGTGTCTTCATGATCACAATCCCATTACACTGTGTAACAGCATGGAGCCAACTCCTCTTCCAGTTGTGGCTATATATCAGTCCAGAAATATTTCTGGTGGGTGGACGGAGCAATCCGAGAGGACCCCTTGCCCATACACAGCAGGGCTGGCGTCTGTGTGTTTGTAGGCCTGTGAGACTGCTGGCATTTCTGTCACACAAAGCTTATTCACACAAAAGTATGGGCTGAGCAAGAGATGGAAGACTCACAGAATTAACACTTGAACAGATCAGCCTCCCCTATTAGGATTTTGCTCCGCACAAAAAGCAAGTTAGACCTCTGTGCTCCTTTTTAACACCCTCATTTCAAGGCTGACAGTTTTGTTCTTTTTCACATGCAGATACTTTGATGAAATCACTTCCAGCTAGAGAAGAAGGGGGTTCAGAAGGATCTCCAGTTATTGAATTTCTGTGCCAACATCTCACTTGCACTTGACCATCCATTCTCTCACCAAAAGAAAGTATGCCAAGCCATGGGAGTAGCCAAGGCGAAGTAGACCTAGTTAAGAAGATCCGTCACAAAGAAACTCCCTTTGAGAGCATTATGGAATTTTTATCTACCTCCCTGGCCCTACTTGGCCAGTTAACCAGAAATGCTTAATCTCTAACAAGCCAGAACAAGATCTGCCTCAGTTAACTAAGGGCTCTTCCAAATGACCTACTTAGTAGCATTCATGCTGATTTGGTTGCATAAAGTTTACGCAGAGATTAGAGTACATCTGATCTTTATTGAGCAGTTCTGATTTGTTTGCAAGGACATTATAGGATAATGAACTTTCATCCTGCATTAATCCTGATTTGTTTGCAGGACATTTATACTTCATTCATTTCATGGTTTTCAGTGCATTTCCCTTCAACTTTTCTAACTGTAAAGTCAATTTGAGGTGAATTTGTTGCATAAAGGCTTTAATCCACACCTAAATTTCCAGGTACCCACTTGAATCCTCCCTCATAAAATCATGATGGTGTGGAAGGGCCATCATACTTGCTCCTAATTATAGCTGCAAATCCAAAACAGAAGCAGTTGGGTTGTTGTTGTCCTTTAGCCCCCTTCTCTTTTTCCAGTTGAGGGAAAGGAAAGGGGGGGGGTGAGCAGACACTGATCTCACACATTGTTGCCAAGCCTTCCTTAGCACACAGCTCTGGCAAACCCTACCAAATCTCCCCTCTTGAAATTTGCAGTGAGCTGCTTATTCCCCCCCCCAAGCTATGCAAGAGCCCTTGAAGATCTCTACAGCAGGAATATTGTTTTTCCATTAGGCTCAGAAATCAAGGAATTGACTCAAGATCTGCTGGGGGGTGGAATGGAGGGTTAAACTCCAAACGGCAGGCAAATAACCTGCACATTGTACAATTCCAAAGTTTTCAGGCAGTCTCTTCCTGTCTCTTGCTTTCTTACACATACATTCCCCACCCCCCATTTTCTTTTTCTCCCAAATCAAATCCCCTTTGGGCAAGCAATTCTGCTGAATAATCTTGCTTTGACTTGTTTATAGAGGTATTGTACGCTAAACTGGTTTCTCTTTCTTTTTGTTGTGCTGCCAGCAGCTGGCAAAGCAGACCTGGTTTAGGAGACCTGGTTTAGGAGGACAATCATTTGTGTGAACTGCAGCAGATGAGCTGCAAGCAAAACATTTCATCCATTAGAAGATGTCTATGCTGAATGCACGTTCCATCCTGGTGACTGGGTCCAACCGGGGCATTGGCTTAGAACTGGTCAAGCAGCTGGTGGAGAAAAGCAACAGACCAGAATGGATCTTTGCCACTTGTCGGGACCCAGAGGGACCAGGTGCTCAGGTGAGCTCCAGGGAAGGGCCAGCAATCCTGTAGAATGGGTGCCTAAACTAGTGAATTCCCTCTGATGCCAGGGAAATTGTGCCTAGGGTTTATGTGGAGCTGTCTGATAAGATTTCTTAAGCTTCCTGTTGTTCAGGCACTTCTGCAGAGCAACAACAAATCAAGATATACATCCCCATAGAGAAAAAACTTGGATGGTGTGTGTATCAGAGACCAGGTCAGGTAGTTTTTTTCTATTGTGATAAGAATTTTAAGGTCTTAGATATGTAATAAATGTTCATAAATGTACCAAGCAAACACGTACAGTGATACCTTGGGTTAAGTACTTAATTCGTTCCAGAGGTCCATTCTTAACCTGAAACTGTTCTTAACCTGAAGCACCACTTTAGCTAATGGGGCCTCCCGCTGCCACCGCGCTGCCGGAGCACAATTTCTGTTCTCATCCTGAAGCAAAGTTCTTAACCTGAGGTAATATTTCTGGGTTAGCGGAGTCTGTAACCTGAAGCGTATGTAACCTGAAGCGTATGTAAGCCGAGGTACCACTGTACATAAATATATAAACCATATGTCTGAAAACCCCACAGAAAAAAAGTCCTGAACAGATTGACCTCAATTATTTCTCTGCAAGGTCAAAGTGGGAAACCTCCCCATTGTCTTTTTCCTTCACAAATCCTGTCTTAAGGGCACATTTAAGATATGAATATGGTGTGGGCCTATGACCTGGCTCAGGAATTAAGTATTTATTATTACCAAAGACTGGCCAGGCTCCCCAGGCAATCCAATCAAGTGACCATTAAACAGGTAACCTGTCAGACTAGATAAACAAGTCACTCAGATTTCTGCTGTAGACCGTCTTTTCTGGGATGTAGGTATGATGTATCTGGGGGGTGGTCTTAGGTTACACCCCTTCTGTGATGTATGTATGATGTATGGAGGGGTGGTCTTGAGCTCCAGGGCAGGGAATTTAAAATGTCTATATAAGGCCTTAAAATGTCTATATAAGGCCAGCATGAGTTTGACCAAACTGCGGGAGGCAGTGGAAGGCAGGAGTGCTTGGCGTGCTCTGGTCCATGGGGTCACGAAGAGTTGGACATGACTAAACGACTAAATAACAATATAAGGCCTTGAGCGCCATTGTTCTGGGTTCCTCCTCCCTCCTGCATGTGGTGAGTGAGGACCCTGTTGCAACAGATCAATAAAGATCAGGCTTACTAGCTGCTTTGCTTCTCAATATTCTCTGGTTGACCTCTGTTATTTTCTCCTACCAATAGGGAACCTATGTAAGTACTCTATATGGGCTCTTGGATACCCCATAAGGGAAAAAAGGGCAGATTTTTGTTTACAACACTATCCCTGTCTTTCTTTTATTCCAGGGTTTGCATTTTTATCTAGCTATGGAGCATAGGAAGGGGGAAGAGACTAGATTTCTTACTGCAGGCAAGGGAGAGAGAAGAGCAGCAACCCTTGCCAGCAAGAGCCTGGGAAAAGCACAGGGCGGCATGGCAGCTTCTGTAGCTCAGTTGGTTACAGCATGGTGCTGATAATGCCAGGGTTGCAGGTTCAATCCTCATATGGGACTGTTGCACATTCCTGCATTGCAGGGGGTTGAACTAGATCATCCTTGGGGTCCCTTCCAATTCTACCATTCTACGATTCTATGATATCAGAAAGGTACGGAGTGGGAAACCTCCCCATTCCATAGAGGAAAGTACTAAATTCTGCTGTTGAAAAATGGGTACCAGGACAGAGACAGTAGCCTGAGAGAACTCTCCCAGTGCAGAGTCAATAGTGTGGGAGTTTTGAAGAACATTTATGTACTAGGAGAAGAAGCAGACAGCTCAATACAAATCCATTACAACAGCAACAAAGACACCTGCTAGGAAGTGCTTTTAAACTCTTTGCTTCTGATAAGGAAAATTCTGGCTACATCCCCCACGGGTCCATGTGGTCAGTAAAAGAAGGAAATTCCAGCCAAGTAAGTTGGAGCAAAACAGCAGTCAGTAGACTTAGATCCTTTATTGTTGCACAACAGGTTCAAACAGCAGTGAGTGAACCCCACACATGGGGCGACATTGACTTTTAAAACTTTCCCACCATATCCCAGAATACAGTTCGTACAGTAACATTGCTACATCATTACTACCTCACTAAAATGTCAGAAAGGGGAGGGTTCTACAAGATTAACATAAGCAGACATGTCAGGACAAGATCCAGGTATAAGATTAGCATAGGCAAACACCTCTTAAGTACCCTTCACCAAAGCACAATACAGTGGTACCTCGGGTTAAGTACTTAATTCGTTCCGGAGGTCTGTACTTAACCTGAAACTGTTCTTAACCTGAAGCACCACTTTAGCTAATGGGGCCTCCTGCTGCTGCCGCGCCGCCGGAGCCCAATTTCTGTTCTTATCCTGAAGCAAAGTTCTTAACCTGAAGCACTATTTCTGGGTTAGCGGAGTGTGTAACCTGATGCGTATGTAACCCCAGGTACCACTGTAGAACTATCTTTGCATGTCTGCATCCCGGGGCAAGTTCGGTGATGAGATTTGGTTTCCATTGGCCAACAACCAGCTCAGCAATTGTCACCCCTGGGTGGGGCGTTTGTACATGTCCTCACGCTTGAGGAATTATGGCGGGAGGTGGCAGGGAAAAGGGTCCTTTTTCCAAGGGCAAAATGGCATTGGAATTGAGGAAATTGGCAAATGGGTTGATTTTATATGATTTATAAAGCTAGGTATCTTCCCTGAGCTGTTGTCGAAAGGATAGATTCAGGCATAATATTTATAACATTTAACAATTTTAAAGATGTGCCCCTCCAAACCCCCGTAATTTCTGTAACACTTCCTACATTGTTTCAAACAATTCAGTCCACATTGCTGTGTTTTGTTATCTTTCAGGCCTTGAAGAATTTGGCTGCCAAGCATGAGGGAGTGGTTATCAACCCACTGGGTATGTGCCTCTTATCCCCTTGATTCTCTCTCCTTAATGGAGAAAGGTGCTGTCATTTAAGGCCATTTTACAGGATCTCTGTTTCATTTGTATTGGTTCCTCATTTGTAGTTTGCAGTTCCCATGTCTTTCCCAGGTTCCTGCTCTCTTTTGGGGGCAGGATCCATCTGCCTCGAGAGACAATGAAATAGACCAACCTTTCTCCTCTTCTTAAATGCAGTTCCTCCTAATTAAAATCTATGGAATTTTAAAACAAGCTGCTACACAGTCAACCACTATTCATGCTCCTGCACAAACAACAAAGAGATACGGAAGAAATGAAGGCAACGCATAAAAATGAAACTTGGGAACTTGTGCCTTTACCTGAAGGGAGAAAACCCATCAGTTCCAAATGGGTGTTTAAAATTTTAAAAAAGGAAGAAGCTCAAATACAGATATTTAGAGCTAGATTAGTTGCAAGGGGTTTTGCACAAAAGCACAATGAAGACAATGAATCAATTTTTGCTCCTGTAACATATCCTAATGTTAGGCTATTGTTAAAAGTAGCAGCAAAAAAGAAAATGAAGGTTTCACATTTTGATATCAAAACTGCATTTTTATATGGTGAACTTGAAGAAGAAATATACATGATTCAACCACAGGGTTTTGTGAAAGATCCAGATCTGGTATGCAAACTGAAAAGGTCCATTTATGGTTTGAAACAGGCAGCTAGATGCTGGAACAAGAAATTAGACAGTGTGTTGAAAAATCTTGGATTTGAGCAAAGCAAAGCTGATCAATGTCTGTACACTTGTAGAGACAATGATGGAATTACTTATTTGGTGGTTTATGTTGATGATCTTTTATTGATTTATGATTCAGATAAGCAGAAAAACAAGTTTGAAAAAGGTTTGAAAACACAATTTGAAATTAAAAATTTAGATACAGTGAACAATTACCTAGGCATGCAAATAGACAGAGATGAATTAGGCTCTTTCTGATTAGTCAAAGCAGTAAAATTCAGGCTCTGCTAGAGTCAAATGGCATAGATAAATGTAATCTAGTTGCTACTCCAATGACTCTCAAATATCAAAAGCAAGATGATTAAAAATAATTTGAGGATATTGACAAATACAGAAGTGTAATTGGAAGTTTGCTTTATTTAGCAAACATATCCAGGCCTGACATATCAAATGCAACTAACATACTTAGCAAATAAAATAAAATAAAATAAAATAAAATAAAATGTAACAGCTATTAATTAATCATGTACAGTAGAACCTCAGATTCTGAACTTAATCCATTTCAGGAGTCCATTTGACTCCCAAAATGGTTCGGGAACCAAGACACTGCTTCTGATTGGTTGCAGGAGCTTCCAACAGCCAATTGGAATCTGCACTGGACGTTCGGCTTCCAAAGAACGTTCGATAACCAGAACAATCACATTCGGGAGTCAGAACATTCAGCTCCCAAGGCATTTGGGAGCCGAGGTTCCATTGTATATTACTGAGTCATTTCTGCCCTTAAGATGGATGTTCAACCTTGTTAGACCTTACTAGTTACTGGTTAACTCGGTTCAGCAGAATCACCTTTACAATAATTTCTTTGTTACTATAGACACTTGTGAGCCTAACAGCATCAAGGCTGCTGCAGCCAGAGTCACTGAGTGTCTGAAAGGAGCCGGGTTGAATCTTCTGATAAACAATGCTGGGATTGTAAGGCCAGCTTCTATGGAAGATGAGACACCAGAGAGTATGTCTGAGGTGTATAGGACCAATGTGATTGGGACCATGGTAGTCACTCAGGTAAGGCTATCCCTGGATACATGCTTCTTCACAGACATTCCTCAGCATGTTGTAGAGCTCTTAAGTTATGGAGAACAGAATGATTTATGCAAGTGTTTTCTGGTGATGAGTTCATTGTGTGCAGAGTGTTTTTTTTTTGTTTAGTTTTTACACTTGAGCAGTATAGAAATTTCATGAAATAAATTGGCTTGATTTCTCGAATGTACAGGACCTTTAACAGCTGAACAAAAGACAGATGTTCAACTGACACTGATGTGGCAGTGGTTGGGCTGGTCTATTGTTTTGCTTCAGTGATGGACTGAATGAGAGCCAACAAACTGAAGCTCAATTCAGATACAACTTAGGCACTGTTAGTGGGCAATTCCCTAGACCAGAAGAATGGGAGGGGGGCAGCTCTTGATGGGGTTACACTTCCTCTGGAAGGAGCAGGTATGTAGCTTGGGGGTACTCCTTGATCCATTGCTGTCACTTGAGGCTCATGTGGGGCTGCCTCTGAAGACAGTTTGGAAACTTCAGCTGTTGAAGAATTCATTTGGCTTGTTCACTGGGGCAAGACAGTCTCAGCATATAATCAGTAGTGGAGCTTCAAGCTCCGGTGGGGGGGCGGAGAGCAGACGAGGCATGGCTGGTGTGCATCCCAGGGGCGTGGCGCATGTCCCAGGGGCATGGCATGCTGCCCACAGGGGCGTGGCGCGTGTCCCGGGGGTGTGGCGCGTGTCCCGGGGGTGTGGCACCCAGTGTGGGGGGGCAGCCATGATGGCACCTCACCGGGATCGTGCCGCTGGGGGTGGTGCACTTGCCCCACACCCCTGTTCCTTTGCCAGTGCATATAACACCAATCCTGCCCTGACTGCACTGACTGCCAATTAGTTCCCAGACCCAATTCAAAGTGCCTTAAATGACTCAGGCCAGCAATACCTCAAAGACTGCCTCTCAGTATGAACCTGGATTCTGCAATCATGATCTGAGACCCTTCTTCATGTGCCCCCTCCACGAGAGGTCTGAAGGGTGGCAACACCAGAACGGGCCTTTTCTGTAGTGGCTCCTAGTTTGTGGAATGATCTCTCCAGGGTGGCTTGCCCACCGCCCTCATCACATACCTTTAGGAGCCAGGAGAAAACATTCTCCTTCAACCAGGCCTTTGGCTGTTAAACAATCTATGGCCTTTTAAGTTTGTGTTTTATTATTATTTTTATTAGTTTTATTAGGATTTTAATATTATGAATTTTGTGTTTTACAGTGTAAACTGCCCTGTGATCTTTGGATGAAGGGTGGTATATAAATTTATTAAATAATAATTATAATAAAGGAGGACCAGGTCTCCCCACATAGTATAAGGTTGTCCCTTCATTCCACTCCTTCTCCAGGCATTCCTGCCCTTGCTGAGGAAGGCATCTCGGGAAAGCCCCCAGAAAGGAATGAGCTGCAGCAAAGCTGCCGTTGTCAACATGTCCAGTGAAGGTGGCTCCATTACAAAACTACTTGGATGGGAAGTGGGACATTCCATCAACTACCGCTGCAGCAAGGTACAGAGGTATTTTATGGTGATGCAAAGAGGGGTGCATTGAGCAGTTGGCAAAGCTGACCCCTGCCAGGGGCACACTCAGACCAGAAAGGACTCAAACTCCAGGCAGGATTTAGCAGATGCACCTCTCTCCTCTTCTTCCACCTCTCACACTCCCCATCCCCCTCCAGGGCTCCAGTGGCAGCACATCTCAGCCACTCAGTGCTGCCGTGGCACTGGGCGGTGGCGGCGGGGTCTGGCTTTTGCTGGGGTTGTCCCTGTCAGCTGCCTGATTTCAACGGGAGGCTGCCTGACTCGGGAGCAGCAGCAACGGTCGAGGAGAGAAGGAGAGAAGCACGCCTCCAGCACTTCTGGGTGCAGGGGCAAAAGCTTTTGTGGATTGGAGCATCCACTTGATGCTCCTTGTTTCAAAAAAGAAGTGAACCTTTCTGGTTTTGTTTTTTTAAAAGATATTTATTAGAAGTTTAAAAATTACAGAAAAAAGAAAAAAGAAAGCAATAAAAAATTTAACAAAACATACATTACAATACATAAAAAGAAAAACATAGAAAGACAATACAACAATACAACAAAAAGAAACAATAACACTCATAAACACATCCAATATTCCATATCTTTACCTTTCATTTACTTGTTTCATCGACCTCCTCACACCTGCCTTTTTTGTATTCTAGTTCAGTTAATTGTTTCAGCAAATTCTTTCCATCTTTCTCAATTTTTGTTCTATAATTTATCTTAACGGTCTAACCTTGAATTTTTCTTTTGGCCCATTATCAATCAGCTTTTACTTAATTCTTAATTACATTTCTGCTAAAACCATATGTCAGGGAACTTTTTTTAAACTTTATCCGATGAAATAAATTTTGGCCTAATTTTTTGTTACTCAATAACTTCCTATGTAACCTTGTCACATGTGTTTCTTGTAAACAAATCAAGTCCAATTGCTCTTTTTTCAATAAATGAAATACTCTCCGCCTTTTTTCTGGGCTGTTCAGTCCATTCACATTCCAGCTCAAGACCTGCAGCGCCATCCTGTGGTTACTTTGATACCCCCCCAACTGCCCCCAAAGCTTGTTCCTCTTCTGTTGGTAGTAGTGTTGGTGTGTTCACTGGGGGGTCCAATCCAAAAGATAATGTCGATATGTCCAGGGTTCCCCTGTTTGGTGGTATTCTCTCCAGTGCTCTTTGCTCCGGTCCTCTGTCTGGTGATCCTCTGTCCAATGTTGTTGGCTCTTTTCCAATTCCCTTCTGTAGATCTTCTTCGTGATTATACAGGAACTTTGTTTTATCTTCTACTGATCTTATTTTTATTTTCCTTCCTTTGAAACTAAAGGATAGGCCTTGAGGGAATTCCTACCTGAAATTGATTTTGTTCCTTCTCAACAAAGCAACCAGATCTCCAAAGTTGAACCTGAGGTCCAAAAGGTGTTTGGGGATATCTTTAAATATTTCCACTCTTGACTGATGTATTACCAGAGTCTTCTCGTAGTTGCAACCCAAAAATTTATCCCTCTCTTCTTTAGAGCGAAGGGTAATCAAACAGTCTCTTATTCTGTTCTTCTCCTTCTTCCCTCCTCTTCCGAGTCTGAAGGCTCTCACAATTTTAAACTCCTCTTTTTCCAAATCCAAGTCCCAGTGGGCTGCAAATTCCTCTGTAAGATAGTCTACGAGAGAGTCTTTTTCTAGTTCAGGTACAGCTCTAATCCTCAGGTTTGTCTGTTTCTCCTTGAGCTCAATCATAGAAAGCATCGACTTATGGTCCTCAAGTTGCTTCTGCAAGTCTGGAACTCTCTCTGTTTCCAGTTGAGTTACCTTCACTTCCACAGCAACAACCTTTTCCTTAACTTCCTCTGCGATCTGTCGGGTGTAATTGGACTCCTTAACCAGTTTCTCAATAGCTTCTGTATTGGAGTTAACTTTTTGTCCCAAACTATTTTTACTTTGTGTATTTTGACCCAATTTTTTATTCATTTGTTCCAATGAATTATTAATTTTGCTCAGAGCAAGTGCCAGAGCTTCTTCTGAAATCATTCCTTTTGGTTTAGAATGCATTAATGCGGCTGCAGATGAGGCAGGAGGGCCAGATGTAGAGGCTCTTTGAAAAGACTTCCCAGACCTTGTTGTTTTTTCTTGGATTGGGGGATCTATTTTTTCTTTCCCATCTGCCATAACACTTAAGCCCTTCAAGGTCAAATACAGTCCCAGAGTCTTATCTTTAAAGTTGGGAAATTCCACTCCTTGTAGCAATTTCAAAGTCCTCCTCTAGAGGGAAATAGTTATTGTTTATATTATGTTAGTCCAAAGTATCCCTTTTTTTGAAGTTACAATTGCACCAGTATATTTAGTATCAAATCTCAACTTTTAAGTCAATAGAAGGTAACTGAAACTTTTGAGCCAGGAGAAAGTAATTGAAACAATGTATCACTCTAGTTTCACTATTTCACTGACAGTCAAATAAGCGGTCTGTTCACAGTCTATGCGGAGCTCTGAAATGCAGCGATTTTAATGGCTGCCGTTCCCAGGTTCCGAGCAATGGAAATTTAGCTTCTCCCTCTCTTTTTGCAGGCAAATAACGTCCAAAAACTCCCCCCCTTTTCCCCTGCTTCCAAGGGGGGGGGGTTCACTATTTTTGTGCTGGAAATTTGGGCGTTTAAAGTAGACTTTCCAGGCTTTAGCTTAAACCTATTTGCTTCCGACTATTTACAAAAAGAGGAAGGCAGACTTCCTGTTTTAAGCCTCCCCCGTTCGTTGTCAAATTCAGCTTTTAAGACTCCAATTCTTCGCTTTACTCATGGGTAGTTACTTTTAAGTCCAATTGTCCACAGGAAAAAGTCAGCGCTCTCCAGCAACGGCTGTGCGGCTTCACTCCGTGAAAGTAGTAGTCAGTTCGCAGCACCGCGCCACTCACTCCACTTCACTCCGGAGCCCCAAAATGGGATTCCCCGCGAGTAGGGGAGGCGCTCTTGGTGCCCTGCCGAATCCCACGTTCCCAGGCTTCCTCCACCTGGGATTTCTAAAGGGTCCCCACCTTCGCCGCGGCAGGAAGACCCAGTTCTCACGGAGCGGGTTCCTCCGGTCAGAGGAACTCCGCCATTAGCCGATGGCACTAACCCGGAAGTCCAAGAAGTGAACCTTTCTGTTGAATCTGCCAGTAGTGCAGGTGATTTTAGAACCTGGACTTAATAGTTTCAATGCCCCCCCCCAGCATGGCTGCCTGTATTGTTTCAGTTCTGAAGTGCACAATCAACACTTCCGATACAGCTCCTCATGAAGGGCACAAGGGATCCTAGGTATGCTTCTGGATGCAAACAATGAAGGGCAGCTGTGCTAACATGTAGGAAGAAAGTGTCACTTTATCATGCTTTTCACACAGCCCTCCATTTGTTCTCAAAGATATCAGCTTGTTGGAGGCCAGATACTCCATGCTCCTCCTCCTTTTTGTTTGTTTTTGTATATCAAACTATCAAAACATACCTTGACAGCATTGTAGAATCTGAAATAACAGGAAGCCTCTGTTAACTTATATTTCTAACATTTAAGAAATAATTACCAGTATTTTCTCTCTCTCTTACATTTGTTATATGCTGCTGAGGCAGTGTCCATGTTATTCCCAGGCAGTCACCCATCCAGGCACTAACTGTTAGAATTCCTGCTCCATGATTGCAGTCATGGGATTGTTGTTTATCACATGATCATGTATGTTTTGACTCCACAGAGTGGGAAGTGATGGAGACAGGATGTTTGTGTTACTGTGTTCCATGAAGTGGGACTATTGTCCTTTGTCTTTTTTCTCTTTGCTGCCTGATGCTAGAGAGAGAGGGAGCCATGTTGCAGTGCTCTGTGTGTGTTTATATGTAAATAAAGTAGATTAGCCAAAATGCTGAGTTGCTGAGGTCTGTTATGCAAGCTGCGAAGACTCTGTGGATCCCTAAGTGTGCCGATGTCTGTTGGCATCGGTCGCTGTGATGTTCAGGCTGAAGAAAGCTTTTGAAGCTCCCGAATGATCGACCAGGAGGGAGAGAACATGCCAGTCGGGCATGTGACTCTACCAGATCTTACTTGAGTGTAGGACGAGCTCCTGACACTAACCAGATCCACTCCTACTTTAAAAAGTAAAGTAACATAGCCGAAGGTTGGAGAACCTTTAGCTCTTCACATGTTGTTGGATTGTAGCTCCTATAATCCCTTTCCCTGACCATTGGCCATGCTGGCTGGGGTTATTGGGAGTTGCAGTCCAGAAATATCTTGAAAATCACAGGTTCCGTGGCCCTGTCTTACTCTTACAGATGCCTCCTGTTAACTAACTCCTGCCAGTGGGGCAGAACATCAGTTCAATTTGTTTTTAAAGCCCTTCCCACTTCCCAAAACAATGCATGAACCAAAACACAGCCACCCTCCAAAATTAATACCTCTCCACATTTTGCAATGCAGGTCTCCAGCCAAGTAATATGCACAAAAATGCATACATTCATGAATTACATAAACGTACATTATATTAGGGGATATTGCTGTGCAAAAAGGTGTATATTAGGCAAAACTGCATACAAACATGTATATATCATTGTTGTAAGAAAAATAGTATTTAGGGCAACCTACAATTTTACACAAACACACAAAAGGAGTACTTCTCACTGCATTTTCCTCAATGGTTCCGAATTTTACATAAATAAATTTGAATAAGGTTTCCAGTGCAGGGCATAACTTTGTCAAACAACTAGTATAGCCTCTGTACATATACAAAGTTCATGATTCAGCACATCTATTATGCCTATTAAAGTGTTGCATCTCTTGGCTTAATTACCATTTGAATAAAGCCATGATTGGCTTTTCTTACCAGGGACTCAAGGAAGGTAAGGGGTCAATAAAAAAATAAATCAGATTTCCCAAGGGCAGAAACTCAAAGGTTTTCACCAAAAGCCAGTACAGTGGTACCTTGGGTTACATACGCTTCAGGTTACATACACTTCAGGTTACAGACACCGCTAACCCAGAAATAGTAGCTCAGGTTAAGAACTTTGTCTCAGGATGAGAACAGAAATTGTGCTCTGGCGGCGCGGCAGCAGCAGGAGGCCCCATTAGCTAAAGTGGTGCTTCAGGTTAAGAACAGTTTCAGGTTAAGTACGGACCTCCGGAACGAATTAAGTACTTAACCTGAGGTACCACTGTACTGTAATACAAAGTTGGCTAAATTAAATTTCTACTAAAGCCTCAGTGCTCATGGATCTTGTTTCCTGTATTAAACAGATATATCTGTACCCCAGGCAAAGAAAATTGGGAGCTACATGCCTCCTTTATCTACAGGAAATTGGGGTACAGATATCTATT
Organism: Podarcis vaucheri; assembly: GCF_965113315.1. Lineage (NCBI taxonomy): Eukaryota > Metazoa > Chordata > Lepidosauria > Squamata > Lacertidae > Podarcis > Podarcis vaucheri. Next base: position 50,598,224 of record NC_138765.1, on the reverse strand, counting down.
CAAAAAATGTGAGTTATCATTATTTTGTGTGCCCCCGCCCCAGTCATTAGCAGAACAATCACCTGCTCTCACATGTATGATTGAAATGGCCAGACAGTCAGAATTCATAAATTTCAAATATATTCCTAGTCATTTCAGCTATGAGCAGACTAAATCCCCCCCCCCATGTACAGGAAATTGGCCTAGGCCCATCCATCTAAATCAGGGATGTCCAACAGGTCGATCAGGATTGACTGGTTGATCCCCGGGAAGTTCCAGTCGATCATGGGCTCCTTTTCCTTTTTCTGGGTAGCCTGGCCATTCCTTTGAGATGGTAAATACTTAGTTCCTGAATCTCTTACACATACTGATATCAGCTTAACAGATACTTGCCAGACTGTAAGCACCTACAGTCCAAAGACAATTGGGAAGCTTTCCCCATTTCCTTCCTCCTTGCAGAGATATATCTGAGGTCAATTTGGGAGAATCAAAATGGCTTCAGGGTTGTTCTCCTGTACTATTTCAGACACATGGTTTATATACTTATGTATGTGTTTGCCTTGTACATTTATGAACATTTATTTGATATATATAATACCTTAGAATTCCTATAACATCCTGCTCCTGGCATATTTCTCTCCTAGGCTGCTCTGAACATGCTCACACGGTGCCAGTCCCTGGGATTTGCTGAAGACAAGATCCTGTGTGTTGCGCTGCATCCTGGGTGGTTACAGACAGACATGGGAAATTTTGAAGTAAGTGGTTCATGGTGCCCTCCACTTCCCAGAGGTCATCAAATGCACTGAAACACTGGGCCTGCTTCCAACTGAGGCTCAGAATGGATAATACCATATACACTTGAGTATAAGCCAATCCAAATATAAGCCGAGGCACCTAATTTCAGCACAAAAAACTGGGAAAACTTATTGACTCGGGTATAAGCTGGTTCACCACACCACACACCTGTGGTGGCGGTAGAGGAAGAACAAGCAGCCCAAAAGTTTGTACTTACTTGTACGGTTCAGTTCCCTCCCTATACCCTAGGATCACACATGTTCTACTTTTTTTCTTTCTTTTTCTTTTTTTATAATAATATTTATTAGTTTTCCAACAAATTGAACACAACACTACTGTCAGGGAACTGCCATCGGAGCCAGAGGGAGAGGGAGGGGTCCAGAGGGATTCCGGAGAGCTTCCCGGGAGGGAGAGAAGCAGCCCATCTTCTGGGGAAGGAAATCAGCGTAGCACCAGTGGAGAAGGGGGGCAGATGGGGGAATCGGCAAGGTGGCTCCATGACTCTTCGCCAGAGACCAGCGGGGAGAGCACTGGTCCTCCGCTGCCCACACCCTCCTTGCGCAGAAGGCTTCCGCGCAGGGAGAGTAGGCGGCGACTAGGCGTCAAAGAACTTTTATGCTGGAAGAAGTTCAAGAAACGCCCACCGACGGATTCTGCCAGCGATTGAGACAGCCACAGGTGAATGGCTGTCCGGACAGTGAGAGTTCACCCAGGTAACCCAGCCAGTGGTGGTGCCGATTTACGCACGACCAACCCCTAGAACCATTACAGCTACAAAAAAACAAAAAAGAAAAAACATAGAATAATACAATACAATACAAAAAAACACACACTGCAAAACACTAACATACAACTAACAAAACAAAACAAAAACCATTTAAAACACAGTCTAATTTCAATATCTTATCTTTCTTTCACTAATTTCCATGACCTCCTCGCACCTCCCTTTTTGTATTCCACTTCTATTAATTGTTTCAGCAATTCCTTTCCATCATCCTCTGTTTTCTATCCTATAATTGTCTTAACACATTCTAACCTTATTTTTCCCTTTAATGCTCTATTAATCTATTTATACTTAATTCCTTATGACATTTCTACTAAAGCCATTTAACTTCGTTCCATCATTTTTCTAACATTCATTAATTTTACAGTATTTCTGTAAATAGTCTTTAAACTTTTTCCAGTCTTCTTCCACTGACTCTTCTCCCTGGTCTCGGATTCTGCCAGTCATTTCCGCCAATTCCATGTAGTTCATCAACTTCATCTGCCATTCTTCCCTGGTGGGTAAATCTTGTGTCTTCCAATATTTCGCGATGAGTATTCTTGCTGCTGTTGTTGCATACATAAAAAAAGTTCTATCCTTCTTTAACACCAATTGGCCGACCATGCCCAGGAGAAAGGCCTCTGGTTTCTTAAGGAAGGTATACTTAAATACCTTTTTCATTTCATTATAAATCATCTCCCAGTATGCCTTAATCCTTGGGCACGTCCACCAAAGGTGAAAGAATGTACCTTCAGTCTCATTACATTTCCAACATTTATTATCGGGCAAATGGTAGATTTTTTTGAAGCTTAACTGGTGTCATATACCACCTATAAATCATTTTCATTAAATTTTTTCTTAAGGCATTACATGCCGTAAATTTCGTACCTGCGGTCCATAACCGTTCCCAGTCAGCCATCATTATGTTATGTCCAACATTCTGTGCCCATTTAATCATAGCTGATTTCACAGTTTCATCCTGAGTGTTCCATTTCAACAGCAAGTTATACATTCTTGACAAATTCTTAGTTTTTGGATCTAACAATTCTGTTTCCAATTTTGATTTTTCCACCTGGAAACCAACTTTTTTGTCCAATTTGCATGCCTCCATTATTTGATAGTAATGGAGCCAATCTCGCACTTTGTTTTTCAATTTTTCAAAGCTCTGCAATTTTATTCTCTCTCCATCTTGTTCCAGAATTTCCCAGTATTTCGGCCATTTGGCCTCCATATTGAGTTTTTTCTGTGCCTTCGCTTCCATTGGTGACAACCATCTTGGGTTTCCCCCCCCTAACAAATCCTTATATCTTATCCAAACATTAAACAATGCTTTTCTAACAATATGATTTTTAAATGCTTTATGTGCTTTTACCTTATCATACCACAAATATGCATGCCATCCAAATACATTGTTAAAACCTTCAAAATCCAACACTTCAGTATTTTCAAGAAGCAGCGGATCACACATGTTCTAAACTCTGTGCCTGGCAAACACCAGCCCAGTGGCAGATATCCGTTGCTTCCAAAATGCCCAGAGTTTGAATGTTGGAGCATTTGTCAAGAGAATGCTTCTCTGGTTGCCCTTGATACGTGAACTTGGTGCAAGTGCAGACTGCCCTGTGATCCTTGGATGAAGGGTGGTATAGAAATGAACAAATAATAAAATAAATAATAGTGTGTTGCTTTCACCCATTTGTCATCATTACATATTTGCACAGTGCAAGAGATATATCACTTACCTGTTCTCCTTTTCCAGGGTATACTAGCCCCAGTGAAAGTGGATGAGGGTGTGAAAGAGATCCTAAACACCCTTGCGTGTCTCTCAGAGAAAAACACTGGCACTTTTGTAAACCTCGATGGGGAAACCCTTCCCTGGTGAAGGCACAATGTTATTGTCCTCACTCCAATGGGAAACCAGCACCACGGGCAATCCAAATACCTGAATAGATGAACTTCAATTTCAATAAATGCAACAAGTTCTGCTGAAAATATTAAAACTTCCTTCTAGCTGCTCTGTGTGGCAGAGATTCCTTCTGGTTGCTTTATATGACCTAGCCTGTCTGTTAGTTGTTTTTGTCTTGTGTCACTATTGTGCCTTCTCACAAACACAGTCTCAGAGTGATACACAATGTAAGGGTCTTCTCAATCCTGAAAAAAATGCAAAAGGGAAAAACTTGTTCTCTAAAGTGCTAGCTAAGCAGATTTCTTACAGGTCAATGTGTGTTGGAACACTGGTTCCTTTTTCTGGGGAGATCTACACAGAATTAAAAATATAAGTTTAATGTTGATCTATGAACAAAATTACACACAACACTAATTAGAATAGTGAAACGTAACTAATCTGAGTTACCAACTAAAATTAGACAAATGCCACACATTTTGATATTTAGGCAGCTATTGATTTTTTTGTTTTGTTTTTAAAGAAGGCTTTTGTCAGGGAATTGACATCGGAGCAGAGTGGAGAGGCTAGGCTCCCAGATTCTGCAGGAGAGGGAACGAGTAAGGGAAGAGAGAGGACGTCCTCTGGGGAAAGAAGTCCAGGTGACACCAGGAAGAAGGGAGAGGGAGAGAGCACTTCGGAGGGGAAGCTCCGAGACTCTTCCAGTGAAGTCAGTGAGGAGAGTGGAGGACCACCGCTTGGCACGCCCACTCTGCGCAGAAGGCTTCCGCGCAGAGTGGTGAGCGGTTTGCTAAAAGGTAAAATAATACAATCAAGGCTTCACTTGACCTGATTATCTTCCATTTTAAAAAATCCTGTGTAGAAAATGCAGTTTGTCTGCATGGGAAGAACTGATTCATCTGCTGCCACAACCGAAAAGAAAAGTAGCCCCTCAGTCTCAGTTTAGGAATTTGTGCATCTTAATTTTTTATATTGCAGGGTCTATCAAACTCCCTGCCACCAAAATTTAAGAGTTCCTCAATGTGACCCTTTTCTACTGCTACCATTTCCTTAGAATGCCTTTGAAGCTGCCTCCAACCATGATAAAATACAATTACGGTAGGTACGAGATGGACACCAACATCGGATGAACTAAATTATGTTTACTAAAGGGATACATAACAGGATACTGATATTTATAAAGGCATTTTAAATGCACTCAATTACAATTTCTAAGCAGTTAAGATACCGTTACTGACACTAGCCTCTAAGTGGCTTTTATCTCAGTCCAATTTCCCAAAGTCTCCACTCCAGCCAAATCCACACGTCACAACCCAGTCCAGCTGCTGGGACAGGGCCAGATTTAAGTTTGATGAGGCCCTAAAAGCTGCTGAAGGTAATGAGGCCCTTTATATGTCCTTTGTCAACAACAAATTGCTGCTGTTTTTTGCGTTGAATATATGCTATATGGTAATTTATGGACCTACACAACACAAAACACTGTTGCTGTATGCAGGTTTTATTTTATTTTATCTTATATTTTGGAAATGTACATACAGGTTTTTTTCCTTTCATTTTTTTTTGGGGGGGGGCCAAGAGAATGGGGCCCTAAGCTATAGCTTGTTTAGCTTATACATAAATCCGGCACTGTGCTGGGGACAACCTGCCTGTGGCCCCAAAGTTCCTCTGGCTGTAGTTCTGGCTGCTGATTTAAAAAACCTGATTCCACAGCCTTCTTCAGCTAAGACATTTACACAGGGCAGCCACTTGGCCTACTACAGCCACCAGCTCCCTTCTTCTGAATGTCACCAGCAAAGAATAGCTACCAAGCTGGGTAAGAATAGCTTCATCTCCAGAGCTCAGCTACCTGCTCTCCCCTCAGTTGCTTCTGGTGTTTGCTCAAATCTCCCTCATCAACTGACTTTCCCAACAGTTAACTGCCGTTTCTTCACTGATTAGCATCTCCAGCCAATCAGAGCCTCTTGCTTCCCAGCCCAATCAAAATGGTGTTACTTGATCCATACCCCCTTCTATACATATTAAAGCCATCAACACTCTTTCCTTTCACAGCTTATCCCCAAGCAGATAGTGTTAACCAGGCCCACAACTTAGTAACAACACAAGGCCTAAAACTTGGACAGTTCCATTCTGACATCAACAGGGGTCCTTCGCAAAGCACAATAGCCAGCTGGGCAGACCTATACGCACAATATTTTTCCAGAGTCTGAGGGAAGGGTTACAGCTAGGCTTCCTCCCTGACAGCCTAGGTTTTCTGTGTAGGGGAATGCATACCCTCCAACATTTCTCTGATGAAAATAGGGACGCCCCATTTCATAATGATAATTTTACTATTTATACCCCACACATCTTACTGGGTTGCCCCAGCCACTCTGGGCAGCTTCCAACATATATAAAACATAATAAAACATTTAAAAAAAACTTCCCTATACTGTATAGAATTGCCTTCAGATGGCTCGAGGGTTGGATAACTATACCCTCCAACCTTTCTCCAATGAAAATAGGGACATCCTAAGGAAAAGGGGCATTCCGTGATCAAATCAGAAACCAGGATGGCTTCTCTAAATCGGGGACATCTTTGGAAAATATGGACACTTGGAAAGTCTGGAAATGTTTGGGGAGTTCTCATGCACAGTTGAAGTGATGCAGTCTGGACAGGCTGACTTTGGAGGCAGGCCCATGAAGAGGGGTGGGAGGCAGCTAGGTATGCTTGGCCCAAGCCTTGGAGGGCTAATTTGAATGGGGCCCCCCGCTAGGGCCTGCTGGACTTACACTGTCATGTCAAGAATGTGCCCCTCAAACAAGCAGGGACTTAATGGGTGAAACGACCATGGGCGAAATGCCTGTCCGTATGCACTGCAAGTCTTTGATAGTAAAATCTGGACCTGTGTTACAGCATACTAGTGTGTAGCATCAGACTAGGGCTTCAGACAAGCTCTGCACAGACCTGCTTGTAGGGATGCCAAACTGGCTTCCAACTTCCAGCTTAACCTCACTGTGTTTGGCTGCCTTCAGATGCAGTGGAAGATGCTGTCCCATCCCCAGTGCTGAAGTAAGATTCAGTTGCCAACACAGTCAGCTTCTGTATTTGGAATGGAAGGGAGGGGAGTCATTTAGTTTTTCAGCGCCAGCAGTAAAATGTCTAGGACCAGTCATGGTTACTTAAGACCATTGTCCCTGGGGCTCCTTAAGACCTGTGTGTCCCAAGGGAAGACAGAGGTGGAGAAGTCCAGGCCACAAAGCTGGTACTGGCAGCTCCTGAAGTAGACCTGAAAATATTTTGTACTGTTCATTTGTGTTAATATTTTTAAATTGTGGTTTTGAAGAAAGGCAGTATGAAAATGCATTATAAAAAGAAAAGAATGAAAGGAGTTGGAAGAAGTCAGTCAGTGAAGGGCAGTTTTTGCTTCCCTCCATCCCCACTGTCATTTGCACATCAGATGTAGGCACTAGAGCCAAAGGTTTCTCACTCCTGGGCCAGAGCACGTTTGACAAAGGTTAACCAAGTCCCTCAGAGACTTGGCACTAGCTGCATTGGCAGGATACTGGTGTGTGCAACCAATGCAGTAGGATTTAATTCCCCCCACTCATGAGCTGATGATTGGGGGTGTTAAATGCTGCTGCATTAAGCAGGATTTGATGAAAACCCCTTTCTGATCACAAAGGTGATTGACAGGTGGCCAGCCACCTGTGAAATTCAGCCTGTCACACCAATCCTGATAAGGATCTGACTCATGGAGCTAGATAGGTTCCTCACCTCTGCTTTAAAATGTTTTAAAATAAAATGTTTTAAAACAGGTATGCGTGTCAAGGAGCCCTGACCTGATCAGTGCAATGTGTGAAATGGCCCTGAGTCACCCCCCCCCCAAAGAGCAAGAGCAAGACAACCCAAAGCTAGGTAATACAGTGGTACCTCAGGTTAAGTACTTACGGTAATTCGTTCCGGAGGTCCGTACTTAACCTGAAACTGTTCTTAACCTGAAGCACCACTTTAGCTAATGGGGCCTCCTGCTGCTGCCATGCCGCTGGAGCACAATTTCTGTTCTCACCCTGAAGCAAAGTTCTTAACCTGAAGCACTATTTCTGGGTTAGCAGAGTCTGTAACCTGAAGTGTATGTAACTCAAGTTACCACTGTAATGGCAAACAGAGTACTGTACTGTAGTTCATTAAGGGCTTATTCACAACCACCTTTTACCCCGCTCTTTCCAGGCAGAAGTCTGTGCTTCAATACTCCATGTCTGCGCATTTGTTTGGGGTTTGGGGTTGTTTGTTTTTTTTTGCCCTGACCTTTCCCTGCAAAAACCTGCTCATTAGTGTTCAGTTAAAGCAAACATCAATTCGGATTTTCCACAGATTCCTGTTTTCTCCGACTGAGCTTTAAAGAGTGGGCTTTTGTGAGGAAAGCTCTGGAGAAAAAGGGGCAATTGGACACACAGTTTTATATTGCAGACTGTGCTGGAAAAAGCAGAGGAAAGGTAAGTGTGGCTAAGCTCTAACCGTTTTGACACTTTTTACCAAAGTTGTTTGGGCTTGTGTTATTTTATATGGGACCCAATACAATCTTGTAACGCAACCTCCCTCCCCCACATTCTAGAGCCCTCCCACCTTGTTCCCAAAGCTGAGAAAGTATGAACTAGGCTTTGAGAAGAATACGGGAGGACTCTAGAGCCCTGCAAGAGCCCTCATGCCTCCTTCTGTCCCAAAGTCCAGTGTCCACAATTACTGGGCTTTGAGAGGACACCCCTTCAGCTCAGTGCCCAGTGCATGCCCACCACTCACACTGCCCTAAATCTGCCCCTGACCCCACCCAGGCAAGCCTGTCTCAGCAAACAGCTACATGTGGGATTTGCTGAGGATCTACAAGTAAAGCCCAATGTTTATACACCTGAATATCCTGACTGTGTCTCAATTTCATTTTTCTTTGATTTTTAAGTTGGGCTTTTTTCATTATTCCAAACCTGCCCTGCTCCCTCAATTGAAATTTGGGCACAGACAGATAGAAGAGATGCGTTATTATTATTATTGTTGTTGTTGTTAGTATTCGTTATTTTTCAGTGTTACATTTACACACATCCCAACCTTTCCCCAAGGGGTTCAAGGTGGGCTCAAGGTGGCATTTGTGGGCCTCCTTTTCCCTAGGTTATTCACACAACAACTTTGTGGGGTGGGTTAAGCTGAGTTTTGACTAATATATACATTTTTGTATGTTACCTTCACAATATATGCACTGTTATGTGTATATGTATGTAGGTGTATATGCATTTTTGTAAACTGCTTTGAAGAACAGCATCACAAAATACATATAAGTGCAAATGTTGAAGGATGGCTGTGTTTCCATTCTCACATTGTTTCATAAGGTTTTAGATAGATTTGGCTTTAAATGTGAAATGAATTTAATTTCTGCATCATCCCTACTATGTAAATAAGCAGGCAGTTAGGTTGAGTGGGGGTGGTCATCTCAGGCAATTGATTTGGGGTGTCATGAAAGGGCAGCAGATTGTTAGTTATGTAATTTATTTTTATTGCTTTTGTTCTTCCAGGCAGGAGGAGAGGTCAGATTTTCTGTTTCTGGTGCCAAAAATAACTTGACCCAGTTCAGGGACTGTTCACCTGGTTGCTCCATTTCAGGCAGCAAAATATCTTGGGCTCACCAAGGAAGGGTGTTTCCCTCCCAGTTCACAAAAGTGCCATTGTCTTTCTCAGAGAGACGGGAAAGGGTCTTCAGGATTGCTTGCACACTCTCATCCAATGTCAGTGGGGCTTGTCCCTGGGGGAAAAAAGAACAGACTAGAGTGACACAAGGACTTGTGAGTATATTTTTTAAAAAGAGTGACAAACAGCATGGGTATCATCATCACAAAGTCTGGCACCAAAGTCTCCTAGGGGACAGGTAGAATTCTTGTTCCATTTTCTTTGTCCCACTAGCAGCTGATTTTCTTTCCCCAGGGAGCCAAATTCATGGGAGATACGTTTATGATTGGAAGTGAGAGCTGGACCATAAAGAAGGCTGATTGCCAAAGAATTGATGCTTTTGAATTATGGTGCTGGAGGATACTCTTGAGAGTCCCATGGACTGCAAGAAGATCAAACCTATCCATTCTGAAGGAAATCAGCCCTGTGCTCACTGGAAGGACAGATCCTGAAGCTGAGGCTCCAATACTTTGGCCACCTCATGAGAAGAGAAGACTCCCTGGAAAAGACCCTGATGCTGGGAAAGATTGAGGGCACAAGGAGAAGGGGATGACAGAGGACAAGATGGTTGGACAGTGTTCTCGAGGCTACCAGCATGAGTTTGACCAAGCTGCGGGAGGCGGTGGAGGACAGGGGTGCCTGGCGTACTCTGGTCCATGGGGTCACGAAGAGTTGGACACGACTAAACAACAACAACAACATGTCTATGATTACGCAGGTGACAATGTCCAGAGGCAATTTAACCTGAATGCCAGTTGCTTGCAGGGAGGGGAACAGAAAGAGAAGGCTATTGCCCCTCATGTCTTCCCTGCTGATTTTCTGGAGGCATCTATAAAGCAGAATGTAGTGTAACATAGTAATTCAGTGGCAAAGGATGTTTTGATAGCCTCTAGTTTTTATGGACAAGGCTTATCCATCTAGCAATAGCTATCAGCCACAACAGCTAAAAGAATAAACTCCTTGCCCAGGGAGCAACATCTGCAGATAATGGTAGAGCACTGCAAACCTTAAGTTACCTGGAGTATCCTTCTACGATGCTTGGGTATCCAGTCAGAATTCAGCAGAGACCTGGAGTTTGAATTTAAGCACACCTAATAACATATTGGATTGTAGCCAGTGTGTAGCCACTCTATTTTCTTCCTGGAGTAGACCATTGGTCCAATGGCTTTCTTCAACTTTTTTTTTTAAAAAAATATTCTTTTGAAGCACCAGAGGGAGGGGGGTTATTCCCATTCATGTCTTCCTTGCTGATTTTGAAACTAATTATACACCTTGATTCTTACTTCAATGTAAGGCCAAATAAGTTAAATACAGTATATATGCCTAGAGTTCAGATTCCTCCACAAATCACTTACCACTGAACTTCCCATATCTGTCTGCACAAACCCAGGATGCAATGCAATGCACAAGATTTCATCTTTGTCAAATCCCAGGGACTGGCACCGTGTAAGCATATTCAGAGCAGCCTAGGAAAGAGACATATCAGAAGCAAGGGGCTGAAAGATGCAGCTAAGGATTGGTGAGAATTTTGCCCCCATTCTCCATTTTAATGTGAACCTATCTGATTTCCTGAACCAATATTTTAACTGGAATGCAGCAATCCTTTGACATTTGTGATTCTCTGAATTTTGTGATGCAGTTGTCCAATGAAAGCATGAGTACCATAAAGCATATATTAGGGAGAATGCATACAATAATGCTTTTGGTGGTGAAAATAATGTATAAAAGTGTGTTATATTAGGTGGGATTGCTTGGGAAGTCGTACACAAAAATGCATATTAAAAATCACAAACTGATGGGAAATTAGAAGACATCTGAAGGCAGCCCTGTTTAGGGAAGCTTTTAATATTTAACAGACCACTGTTGGAAGCCACCCAGAGTGGCTAGGGAGACCCAGCCAGATGGGCGGGGTATAAATAAATAATTATAATAATTATTATTATTAAATGGGGGAAACTGAAAAAAGATGAAAGAATGAGAAAAGCCGACATGGAAAGATTCGTCCATTCCTAGAATGCAACCCAGTGCCACAGGATGGTATGAGTTTAAAAAGGGGGCTTCTGTATTACTGAGATATGTTTTAATGCTCTCACTATTAACAGGTTGTTTTTATTTTTTGTTTAAATCTTAACATTGATATTGTATTTTCTAATTTTGTTGTTTTGTTTTTTGAAACTATATTGTTTTCTTTGAATGAATGAATGAATGACATAAGCTTTGCAGTAGAGAGTCTATGCTGTAATTTCTATTGGCAGAAATCAGTAATAAGTTGGCTCATTCTTTCTGACTGAATTCCAAGTGAGTTCCTGTTTTGTTTTGTTTTGTCTTGTTTTGTTTTGTCTTGTTTTGTTTTGTTTTGTTTTGTTTTGAACGCCATTTACAACCATGGATGGTTTCTAATAGCGTGGATCTTGGTTTGCTGTTCTTATTGATAATGCTGCAGGAACCTAGGGAAGCCTTTTTGCTGCCATCTACTGGCTAATGTATTTTAATGCACTTTCTTTTTTACATTTCTGTGGAGCAAGGAACAAACACCAGCTAATAGTTTGACTCTTTGGGTTAATTGTGAGTGAAGCCGAATACATTCATTGCAACCTCTAGACAATGAGGGGATGTAGGAAGATTTTCATGTTGAGAGTACCATAGTCTTCCTGTTTCTGCCATTGTTGCTTAATTTAAATAAATAATTTTGTTTGATCACATCTCAGGTGCTCACGTGAGCGGGGGCAGTTGTCAGACATCTATTCTAGGGTCCCAGGTCCTCCGTAGTGGGGGCTGGATCCCTCCTATGGCCAGATATTTACTTACCAAGATAGGCAAGGGTCAGGGAGGCATATTGTGGACTGCATTATTTTAAGACTATTGTCAACACCATCAGGTGAAATTAACAGAAAAATCAATTTCTAGCTTCTAGCTTGCAGTACTACTGTGTCCACACCTTGCTGCAACGGTAATTGACCACGTGTGCCAAATGCCACATGTAGACAGTTGTGATGGAGCCACCTTCACTGGACATGTTGACAATGGCAGCTTTGCTGCAGCTCATCCCATTCTGGGGGCTTTCCTGAGATGCCTTCCTCAGCAAGGGCAGGAATGCCTGGAGAAGGAGAGAAAAGAATTGCACACAGTTGCATTCTTCATGTAGAGACTGGGCATCTTGTCACCAGTTCAAAGTTCAGCGTGTGAGTGAAACCGTGAGCCCAGCAGTTACTTGCTGGTGGTATACCAGAGTTCTCTCATGGTTCGTCCAGAAGGGAGCTGCAACAAGTACAACCTTCCCCTATGATTTCCACAAGCCCAAAGGATGCACTTTTAATGTCAGTTTCTCATGAAGCTGTTAAAGTTCTGTTCTGCATCCTTTCTCTATGAAAACAGTACAGTTTTGAAACATTAGGGGCCCTGCAACCTGGCCAGAAGGTTCTGTGAAGAAGGTACAATAGGATGGCCTTACCTGGCTCATCATCATGGGGCCAATCACATTGGTTTTGTACACCTCAGACATGTTCTCTGGTGTCTCTGTCTCAAGAGAGCTTAGCTTTAGAATTCCAGCATTGTTAATGAGAAGATTCAGCCCAGCTCCTTTCAGCCGCTTGGTGACTTTAGTTGCTGCAGCCTTGATACTGGATGGGTCACAAGTATCTACAGCAGCAAAGAATAAATCCCATTTTTTAGGTAAGATCCTTCTCTTCTTGTCACAGATCAACAGAAGCCTTTTTGTGTTGATAATATTTAGAAGGAAGGATCTTCTCTATAATACTTATGTACATCTCATATTTAGTTCTTGAGAATTAAACAAAGTCCATCTATAACTTTTCCTATAGTTATTGTCTCTTCATTGGCCAGAGTCCTGTAGATGTTTTGATACGATATCAGTCAGTGATTTGCTTATTATTATTATTATTATTATTATTATTATTATTCTCCACCCTTCTGGTTGGGTTTCCTCAGCCACTCTGGGCGGCTTACAGCATATATTGAAACATAATAAAACATTAAACATTAAAAAATTCCTGATACAGGGCTACCTTCAGAGGTCTTCTAAAAGTTATGTAATTCTTTATCTCCTTGACATCTGAAGGGAGTGTGTTCCACAGGGAGGACGTCACTACTGAGAAGGCCCTCTGCCTGGTTCCATGTAACTTCGCTTCTCACAATGAGGGAACCAGCAGAAGACCCTTGGAGAAGGACCTCAGAAACTATTTTCAAATCTATCACTAATCAATCTAACTTGTATCTAAGTTACTTTACTTGGATGTAAGCTCCATTGAACTCAGTGAAACTTCCTTATGCGTAATTTATCACTTACACTACTCCAAATGACCTGCAATGTTCTTTGCCTGTACCAATGCATGAATTTAGACCACAAAATTATGATTTACAAAAATTGTGTTCCTCTGTTGATCTTGTTCAGCTGTTAAAGCTTGATAAGTGGTTCTGTAATATGACAGAGTACTTGGATTTATTTGTTATATTCTTTTTCTTTTATAATTCAACAAAACCTTAAACAAATCTAACAAAACAACAAAAATAGGGAATGCACTTTTTATTTGCTAAAAAGTAATATTTTGAAATGACCTTGAATATCAACTGTTGTCCATATCACTGTGGGAAAAGTGAATTTGAAGAGGGGGTGACAAACACATACCTAGTGGGATGATTTCCACTCCCTGGTGCTTGGCAGCCAAATTCTTCAAGTCCTGAAAGATGCAGGGAGTACAGACTTAGGATGGAACAGCAAGTCCTGAAGTCTGAAGTATTTGAAATGGGATAGGAATGGAAAAGATCAAGTCCCATCTGGTTTTGGTTTTCAGCATGGAGAGCATTTGCAAAAGTGTCCTGCAGAAAGTATGTCAGCTTAAACTTGCGCTTTATAAAGAGATCTACTCTGAGTGGCAAGTCCTTGGGTGGGTTTAAGGTCACACAAGCTATATGGAAGATGGAGCAATCTTGTTTTCTTCTGCTCCAGAGGGTAGGACCCAAACCAATGGATTCAAGTTACAAGAAATGAGATTCCAACTAAACATCACGAAGACCTTTCTGATTGTGAGAGCTGTTCTACAGTGGAATGGACTCCTTCAGAAGGTAGTGGATTTTTCTTCATTTGTGGTTTTTAAGCAGAGGTTGGATAGCCATCTGTCAGCATGTTTTAGTTGAGATTCCTGCACTGGAGGGGGTTGAACTAGAGGATCCTCGTGGTTGCTTCCAGTTGTACAATTATATGATTTATACAAGAAAATGCTGAGATGAAACTTCTTTAAACCTCACACCCACCCATTCATAATTTAAGATGAAATATTGCAGTTCTAAGCAATTTGACACAGAAAATGAAGTTAACGTGTTTGACTATTTAGTGATATTCATCATATGGTATGTATTTCGGAATGTTTAATCTGAGTTATTTTTGTAATTTCCAACACCCATTGAGACAATTCTGTTAAATGCTCTTCAAATCACTGGGTGAAAGGAATCAACCATTTTCCTTCCAACTCCTCTCTTAATTCTGCAAAGAAAAGGGTGTGTGTGTAAAAAGGGGTTACTAATCTGTGCTTAAGGTACCATCCTCACTCTAAGAATGGAAAATATAAAAAGCCTTGCCCTTGGCACTATCTTCTGGACATCATGGGGAATCCCCTTGTTTCTATGCTCATCCCAATGCACAGCCTGGGGCTCACCTGGGCAAGTGGTCCATCTGGATTCCGGCAGGTGGCAAAGATCTGTTCTGGACAGTTGTTTTTCCGCACCAGTTGCCTAACCAGCTCCAAGCCAATGCCCCGATTGGACCCAGTCACCAGGACTCTGCGTGCATTCAGCGCAGCCATCTCTCTTCCCAGCCTACGCTGAACAGAGTAATCCCTTTGTCAGCCCAACCACAGCACCAAATGTAGCTCTCAACTTATCTAGCAAGGCTTACATAAGCTGCTTGTTCTTCTGTCAGCTCGTGTTCTGCATTTGGCAACAGCCCAGTAACTTGCCAAGTTCCCACCTGGCAGACTGGTTTTTATTGAGTCTCACAGTAATAGAAGGAAACAGGATAAATGGGGGAGGGAAGTTGGCAGACTGAATTTAGAAGTTCTCATCTTCCTGTGTCTGACTAAGAAAGCTCAGTGTCACCCAAGGATGGATATTTTAAGCACTCCAGTCCTCCCCCTAAAGGTTACATAAAGTGCTTGCCCCCTGACTCTGCTCAGATCCTGTGTCTGACAAACTGGCAACAGACCAGGTACAAAAAGACAAGAGTGCAGTCAGACATGCACTCTGGACTTAAAGAAGGCTGATTTCAAAAAGCTTAAGTGAGATCCCACGGTCAGAAATACTCAGAGAGGAGGGAATCCCAGATGGATGGGTGAAATATTGCAGACAATAAGAAAGAAAAGTGGGAGGCATCTAAAGAAACCAATGTGGCTGCATACAGAGCTTGCAGATAAGCTAAGATTTAAGAAGGGCTTGTATAAGAAATGGAAGAAAGCAGAAATCATGAAGGAGGAGTATACACGATTAGCCAACAGTTGCAGGGTAAATGTCAGGCAGGCCAAAGCTCATAATGATCCCAGGCTTGCAAGATAGGTTAAAATTAATTTTTAAAAAGAGGTTTCTTCAGCTATGTTTGAAGCAAGAAGAAGAACAAGCAAGTAGTCTGTCCTCTGCATGGAGAAGATGGAGAAATGCTTTGGATGACAGAGAGAAGGCGGAACTGCTCAACACCTACTTTGCCTCTGTCTTCACTCAAAAGGAAAGCAGTGCCTAACCTGCTGATTACAGACTAAACAATGCAAGGAAGGATCTGCAACCCAACAGATGAAAAGAGGTGGCTCCTCTTGTTGTGCCCAGCTAACCCTTTTAGAATAGGCAACTTATCATAACGCGGTTCCTGGAGTTCTCTTTAACCATCACATCCAAGGTGCTTTAAAATGTACAGTATGAGACAGGATATTGAATAATTATGATGGAAATGGAAATGGGAGTGGAAATTGGCCAATATTTGCTTATTTGTCTCATGTCTGGAAAGGAAATCATTTCCGCAAATCTGAGCTGTATTCACTGTAGTTTTCACTTCACAAACAATACACAGGGGATGACACTTTTTCTCCATTTGCATTGCATTTCCTTTGCATTGAAATAAATGGTAATGAGGACATACTTCCCTAAATTCCACCACAGCCAACTGTGACATGAATATTGTAGTTTTTGTCATTTTTTGCTGAGAGAAGATTCCATTACTTGGCCAGATTTGAAGGAAAATCCACCCCTCTGTATGCAGGCCTTTTTGTATATAAACCTGTCTCTGACATGGGTCTAATGGCCCTGCTCAGATGAAGAATCATGCATTGCAAGAACCACGTGTGCCTGGAAACAGCTTGCTTGTGGAGTCTGTGATTCTGATTGTAAGTATTAGGATGAGGCAAGCTACCTTTCTTACTTCGTTTTGTACTTGGCTTTCCAAATATATATTTATATTGGACATTCTTAACTGTATTTTATTGATAAAGAGTTCTTATTCTATGTTTGTAACCTCCTTAATAAAGTGTTCCATTTATTCCTTGTGTGACTTCTTGATGTAAGCTCTGAATCTGGTACCTTGGCTTCTAGGTTGCACACTACTGACTCCTTTGTGGCTTGGGGCTCAAAAGACAGTGAGTGAACTGTCTCGCTCTTGTCTTTCTTGTCTTGTCTTGTCTTGTCCAGAACAGCCTAAGTTCCCCCGGCTTAGGACTGGGGAACTACAAAGGTGGTGGCAGTACAGCTGGACAGGGTTGGTTTTCCCCAGTCTACTGCTCACACCTGCAGCTTGGGATAAGCAACAGAAATTATATACAGTACATGCTGGCAGTTATGAGATAAATTCCATATTATTTACATTGTGACAGCATGGAATAACACACTTTTCATGCTGCCGATACGAGATATAATGAACAACCTTTAAAAGACAGCCTTAAAATATGTATTGAATAAAGAAATACCGTAATTTTCGCTCCAAAACACGCACTTTTTTGCTCCTAGAAAGTAAGGGGAAATGCCTGTGCGTGTTACGGAGCGAATGCACGGATCGGAGCCATGGCTGCCATCAGTCAAGCAAAGTGGGAGCCGCATACACGCTCTACGAGGCTCTCACTTTGCTTGCTTTAAAGCGACCTGGAGCCGGGAAGGAGGGAGGGAAGGAGAGCCATGGCAGCAAAGCCGGCAGCAGCTGCTTACACGGGAGGAGGGACAGACGCTAGCAAAAGTCCACACGCTCTCTAAACAGAGCAATGAGGCTGCAGAGGGACAGCAGGAAAGATAAAATTTAAGCAACCAGCAGCAAAATAAAACCAACCTTGAGCTCTGAGCCAGCGCAGTGAAAACCAGGAAGTAAAAAAAAAAAGGCTGGGGAGGTCATGAGGGAGAGGGGAGAACTTCGCAAATCCCCTGCGTCTCAGCTGATCCGCTGGGACGGAGCAGCTTGTTTTCAGGCAGGATAGATTTGAGCATTGTCTGGGTCCTAGTGCCCCTACCGCTTTTTTGTGCTCCATTCTATTGCTGCTGGTGGCTGCTTATCATTCAGGCTGCAAGGAGGAGCGCTTTTACACAGCTAATGGCGAATCCACTGCAATCCAAGTCCTCCTCACTTGCTCAAATCTATTCTGCCTCAAAACAAGGAGCGGAAGGAAAAGGTTGCAAACTGTTAAATGGGAAAAAAACCCCAGGCACAGGGCAAATACCTTAAGTATACCTTTAAAGCAACAGTGTTCTTTCCCTCCCTCCTCCCCGCTCAGCTCCCTGAAAAGCTTCTTCTCCACACACCCCCCCCCACGCTGCTCCTTGTCCCTTGAGTGCTTTTCCTTCCCTCCCCACTTAAAACGTGGTTACAAAGCACGGATCCACATGGATCCTCAGGATTTTTGCACTGGGTCACCCCAAATTCACCATCAGATCACATAGCATTTCCATGGTTACAGCCTGCACCAAAAAATGCACACGCACCCACTGTTTCATGGAGCCGCAATGGTGCAAAAACGTGGTTACAAAGCATGGATCCACATGGATCCTCGGGATTTTTGCACTGGGCTACCCCAAACTCACTGTCAGATCACATGTCTGTGGCCACAGCATGAACCATAAAAATCATACATCCACTGCTTCGTTTAGAATATTTTTTCCTTGTTTTCCTCCTCTAAAAACTATGTGCATGTTACGGTCAGATGTGTGTTATAGAGCGAAAAATACGGTAATCTGCTGAGGGATACATCCAGGGCTGGACTTAACACTAGACATGATGAGGCAGCCACTTAAAGTGGCACATGCTGTGGGTGGGTTGATGGCAGCAGTCCTGCCATTCGCCCTGGGCCCACTAAACTACCTTGCCTACACCTGCTAAGCTAGGTTGTCCTCAAGTGTGTTGCTGGGTAGGGATGGGGAATAAATGGTCTAATTCACAGTTCTTGCTCATTTGCCCTTCTCCAAATTTTGCGGCGAATTATCCAGCAAAATTGTTGTTGTTGGCATCTTTTTGTCTTGAGAGACAATCGAGCGCACTTCCGGGGGTGAAGTCAGCAGCGTCCAGGCCAGCAGTGGCTTTCAACCCCCCCCCTAACATGTTGGACAGAGTTGGGATTTTTAGGGGACCAAAGTTCTTGAGCTTTTTTAAGGAGATCAGTCAAAGTTGTTGAGGGACGGAAAGTGTCAGCTCCCCTGCCACCCTACATACCCTGCATGACACCCTGAGATCCCCCAGCACCTGCTGCACCCTGCCTCTGTCTCCCTTCACTACTGCCCAAGGGACCTCAGGGTGCAAACCTGGGCAGTGTGTATGGAGGTTCTGGGCTGCCCAGATGACAAGATCCCCTCTCAGCCTCACTGGTGGTGGTCCAAAGGAAGTCAGAGCAATAGATTTAACACCAGCTTGGCTGCAGGACTTTCTGGAAAAAGACATACAGTGGTACCTCGGGTTAAGAACTTAATTCATTCTGGAGGTCCATTCTTAACCTGAAACTGTTCTTAACCTGAAGTACCACTTTAGCTAACGGGGCCTCCCGCTGCTGCTGCGCCACCACCAGATTTCTGTTCTCATCCTGAAGCAAAGTTCTTAACCCAAGGTACTATTTCTGGGTTAGCGGAGTCTGTAACCTGAAGCATCTGTAACCTGAAGCATCTGTAACCCAAGGTGTCATCCAAACACTTTAGGGACTCCCCACTGAATTTGTGTAGAATTTACTCTTATTACAGCTAGACATTGGAAAAATCTCTCTGGGGGGAATGTAGACAACTGGTACAAAGTGTGTGGGATATCATTCTATTGGAAAAACTAATGAATAAATTATTGTTGTTAACAGATCAGAAATAAAAGGATAACTTCACAACAATTCGGTATGATGATGATAATAATAATTTTATTATTTATAACCTGCCCATGCAAGCATTCCAGATAATAACCAATCCCCAACAACAACTTGATATAACTACAAAAGCAAAAGATATTATTATTGTTGCATTTTTACTGCTGGGGGAGACAGAGAGGAGCTTGTGGGTATTTCTGCCTCTGGTGTCAAAATAATGTGATCCGCTTTGGGACTGTGCACCCTGAGGCACTTTGCTACTCCACATCAGGCAGCTAAATATATTGGGTTTACCAAGGAAGTACATCCCCCTGCCAATTCACAAAAGTCCCAGTATCTTTTTCCGAGAGATGGGAAAGGGTCTTCAGGATGCTTTGCACACTCTCATTCACTGTGAGTAACTGGAAAGAAAGAACAGTGACCCAGGGACTTGTGAGTAAAAGAAAAGAAAAGAAAAAAGAGTGTCAAAAAACATAAGTAACATCAACTGAGAGTACAGGGGACAACATTCACACACCGTCCATCAAACACAAACAGAGAAGCATTCTGGACGGCCTGCTCTCTATATCTGTGGATAAGGGTAATCCAATAAGACATTAATGACCCATTGTGGTGCAATGGTGAGAGTGTCAGGCTAGGACCTGGGAGATCAGGGTTCAAATCCCCACTTGGCCATGAAGATCACTGGACCACTCATTGTGTCTCAACCTAACCTACGTCACAGGTTATTGTGGGGATTAAATGAGGAGAGGAAGAACCACACATACCACCTTTAGCTCCACAAGCATTTCACAACAACACCAAAGGCTTCTAGAAGTCAACTAGAAATTTTCTTTTCCCTTCCCTTCCTTACTATTTTACTCAAAAGTCAGCTCCCATAGTGTTCACTTGAGCATACTCCTAAGTAGATCTGTCATACCTTGCCTTGTCTTCTTCCCCTCCTCTTAATGCACTTCTAATATCCCCACTCCAGCTAATCAGGCTGCAATCACTAACCCCATTTACCTAGGAGTAAGCCCCATTGAATGCAATGGGAACTTAGTTCTGAGCAAGACCGGGCTAGACTTTCTTCTGTCAATAACTACCTTGAAAAACAAATGCTAAATCAAATGGCCTTTTGTACTTTCTGTACTTTGAAACCAAAGCCCAACCCTTCAGCTTGGTAATATTGTTCCTTTGCAGATGTCTTCCCAACAGTTATTCATTCATTCATCACACACTTTTGAATACACCTCCCCATCACTTTCCAAACCACAAACATTCAGATTCTTTTTTTTTTAAGTGATTATGTTTCACAAGAACAACAGAACCCTTTAATTCGCTTTAGTTAATCAGAACTAAGAGTTCTGGGATGTGCTTGAATCCTTCCCACAAAATGATGATAGTCAGGAAACACTGTATGCTTTTAACGCTTGTCAGTTGCTATCAGCCACAATAGCCCTTGTCCAGACAATTAGCTCTGGAAATAAATAGTAGGGAATTGGCATTACCTTTCACAGGGTGGATTTAAACACAGGAATAAAGTAAAGGTAAAGGGTAAAGGGACCCCTGACCATTAGGTCCAGTCATGGCCGACTCTGGGGTTGCGGCGCTCATCTCGCTTTATTGGCTGAGGGAGCCGGTGTACAGCTTCCGGGTCATGTGACCAGCATGACTAAGCCACTTCTGGCGAACCAGAGCAATGCACGGAAACACCGTTTACCTTCCCACTGGAGCGGTACCTATTTATCTACTTGCACTTTGACGTGCTTTTGAACTGCTAGGTGGGCAGGAGCAGGGACCGAGCAACGGGAGCTCACCCCATCACGGGGATTCGAACCTCCAACCTTCTGATCGGCAAGTCCTAGGCTCTGTGGTTTAACCCACAGCGCCACCCTTTTCCACCCGCATCCCTTTTAAACACAGGAATACAACACTGTAAATGAGTCAGAAATTAGATTGTTTTCACCAAAAGAAAAAAATTCCAATGAGAGTTAAACAATTCTCACTCTCTGGCACCATCTGATGTTGCATGTTTAAAACACATTCAAATCACATTATTGTGATGAATGTAGCTGAGTCCATAGACTGATTCTTGACTTATCGGGGGCATCTTTCTGGTCAGAGTTGTGGATCCAGCCACAATTCAGCAGAGAGTTGAATTTTTAAATGGCTTAAGCATTCCTAACACAATGCTGGATTGTAGCCCACCAGTGTGTGTGACTATTTTCTTGCTGGATTGGATCACCAGACCAAAGGCTTTCTTATTTTTAATTTTATTCTAATATTACTAGAGAATGTCTTTTAAAATTCTTTTGAAACGACAAACAAGTCAATAAACTCATTATCCATCCTGACCCTTATTTCAATGTAGGTCAAACGAGTTAGATAATTGCAATGCTCTTTGTATGGTGATCTGATTCTGACACAAATAACTTACCCCTCCACCTGTCATGTCTGTATGCACAAACCCAGGATGCAGTGCAATGCACAGGATTTTGTCATTAGCATATCCCAGGGACTGGCACCGCGTCAGCATATTCAGAGCAGCCTAAGAATGAGACATACCAGAAGCATGTAGCTGAATGATACAGCTAAGGATGGGGGATAATTTCCCCCCCTTTTGTATTTTAATTTGAACCAATCTTATTTCCATTTCCCAAACCAATATTCAACTGAAATGCTGCACTTCTGTAGATTTTGCAATGTAATCCTTCACAAAAGACACAGGTGGTTTCTGTGGCTAGTTGTACCGCTTTCCATCTACAGAGGGTTTACCAGCTATGACCTTCTCTAGATTAGGAAACTTGTCCTGCCAGGCTTAGCTAGGTCACTCCTTGGGAGGAAGAATTATCAAGCTCTTTGTTCTCCCACTTTCCCCCATTCCACCTACTAGTCAGGAGGTCTAAGATGGATGCTTCAAGCTCAGACTGTGTGGCTTAAGCAAGCCACCTTTTGTGTTTCTATACAAATAATTTAGAAACTCTCACCACTTAGGAACCTAATTCTCACTTCCTGTGTGTTATTACTGCTGTATGAATCTGACCTTTGAAGAGGTTATAAGTAAACCATTTTTAACTTACCAAATGTTTGGTCTTTTCTATGCTAAAGGAAGTGGGGAACTTTGGAAGCCACTTAGAAGGGGGTATTTTAAAGGTCTAACAACCTATATTTCCCTGCTTTACCTTACTGCATATTTTGTTATTTTAAATCCATGCTGGGGTTCTCTCACCAAAGAGTACTTGCCCCAAACCTGGATCTAGTGATCCAGGGAATTCACTTTTTATGATTATACCTTAACTTATTTGTCTTTTAAGCAAAATACCAACAATATCATAAAAAAACACAGAAATATCCAGAAGCATCAAAATAGTCACTCTGTCAGTCACCCTGCTAAGATAGTCAGCCAGGAAAGCCAAAGCAGTGTCCCAAAATGGGCCAAAAATGGGCCAGATAATAATGTTCATCCATGAGTCTCTGAGGTTGTCTAGCCTCTTGGTTCTTGAGAAACTTCCCCCTCCCCCCCAAAAAAAAGCCAACTGGAGACTGGCCCGTAGTCATGAAGGTCAGGAGATATACAGTGGTACCCCGCAAGACGAACGCCTCGCGAGATGAAAAACCCGCAAAACGAAAGGTTTTTTCGTTTTCGAGTTGCCTCGCAAGACGAATTTCCCTATGGGCTTGCTTCGCAAAACGAAGCTTGCCCCGGGGACAGCGGGTCTTCTCTTTTGAAGCAAGGGGCGAAGGGAGAATCGATCTTCTCCCCGCAGCCCCAGGTCCGGGGACAGCGGGAAGCGCTTCCTGCTGCCCCCGGACCTCTTTTGAAGCAAGGGGCTGCAGGGAGATCGCTTCTCCCGGTGCTCCGAAGCCGGGCGGGGGGGAGGGAACACCTGCCCCCACCGCCCCGCTTCGGAACGCTGCTCCGAAGCCGGGCGGGGGGACGGGAACACCTGCCCCCACCAACCAGCTTCGGAAGGGTGCTCCGAAGCCGGGCGGGGGGGAGGGAACACCTGCCCCCACCGCCCAGCTTCGGAACGCTGCTCCGAAGCCGGGCGGGGGGGCGGGAACACCTGCCCCCGCCAACCGGCTTCGGAACGGTGCTCCGAAGCCGGGCGGGGGGGAGGGAACACCTGCCCCCACTGCCCGGCTTCGGAACGCTGCTCCGAAGCTGGGCGGGGGGGGGAGGGAATACCTTCTGAAGGCGGGCGGGGGGCGAAAGTCTTTGTCCACCCTGCCTTCCTTCCCAGGGGCTTTTAAATCGCCCCGGACAGCAGAGAAGTCCTCCGCTGTCCCGGGGTTTTTTAAAATGCTGGGGGTGGGAAGAAAAGCCCTTGTCCCCCCCCCCCCAGCCTTCAGAAGAGGTCCGGGGACAGACTGTCCCCGGACCTGGTCTGAAGGCGGTTTCCCTAGGAACGCATTAATTGATTTTCAATGCATTCCTATGGGAAACCGTGCATCGCAAGACGAAAAACTCGCAAGACGAAGAGACTTGTGGAACGAATTAATTTCGTCTTGCGCAGCACCACTGTATAAATACTTATATAAAAATGTATAATTACCTGGCCAGCACCTTCAAGGCAAAAGAAACATGCCCCTTGGATAACTGACCACTAAACCAGTGTTCCTTAAATTGGATGCACAGATTTTATTGGACCACAACTCCTTTAATCCTCAGCCTGCTTATTCAATTGTCAGAGACAAAGATGGATCTAGGGGAGCATGACCAGTTCAGTTGCACCGAGTGCAGAATGTTAGGCGCCGCAATGACATCCAATGGAAGGCAAGAGGTGGTGGGGCCTGCTGGATATTAGTGTTGCACAGGGCACTGTAAGCCCAACAGCACCTGAAGTCCCAAGGTTGAAGAACACTGCACAAAACTGACTACTTGTCTGTGATGTGTTGATACCTTGCTGCAACGGTAATTGACAACTTGTCCATTCTCCCACAGGAAGAGATTTGTGATGGAGCCAGCATCACTAGAGATGTTGACAATGGCAGCTTTGCTGCAGCTCATCCCATTCTGGGGGCTTTCCAGAGATGCCTTCCTCAGCAAGGGCAGGAATGCCTGGAGAAGAAGAGAAAAGAATTGCACACAGCAGCACATGCTGTAGAGAAGACTGGCCATAGTGCCAAATTTATTGTAGTGCAGGCAGTTCCCTCCACACAGGTCACTGAGCCAAGGGGGCACATAACAGCTACAACTCCTACTTCAACAGGTTCAATCTTCCCCCATCACCTCCATTACCACGAAGGTTGCACTGTTAAATATTCTCTCATGCAGCTATTACAAGCTTAGTTCCATATCCTTTCTCCATGAAAAAGGCACAGCTGCCGATCACCCCATCACCAGGAAGCAGTGACATCAGGCCACCTACTTCTCCAACATTAAGGGATCTGCAACAGGACAAGAAATCTCTGTGAAGGAGGAAACCACCAGGTAGCCTTACCTGGCTCACCATCATGGGCCCAATCACATTGGTCTTGTACACTTCAGACATGTCTTCTGGTGTCTCAGCTTCCATAACTAGGTTTATCCTTGCAATTCCAGCATTGTTTATCAGAAGGGTCAGCCCAACCCCTTTAAGCCGTTCAGTGACTCTGGTTGCAGCATCCTTGATGCTAGAGGGCTCAGAAGTGTCTTCAGCAGCAAAGAGAAGAATTTCATAAGTCCAACTTTTTCTCTCACTACAAATCAACACGTTATAAGCCTTTTTCTTATGATAATATTTAGAAGGAAGAATTGGAATTTGATATGCATCAAATATTGTTCCATTTCCACCCCCTGAGATTTAATTGCCAGAAACTGGAAGACAATAGATACAGGTAACTCACATTTTATGCAGGGGTTACATTCCAGGGATGATGTGTATACACAAAAACACATATACACCCTTGGAGCTGCCTCTGCGCAAGCAACCTTACATTTGGAGCCAGGACACTAAACAGTATAACCTCCACCCAGAAGGCAAGTCTGAGAGCTTAAAAGCTCTTTCCATGCTGGGAAAACCCTGCACAAAAAGAGATTTTAAGCTCTCTGCCTTCTGTGCATTTAATTTGTGTGATTTCAACCAGCTGGCCTTCAATCACAGAAAGTTCAAATTGTGCATGTTAAGCACACATAAGGTGCAAGTTACCTGTGTTAAATATAAGAAGCCCATGTTGGAAAAGATTTAAGAACAACATGCACTTTCAAAGATAATGAACATAATAAACCACAGCTGGGCACCCTTGACCTTTAGTAACAATAGAGAGCCTAGGATAGGCAAAGTCAGCCTGGAAGGTTCTTCATTGAGAAGGCTGCCAGCTGCAATTCAGTAATGGATGGAGAACAATAGGCCAAGGGAAGCTCTTTGTGTGAGAGAGTTTTGGTTGATACTGGAAGCTGGAGACAGAGGCTTGCCTTGCTCTGCGCTGGACCCAAAGATGTGCCTTGACAATCTTCCTGGAAACCTAATGGGGAGGCCAGATCTGTGGAGTGTTAACACTGCGAGCCCATCCATCCTATGCTCAAGTTGTATATATGTGTGATAAAATAAAACCATATATCCCAAAGGCACCACAGTTTTATTTTTATTTTTTAATAAAAAATTTATTGGTTTTACAAAAGTTTTTATAACAAACAAACATAAAGAAAACAGACAAACAAACAAATATAATTTCATAATGTCCTTTCATAAACTTCTTTCCTCGGACTTCCCCATACCTCCCCTTTCTGCATCCTCATGTCCAAATTTTATAGCAACTTATAAATGTTTTTTCCCGTTGTTAACGGAAAATCAAGGGTCCTCTTGGGCAAATGAAGACACCGACCAGAGCAAGTCAGAGCAAAACAGCAGCCAGTAGGCTCGGTCTTTATTCAAGAAAAGACTGTCGCGACAGGACTCCCACCGCCCACGATGTGAAGCAAGATGGAAGCCCCGAACAAAGGGAGACCCTAACTTTTATTAGTTGCTAATCCCCTTAGCTACACCCTCAGAATTACATCATATTTACATCATGATTATATTAAAAATAGGAGGAGTTGGGGAGGAGCTGCACAGGTAACTCGAGTGTCCTGACACCTGGCCGGAGCCTCCTTCCCCCTCCCTACATGAGTCATATTCAAGAACAAAGGAAAAGGGCGAAGTTTCCTGCCCCCTGAGGGGAATCCGGTCACAGTCCTTTGTAAGAGTCCGCGCGGAATACACTATGATATGCAGTTCATTATGTCCCTGATAGCCTTCTGTCTGAGCCCATCACCGATGGCTATCAAGGTTGTCACGTACACTAGGAAAGAACACAGAGTACGTGACTGCTCGGTGAAGGGATTATGGCCGCTTGATATCAGGCCACCCCCCTTTGATAGTCCTTGTAGTATGCAGTAGAATAAAAGTGGTCCGGTGAAAATCCGAAGTACGGTTGATTTTTAGTGGATTTATAAAGAATATTGTCCTTGAAGTTCATAGCACTTTCGCCTCCAGGAAGTGGCTTGCTACATTTTGATTAAATCAGTCACGGTCAATTGAACCCGGAAACTTTGTATCAAGAGCTGTCAAAGGTAGGGAAGAGAGCGGCAGTAGCCTGCAGTACCTGCGTGGCCGCCGCAAGGGGCGCTGTTCGGTAACACTGATTGGCTGAGGCGGCCGCCGATTGACAGCAGAGCTCGGCCGGCCGGTCTACTCGCAATAAAAATAGGGCTATGTGGAGCGCTATGGTGGGAAGCTGTCAAGCCAGCGCTTCCTTATTTACGGAAGGCTTTAGGGGATGGCCCTCTAGAAGAGACATCTCCAGGGTCAGGGAGGGGAGTTGCGTGCGTGTGTGAGTGTGGTGCTTGTGTAACACGTGTCAGTGAGTTGGGGGGGGTTTCCGGCGACAGTTCCCCCCTTCGGAGATAAGATTGCGAAGGTAGGGAAACCGCGCAATCCTTTTCTCCGCATAATCAATAGAGGCTTGACATGTCATACCTAGAGTCCAGGGTCCGGAGGTGGTGCAAGGGTCCCATCTCGATGGGGGTTGACTGGATTTCTGATGTCGGTGGTCGGTAGATGGTGGTCGATCGCGGACGTAGGATAGGAAGACAAGAGCCGCAGGTTTGACAGCACATCGGGAAACAGTGGATCATGCAGCAGAAGAAAACAACGCAGATGGCAACAGTGATCAATATTAAGAGGCCGTTCCCCAGAAGTTGTTTTATCCAAGTCGACCCAGGCAGCCAGTTCCAGAATTGAGTGTCCGACAGACCTTCATGTTGGATATCCCTAAGTTTATCGGTCAGTTTGTAGATGTTATTAAGGTGTCCTGTGATGTTCAAGGTCTGGTCAGTGACGTGCGTGCAGCATTCGGTTCCTATGAGGGCACAAACCCCTCCGGTTGAGGCGAGTACGTAGTCCAAAGCAAGGCGGTTCTGGATCGAATTCTGCCTGACCTCCGTTAATTCAGTTAAGATGGATTGGGTAGCTGCGTTGGATTCTTCCATAAAGTTTAGCAGTATGTCGGTCAGCTTGAGGATATCGACGTGGTTGGAGCCGGCCCCATATGCGGGAAAGAGGGCCCGGCCGTAAGTTTCCCCGTTGGCTGCAACATTGGAGAGTTCTGCCAAACTTTTCGCTCTCTTGTTGCGCCTCTTTCCGGGGGGGAGTTCTTGGGTAACGCGGACCCCAGGTAAAATTAGTCCAAGGTAACAGGTGCCACGGGAGTGGGGGCTGGCCCATGTATAGCCGCGGTGGCCGCAAATCCAGAACAGCCCCTGCAGGCACGAGTCTATGCGCCCGGTATGGAAGGTGCGGAAGAAACACTGGGAAATCGGGGAAGGGTCCCAGGGGTCAGGCAAGTTCATCACACGTTTCCATGCGGACAATAGGGTAGGGTGGGTGGAGGGTTTGCCTTGGTGCCATAGGGTAATCCTGCCGCTTAAGGTAATATCAAGGGTGTACTTACAGGTGCTCTCGCCGATAACTTTGTCGTTGCCACTGAATTTCCGGCAGAGGTCGCCTGTTGTGGGTCCGGTCAGGTAGATGTACTGGTGGGTTAAGTTCACAGCGGTCAGGTTCCAGGACCGTACATCAGCGGAAAGGTGTTGTTCTAAAGTGAGGGGCACTCCAAGGAATGGTATGCCACTGTGGAGGTGTGAAGGAGCATTGGCGCAGATCCAGCATTCGTTGGCGGTTGTTCGTTTTGCAATTTGGGAGATCAGTTTTACATAGGTGTTGGAATGCCAGGTGGACAAGAGGTAGTTGTTGTTGGGGTCTTGGGACGTTGACAGTTCCCCCCTTTGTCGAGGTGCAGTGCCCGCCGGATGAAGGGGGTCTTGGCGCAACAGGTAGGTTAAGTTTGTGGCAAGGCCTCCACATCTCTGGGGGCCGGTGGTGTCCCATTTTGTTGTTGGAGGTACGGAATAATGCCATCCTTCTAGGTATGCCTTGCCGTCCCAATTGGAGGCTAATCCAATATCCCAGACGCAGCAGTACCTTCGGAGGCAGATGCCTTGTAAAATGGTTTGGCGGGGGGTGGAATCTACCCTTTGGCAGTAAAATCCGTGGATCAACCGATCCGTGGGGTGGTTCTGGTCAGTATAAACTGACTCTCCGCCACCGTTGTCGAGGACAGTCCAGTTTAGTGTTTGTTGAGGTGTACCGTCAGAAAAAAGCACGTAAGAGCCATTGAGGTAATGAGCACGGTTCCAGGGGCCGTCCCTGGTGAGGACGAGTTTCCCTAGAGGTGTGAAAGATGGTGAGCGAACAAAGAGTTCCCAGGTTTGGTGTGTGGCGAGGATAGGTGAGATGGAGTGTCGAAGGAGCACGCGGGTCTCTGGCAGGCAGAATTCAAAATCTCCAAGGCGGTCTAATTTTCCTTGTTTCACCATGTCGACAATCCCATAGTCTAGGTGTTTGTATTCAGTTTGTAATCCAGGGCAATAGGAATGTGTGATCGTAGCGTTCTGGGAAAATACGGCGGTGAGTTGAAGGAGGAGCAGGGTCGGTACGGCGGTGGCCATCGTCCAATGGGGAGTGATGAGGTGGTGTGGAGCTGTCAAACTGCAGAGCTGTCAAATGGGGAGCGATGAGATGGTGTGGAGCTGTCAGACTGCAGAGCTGTCAAATGGGGAGCGATGAGATGGTGTGAAGCTGTCAAACTGCAGAGCTGTCAAATGGGGAGCGATGAGATGGTGTGAAGCTGTCAAACTGCAGAGCTGTCAAATGGGGAGCGATGAGATGGTGTGGAGCTGTCAAACTGCAGAGCTGTCAGATGGGGAGCGATGAGATGGTGTGGGGCTGTCAAGTCGCAGAGCTGTCAAATGGGGAGCGATGAGATGGTGTGGAGCTGTCAAACTGCAGAGCTGTCAAATGGGGAGCGATGAGATGGTGTGAAGCTGTCAAACTGCAGAGCTGTCAAATGGGGAGCGATGAGATGGTGTTGCTTTCCGGAGTTTCAGACGGATGGGGGGTTGACCTTTTGGATTTGTTGCAGTGATGAGTTCGGAGGACCAAAGCGTTGACGTGTGAGGTGAGTCAGGTCCGGTCTGTTGGGCCCGATTCGTGCCCCGATCTGGTCCGGTCTGTTGGGCCCGATTCGTGCCCCGATCTGGTCCGGTCTGTTGGGCTCGATTCGTGCCCCGATCTGGTCCGGTCTGTTGTTTCTGGTCGTTGTAGCTGTCGTCGTCTGCTGGTTGGCGTGGGACGTGGTAGGGTGACTCGTCTGGTGTGGGTTCGGGTGGTAAAGCCGGCTTGCAGCGGGTATGATGCAACCAGGCAGTCTTTTCCGCTACCTTAACAGAAGTTGGAGTGGTTAAAAGTACTTGGTAGGGGCCCTCCCAGGTGGGCTGTAGGGGTACCTTGTGATATGTTTTTGCTAATATCCAGTCCCCTGGTTGGTACGAGTGAATGTTTTCATCTAGAGGGATGTTTTGGCTTGAGGCAGCATATCTGTGGAGATGAATGAGTTGCCTCTGTAGGTGTATCACATATTGTGTCAATTCTGACTCGCCTACCTCTAACTCGGAAGTTGGAAATTGGGTATTATATACCGGGGAGGGTCTACCAAAGAGTATTTCATAGGGGGATAGGTTTAAGTTTCCCCGGGGACAAGCCCTGAGATTATGTAGAACTAAGGGGAGAGCGTTAATCCACTTGATTCCGGTGTCTTTACAGAGCTTCCCTAGTTGTGACTTCAGCTGTTGATTCATTCTTTCAACCTGGCCAGAGGATGGGGGATGGTATGGGGTGTGCAGCTTCCATTTGATCCCTAGGGCTTTGGCGACTTGCTGAACTATCTCTGAGGTGAAGTGGGAGCCCCTGTCGCTGTCTATATGTCTCGGTACCCCGAAGCGTGGTATTATTTCGTGCAATAGAGTCTTTGCAACTGTTTGGGCATTAGCTCGGCGAGCTGGGAGGCATTCCACCCATCCGGTCAATTGATCAATGATGACAAGGGCATGCTTGTAACCTTGACAGGGGGGCAAGTCTATGAAATCCACTTGAAGACTTTCAAAAGGTACAAAAGCCCATGGTCTGGCCCCGGGTGGGCTTCTGGCAGTATGCTTGGGATTAAATGTTTGACAAGTGTGACAGTTCTTAACTGCCGTCTTCGCGGCAAGGGCTAGTCCAGGGGCATACCAGCAGCGCTGTACTGAGTCTATAAGCTTGTCCCTTCCCCAGTGGGTACACCGGTGCAAAATTCTTACGTGTTTGGGCACCCATAATCTGGGCATTATAAGTCTCTTGTCGGGAAGGTACCAGATGCCATTCTCAAGGACGGCTCCGTGTTCTTCCCACCCTTTCCTTTCTTCAGGGGTGGCGGTTTTATACATCAGGTCAAAATCTACGTCAGATGGAACTTGGGGTCCCTGGAATTCATTATCTGAAGACAGTGGTTGGAGGGCTGCTTCCTGTGCCATGTGATCTGCGCATCGGTTCCCTGTGGATATTGGGTCTTTCCCCTTGGTGTGAGCTTTACAGTGGACTACCGCTATTTCCTCGGGGAGGTGTATGGAGTCCATTAGGCGCTGTACTAGGGGTGCATGGGCGATCTTAGTGCCCGCAGCAGTTAGAAAGCCTCTCTGCAGCCAGATTTGTCCCGTGGCATGAACTAAACCGAAGCAGTATTTGGAGTCTGTGTAGATTGTGACTCTTTTTCCTGCCGCTAACTCGCATGCTCGAATTAAAGCGATGAGTTCGGCTGCTTGTGCACTATACTTGGCGTGAACAGGACGCGCTTCCAAGATATCTGTGTCACTAACAACCGCATATCCGCTCTTTCGCTCTCCTCCTACTATTTTTGAACTTCCGTCCGTGTACAGTACTAAGTGGGGGTTATCTAAAGGGACATAGTCGAGGTCTTCTCGTGGTTTCTCTGCATGTCGTACTACTTGGCTACAGTCATGGTGTGGGGTGCCGTCATCAGGGAGGGGAAGGAGGGTTGCGGGATTTAAGGAATTCACCCTCTTTATGGTAACATTAGACGGACTGAGGAGGATGGCTTCGTATTTGTTGAGTCTTTGTATCGTGAAGCGTTGGCACCCTTGCAAGCTGAGAAGAGTAGCGACAGCGTGGGGGACGTTTAAGGTTAGCTCATGTCCAAGTACAGTTTCTTGAGCCTTTTCTAGGAGTAGTGCTGCAGCTGCTACTGCTCTAAGGCATCCAACAGTCCCCATTATGGTGGTGTCTAGTTGAAGGCTGTAGTACGCCACGGGTCTATTCCTTCCCTGAAAAGGTTGTGTAAGGACGCCTGAGGCTACCCCTTTATTTTCGTGGACAAATAAAGAGAAGGGCAGCCTATAGTCTGGGAGTCCAAGAGCGGGCGAAGACCTTAATTCCCGTTTGATGCATTCAAAGGCTTCGAGTGCCTCTGCAGTCCATTGCAATTGATCTGGGGCGCTATCATGCGTCATTGCAGTGAGGGGCCGAGTGAACTCGCCATAACGGGGGATCCATGCTCGGCAAAATCCACTCATTCCAATGAAACCCCTGAGTTGTCTCTTGGTTTTTGGAAGGGGCAATCTTGTTATGGCCTCGATCCTATCGGTGGTGAGGGCACGGGTACCTTGTCCGAGGATGTGGCTAAGATATTTTACCTCCTTTTGGCAGTATTGTATCTTCTTCGGGGATACTTTGTGGCCTTTATGTGCTAATATTGTCAGGAGAGTTATAGTATCTGATTTACAGGATTCCAAATCTCGCCCGCAGAGTAAGATATCATCTACGTAAAGTCTGATGGCGGAGCCACCCGGAAGGTTCACATCAAGGAGATCTTGGTGTAATATGGAGGAGAAAATTGCTGGGGACTCTACATATCCCTGGGGTAACCGGGTCCACGTTAATTGGCCTGTTTGCCAGGTAAAGGCGAAGAGAAACTGACTTTCTGGATCCACGGGGATACTGAAGAAAGCGGAGCACAGGTCTATTACGGAATAAACTACAGTTCCTTCCGGGATGGTGCTTAAAAGGTGGTGTGGGTTCGCCACCACGGCGTGCCTGGGAATAACAAAGGAATTAATCAATCGAAGGTCTTGCACCAAGCGCCATTTTACGGGGTTGGTATTCGGCTTTTTGACTGGAAGTAAGGGGGTATTACATGGTGAGGCACAGGGAACTAGAACTCCCATTTTTAGAAATTCATCGATCATCGGAGTGAGACCGTCGATTGCTTCGGGAGGTAGGGGATATTGTTTAGTACAGGGAAAGGGCAGGTCTTTCCTATAGTTGACTTTTACTGGGGTTGCAGACTTTAGAAGTCCAACGGAGGTCGATTCAGTTCCCCATAGCCAAGAAGGGACACTATTCAGAAGTTCAGGAGGAAGATCAATGGGTGTGTTGTTAGCTTCTTGCAGGACTCCTTGGAAGTTGAATATGGAATCATTTGGCATATGTAAGTAAATTCCTTCCTGGCCGCATTGAATAGTAGCATTTAGTTTACATAGCAGATCCCTACCGAGAAGGTTGACCGGGCTGGAGGTCAATAGGAAAGTATGTTTAACTGATAACGGTCCGACGGAGACCTTTGCAGGTTTGGATAAAGGGCAATTTCGGGGGATCCCATCGAGCCCCATTACGGTTTTGGTTTCCTCTCCTGGGGTTAAATGGCTGTTAGTGAGGGTGGAGTAAGTGGCTCCAGTGTCCAAGAGACAGTCATAGGACTGTCCATCGATTTGCATAGTGCATATGGGGTCTGTTGAGGATAATTGCAAAACTGGGCAGAGAAATGAGAAAGAGGCGGGATCTGCTTTTAATTGTCAATGTTCTTGATATTCTTCCATCACCATTTCGTGGGTTGGGTTTGTAGGATGGTTCCCTTGGCTAAAGGGGTTGGTGGCGCCGTAGGGTAGGTTTCGGGGCCGCGGTTGCGGAGGTACCGCACGGGGTTGCATTTGGGCTGGGGGTCGGTTCGCATCGTAGGAAGAGATAGGTTCCCTACTCCTAGGATATGCACCTTCTTTGTATTCTGGCCTGTATGGTTTAGGATTTTTATATTCAGACCTCTTGGTCAGAAGGGGACAGTATCTTTTTATGTGTCCGACTTCCTCGCAGTGGAAACAGACGCGTTCGTCCTGTAATTCCGGTACGCCTGATTTAAATTTTTCTTTGAAGGTGGGAACGGCGGCCGCATAAGCTAATACTCGGGGAGGGTCTGGTTTCTGGTCTTTCTTCTTCCTCTCATCCCTCGAGTTAAAAACGGACTTTGCGATGGAAAGAATTTCGTTTATGGTTTTACCATCGTATCCGAGATGTGAATTTAATGCCTTTCGGATGTCGGCGGTGGCTTGATCTTTGAAAAAACCTTTGACTATCACTTCGTGCTGTGGGCTCTCCGGGTCTATTCCACCCCAGGTCTTAATAGCGGAGACTAGCCGTGAATAGTAGTCAGAGGGATGTTCGTCAGGTCCCTGAAGGACCGCTTGGACTTTGGTCCAGTTTACAGTTCGCTGTCCTGCAGCTTTAATGCCATCTAGGATGGCCTTCTTGAAAATTTTTAGACCCCATTGGCCATCGGTAGTGTTATAGTTCCAGTCAGGGTCGTTAAGTAACGTCTGAGTGGTCAGTGGGGTCATTGAGGTGGGACAGTTTGGCTGGTATCCTTCCCGGCTAAGGGCTTCTCCCGCCTTTGCTAAGATCTCCCTCTTCTCTGCCTCATTAAAGAGGGCTCCCAACAACATGTGCACATCCGCCCATGTGGGGTTGTGAGTGGAGAAGATGGTAGCCACTTGGCGGTGGCATTTGTCTGGGTCGTCTCGTAGAGAGGGCATCTTATCGGACCAGTTCATTAGGTCAGAGGTAAGGAAGGGCTGGTGGGTAAAAACCATACGGGGAGGGTCTCCTGCTCTGACGGGAGGTATAGGTAATGCACGCAGTGGAAAGGCACCTTCTATTTCTCCGTTTAGCAGATTGTCCCTGTTTCTGGTCCTACTGGAAACAGGTCCCTCTCTTCCTTCAGTTAGGAGCTGCCCACTGAGCAAAAGCCCAAGGTCCAAGTCTGCCTGGTTCACTGCCGAGCTCGATGCGCTTGAGGAAGGATCGGATGGCAGTGTATTAGGTGTGCTTTGGGGAGGGGCAGTGGCTGTGGCTGGTGGGTTCATTACATTCTCCCTTGGTCCTGCGCCTGGCGGGTTTGCTACGTCCTCCCTTGGTCCTGTGCCTGGTGGGTTTGCTGCGCCTCCCCTTGGTCCTGCGCCTGGTGGGTTTGCTGCGCCTCCCCCTCCGGCTCCTGTCCTGCCTCCTACACCGGGCCCTGGCTGTCGGGGTGCTTCGGGTTCAGGGTAGTAGAAGGGGACGAGGGTTCGATCCAATTGTTCCTCCTGAGCTCTAATCTCATCGTATGGGGGGGGGGTCCATTTGTTTTTAAAACAGCCATTTGGCGGACAATTTGGGCTTGCTGCCGTTGAAATAATTCGCGGGCTTCGGCAAAGGCGTTTAGGTAGTACAATTGTTGGGGCCTCTCGTCAGCCAGGTAAGTTTTAAGTGCTTGCATTTTTTGAAGATTGAAAGAGCCGTGGCATGGCCATCTAGAAGCTGGCTCTAGGTGGTGGGTAAAGGCAACCCACGAGATGTTACAAAGGTCCCTCAGCTTGGACTTTGAGAGCCCCTTTCTCCCTTTCAGTTCCTTCCAGTTTAAGAGGACGAATTGAAGAGGGGTATCAGAGTCCTCCCTGTGGCGGAAAGGCTCCGCGGAAGCCTTGTCGCCGGGAGGAGCCCAGTCTGAGTGTTTGGAAGCTTGGGCTCCCATCCTCTCTTCTCTATCAGGTTGTTGTTTCGCTAGCGAAGAATGCTAAAGGCAGAAAGGGATGAACGTACACACACAAGGGAAGAGGGAAGAGGGTTTGGGAAGAAAGGGGTAGAAAGAGATCCTTTCAGTATTTTGGAATGTCCTTATCTTAGTGTAATCTCTACTTATTTCTAAACCACGAACTATTTGCTTAAAACCTCGAGCCTGAACGGAAACCTAAACCACGGGTCTCTGCCCGGAAACCTAAACCACGGGTCTCTGCCCGGAAACCTAAACCACGGGTCTCTGCCCGGAAACCTAAACCACGGGTCTCTGCCCGGAAACCTAAACCACGGGTCTCTGCCCGGAAACCTAAACCACGGGTCTCTGCCCGGAAACCTAAACCACGGGTCTCTGCCCGGAAACCTAAACCACGGGTCTCTGTCCGGAAACCTAAACCACAGTACTGTTTCAATGCTAATCCTAGTGTGGGGCCCCAATTGTGAACCTCCCCTCTATCCTCCACAACAGCCCCCTGCCTAGCCTTTAAACTAAATTCGGCTTCCCTACTGGACGCCTGCGCAGTGCAGTGCCAGATCGGGTTCCGAGAAAAACAAAGGTTTGAAAGGAAGCAAATGACCTTGCGTTCTCACGTACCCGGGTCATCCCTAACAAAGGTCGCCGGGCAGGAGGGGCGGCTTCATTTGCACAGGCAGATAAGGTGGAGAGAGATTTGTAAGGACACCCCTGGACGACTCCGAAAGGGGTGTCAGAGAAATAACAGGCACCGCGCTTCCCTGGCCACACTTCCGAAAGGGAAAACGGGGGAGAAAAGGAGAGAGAGAGATTTGTAAGGGACGCCTTTGGCCGACTCCGAAAAAGGACGTCAGAGAAACAATAAGCACCACGTTTTCCTGGCCATACTTCCGAAAGGGAAAACGGGGAGAAAAGGGAAAGGAGGTTCAAGATTTTGCAGATGCAACGTTGGAAATAAAGGAGAAAGATTTGGCTGTTGTGGAGACGTTATTTTCCACCCTCCTCCCAATGTACTTTCTTCAGTACCATACTCACGTCCGTTGATGTCCCTCGTAGATCCCGGGATCTTTCCTTAGCCGGCTTTACCTCGCCTTTGCTCTCTCTGGTTGGGCTTCTGGTGACGGTTGATTACCGCCCGCAAAGAGGAGGCAGGGAGAGGAAGAAAAGGATCCCCGGGCTAAAGTAGCCGGTGGCGCCCGATCCCCTCTATCTCCCCTCTCACCTTTACAGGAGAACCAAGTGTCCCTGAGTCGCGGTCGCCAACTGTTAACGGAAAATCAAGGGTCCTCTTGGGCAAATGAAGACACCGACCAGAGCAAGTCAGAGCAAAACAGCAGCCAGTAGGCTCGGTCTTTATTCAAGAAAAGACTGTCGCGACAGGACTCCCACCGCCCACGATGTGAAGCAAGATGGAAGCCCCGAACAAAGGGAGACCCTAACTTTTATTAGTTGCTAATCCCCTTAGCTACACCCTCAGAATTACATCATATTTACATCATGATTATATTAAAAATAGGAGGAGTTGGGGAGGAGCTGCACAGGTAACTCGAGTGTCCTGACACCTGGCCGGAGCCTCCTTCCCCCTCCCTACATGAGTCATATTCAAGAACAAAGGAAAAGGGCGAAGTTTCCTGCCCCCTGAGGGGAATCCGGTCACAGTCCTTTGTAAGAGTCCGCGCGGAATACACTATGATATGCAGTTCATTATGTCCCTGATAGCCTTCTGTCTGAGCCCATCACCGATGGCTATCAAGGTTGTCACGTACACTAGGAAAGAACACAGAGTACGTGACTGCTCGGTGAAGGGATTATGGCCGCTTGATATCAGGCCACCCCCTTTTGATAGTCCTTGTAGTATGCAGTAGAATAAAAGTGGTCCGGTGAAAATCCGAAGTACGGTTGATTTTTAGTGGATTTATAAAGAATATTGTCCTTGAAGTTCAAAGCACTTTCGCCTCCAGGAAGTGGCTTGCTACATTTTGATTAAATCAGTCACGGTCAATTGAACCCGGAAACTTTGTATCAAGAGCTGTCAAAGGTAGGGAAGAGAGCGGCAGTAGCCTGCAGTACCTGCGTGGCCGCCGCAAGGGGCGCTGTTCGGTAACACTGATTGGCTGAGGCGGCCGCCGATTGACAGCAGAGCTCGGTCGGCCGGTCTACTCGCAATAAAAATAGGGCTATGTGGAGCGCTATGGTGGGAAGCTGTCAAGCCAGCGCTTCCTTATTTACGGAAGGCTTTAGGGGATGGCCCTCTAGAAGAGACATCTCCAGGGTCAGGGAGGGGAGTTGCGTGCGTGTGTGAGTGTGGTGCTTGTGTAACACGTGTCAGTGAGTTGGGGGGGGGGTTTCCGGCGACACCGTCCTAATTCATCATAGTCCTTTCTTAATCTAATCTTATATTACTGCAACCCTTTCTCTCTATAAAATCTCGACATTCTAAGCTTCATCAAGTTTATAATAGTCCTTAAGATAAATCTTAAATTTCTTCCAGTCTTCTTCCGCAGTCTCCTTTCCCTGGTCACGAATTCTGCTCGTCATTTCCGCCAATGTCATATAGTCAATCACTTTCATCTGCCATTCTTCCAAGGTGGGTAAATCTTGTGTCTTCCAATACTTTGCGATCAGTATTCTTGCTGCTGTTGTTGCATACATGAAAAAAGTTCTATCCTTTTTTGGCACCAATTGGCCGACAATGCCCAAGAGAAAGGCCTCTGGTTTCTTAAGGAAGGTATATTTAAATACCTTTTTCATTTCATTATATATCATTTCCCAGAAAGCCTTAATCTTCGGGCATGTCCACCAAAGATGATAAAAAGTACCTTCAGTTTCCTTACATTTCCAACATTTGTTATCAGGCAAATGGTAAATTTTTGCTAGCTTAACTGGGGTCATGTACCACCTATAGATCATTTTCATCACATTGTCCTTTAAAGCACTACATGCCGTAAATTTAATACCGGTGTTCCACAACCTTTCCCAGTCAGCAGACATAATATTATGACCAATGTCCTGTGCCCACTTAATCATAACTGATTTAACTGTTTCGTCTTGTGTATTCCATTTCAACAGCAGGTTATACATTCTTGACAAATTCTTAGTATTGGGTTCTAACAATTCTGTCTCAAGTTTTGATTTTTCCACCTGGAAGCCAATTTTCCTGTCTTGTTTAAAAACCTCCATTATTTGATAATAGTGGAGCCAATCTTGTTAAAGGCACCACAGTTTTAGTTGACCTTCATTCCAAAAAAAGCAAATCTCAGGAAAGCACTGGAACACCTGGAATCTCTCACTGCTCAGAGACTGGGGTGCATGAAATAGCATTTTTATTCACATATTTTTTCTTCAGTAGCTGTAGCTGCCTAAAGGCAATGCACAGCTACCCAATAGCAACAATCCCACGAAGGATTAAAGTGCAGTCTTCTGGCAGAGGCCCAAAACTCTTTGAACTAGTATAAAAACAATTTGTGTCAATATTGCAACACCTACAAGTTACTCATAATATCAGAGGTGGAGTCATCGCCAGGAGTACAAAGGTGCCTAGATATGGAATAGTGTGTCATATAATTGAAAGTTATAATGCAAATAGAAAAGCTCAATGATGTTGAGTTTTGCTCTCTATTTAGAGCTGAACTGGATTGTGCTCGGACTGTTTGGGGGTTCTGCCTACAGTCCGTGAGGAGAATGGCCCTTTCTCACATCATGCGGTTCATCATTTGATGTGGCAGAAAGGAAATGAAAGAGTTAAAGAAAAAGAGATGAATCCTCAGTGTGAGGATGCCCCTCAGCAACTGTTGACAATGGAGTTGACTTTTATATATTTAAGTTGTTTTTTAGAACATATCCTGCAGGAAAGTAGTCTTGTGAAATGACTTTGAATCTCAGCGCTTGTCTCTGGCAATGTGGGAAGGGGGGGGCAAGGCAATTTGGTGGGGGGCAAACACATACCCAGTGGGATAATCTCCACTCCCTGATGCTTGGCAGCCAAATCCTTCAAGACCTGGAAGATGCACAGACCATAGATTTAGGATGCAACATCAAGCCCTGGAGGTGGGAATATTTAAAATTGGAGAGAAGAAAGTAGATGATTTGGGCTGTGTACACACTAACCCATTCGTAACACAAAAATGTAGTTTTTCCATAATCTGAAATAATTCATTCTCATTCTTAACAAACAGTTTTCAGTCTAGATTAAGGTTACCAGATGTCCCCGTTTCCCGGGGACAGTCCCAGGATTTACAAATCAGTCCCCTGACAAAATCCATTTATTTAACAGGAAGTTGAAAAGTGTCCCTGGATTCATTGAAAAAAAATCTGGTAACCTTAGCCTAGATTGATTCTATATCCTGCTGTCCACAAAGGTGGAGGTGGTTACAAGATATGCTTTTGAAATACCTCTCCTTGGTTAGATAATCAAGAAGGAAGTGGTGATAAAGCCATGGCTGTGAACACTCTATACCCTTGAAAGGCATTTGAAGCACCAAACAAAGAATTCTGGCCGCTGTTGTTTACCCTTCACAGAACCACAGTTCTCAGCTCCTTTACAAAATTCAGTGCCAAGATTTTTTTTTTTTGGGGGGGGGAGAACTTCAAGGTGCTTTAAAGGTATAGTGTATACACAGGCTTAGGCTGCAAACCCACATTTTATTAAAGAATCAAGGGGAACTGAGTACAGTGGTACCTCAGGTTAAGTACTTAATTTGTTCCGGAGGTCCATTCTTAACCTGAAACTGTTCTTAACCTGAAGCCCCACTTTAGCTAATGAGGCCTCCTGCTGCCACCGCGCCACCAGAGCACAATTTCTGTTCTCATCCTGAAGCAAAGTTCTTAACCCGAGGTACTATTTCTGGGTTAGCAGAGTCTGTAACCTGAAGTGTATGTAACCCGAGGTACCACTGTACTTGTTTTTTCTATGTGTTCCACAAACAAAGATCTACTGAATAATTTTTGTCCTGGTTTTGATTTTGATTGCATAAGTGTTGCTTGCCTCTCCCCACCCAATTAACTGCAACTTGTGGTTTTAGCTTTTATTTTCAGATTAGTCACAGGTTGCAAGGATCGGTGGGTTACATAAGAGATTAAAGACTTGGCTAAGCACAAGCTATGAACCAACAAGGGACATGCCTTGTGCACCTTCCTTTTGAAGGTCGGGATGGGCCAGCACTGCTGTCTCTGTCCTAGGCAACGGAAGCAGGGTGGGTGCTGGCTCAGTATCCAATTTACTTCCTCCAGCCTTGCCTGAAGGGGGAGGCTTTTACATAATAGGGGAAAGTGACAGAGGTGGAGAAGCAAGGGGGGCATATCTGGAAGGGAGGTAAAGGGAGGCATTTCTGAGAGCTTACCTGAGTCTCCTTCAGAGGGTGGATCTCCACCCCCTAACCCCAGGGGCTTTCCTTGGGATCAGACATATCTTGGGGCTTGGAATCCGTAACCCACACCCCACTATAAGAAGACAGTACCTACCTGCAAGCTAAATGATACATTACTTCTTTGACAAGTTGTAAGGCTCTTTTTCCACACTCTTCCAATCCAATTGCATATGAACGAACATTGCAATTGTAAGCACGTTGACACAGACAAAATCCTCACTCAAGCGACTATTTAGTAATGTTTAACTCATGTTATTTGTTTCAAAATCTGAGCTGTTCTTGTAATAGCCAACCCTCAATAGCATAATCACTTCTTCCTTTAAATGTTCTTCAGATCAAGGGGTGAGAGATAACAAATCTCTTTCCTACTCATTCTTCCCTAATTCTGTAAAAGAAAGGGTTGTCAAAGCACTCAAGGGGGCCACTAAATTGTGTTTAAGCAGTCAGACCCTGGGAATGGGAAGTGCAACAAGCTTGCCTGGGGCACAAGTGTCTTGGCACCACCCTCATTTCTGTACTCATCCCAGTGTGCATCCTGTGGCTCACCTGGGCACGTGGTCCCTCTGGGTCCCGGCAGGTGGCAAAGATCCATTCGGGCCGGTTGCTTTTCCCAACAAGCTGCCTCACCAGCTCCAAGCCAATACCCCGATTGGACCCAGTCACCAGGACACTGCGCGCATTCAGCACAGCCATCTTTCTTCCCAGCCTGTGCTCAACTGACAATGCCCTCTGTTGGCTCAGCTCCAGTGCTAACTCCAGCCCTCAGTTTCTCCAGCAAGGCTGTTATCAGTGTGTGCTCTGCATTTGGCAAAAATCCAGTGTTGTTCAAATTACTTCATGCAGAGGAGAAAGGAAAGAAGCTGGGGTTTGCCACTAGCAGGCAGGAACAGATTAACAAGTCTTGTTGCCTGGTGGGGAAGGGAAGCTGACAGGGCAGAAACAGCAGTCATTTAAGAAAACACAGTGGCACCCAAGGATAGCCGATTCTGACACCCAGTTCCATACCATCCAACTGCCCTGATTTTGCCGGGATCACCACGGAAACACTGCAGCCATCACGACTCCGTGACTTTGTCCTGAAAGTCCCAGATCCCAGAGCGGATCATGCCACACACCAAGTGCCTCCGCCTTTCCCTCAACCTGTTCTCATTCATCATTTGGCTTTCCCTGATCGCCACTGCAAGAAGCCCTTCTCCACAACCTTTGCTGCTTTTTGGACTCCCACCCACCCACCCCGCCCAGTGATCCCGGAGTGTGCACTTGTGTTTGGCTGCCTGCGTGTTCCCCACACCTCCACCTCCTGGGCCCTGTCAGTGTTTTGCATGGGGGGAGGCATTGCCATGGATGCCAGGGGGGTTGGTGGGGGTGGACAAAGAGGGCTGGGAGTGGGTGCACAAGTCCTTGGTCCTTTAAAGTGGGAAGTGCCAGAGTCTCATCCGTAGAAGTGCTTCCCACCTTCTTCATCAGGGGTAGGCAACCTAAGGCCTGGGAGCTGGATGCGGCTCAATTGCCTTCTCAATCCAGCCTGCGGAGGGTCCAGGAATCAGCGTGTTTTTACATGAGTAGAATGTGTCGTTTTATTTAAAATGCATCTCTGGGTTATTTGTGGGGCATAGGAGTTCATTCATTTCCCCCAAAAAATATAGTCTGGCCCACCACATGATCTGAGGGATGGTGGACCGGCCCATGGCTGAAAAAGGTTGCTGACCCCTGTTCTTCATCCCA
The DNA here is from genome assembly GCF_965113315.1 of Podarcis vaucheri. Taxonomy (NCBI): domain Eukaryota; kingdom Metazoa; phylum Chordata; class Lepidosauria; order Squamata; family Lacertidae; genus Podarcis; species Podarcis vaucheri. Next base: position 50,555,509 of record NC_138765.1, on the reverse strand, counting down.
GGTGTACAGAGACATCATCATCATCATTCACTGGCTGAGCTCATCACCCTGTGTGGTTGAACTACCTGCACCATCCTAAATCTGGTGCTGGAGTGGGGGGGGGCGGGGGCGGAATGAAGTATTATTGATGTAGACTAGAATGTCCCTATTTTCACCTGAGGAGTGTTGGGTGGTGTGCAATTCTTCCCTGAAGTGCTTTGCTGCTAAGTCCACTTAGCAGGACTGGCCCAAGACATTTTGTCACCTGAGGTGAATGACAAAATGGCACTCCCCTCCCTGCCAGGGAAGGAGGATTGAGTAAAGATCTACATCAGGAACAAGGGGGCCGGGAGAGGATAAAGACCTAAGTCTGGCTCTGCTGCCCCTGTGGACCCTGCTACCCAAGGTGGTCACCAAACCTTGCCTCATGGATGGAGCAGCTCTACCACTCAGCTCCTTGGGCAGGCAGACTGGCAGCAGCCCAGATACTACATGACAAGAAATAATGAGAAAGAGATTTGTTGGGAGCTCCCTTCATGCACTGGCTTAGCAAGAGGCTTTACAAGTTTGGCTTGTTGCCTATTTAAAGAGAGAAGTTGGGAAAAGCCATTGTTTTGTACCTTGCTTTCTGGGTGACCTTTGGACAGAATGGAGTTTCTGGCTCTTCCTGCTATGCTCAGCTATAGCTCTTATACTTTGCAGTCCACTTTAACCCTTCCACTTTGAGAAAGACAACTATGATGCTGGGCTGAACAAAAGTAGCTTTGGCTATGGCCAAAACATAGCCCTGGGGGCCTCCTCTTGCACCACACCCCAAATGCTGTTAGGAAACATAGCATATTGAATTACATGGAATAGTAACATAATAAATGTATTGTTTAGTTTAGTATTACTTAATGAGGATAAATGCCAGGTCATTAGATAGGCAAACCTACTTTATTGAAATGCAAAAAGAATAGCTTACAATATTAGGAAATTGCAAATCATAGTAAGTTCCAATCATGTTTTTTACAGTTACTAAAATTTAAAAATTATCCAATATTCAAAAAATCATTTATTACTGCAATCAACCATTTCATACTTAAACAGTTAGCCTACTTGAATTATTTCTTCCTTGCATTCATTTTGATGATTTTAATTGCTCACATAGCTTTGTTTACTTGCTGCCTCCCTCTGCCAAACGGTTGGGCCAGCCCCTGAGGGAGCAACATAGGAAGGAAGCTGCGGTATACCGTGTCAGACCATTGGTCCATCATGCTGAGTATTGTCCACACTGACTGGCAGAGGCTCTCTGGATTTTCAAACAAGGGGCATTCCTATGATTCTATATTCTTGGAGGAATCAGGGTTGACCACAGAACCTTCCGCATGCACAGCAGAGGCTCTGCCGCTGAGCTGTTACAGCGCTTCTCCAAATATATGCATTAGATATAGCAAATCTCTAGCTGTGACCCTTCAAATGCTTTGGTGGGGGAAGAGGAAGACTGCCCCATTGACTGGTTTAGCCTCCACATGCCATAGTCCACCCAAATAACCCTTTCCAAACATTTGAGGCTGGGGGAAAGGAGACTATCTACTCAGCCAAACAATGTTATTTGGATTCCAGCGATCTCAGTGAATAGTTGTTATTCTGCTTTTTGCTTGAAGCAGAACAGCAACCACTGGCTGTTGCTAGGTCACCCACATCTGGAAGCATCCATAACATGTGTGCAGTGGAGGCTAACTAGCACCCTTGATGCCTATATCTTGAAAGTGTGAATAAATGAGTTAATTGATGACTTGCACTGTTAAAAAGAAATACAAGCAAGTGAGACTGCAAAAGCCACTAGGAATTAACCTCATTACACAGAATAGTTCAAAGGAAGGCTAGATGGTGAGAGTTTCAGCTGAAGATGTATTTTTTAAAGAAGTAGGAAAAAAGGCATATTTTCTCAGGTGTTTATGTTGGCTGTGATAGTGAGGGGTTCCTTCTGCAGTGCAGACAAACAGGTTGTTTCGTGTTTTACCAGGGAAGGACTTTCCCATCCAAGTTCACAAATGTGCCATGGTCTTTCTCAGAGAGAGAGGAAATGGTGTTCAGGATTTCTCGCACACTGTTGTCCACAGTCAGTGGGGGCTGCCCCTGGAAAGAGAATAGGAAACGTGACACAATGACTTGCAATTAAACAGGAAAAAGATATTATTTTACAAACAAAATTGGTAAAACTGGTTAATAATAATAATAATAATAATAATAATAATAATAATAATAATACATTTATTATTTATACCCCGCCCATGTGGCTGGGTTTCCCCAGCCACTCTGGGCACTTCCAGCAAAACATGAAAATGCATCCAATATTAAAAGCTTCCCTAAACAGGGCTGCCTTCAGATGTCTTCTAAAAGTCAGATAGTTGTTTATTTCTTTGACATCTGATGGGAGGGCATTCCATAGGGCGGGCACCACTACCGAGACTACCAAGTTTACCAAGAAACAGTAAACTTCTATATATTAAATTCAGTGGATGTTACAGGCTTCTAATCAAGATGGTATATCTACAGCTTCCCCTCCCCTTCAATTTCTTAAACTATTTACTGAAGTGTTACAGCTTAAGTCTTAAAGCTTAGGTTCTGAAACAAGGTGGTACTTTCTGTCATTTTCCCAGCCTCCTATAAATCTCACTCCTGAGGCTCCTCTTTTAGTATACCAGACCAGAGGATCACCACTACACCCCTCCGAGCTGGTTTTGGGATTACTCTTCTCTCACCAGAAGATCTGTTCCCTTCTTACTGAATTGAGACCCAAGCAGAGTGTTCCTTCACAACTCCACTTCTCCTGTCTCAAATTCAGCTACCCAGTTCTCACTTGTCTGCAGTGCTTTTCTTCTAGAAAAAAAAGGTTGCAGTTGTTACAGTAAATGCCACACTTTTAACCTGTGCTTTTCTTCTATAAAAAGTTGCGGGTACTGCGTACCCTTGAGTACCACCAGTAGAAAAGCAGGAATTGTCTGTATACTCTCAAAAGACACTAATCACTGTCTTTCGATCCAAGCTGAGAAACTTATTTCTCTGGTTGTAGATCTTTTCCTCAGAATGGATGTTACACACAAAGCTCAGAGACTATTCTCTTATCCAGCTGAAAACCAGAAACCCCAGTCTCCACTCCTTTCCTTTTTCTCTCACAAAGTGCTGTCTCCAATCCTCTCTGGCTAGCTGTACCCGCAGACAATCAGAGTGAGTCTCCAGCCCAGTACTCTGCGAGCCACACCACTCTAGGGGAATTCAACTGCCCCACCAGACCTCTGGTCTACCTGAGCTTTCCGTCATAACAGCCTATGAGAGGAAAACAGAGAAATATTCTTGATAGCTCTTCTACTTATGCATTGATAAGGCTGGTCTGATAGACATTACATACGTCCAAAAAGTTTCTCACAAAGTCTGCCACCAAAGGATCCTAGGGCTAACCTATATTGGACCTCAAAATTTGATGTTCAGTTACAGGTGCTGTTGTTTTTCCAGGGGAATCAAATTCATGGGAGATAAATCTATGAGTGTCATTGCAGCTTTGGAAAGACAATAGATGAGTGACTTGTACTGTGCAAAATAAATGAATGTCTTGCACAGTGAGGAAAAAAAAAGACAAACATGGATAAGTCAAGAGAGAGCACACATCCTCCTATTGATTAGTACCTGGTTAAGGGGAACCAGAGACTAAGGATATATTGATAGTTCCCGCAACTAAAGGGTGGAGGAAGTTGGGATGCTGGAAATTTCTGCTGTGAGCAAATATAGAATTTACTCAGGTCTCCAGGAACAGAATGCATTGAAGAAAAGCAATCTGCATTTGTTTACAGTTTGTTTGTTTGTTTGTTTGTTTGTTTGTTTGTTTTTAAGCACGCTTTGCTTTTCCTAAGGACGTTATAATGAAGCTTAAAAGAGGTTTAGAACACTATAGGGAAATTGTAAAGTGACAAGCCTTTAGCTGCTTCATTTTGCTTGGAAAGAGGGAAGTGAATAATACAAGGTATCTGAATGGCTGAGAGAGGGGCTGCCATTGTGTGAGATTCTTAATAATGGAAAGCCTTATAGTGCTGAATTGGTTAGGAAAGTAAAAGGAGTGGATGGAATAGAAGTTTAAAACACCCACCCACAGCAAGGAAGCAAATTCCAGAAGCACAAAAAAACTTTTAAAGGCAGCACAGACCTTATTGTTTTGCAATTGTCTATATGTGTCAGGTCACATGCTGATAGTTTCTAGGAGCCACAGGTGAGAGTTTAGTGCAGGGTGGGGTGGGGAGCAAAGGTGGACAAACTAGTCCAGAAGGAGTATGACATGTCCCCCACCAGAGGTACTACTCATAACATCCCATACATGAATCACATACCAATTTATTTCCCATGTCTGTCTGTAACCACCCAGGATGCAATGTAATGCACAGGATGTTGTCTTTGGCATATCCCAGGGACTGGCACCGGGTGAGCATGTTCAGAGCAGCCTAGGAGAGAGACATACCAGAAGCAGGTAGAAATTCAATTCTGTTTATATTTTGATGAGAAGCTACTCAAACCAATACACAAACTGAAATACAACAATCTCTGTTCGAAATTTACACTTCTCTAAATTTTGTGGCTCTGTTCTTGAACCAATGTGTACAAAAAGCATATAGCATACATAGAAAAGTGCACATAAAATTCTTATATTTGTAAAAATAACATACAAACGTGTATCAGTGAAAACTGCATCAAGAATGTGTCTATTAAGAGAAATTCGGAGTTATATTTTCAAGAGGATTTTTAATACAAAAAAATCACATTACAGCTGAAAGGAAGATGATTGAATTTAAGGCTGGGAAAATGAGAGGCTACGAGAAACCAGAAATTAGTGACATATGTCCATTCCTAATTATGTATACTTTTTTAAAAATATATAAATTATCTATACTCTTTTTCAAATACAACTATTTAATTATGTCAGTTTGTCTTAAAAGTATGCTATCAGTATCTTAAATAAATGTTATATATTTATTTTTAAATCTATTGTTTTATGTAATGTGCTTAGAGATTTTTTTTAAATCTATCAATCTATATTCTGTTAAATTAAATAAATAGGCCAGCATGCACTAACTCTAACCAGATGAAAGTTTCTGAACGTTGCTAACAAAAATGGGTACAGTCAAGATAGCATGGATTTTCTAAGAACCTTTTCAGCACCCTAAGGTGAAATTAACTGAGAGCTACTTTCAAACTTTGGATTGCAGAGCCAACCACTGTTACCTCCATACCTTGCTACAACGGTAACCAATGATTTGGCCTTCATTCCATACAAGGACATTTTTAATAGAACCGGCCTCACTGGATACATTGATAATGGCAGCTTTGCTGCAGCTCATCCCTTTCCTGGAGCTTTCCTGAGATGCCTTCTTCAGCAAGGGCAGGAATGCCTGGAGAAGGGAAGGGCAGAATGAATGTTGATTATTATTAATTTCCCATTCATCTAAAGGCAATTGACAAACATACCAGAAAAACAGATAAAAATGGTTTTCAAACAGTCACCCCTCCAACTAGCAAAAGACAGGTTTAAAACCAATAAAAAATGTATACTTAAGAAAGAGACTTCTGTTGTGATATTCAATTATTGACTCATGCCTGTATGCATGAAAGGGTTATCCTTAGCCCTGAGCACAAGTTGCCAGTGGGTGTGGCTCCAGCAGCCTTGCTTCCCTCCCTTTCTCTCTCTCCTGCTTCCTGGAACAAAGAGGCATGTGGCTATGGCTCCTAGGTGCAAGAAAAATAAAGTGGATTCAATTAGCCCTCATCCAGCTTATCTCTACATCCAGACCCCAGTCTAGGACCTGCTCCACCATTCCTGATTCTGAAGTTACAGACAAATAGAGCTGAACCTTGTGCGAGATCTCCATATGGCCACACCCAAAGGTTTCATATGGATGTTAAATAACTCTGGAGACATGTAGTGTCCTGCAGCACTCCATAGCTCAAGAATAATGTGATAAGACTGCAACTACTGCAGAATAGTGCTGCTGGTACCAATCTCCCATAGACCATCTATGGTCATGAGAGATCAAGCAGGAGCAGCAGGGTTGCACTCTCTCTGACCCTCTACTGATAACCAAGGCTAATCCAGTCGCAAATCAAGTTCTGAACTTGGATTGGAGTAGATCTAGATAATTATGTCAGTGAGAAGGTCAGTGTATCTCCTCTCCAGTTCAACGTTCTCACTGTGAGGACAAACATAAGCCCAGGAGTTGCATGCAGTGGCATGCCAAAGTTCTCTTGCAGCTCACCCAGACAGAAGCTGTTCATCAGGGCAACCTTCTCTCATCACTTTACTTCCATAACCGCAAATACCACATCTGTTAAATTTTGGTGTGGCATGCAGCTATAAAAAGTTCCTGCTGTTCATATGTTCTCAATGCAAAAGGCACACGGACCCATCACCCCAAAAGCCAGAAAGCAATGGCATCATGACCTTCCAAAGTCAAGGGCTCTGCAACAAAAAGTTTATGTAACAAAGAGACAAAGAGTCTTACCTGAGTCACCAACATGCTACCAATCACATTGGTTTTGTATACCTCAGCCATACTGTCTGGTGTCTCTGTTTCCAGAGTGCTTAGCTTTAAAATCCCAGCATTGTTTATCAGAAGATTTAGCCCAGCTCCCTTCAACCACTCTGTGACTCGGGTTGCAGCAGCCTTGACCCTAGATGGCTCGGAAGTATCTACAGTAGCAAAAATATTTTGAAGGAAATGAAAGTGAATGAAGATCTAACCCTGCAGACCTCACCAGCACTCCTATTGCTCTGTACCTGCAGTCTTCTTGCTCTGGAAATCCAGAAGACTATGGATCAATTTACTTGGCACATTTTTATGCATACATGCCATATATATTATGTGTAGCGGATAAAATGGACGTAATGGACAAGCACATGTTTGCCAGAACTGTACAGGTGTCCCACAGAGAAGGCAACAAGGTGTCATGAGCTCTGCAGCACCTTGGGTTTGAGCTTGGGACAGCAAGCCCTGACACAAGGGGAAGAAGAAAAATTGGAGGGGCTGAATTCTGGGATCCTGGGTTAGAGGACGGGAGATTTCCCCTTTCCACCCCAGTCTCAGCTGCTTCAGAAGGGGAAGCAGGGGTGCTGGCTCTCCCTTGCTTCCCAGTTGAGGCTGGGGAGGGTTGTGAGCCACCAAAGACAGAGGAAGCAGCAGTTGAACCCGAGCATGCAGTCTTGTTGGCTAGAACCAGGTGTGGCACCTTTGTAGACAGGAGCATACTCGCCCAGCCCAATGAAAACATGGTTGCAAACCCAACATTCTATCAAGGCAAGCAAGTGCCATGAGTAAATGCACCACACTTAGTCTTTAAAAGCTTGGTAGGTGGGGCATGGAAACTTGTTGGGACATCTTCATCACTTCCGTCCAATTCTGAATTTATTTTGTTGTTCCTGAACTTCTGAATCATGACTCCCGAGTAATTTTTCTGCTGTTGAGCCTGCACCATTATTTGTCTGAATAAAGATATTTCTTACTTTTAAGTAACAACTTCTGTCTGCATGTGTTGGACAGAAATAGTACCACAGATAGCTCTAGGTGACCTACTTGCTCAGATGAAGGTTAGGACCAGACTGAAACCTTTTAAATCTTGACCTCCAAACTACCTTTTCTAGCCCATTCCACCCCATTGTGAACAACTTCAGAGCCTTAAAGGGCTATCCTTCTGACCTGAAGATGGACACTTCTCTTGTGTTCCATAGCCTCCTAGTGCACTGCTGGACCAGCAAAGTGTGGTGGGAGGCATTTGGCTCCTCAGGCTCAGGGAAAGACACTCATAAGTGCCCTGGCTTTAGGCACAATGTTCCCTGGTCCCCAACAAGCCCCTCAGAGACTTGAACTTTGTCCAGTTCCTTAGCTGGTATCTTTGCAGCCTCCCAACCTGTGTCTGGCTTACTACTAGATTCAGGGGTCATGGCATTAGCAGTGTTTTTATAGGCGTTGCTATACTTGTGAAAGTGAAAAAGGTCTCTTTTCTATTGTTATTCACTTTTAACTGACACACAACATTCTACAACTACAGTCCTCACTGGGTGATTGGGCTTTCCCCTTTTTTATATAATTAAAAAATATATTTGTTGTTCTGAGAAACTCTCAGTGTTGAATTGAGAATGCTCAAGGCCAGGCATTGACTATACGGTTGCCAGTACTTACAGTACTCCCTGTGTTTGTTCTATTACATTGCCTATTTACTTACTAAGCATGCCAATTGCTGCAACATACTGAATTTATACCAAATAGAGGAACATATTCTCTCTCTCTTTTTATCTACCTGGCAGAATATTAGCTTTTTTGCTTTGGTCCTGGATCCAACACTTATATTCTAAAGTAGTTTTGAGAAGGCATTTACTGTGGCATTAGAACTCCTCATACATGCAATTTTTTCTGCAGTTTCTCCATGACATTGTTGGCATCAGAATGCCAGTCTGCATTTCCCCCCTCCCCCTGCTACTACCTGATTTAGTCTAGATTTTCCCCTTTCTGTGGAAAATCCAAGTGATTAAGCAAACAAACACAACCAACCATACTTATTTCAGCCAACAACCTGTTTGTGACATTTAAATGACTGATTTGAAGTATTGAGCCCCCATCTGGAAGCTCCCTAAGTGAGCACTGGAGAAACAATGCACATGTAACCTGCAAAATACCTTGAATGAGATGGCCTTGAATTCTAGCTATTGTAGACAGTAATTTAGGATGAGGGAATTTAAGGTGGGGTGGGTGGAGAGAGCAGGCACTTACCCAATGCAAGAATCTCTACTCCCTGGTGCTTAGCAGCCAAATTCTTCAATTCCTGAAATATTAAAAAAAAGGAGAGAGAGAATAGAACTTCACGTCCTGCATACGGGATTATTTGAGACAGGATAGGAAGAGGAGAGTGATTTCCCACTAGGCATTCACGTTGTTACCGTGTTTCTTCCTTCTGTGTGACAGCAAAGAACAGATATTTGGGACTCAAACTCTAAGTCACGATAAACCACAGGAGCAACTGGACCAGTAAGAGTAATCCAATAAATGGTTGATTGCCATATCAGATTTATTTATTTGTCCCCAGTCATTAGATCATTAGAAAACAAAGATTAACGGTAAGGCAAGGTAGCAGAAATAGAAATAGTGAACTTGGAAGCAAATCAACTACAAAATAAACACACTTAGAATGCTGAATTTCCTGGACAAATCACAACATGCCCCTATAAAAAGGTTTCTCCTCTTTACAAACAGTGAAAGGAAATATAAAAATGAATGAAATAGTATGAATTTATGCAGATCTGAACAGAATTATGTATAACCAGAATGAAAAAAGCCTAAAACTAACTTAGAATTCTGAATCTCCCTCACACAAATTTTCTTAAGAAATAATTTTCTTCTGTCATCAATTATTGCAGATAGAAAATACAATTTTCACAGTTGCATGTTGATCCTTGGGTGAAGGACAGTATAGAAATTTCATGTTTGGTAACAGTTACCAACTGTCGGTGAAAGAGTGCGCCTTCGAGGATGCAGTCAGACCCTTGGAGAGTTACAGCGCCTGCTGTGGCTGTAGAGTCCAATATGGGAGAGACATGTTTTGTTGCAGTGGGGGCAAATGAAGGCATCCTGTTTTGCTGATGCAGGTGTACCATGAATGTTTCTTCTTTCTGCATTCCTCTCAGCAGCCATTCTTCCTCTGGTCACTGCAGTAGCTATACAACCTGACTGTCTCCAAGGGATTCTCACATAGCATGGGTTAATGTTGCCAGCCTTCATGTCATGCAGAAGTTGATCTGCCAACAGGCCAATGGGCTTCATATTTTTTAAAGCAATATTTTTCACCTATACCAATGCTAACAATTTGCAACACTCCCTAAGTGCACCAGTGCAGTAGTTATGGAATTCGTGTCTGCATGATATATGAATCATTTACTGTATTTTTCGCTCCATAAGACACACTTTTTTCTTCCTAAAAAGTAAGGGGAAATGTCTGTGTGTCTTATGGAGTGAATGTGTGGTCCCTGGAGCCGAATTAACCAGGGGCAAAAAGCAGATCATGCTTTTTTTCTTTTTTCTTTTTTGAAAGGGGAAGTGGGTGTTGAAACAAAGCCGCTGAACGTTTGCCGATCGGGGAGAGAGATAAGGGATGTTAGAGATAAAGGAGGCTGCCTGGGAGATAGCAAACTTGCAAGGGGGGGGGACAGGAAGACTAAAGCAATAAGGAGAGAAATTAGAAGAAAAGGAGGAGCAAAAAACTGCTCCAGCTAAGGAAAAGACACTAAGGCAAACAAGAGGGAAGGGAGTGTTGAAAGGAAACAGTTGATCAGTGGGATTGGAAGAGGGATAAGGGACGCTAGCGGAGGCTGCCTGGGAGGGGGGAGGTAAAAGCCCATGGATCCTCAGGATTTTTACATTGGGTCACCCCAAATTCACCATCAGATCACATAGCATGTCCATGGCTACAGCCTGCATCAAAAAAATCATGCACCCACTGTTGCGTGGGGCCACAATGGCGCAAAAACGTGGTTACAAAGGATGGGTCCTCAGGATTTTTGCATTGGGTCACCCCAAATTCACCATCAGATCACATGTCTGTGGCCACAGCATGAACCACAAAAATCATACACCCACTGTTTCATTCATAAGATTTTTTTCTTATTTCCCTCCTCTAAAAACTAGGTGCGTCTTATGGTCAGGTGCGTCTTATGGAGCGGAAAAATACGGTAATGATCTTAGGTTTTTCTTGTCGCAAACAGCATGCACTCAGTCATTTGACAGAGCAGCATTGTTGTCTTTCCCCATTTAATTGGTCAACTTTCTTGTTTTCCTTGTGCTACTTATATACAAACTTATATTTAAAAAATTGTTTAGCAATCTCCAAACTCAAACTTTTTACATGCAGTTCTGAGAAAGCAGATTTCACCACTAGAGATAAAACAAGCTTCCCCCAAGAGAACCACAAGTCTTAACCCAATATAATTTGTGGCTTCTATCCTCTAACAGTTAGGCATAGAGCACAGAGCGCTCACTTGCCTGCTTGCAATTCCTTCTTGCCTTTGGCTACCAAGCATGTGTTTATATATGACTGAGTAACCCTGATGAAAAACAGTGTTATTCTCTAATATATGAACAGAGAAAGAGCTTCCATGTAAGAGGGTCCAAGTAGGATTTTCAGAAAAGATCGCAAGGAACACTTGCTTCTGGTTGCATGCAGTTCTCCACCAAAAAATCAATTCCAAGCCACTTCTTTCTCTAAATTAAAAGAACAAACTATTCCAACCAAGAGATTAAAAATAAACTTGTTTATTGTTTATGCAACAGGAGAGTACAAAACTACATATTTGCAATCATTTCTCAGTTCTGCATTTCTATGTTGCAATGCTACACTGCTGTTTACAGCAAAAGAGGAGTTTGTGGCTTCTTGTGAAGTCCCTAGGAAGGACTGCCTAGCAGGGAGCTGGAGAAAGAGGGCTTCTTGCTTAGCTGGGGAGAGGAACTCCCCAGATGAAAAACAGAGTGTTATACTTTAATATGTGGACTCACAAATCAGTTTCCTGGCACTCTTGTTTCAATACAAATTATTATGTTTAGTGATATTCTAATCCTAAACACTTTGACTCAGAAAAAATAATCACTCTGCTCAATGTAATTGACTCCTTAGTAATCTCCATCCCATGATATGTATTTCAGAAGCTTTGGAGTTATTCTTGTTATCTCCAACACCCACCAGGATATTTACTTCTCTGTTTAAATGCTCTTCAGGTGGGAGTAATTAACTTCTTTCCAGCTTTTCATTCCTACCTCTGCAAGGAAAAATTTCAGCAAAGGCACCCCAAAAGGGGTAAACAATCTGTGCTTGAGCCGACATGCAAACTATCTCCAAGCCACTTAACCTACCCCAGCAATGTGGCACTTAAAGAGCCTTGTGAGGCACCTCTACTGACCAGGGCACAATCTCCTTGGCATCAAAGGGAAACCCACCCTAAGTTCCACCCTGGAGCTCACCTGGGCACGTGGTCCCTCTGGGTCCCGGCAGGTGGCAAAGATCCATTCTGGCCGGTTGCTTTTCCCAACTAGCTGTTTGACCAGCTCCAAGCCAATACCCCGATTGGACCCAGTCACCAGGACACTGCGTACATTCAGCACAGCCATCTCTCTTCCTAGCCTGTGCCAAACTGATTAAGGTCTTTGCCAACCCAAACGCTAAATTTAGCCCTCAGCTTCTCCAACCAGGATTATATAATTTTCTTGGCTCTGGTATTGGTCCGTGTTCTGCATTTCGCAACAGTACATTCTGCCACAGACTGGAATGAAGAGGAAGAGGAGGAATGGTGGAGATCGTCCCCATTTCTCCTGTAGCTGCCAGGGAAGAGGGAAGCAGTATTGAATTACAGCGGAACTATGAGGGAGACAACAGTTCAGAGACAAGCAAGCAGCCAAGTTATGAGGTGTTAAGAGAAGGAGATGGGAGGCTGGGGCAGCCAGCAGACACTTCATTAGACAGCATAGATCAGGCATGGCCAAACTTGGCCCACCAGATGCTTTGGGACTAGAATTCCCATCATCCCTGACCACTTGTCCTGCTAGCTAGGGATGATTGGAGTTGCAGTCCTAAACAGCTGGAGTTCCAAGTTTGGCCATGCGTGGCGTAGATGATCCACCGTCTCCTAGAACTTGGTGTTCGTTAATAGTGCAAGAGCAATGGACGCAGATGCATTTGACCACAGGTGGCCACCAGAGGGTCAGATGCTATTGGGAGAGAGGGAAGGGGGAGGAGCCAGAGTGAACAACTCCATCATTGAGGGATGTCTGGATTTTTTGTCTCTCACCATGAGGACTGAATAAATCATAAGTAAAACTTTTCATGTTTCTACCAGGGTAGTACCAGCAAACTGAGGTTGCACACTGTTACAAAAATTAGAAGCATCAACTATCTGCTTCTGTATACCATTGCTTGCTGTATGTTTTTCTTAAGGTACATTTGCTGACGAGACATTGAGGGACAGGAAATGCCTTTGGGTAAAAGAACTGAAGGAGAGCAAGATCAGATAAGGGGCAGTTTTGAGGGAGCAGGAGAGATCCTGGTCTTGGTGGGGTATCTATGATGGAGTCCTCTCAGTCTGAGGCTGGCAGCGCTGCATCCTCAGGCGGGAGGGGCACTGGGTCCACAAGAAAGTTTGACCCACCCTCTATGCAAGAATGGCTTTTGAGACTATGTGACTCGTTTACTTGGTTGAATGATTAGAATAAAGGAAGGGTGATGAAATGATAATAGGCTTATGGGGAAATTGAGCCCTGCTTGCTTATCACTTATTCAAATGGTAGGGTAGTACAAGTTTATGCAACATATAAGGCAGTGATCTCCCAACTTTCCCCCCGTACTGGCCTCTTGAAAATTGCTGGGGGTCTTGGAGGACCACTTAATGATTATTCTGCCTGTTGTAGCAATTGTAATGCACTGTGTTAGCAGCTGTATGGTTTTTAACTGTGCTCATACAGACACACCACAGGCCACCTGAATGAAGGTAATGGAGCACTCCTGGTCTGTGGACCACACTTTGGGAAGGAGAGGTGAAAAGAGCAGTGGTGGCTGATGTAGGTGTCTTCCCCCGCTTGATAAAGGGCATGCCTACAGCATTGGCACTTTCTCAAAATCCCTTATGTGCCCACTGCTGAAGGAAGGAAGGAAGTCCTTTGGTGTTGGCTTCCTGGATGCCTTTGGACAGAGCAGAGGTTAATGTCTCCTGTTGTGCCCAGTTGCAGCTTTTTAGGGTTGGCATAGTAGTTCCACTACATTTTGAGATAGACATCCAAAATGCTTTAAAATATACACTATGAGTATATGAATCATGGCTACAGCTGCCAACTGAGTGTGTGGTGTGTTTCAAAGCCAGGACCTGACAGGTGCAAAGAAGCTGGAGAGATCAGGACTGAAGCTGGTTCGCAATTTTGAGCAAAGTTGTCAAGGTTTAATGTAAAGGATTATGGGCTGGTATCTCAATGCAAAAATGATATATGATCACATTGTATTGTATAAACTTCCTTTTGTTAGGTAGGAGATTGTTGGCTCATTGCTCAAAAGTGGTCACTGTTGTCCCATTGGAAGAGAAAATTGGAAGCTGGCATCTTTCCCACTCCACCTTCGCTGGGATGTTGTAAATTCAATCTGCGTGAGAAAATAACAATTTGTTCATCGGTAAGTACTTTTTTAAAAATGCAGTGAGACTCCAGTGATCTCTCTTCCAAAGAAAACCAAACCCATTGTCCCTCCCAATATTATGATGGGTTGTATCATAGGGCTTTTTGTGTGTGTGGGGGGGGTAAAAGTATTGTAATTTGAGTCCCCTGCCACACACATATGCCACAATCCCATCCTATGCAAACCATCTCCTGAGTCATGAAAGAAAAGTTTCTATTTTAATTCTGAAATTTTATTTTCTACATTTCTGAAATTATACGATGACCCATGCTGGGGGGTTTCTCATGTTATGAGGCAATGGGCAAATACAAAGGCTACTGACTCTTCTATAATCTTTTGGTTGGTTCCAGTTTAAAGGCATTGTCCTTTCAGTGTTGTTACTGTTGTTCAACATGGCTACAAACATTTTTTTCAATAGACCAATTAACAGGTTCGTTTTCTGGCCTTTTTCATTGAAAATCATGAATATTATTATTAGTACCCATCCTTCACCATAAGGTCTCAGGGCAGATTACGGCATTAAAACAACATTAAAAACAATTAAGAACAACCCACAACCGTAAAAGTAAGGTGGGTCCCAAAAACATACACCTCAGGGGTCAAAAGCCAGGGTAAAGAGGTGCATCTTTAACATTCTCCTAAAGCTGTAAGTCAGGAAAGTCAGGTTCAATTGCTAGATGTCTTAACCATTCTTGTTCTGCAGAAGAATGACAGCAGTTTCTCAGGAGTGCTATTTTGCTGAAACATCTTTCAGCTTCTACCACAGTCACTAGCAGGATGCAAACAGATCCCTAGCAATATGCACAATTCCCATAAAATTAGTGGCAGGGTTGCTGTTTTTTTTTTTGTTTTTTTTTTTTTTTTGTAAATGTGGTGCACAACCTTTGTATGTGCTATGAATGTGCTATGCCCAGCACATACAAAGGTTGTGCACCACCACCTCAGTCTCTGCTGAGCAGTAGCAAGTATCCAGGGGGTTCCAGGGTTAAGTTGTGGGTGAACATATCAGATGACACAGCAATTCTTCAAACAGCTCGTGTTTATTCACAGGCCAGAACAGAACTGAACTGAAGGGTTCAGCCAGCCTGCTTATATAGAGCTCCACTAGAACGCAACAGTAACCATATTCTGTAACTATCCAATCACTGAACGTCACTTTCGACCCCTTATTTGCATATGTGGACCTGAACTATCTACATTATCCCCCTGCTGTCCCAGGGTGAGAACTGCAGTATATAACACAGGCATTTACCCAGGGTCGTGTTGCCATTGGGAATTCAAGACGTGGCACAGACTGTTATGTATTTAAGAAATATGGTTTCTTTTACTCATATTTGCACTGGAAGCTTTCAGTGGAGGGAGTGCAGAGGTTACAGCATTTGCATCACAAGGGGGGCTTGTTCTCCATGCCTCGGTCTCAGCCTGCCTTCAGCCAGCCTGCCAATATTCTGCCCCTCAGCCCCCACTTGGAGTGCTACCTATCTCCTCCTCCTCATTCCCAGAACTCCTTGTTCTAAGCTTCTGTGTAAAATGACACTTTCCCCCCATTGGCACAGCTTGCCTTCTGACGTTTTTTCAATCACAAACCTTCCTCTGTCCACTGGAACCATGACAACTCTGTTTTGCCTAGACCCAAAGATTGTTTATTTTATGTGTTGATGACATTGTTTCATATTAGCTTGCAGTCAGCTACTCTGGGCAGGCTAGTTTGCATAGGCTAAACCCAGGAATTTCCATGTTTGGCACAGTTCAGGAGAACTGCTACAACCTGTATTTTCCCATCCATGTCCCAAATATTATCTAAATGCTACCACATTGCTAATTTCTAACTCTAGATCTGTAACAATCCTTCCCCCCCAAAGTAGACTTGAAGGTATGCTTTTGTATGTCGTCATAGGGTGGGAGTCACCAGAGTTCCTACTTGTCCCCTATACACCCCTTGTAATGGGCTTTGGTTGCACAAAAGCTTCCCTTTCTCTAATTATCTTTGAAATGGTTATAATTTGGAACAGAGAGAGGTTTCTCTGTCTGCCAGTTGAAATTTACATCTGGTGTGTGAGCTACATTCTAGTTTTAAGAAGAGACAATCCTTAAAGGGCTGAAGGCAGATAAAAAAAATGCTTTAATTGTTTGAACCAACAAAGTTTTAAATGATCAAGGGAGTTCTGAGTGCTGAGAATTTTTATATATTTCAAAAGTTCAATCTTTCTATTTAGAAGACCAGGCAGATAGTAATCACCTTTCATGGGTGGTATAGGTAGGCTACATAAAGAGCAGAAAACAGTACACTGCCACACATCCTATGCAAGGTGTCTGCATTGGGGAAGACATATTAGATGGACATTACCTGTGGCAGGTAAAATAAGGCAGATTTTAGGAAATCAGACCATGATTAAGCTAACTCATAAATAAGAAAAGTAACTAGTTTATATTTTATATTTTATATATTCTAGAAAACCTAAGGCCGTGCTTCATAAAACCTGGATATCAGAAAAAACAAAATTTCTCACACAAACCTAGTTTGATGCAGAATGCTGAAGAAGCAAAAAGCCATTGGTAAATGCTGCTAGATCTTTAAGGACAGAGAAATCTGATGATCAAATTAATGCAGTGACGTGCATATAAGACTATCTTAAGAAGGAAAAAGGAGTGTTATAATCATTTTGGAAAGATATTGGGCATAAGTGTTTAGCACTTTTGACTTACATTGCTCACTTATTTATGCCAAAGTACTCATAGATTAAATTACTTCTGAAGTGGAAAAGGAGTTTGGGAACTGGTTTTTTAGACAAGGCAAGGGACCCAGGTTAATCTGCCACCATCTTTTGTTCCTTTTTAATGAGATATAAAAGTTCAGTTGTTGCCTTTGAGATTGTTTACCCAAGCACCCACTTGGAGATTTAGTGTACCAGCCATAAGATGCATGCAGTGTTGGAAGTGTTCAGCCAACCATGTGAGCACTTGACTGTTTACCAGGTGGATTACTCTGAGCAGTTTGGTCCAGGGTGTTATCAATGCTTTACTTCAGGAATAGGCAGTTGTTGCCCCCAGGAATGAGATAGGTATAAGACTCCCTCCTGATGTAATGATCCGGTGGTTCAACTTCCCATCTTTGAGGAAATGAATCCATGCATTTGGAAGAGGCATCAGATTGGAGAGGTACTTTTCAGGGCCAGCCCTCAATGTCCCTGCTCAACTGTAAGCAACAACAGAACAGGAGCCCATTCTGTCAGCATCTCTCTAAACAAAAAGATTGCATTGCCCCCATCTGACTCCAAACCAGAAGGCCCAGCAGAACCACTATCTCTCTTCACCATCAAGAGTCTATGGTTTGTCACCCTTTAAGTGAAGAGGTTTCTCTCATTAAAGGCAGAGTTGGCCACCCAGGTGGAGCTGCAGCTCTGTTTAACGCTCATTCTGGGGTTACCTATTTCTGGAGCGACATTTTAGCCTCCAGCTTAATGCTATTTGCGTCCTGAACTCTTGCCTTGCCTCTCTTCAATTTACCTTGTATGCATTACCAGAACCCTCCCACTCACCCGTCAACATGACATGCAGGGAGTGAGGGAACACAGGATCTGGCCCTGCTGGCCAGATTCTGCTCCCTGCTCCTGCTTTAACAAATCCACTCCCCGTCACTCAAGCATACAAAATACATAAGAGACATTGCAGTGCAGTGGACATAATCCATCCTTGAATTACAGGTGGTGCAGAATGGGCCTGCCCCCATTATATTTTCTGACAGTCCCTTCAGCCCCTCTCTTGAGAAGGCTACACAGGACTCTGATTTGGCCAAATAGGGCTTGTACACACTCACTTCTGTTTTCCTGCATTATTTCAGCACTGGACAGAGAGTTGAACCTGGATCAAGGAATCCTAGGATTAAATGCCCACTGAGCCTTTAAGGCTAGACTCTCTTGGCATTGACTAGTTCCCAGGATTATCATGTGGATCAAAGCATGTTGTCTTGGAAAAAGAGCAGGATGCCTGTAACAGATGTAACACAAAGCCTACAGCCCAGAAAACAGCCCCAAATGGTCCTTTAGCATGTGATGCAGAAGTAGGGACCATTCTGTAGCATGAACAGTATGAGGAGGCAAAACTATTACACCCAGGGGAGCTGTTAAATATCTATAAGAAGAACAGCCTTCGCCAAGTTGGTGCCCTGCAGGTGCATGACTGTGCTGATTAGGGCTGCTGTGAGCTGGACTCCAAACCACCTGGAAGGCACCAACTTGAAGAAGACCATACAGTACTAGAAAAACCGAATGTCCTCCAAGAGGCTAATGATTTAAAATGTATACCCCAGCAAATGCAGGTTGTGAAACAGCAAGGTGTACACTGCAAGGTGCCTTAGTGGTTTGTGTGCATTATGTGTACATGCACCAGAGATGTGATGCATTGACTCCCCACTCCAGTAATAAACAAACAAACAAACAAACAAAACACAAAACACAAAATAAGACATAAAACCAAAAGCTAACTGCAGTCTTGGATAATGAAAAGAGACTATGGATGCAATTTTATAACCACTTGCTGAGGCATAACTTAAGCATCATTGAACTCAGTAAGACTTGCTTCTCAGCAGACATGCGCAAGATTCTGCTGCTAATCTACTTTCTACTTCCATCATAATTACAGGTATAAAATGTCAATGTTTGCCTTTAAGATTGGTGGTTTGAACGGTGTTGCTATGGCCACCAGTGAAGTGGCAAATATTTACCGTATTTTTTGCACCATAACACTCACTTTTTTCCTCCTAGAAAGTAAGGGGAAATGTCTGTGCGTGTTATGGAGCGAATGCCTAGGGGTGGCGGGGGGGGGGATCTGCTGCAGTCGTGAGCAGAGGATCCATGGTTCCCCTTCCTTCCCTCCTCCGTGGTTACAAAGCATGGATCCACATGGATCCTCAGGATTTTTGCATTGAGCTACTCCAAACTCACTGTCAGATCACATGTCTGTGGCCACAGCATGAACCACAAAAATCATATATCCACTATTTCATTTAGAATATTTTTTTATTGTTTTCCTCCTCTAAAAACTACGTGCATGTTATGGTCTGTTGCGTGTTATAGAGCGAAAAATACGGTAATCATGTGTGTTTAGTAGGGTTTTACAGGACTGGTAAAAGATGGTTGGATTTAGGCTTCTTTTCACACAGGCTACCCCACTTTTTTAGATTTAGAATCAATGGGGACAATTGCCCAGACTTCACTCTTCACAGCCTAACAGAACAAAGGAGAGAGAGAGAGAGAGAGAGAAGAAAAGAAAAGAAAAGAAAAGAAAAGAAAAGAAAAGAAAAGCAAGTTGACTTGTTCCAGGATATGCAAGGTACTATTTAAATTCTAAAGAAGTTAGCCTAGAGATATATTTTAAAGAAAGGACAGATAGAGTCTGATTGTTTCATTGAAAGATTTGACAGTGACCTAGCAATGGCACCAAAAATACAGAAAGCTGTCAAAAAATAGCCAAGAGCTCCTCATAAGTTCACTTTGCAGCTATTTATAGTAAAAAAAAGCTCTCAAAATAGAAATTAAATATGACTTATCTTTGGAAGAAAAAGTGACAGAACTGACAGGAAAGATAAAAGAACTAAAACAGCTTCTGAAGCATTTAATATGTTCATGAAGTCCAAAAAAGCCTTTTCTTAAATGGAAGAGGCTATATATTAAATAGATGCCCAGCTTGAGTAACTGGAAAACAGATCTGAGTCCAAATTTGAAGGCCAGATGGGATGAAGAATGTCTGGAGAAACAAAATATGATGGGCTTTTCAGCAAGTTGGTTCTCTAAACAATTCCCTGAAATTCGTCTCACTGTAGATCAAATTGAACATACCCATTGAGCCCTGGCCCCAAAGCCTAAAGAAGGATTTCCCACATAGGACATAATCATGCATTCACAAACAGTGCTATAAAGGAATATCTTGAAACTCACTAGGCAAATTGACCAGATAAAGCTGAAGGGGACATAGATTGAACTTTATCAAAACTTGAAACCTATGACTGCAAAAAAGACATCCACTGTTTTTCTGCACAGCTAAACTTAGTGAGGCTAACATCAGATACAAATGTGGATTTCCTTTTATGCTGTGGTCTTCCATGACACATGCTGCTAAGAACAAGATGAGGCTGCAGATATTTTTGACTGGAGACTTAACACTCCAAAAGACAAGAAAAGAAAAAGAAATGTAAAATAAAAACTGAAAATTGCAATTTCCTTGTTAGAATCAGATGTTAAAATATACTTTGTTATTTTGGACTAATACTTGTATTCTCTGCTGAGCTTTTGTCTGCAAAATGGCAGTTTTATTTATTGTAATATATATGTTTACTGTTTGTAGGGTGAGTGGGAGGTTGCCTCTGGTCTCTAGTTAAGAAGGTTTCTCTGTTCACTTCTTTTTATTCCTGTTAACAGCATCTCTCTCCACTACATTTAGGGAACATTCACCAATTCATCTTCAAAAACGTTTTGCCTCCAGGTTGTGCTGTTGTAAAATGGTGATCTCTTAAACAGTGAGGTCTGGAGATGGTGAGGAGCAAAGGAGCATGGGGGAGGTCTAGATATGGTTATGAAGTGTCCATTTGTTCAGGGTGCATGGTATCAAAATGAGTTATGAACCATTTTATATACTTGGCTATAACATAGATTTAATCACACAAATTATCTCCAGCACACAACAACTTTTAAAATATGAATTGAAGCTAAAGATCGGAAAGATTAAATTGATTTGTTACAATGACATCATTGTATAAGATAAAAACATTTAGTGTAAGGGGGTTGGGTTCACTGATTAAAAGAAAACACATTTTGAGTCTTATTTTTAAAAAAACAAAACCAAGCCAGATATACTGTTCTTATATGAAATCTATTGTGAAAACGTCATGTTAACAAGAAGATACTCTTTGCCCTCTGGAAGGTTGCTGAGATGGGTGTGTCCTCCTCCTCCCTAAACAGTTTCCCCACCCACATTCTAAACAGTTAAGAGCCATTTGACAATAGATGCAACCTATTCCCAAAGGAGGTGAATGAGATCATGATTATTGGAGATCTTCAAACAAATCCCCGTTGGTTGCATCAAGTAGGATGTTGGATCATATTGCCTTCTATTCTTAGAAGATGCTTCCCTCTACTTTTTGCTTATGTACACATGGGTTGCTTAAAACAGTGAGATTATTCGGGGCGGTTGGGGTTGGGGGGCTTGCTGTGTTTCAAGTTGCATTTGAACACTGCTGTCCAGTGAGGGGGCTGAGGTGTCTTCAATTACCTATTGGGAGGTGTTGCAGGGGAGGGAAAACCAAATATACATACCTGCAATGGAGGTCCCAAATGTACACACCTTAACCTCAAAGTAGATGTAGGTTACAGTTTCAAATTGGATTTTTGTTGGGGGGAAGCAGGCCTTTTCTTGGGGGGGGGACCTGAGTTGGCTATGTATTTTTATTGATTTTTATTGATTGGAGGGCAGCTGCCACCCCCGGCACCCCCCCCCCTTGGCTACGCCCATGGAAGCTGGTTTGAGGAATACACACTGAACAGAAATATATCTCACAAACTTACAGGAGGAAAGAGCGATTGTCTACAACTTCAAACACCAACAGTGGGAGCAGGTTAGAGTCCAAGTAAACAGCAACAGCCTTAGATAATATATTGCAGGGGTCAGCAAACGTTTTCAGCAGGGGGCCGGTCCACTGTTCCTCAGACCTTGTGAGGGGGTGGACTATATTTTTTTTTGGGGGGGGGAGAAATGAACAAATTCCTATGCCCCACAAATAATCCAGAGATGCATTTTAAATAAAAGGACACATTCTACTCTTGTAAAAACACGCTGATTCCTGGACTGTCCACGGGCCAGATTTAGAAGACGATTGGGCTGGATCCAGCCCCCGGGCCTTAGTTTGCCTACCCATGATATATTGGCATGAGCAGCTGTTTCACCCATGCTGGGCCTATACAGGAAACTATCTTACAGTGTTTCTCCTTCCAGCTCAGTATTGTCTACACTGACTGGCAGCAGCGGTTCTCCAGGATTTCAAAGAGGTTCTCTCCCAGCCATACACGAGGATGCCGGGGACTGAACGTGGGTCCTTCTGTGTGCAAAGCAGATGCTCTGCCACAGAGGCAGACCTTCCGCAAAGTGCACTTTTACACTGTTATAAAAAATCATAGTCATCAGGCTGCGAGGAAAGGCTCCAGTTCCCGCAAGCGGCCGCAGGGGGGCGATGTGTGGCGGGTGCGAAGGGTGTTGCCCCACAGGCAAGTTTTCTGTCAGAGGCAGACCCGGGGCGGCGGTGCAGCAGATGCTCATGGAGGGCTTGGGAGCGCGCAGCGTCTTGGTGACCGGAGCCAACCGCGGCATCGGCCTGGAGCTGGTTCGCCAGCTCCTGGAGATGCCCAACGCGCCGCAGTGGCTCTTTGCCTGCAGCCGGTCTCCGGACGGGGAGCGCGGGCAGGTGAGAGGCTCAAGCCCCAACATGGGCTGCTTGGGGGACGGAGGAGGGTTCTCGGAAGCAAGTCCCGCTCTGGTCCCTGGGGCTTCGTCCCCGGTAAGCCGGCGCAGCATTGCAGCCTTGGTCGGTGGGAAGCCCCATGGAATTGAGCAGGGTTTATTTCCCAGCAAACGGGTGGAGATTGGGGCTGGTCGGGTGACTGGGAATTGAGGGAAGGAGGAAGAGCAGCACTTTCTGGGAATCAAAGCGGAGGAGTCAGGAAGTTATTTTGCACCAGTTATTGCTGTCGCGTGTTAGGTAGGAACTTTCACCCCCAAAGGCGAAGGAAATCACTACTCATTGTGTTTCTTTAAACTCCTAGGTTAGCTAAGAGCTCACTCAGGAAGAGGGGTATAAAGTAAATCATCAGTTTTGAGTGCTCTGGAGTACAGACCTTGAGCTTGAGCAGAAAACTGGAGATGAACCTTGAACCTTGAATATTCAGTCTCATCAGCACTGGCATGAGACTTTGATTGAATGCATTTATAGCAAGGAAAGTGGCCAAGAACCAGCCAGGGTGGAGAGCACTTTTAGGCTGAAATCCGTTATACACTTCACCAATGAGTAAGTCTCATTTAAATTAATGAGGCTTTGTTTGGAGTAAGATGTGCATACAACTACACTGTTAGTAGACCATGGTTTTATAATCTTCATAGTTCATTAGAACCCATATATATATATATATATATATATATATATATATATATATATGCAGGTTTTGGTGTCTTCGGGTGTCTTCCCGTGTAAGAGTCGGGGTGTCTGTGCGACGTTTCGACGAGGTCTCACTCGTCATCTTCAGGCTGGTGCTTTCGGCTTCTTGTTACTGGAACAGAGCAGAATCTGGTGTTTGAGTTCCTATAAATACTGTTGAGGGGTGTGGTGTATAGCCTCCAACGTTCTGGGCAGAGAGGAAGTTCCTAGATTAGTGTGCCTTTTCTTCTTTTGTTCCTTAATTACTAGAGGGATATCTTGAGTGATTTCATGAGTGATATTCTGAATACCACTGGGTGGGTCATTAAGTGTAGATTAGTTGCTAAAGCTTTCGTGCCGTCAAAAAAGAAGAAAAAACTTCCTCTCTTTTCCAACACATGAAAGAAACAGGACACGAAATTAATTTTGCAGATTCCAAATTGCTCTTTAACATGGAACATCACCACAAGAGAATAATCATGGAAGCCATCGAGATAGAGAAACACCCTCACAACATGAACAAGCGTGACGACACGTCCCGCCTGCCAGACATCTGGAAATTAGCCCTCCCCACAAAAACCGACACCAGAACCAGAGGCACACAGAACGCCGTCACCAATCAACCACACCAGACCCAAACCCAGACCCTCTCCACAGACATATTACAGACTCCATCCAGTAGCCAAACTATAGTGGCACCTCCGGATGCTGCACCCCCCTGCAATCCCTACACAGATCTGGCTGGCACGAAGCACAAAACCACAGCTCGCCCCTATACACGAAGCCAAGCCAGAGCACAACTAAATGCAGCACAGCCATCTTCTCAGAAAAACTCTTCACAAGCTCAAGAGGTCAAGACACGAAAGCTTTAGCAACTAATCTACACTTAATGACCCACCCAGTGGTATTCAGAATATCACTCATGAAATCACTCAAGATATCCCTCTAGTAATTAAGGAACAAAAGAAGAAAAGGCACACTAATCTAGGAACTTCCTCTCTGCCCAGAACGTTGGAGGCTATACACCACACCCCTCAACAGTATTTATAGGAACTCAAACACCAGATTCTGCTCTGTTCCAGTAACAAGAAGCCGAAAGCACCAGCCTGAAGATGACGAGTGAGACCTCGTCGAAACGTCGCACAGACACCCCGACTCTTACACGGGAAGACACCCGAAGACACCAAAACCTGCATTCCTGTACCCGTGAAAATCTACGAAAGCAAATATATATATATATATATATATATATATAACACACACAGAGGGAGAGAGAGTTATTGGTCAGTAATTGTATTATACTGAGAAAAACAGTACTGAGTTAGATAATGATCAGTCTCACTTCTGGTCTCACACGTATAGCGTCATTAAAGGCAAATCTGTAATGAAACAAGGTGTGAAATCATTAAGGGTTGGCTATCCACAAATCATTCTTATGTCAACGTTAAACTAAAATTGTCTTGACCTCCCAGCTGCCAATGCAAAATAAATTACCATATTCATGATCAGTATTTTATTTGAATGCAAAAGATTGCTATGCCCATCAGTCTTCCAATCCTTTCAGAGCACTTGGACCCACTTCAAGAAGAATCAGTAGGGACAGAACAAGTCTAAACATGTTTTAATTCCCACTTATTCCAATGAGTGCTTAAATGTGGCTGGATCATGCTCAGTATTTCTTTTTTAAAATAACAATATCCTGAAGTAATAGTGTATATTCCGACAGCAGCCTACCTGATTACTTCTTAATATTTGTTGTTCTTCTCTTTATGTCTTTCCAGGAACTGAGGAAATTGGCTTCCAGTCATCCAAACCTTGTGATGGTGAAGTTGGGTATGCCTTCTCTCCCACTCTACCTTTT
Source organism: Podarcis vaucheri (assembly GCF_965113315.1). NCBI lineage: Eukaryota > Metazoa > Chordata > Lepidosauria > Squamata > Lacertidae > Podarcis > Podarcis vaucheri. The sequence continues at coordinate 50,530,274 of NC_138765.1, read as the reverse complement.
AGCCTTCATACAGCCAGCATATGTTCGTGGGACTCTCTCACTTTCACTCCTCTCCCTTCTTTTGCAGCAAACCCTTCTGCATCATTCCATCTTCTCATCCCAAAGGATGGAGAAAATAGCCTCTTGGTTTGGATCCTGGTAGCTAGAGATCTGTGCCCTATTTCTTCAGCCATTTGCATCTTAGCTAGAATATGGCATTGGCTGCTATAGAGGGAGGAAGTTTAATGCAGATCCTCCCTCTGCAATTTGTAGTTCTTCATAATTCTGTTACCTAGTGTCAGGGGTACAGTGGAAACTTCAGAAGTGCAGGGTCCCATCACGATAGTCACAATCGTGCCCCCTCACTGCCATAAACCCCTTTTATGAGTACTCCAGACTTCATATATTAGAACAGGAGGTTTTAACCTGCTGCTGCAGAACACCAGGCATCATTCTTGATTTTTTAAAAGATAAACCCAGTGATATAGGCTAATCAGAGAAGAGATAATCACTCCTTCTCACCAGTGGCGTAGCGTGGGGGGTGCCAGGGGTGCCGGCCGCACCGGGCGCAACATTTGGGGGGGCGCGTTTGGCCGGCCCCCCTCGAGGAAGCGGGAACCTCTCCAAGGCGGGAGAGACCTCCTCCCGCCGCCAGCCTTCGGAAGGCTGCTCCGAAGCCTGGCGGTGGGGCGGAGAGACCTTCTCCCCGCGCCAGCCTTCGGATGGCTGTCCTGAAGACTTGTGGTGGGAGCAGTGGCATAGCGTGGGGGGTGCAGGGGGGCTGCCGCACCTGGCACAACATCTGGGGGCGCGCGGAAGAGACTCGAGTGCTAAAATCCACGGGTTAGGGGGCGCAAATTACTTGCCTTGCCCCGGGTGCTGAGAACCCACGCTACGCCACTGCTTCTCACGAAATCCTTTACAAAGCTGAAGACCAGTGTAAGTAAATAGTGCCTTATGATTCTATGTAGCATTAAATAAGGGTACTGTTATGCATATGATTCAATAAACAATACCATTTACCTAATTCCAGCCTCCTTTGAAAATGTAGAATATTGCCCATACAGGAAGACAGACGAGTTTACGTACTATATACAGGAGTTTGCATTTTCAAGGGATCTTGAAAAACCATTTCTTCTTGCCAGTCTGTTACTAACAGCGCACGGTTCTCTGACTAACAATGTATTGATCTTCCCTCAAATTAGGATGATGATCCTGATCACAAGCAGATTGCTGTTGCGTCACTTTTTCTGACAATAAACATCAAGAAGCCCGTGGCTTGTGCTTCATTGTCCAAGAAAGGATAAAGAGTTGTCACCAACTAAGTTTTACCCTTTTAAAAAAGCATATTTGTAGTTCCGAATATAACTGGGTTCGTTAACACTGTGTGCTTTACGTTAATGGGTTTTATTTATACTAATAATGGTTTTGAGTTGCACAGATGTGAATTAGAGATAGAGGTGTAAGGTTTAGTTGGTTATTCTAAAGCAGGGGTCTCCAATGCGTTGCCCTCTGAATACTGTGCTACTCTCAATTCCCATCAGCCCCCAAAGCACAGCCAGTTGTCAGGGATGATGGGAGTTGGCTCTCCAGGTGTTGTAATACCACATGGGCCACTCTTGTTCTAAAATGTGTTTGTTAAGGTGTTTTTAAAATATTTAAAGACCATTTCCAGGTTTTTTTAATGTATAATTCTGTGTAGTTTAGATTACCTCCTGAAGTTGGGCGTTAACAACTACAATGAACTTATTGGGAGCACTTTGAGAACCATTCTTTCTTTTGTATTGCTGTAGCTGAAGTTCATACTTTGTCCCTGCATTTTGTAGGTGGTGTTAGGACAGTCACAGTTGCTCCCAGTGCTCCCCAACTCTTCCTGCTTCTAACCATCTCTTTTGTTTCTGCTTTTGCAGATGCTACAAATCTTGCGAGCATTACGGAAGCTGCAGCATTTGTTGGGGACCACCTGAAAGACACAGGGCTGAATGTGCTAATAAACAATGCTGGCATTTTGAAAGGCTTGACGCTAGACACTGTGAGCGAGGAAGACATGGAAGATGTATACAAGACCAATGTGACTGGGCCATTGCTAGTGAGCAAGGTACAGGGGCTTGGGGGTGCAAATGCCAGGCTTGGAGCAGTCAAATGATTCACTTCATGTGATGCATGAAGTGCCCTTTCCAGATAAATATATCCAAGGGTGTGGGGAGTGTAAACAGTTGGGTCAAAAGATCACTAAAAGTAAGAAATGCATGCTACATCAGTTAAAAGGTAAAGGGACCCCTGACCATTAGGTCCAGTAACGGACGACTCTGGGGTTGCGGCGCTCATCTCACTTTATTGGCCGAGGGAGCCGGCGTACAGCTTCTGGGTCATGACTAAGCCACTTCTGGCGAACCAGAGCCGTGCATGGAAATGCTGTTTACCTTCCTGCTGGAACGGTACCTATTTATCTACTTGCACTTTGACGTGCTTTCGAACTGCTAGGTTGGCAGGAGCAGGGACTGAGCAACGGGAGCTCACCCCATCGCGGGGATTTGAAACGCCGACCTTCTGATTTGCAAGCCCTAGGCTCTGTGGTTTAATCCACAGTGCCACCCGCGTCTCTACATCAGTTAGGTATATCCTAAATCAGGGATGGCCAACAGGTAGATCACAATCTACATCGCGTGCTGCCTGTGGTAGATTGTGGTAGATCTTGGGACCCCCCTACCCCCCTCCAAAAAAGCTCAACAACTTTGGTCAATCCAGTGGGTAGATCACTACCAGTTTTTTTATAGTGAGAGTCTCTTGGAAGTTGGACAAGCCTGTCCTAAATATATGTAAAATAAGCATGATGACCATTCACAATAGCACTTATTTGTCCCTATGCAAACATCACAACTGTGCTAACAGGGATGCTATCAGGGTCAGGCGTTGGGGCTCCAGACAGCAGAAGGAACAGCAGAGACCCAAAAGTCAGTGGGGCTGGCTTACCATATTTTGAAGCAAGTGTAGTAATGCACGTTGCCATTGAAAGAGCTCCCCTTACATTAAGTCTGTGGTCTAAAACTACCAAACTGCAGCATTCAAGTTGGCAGTAGAGTGTCCGGGTAATCAAAGTACTCTTCACTGGTTTCTAAATGTAAAGAGATGTACGATTCCTGAAAATTCTGGTAGGAGGGGCCACCACTGACATACTGAATCCACTGCCTAATGAAGGAGTCTCCACAAATGTCAAATGTACTGGAGCCACAGTGGCATGAGAACTGCTGCTGGCTGAACCACACAAAAATTAGCATCAAGCTCCTTGGCCTGCAGGTGCTCTGTCTCCCTTTTCCAGATTCTACAGATGTAACACGTTGTGCAAACTGAGAAGTTTGTGTCACCTGAGTTTTATGCAGGATTTGAATGAGTGAAGATGAAGTGTTGCTGGGAATAAAATGGCAGAATAGTGCACCGTCTAGACAACAGTGTTCCATCTTTTCTGGGAACAAGAAGGAGGTAGAACAAAATGGGGGAGGAATCATTAACAATGGCTTGAACTCTTTGGGGGGAGGTGGGGTAAAAATGGCATTACTTATAATACAAGTGTAGCTTGTTACACGAGAATAAATACATAAGGTAAATGAAGTGGGTACTGAGTTTTCCTGGATTATTTTCTCTCTTCCCTCTCTTTCCTCATTCCAGGCTTTTCTGCCTCTGTTAAGGAAGGCAGCCCAAGGAAGTTCGCAGAAAGGGCTGAGCTGCAGCAAGGCAGCTATTGTCAACATCTCCTCTCTGTTAGGCTGTATTGAGTTAGTTCCCGCAACCTATTCCAAGCCTGTAATTGCCTACCGCTGCAGCAAGGTAGGTGACATTTCTTGCACCCAAGTCATAGGTTGGCTGCCCTGCTACTGGACACACTCCCTATCCAAATAAGTGACTGTATCTAAGGGAGCTCACTGTCCTAGTTTTCTTTTGCAAATATAGGACACTGGGCCACATCACATTCTATATATGTGAATTTTAAGAAGCCCAGGTTTGCAAATACTAGTCAGAATTATCAGGGATGTATAATTTGCAGCAGCTTCCGAGACGGGGGCTTTAACCTTTCCATGGTGATGTTCGCTACCCACTTTCTCTCTCTTTGCCTTTCAGGCTGCTCTCAACATGCTGACAAAGTGCCAGTCTCTGACTTACAAAGAGGATGGGATTTTGTGTGTTGCAGTTCACCCAGGGTGGGTGAAGACAGACATGGGCACCCAGGAGGTGGGTACCAATTTTTTGGGAGGAGCTCCTTTAAAAGATAGTTAAATAACAAAAACAAAACTGCTGAAGATTGTTAGACACCCCCACTCCCAGGAAGTATTCACAAAGTGTGTTACTTTCACATAAGAGAGGCAGTTGTCTAGATCACTGGGGGAAGAAAACCCCTTTTAGGATGCATTCCCTTGATGCAAACCGGTTAAGGGCTGGAACCAGCAGAGGCAAAACTCAACTTTTTTTTTTTTAGTCAATGTCTCTCTCACACACATGCACACTCATACTGTAGCAGATGGCTCAAAGGCCATACCATGGATATGGCAGCTAGAGGGTCTTTTCCAAGGAGACTGCTCTAGCTGAGCTGATACATTCCATGGTTGAACCTCTAAGCTCATGAATGCACCTGCCAGGCAGTCTCTCTCTTCATCGTCTCACAGAGGAAAAGGAGAGATAGTGCAGGTAGGTTGTTTTCCAGAGCAGAAAGACCAGCAGGCAGTAAAATGTGAGCTTGTTTGTCATGGCAGAAGAAGCATGTGAAGTCAAGGGCTTACATGCGGTAGGATCTAAAGTAAGAGACAGTGGGCTGATGGAATGGTGATGCAGACTAGGTCTGGCTCACAGATTGGTGGTTTCCCCATGCCTGTTGTAGGCTAGGTTGGCCAGATTTGGCAGTTTTCATGGGCTGCTCTGTTCTCCACTGTGGTCTAGGAGCCACAAGTGTATTTTTCCACCCATACAGACCTTGTGAGTGAGGTTCTATGATAAAAGCTGCACCATTTATCATGATACATACATTATCAAATATATCCAAGGTATGTACAAAACTCAGAGACACCCAACATTAAACCCTGATTCAGGGTTGAAGGGGGTAGAGTTAGGGTCAAGTTCTTGACACAGAAAAAGTGCACCAAAGGACTCAAAGTGGTCAATATTGTCAAAGGCTGGCAGGAGGTCGGCACTTTGTGGGGAGTGAGCAGGCCCTCAGCCAGGCAGGGCCTTTTCCAGTGAGACTAGCTGCTTATCCTCTTATAGCCAGATTGGTCGTTGGAGTCAGACAACTGAGAGCAAAATCTGGTGCTATAAATGTTTGAATGACTGAATGAATGAATGAATGAATGATTCCTTCCCACCCAACATGTAGGAGGATAAATCCAGCTGTCCACAAAGAAGAGCCATTGGCTGTGCTTCTCACTGCTGTTTGTCTCTTGCAGGCTGTCATGACTGTCGATGAGAGCGTGCGAGGGATTCTCCAGGTGCTTCCTAACCTTGCTGATGAGCACAATGGCACTTTAGTTGACTGGAAGGGCAAGAAACTACCTTGGTGAATGTACTGAGTCTCTAGTAGAAACTTCTCTGCCCTCATGAGTATGGTTCCCTCCATAGGTGAGTGGGAACTAGTGGAAACATAGTCGTGCTTATGTATCTGCTATGCTGAATTGTTGATATTTGTTCACAAATAAATACAACTATTGAAGTTCTCCTGGCTTCTCCTGCTTCTTTATCTTAGGGCAGACCTGTTGTTAAGTTTCCTCACACCCTTCCCAAACCCATGGGATACTACAGTGGAGCTATTTCTACAGATCAGTAACAGCCTGAGAGTTAGAGAAGGTGACATTCTTTTTCCAAGACAGATGCTCAGATCATTCGATAAATACTGGAAAGGCAGCATCGCTCAAGTGCCAGAATCACTTTGTAGACCTGATGTTGATATTCATTGCTAACACAGGAGCAATCTTACCACAAGCTTAGTTCCTGGGCCTAATTTTCACTCTGCTTACTTCATCACTTTAGATTAAGTTGGCTTAATGTCTCTTCCGGGAAAACTGATAGAATGCATGAATAAAGGGAAAGCTACTAAGCATGTAGAACAAGTGGGAGGAACCTTTCTCAACTCAGGGGCCACATTCCCTCAGGGGTAACCTGGCAGCCACATGCCAGTGGTGGGCAAGGCAAGAGGCAAAAGTGGGCAGAGCAATGGGTGTGTCTCTTGCCCTTTGTACAATAGGCTACATACCAGCCATTCAGAAGCCACAGGTTGACATATACATACCTCTCCATCCTCCATCAAGGCAAGCAAAAGGCATTAATGAAATTCAAGGACACAGTTCCGGCAAAACCAGCTGAGGGTGTGGAGGAGGCCTACAGAAAGGTGGGGTGTGGAATGGAGCATGGTTGGGGAGAGTCGTGAAGGCCTAGAGGACTGCATTCGGCCCTGGGCCTGAGGTCCCCCACTCCGATATAGAAGGACAAGATTTGCTAAAGAAGGATCAGCATAGCTTCTGCAAAGCTAAGTCCTGTCTAACCTTTTGGAGTTCTTTGAGAAGTATATGGATGGGGTGATCTAGTAGAGAGGGAGTGGGGAAAACCACCAGTGATAATTCTGCTAGTCAAACTGCCACTTGGAATGTGTTTTTGAAGCTTTTAGTAGATTAGAGACTATAGTTTGGAACAATGCATACCTTTTTATACCTGCTGGTATTTCATTGTCCCTACGGTCATGCAGCATACACTGACTGCATACCACTTTTTGCAATCAATCATTTTATTTGTGTGTCGCCTTTCCAGAGTGAAAGTAGTAATAAAGTAGTAATAAGTAGTAGCAATAAACAATAAACAAAGCATCAAAAGGTACACAAGCAGAGCCAATTTCCTCCCCAAATAGGGCTTGTCTCCATATTTGGCCTTGTCAAGCTGCTATAACCCCAAGAAACACAAGGCAAGTTCAACCCGATAATTATTACAAGGGACTTTTGTTTTCTTTTTTCTGCTTCGTTATACTGCCTAGCTACCTTATTGGTTACGTCGTGAGGTTGTTGAATGAGGGAGAAAGACCTAGCTGAACTTTAAACGAAACAAGGCACAATATAGAAGCTTAAGACCAGTAATATTTTCTAACATTTCAAATGATTGATACCTCACGGGTCCCGATGTGAGTGGCTGGAGAGCTGGGCAGGTTGGAGAGGTTGGGGAGGTTCAGGAGGCAACTTCCGTAGGCTTCCATGGATCGGCGCCTCTGCTGCTGTTTGCTCCAGCTTGGAGCGGGAGATAAGCCGCCGGTAAGCAAGCACCCCCCTACTATATATCCATATATACCCATATACCCACTATGGTCCTCACCAGGAAAAATTACAAGGACCAAGGAATTCTGCCTAATTCACCACAGAGGCCGATGGAACGACGAAGGAGACAAAGTAAAATTACCAGCTACTTTCCCCAAAAAGACTCGAGCAAGAGAACTCTGAATGAGAGTATCCTAGATGTAGCTATGCCTTTGCCACTTACAGTGCTGGATTGGTCAACACAGTTAAAGGACTTGCAAACAAACAACAAGTGGACAAACCATCCAACAAATCTGGCTCAAGAACTTGCCATAGCAGAGAATGCTACAAAGGCTAACACAGCCAACACATCCGATGCCAATCCTCATTTGTCACCGCTGGAACTTGGAGGTAATCTTTCATCCCACTGGGTGAAAGCCAATGACTGTGGAACAGAAATGTGGGGTGATCATCTTCAGGAGCAGATATACCAGATCTCTAAGGATCTCCTTAACGTTAAAAAATTTCTAGCGATAACAAACGGGCTGCTCCTGACCCTAGTGGATAACTTCAAACAACATGTGAGCGCTTCAGACCAGAATACAAATCCCCTAGCCAGCCCGGATCCAACTCTCCCCAGTAGACCCCGGAGGAAAAAAGCTGAGCCTAAGAGGAAGAAAAGCAAAAACATGAAAAACCTAAGGCGGCTTAAGACAACTCACCGTACCTGTAAAAAATATTGGCAGAAGCTCTTTAACCTTCTTCCATCCCTTTCTACAAGTGGAAAAAACAAATCCAAGTCGAGTGCCATCAAAGAGACACGTAAAGTAGATACTCCCATAAAAGAATCTAAATCAAGTTCTGAAGAATCAACACCGAGCTGGGACAAAGGAACTGATCCATCTGCAGTCATATCGCCCCAGAGTCCTCTCATGGCCAGCACAGAATCAGTAGACAGAGGTGAGCAGGCGACCCAAACTATCGAGGGGAACCACTCCTCTCAAGTTCGACAGATGTTGTGTCCCAAAAGAGAATGGAGTTTAGTCCTAATCCCACAAAAGCTTGTCTTTGCTAATTACCCTAAACCGCCTAGATTTTACGCAGGGTTGGACCGTACAGACCACTTTTTGTCTATTATAAGTGGCATTTTACCGGGGGTAGTAAAAGCAACTGACATAGCCGCTATAGAGTATCTACATCAAGATGATTGCTCGGTACGAGCACTGATTACTTTTTTAGATCATAATCTGGCCAGTTTCATTTTTAGAGCTAAAAACCTATTCAAAAAAGAAAGAATAGTTCTGTTAAGAATATTTGAAAATAGAGCACCTGCAACCCCTCTGATAGGGCCCAAGAGCATAGGAGTGGAAGTTCACAAAAGGGAAAAAACCAACCACCAAAACCATCGAAATAGAAAGCATAAGTTCCAGCAGGATCATCCCCACCAAACAGCACCAAATGAAAAAAAGGAAGCCTCACACCCAACTGGCGTCGAGCCTCCCACGTGGGACAGTGAGGACTCCGTTTGGGAGGAAGAACTCTCGCTGATAAAGCGATTCTGGTCACTGCATTCTCCAGCTCAAACTGAGATCCTGAAAAGATTTGATTTACTTCGAAGCAGACTAGAAAAAAAGGATGATCAAGGTGAGACAATGAAGGACCCTTATGTGCAGCCTATATCTCCCAAATGTCTGGTGGATAAGAAGACAGTGGGAGGCACCTTTAAATGTGTGGACGTGGAATTACAATCAGAGCCCCCTGTGATGTACAATAAAGTAAGACCAAAGCAAGGTGTGAAACCTCAAAGCTCCTGGCACAGCTATCTTAAATTGTCTCCGAATGAATTAGCTTCCCCCCCAACTCCAAAATCTAGCCCCAAATCACCAAGAAAAGAGGATCACTACACTCTCTCCAAGCAGCCAGCCTCGAAAAGAACCAACGGGTGTGTTTTTTTAGACACCAAAGAATTGCTGGACATGGTGGTGACATAGATCCAGCCCCCCGAAGGGCCCGGGGCCTAAAAGTGCTGTCCTGGAATATCGCGGGCTGGCACGCCAAGAAAAATAATCAACAATTTTTGTGTTACCTTAAGCAATTTGACATCATCTTCTTTCAGGAGACATGGCAGAATGACCCTATATTTCTTAATGGGTATAACTGCCACTACCTGCCTGCCTCTCCATCTCAAAGGGGCGGCAGATCTAGTGGTGGCCTAGCTTGCTTCATTTCCACGGAGCTAGCGCACTCCCTAACAGCCCTACCCAGCTGCAACTCTTTAGCAACAGCCGCCCTACTTAGCTTCAAGAGAACTATTCTCTTGCTGGTCAATGTCTATATCCCCCCAGGCCAAAAAAAACCCGTTGTTAAGGCTACATGGGCTGAGCTAGAGGCGTTTTTAGAGCCACTCGAATCTATTTACCCGTCTGCCCTGACCATTGTGTGTGGAGATTTCAACGCTCGTATAGGAACAGATGACAACAGTCTACACACTCATTTCAACCAATTTTTGGACACTGAAGAACAGACGGATATTGGCGCGACACGTCTGTCCAAAGATAGTAGAAGTAATTTCCCAGGTCTCTGCTTAGTGCAGGCTGCTAGACGGAGGGAACTGCTGATATTAAACGGCAATATAGAGGGGGACCGCCCCGGGGAATATACCCATTTCTCCAAGGCTGGGGGAAGTGTTATAGACTATATCTTAATCTCAAGATTTGCTCACAGCTTTATAAGGAAGTTTCAAGTGGGCCATAATACTCTGAGTGATCACCTACCTCTAATTTTAGAGCTTGCAGGCGGGCCTTTTGACTATTCTATTGCCGAGCCACAATATATACCTTCTGTAAATTTGGATATACCAGCCCCCAAAAGACTCAAATGGTCCCCAATATTGAATGTAAACCTAACCCTCCTTCTTCAGTCAGTGGAGTTAAAGCTTATTCGCTCCGCTATTGTATCAGGAAATTCAGCAGCTGCGATTATGGAACGCTTTAAATTACTCTTGGAAAGATTGAAACCCCATTTAACAACAGTGATACATAGCTCCGCTACAAAGAGGGCAAAGGACGGAGCTAGCTGGTTTGACCTGGAGTGCAGGCAATCAAGGAGACAAATGAGAACAGCCTACCGGAGATACAGGAAATCAGGGACTGCTCTCCTACTTAATGCTTATATTTATCTGAGACGGTCGTATAAACAATTATTAAGGAGAAAGAAACTGGAAGCTGAAAGAGCCGCATGGCACAGGTTGGTTAAGGCATCGCACGAGAAAGATACTACTTGCTTTTGGCGAACCATATCTGGTCTACTGGACCAGGAGCGCACTAATTCCATCTGTACAGTGGAACCAATGGAGTGGTTGCGCCATTTTCAATCTTTGTTCTATGACCAGGAAGCCCAACATTACAAACTATGCATTCAACTGGAGGACCTACCTCATTGGCCAGCAGTAACTCCGAAGGAAGTTGAGAACTTAATCGTACAATTAAAGAACAACAAGGCCCCAGGGAATGATTACATCCCTGCCGAACTTCTGAAGTCCAACATTGGCTGGTGGGCCCCCCTGCTGGCGTCTTTATTTTCTTGGATCGACTCAACGGGTTTACTCCCAGATGGTTGGACTGAGGCAATAATTATCCCAATCTACAAAAAAGGTCCCATGACAGATCCGGCGAGTTATAGACCAATCAGCCTTCTGCCTATACTCAGCAAACTATATGCCAAACATCTTTATACCAAGCTAACTAGCTGGCTGGAAACTGAAGCTATTCTAGCGGAAGAGCAAGCGGGTTTCAGGCAAGGCAGATCCACCATAGACCATTGCTTCACCCTAGCCTATTTAATTGACAAATATGCCAAAAAATCCCGTGGGGTGTTATATGCAGCCTTTATTGATCTAAAGGCTGCTTTCGATTCAATTCCACGTGTAAGACTCTGGGACAAATTGAGCACCTCTAGCATAGACAAAAGACTATTATTTCTGATCAGCTGTTTATACAAAGACACGGTGCTGCATGTAAGAACTTCGTTAAATGGCCATCTTATAGGACCAGTTCCTGTCAGTAAGGGGGTCAAGCAAGGCTGTATCCTGGCTCCAGTTCTATTCAACATCTACATCAATGATATGGTTAACTGTTTGTCATCTCCGGACTTCCACGCCCCCAAACTGGCTGACAAAGCAATATCAGTGCTTTTGTACGCTGACGATGCGATACTCCTATCCCGAACAAGAATAGGTTTAAATAGGCTCATAGATGAATTCTCAGCATACTGTAGAAGAGAGCAACTTGCAATAAACTATCAGAAAACCAAAATCATGGTTTTTGCAAGGAAACACAGACAGTACAGCTGGAGGATGGATAACCAGACAATTGAACAAGTCAAAGCCTTCAAATATCTGGGTATCGTTTTCCAGTCGACCGGGTCCTGGGATGTCCACCAAAAATGTGCCAAAGAAAAAGCTGCTCAAAGCATCAAGATGCTGTCCCACTTCTTCTATACGAAGGGGGGCAGATACATCCCAGCAGCCCTTGAAGTTTATCAAGCAAAACCTCTGGCGCAGTTATTGTACGGGGCGCAAATCTGGACGGGGACCCATTGCTCCAGTCTTGAAACTGTCCAGTCCAAATTTCTAAGGCAAATACTCGGTGTCCCCCCCTGTGTTCCAAACGCAGCATTGCGACTCGAGGCCTGCCTTCCATCTGTGGAAACTCGGACCTGGCAGAGAACATTTAATTATTGGCTTCGTCTTAATCTGAATCCTCCTGGTCTACTGCCGTTAGTAATGCAAGACCCTCACGAAAGCAAGTGGTTTAAAACTGTGCATAAAAAACTCCTTACATGCGGTCTGCACTCACAGTCCCTACTATCAATGGGCCTCATCAAAGCAAAGAGTCTAATAGGCCAGCGCCTGAAAGACATCGAACGACAAAACAACCTGACTATCTTAAAGAAACTGTGCCCATGGTATACCTACTTTCCCCCTTCTCATTTTGACTCTCCAGCCTCATATTTGTCTAAACTAACCATCCCAAAATACAGACGTGCCTTTACATTGGCTAGATGGGATGTTCTTCCCTCTGCTGTACTCGAAGGTCGTTACCAAAAGACCCCATTTGAAAAACGACTCTGCCCATGTGGAGATGGTAACACGGAAACAGTGTCCCACGTCCTTTTTTCTTGCCCTCTTTACAAAGACCTAAGGAATGAGATTATTACTCCACTCATTCTCTCCAACCCCGGCCGTTCAACAGACATTACACTGCATTTTCTATTATCTGATACGAACAGTCAGATAACAGAGAAGGTCGCGAGGTACATCGAGAGAGCTGTGAAATTGAGGGCCACCATCTGAGTGACAGACCTGTTCACCCGACGGACCTCCTTTTGTCTGTTCTTTTCTTCCTTTTATCCCTATTCTCATTTTTAACTTTTGTACAGCTGTGGCCTGTTGGCTTTGCTAATAAAGTTTTGATTTGATTTCTTTCTTTGGCCTTGTCCACTTTCCCTGCCCCATTTGAATTAGACCTGCACACATTTGAATGTGTACAGGGAGCAACTTTGGCCTTTCTGGTTCAGACCCACAGCAATTCGCTTTTGTATTTTCCCCATAAGTCCTAATTTGTTAATTCTACTTTGCCAACTAAGTAGCAACAGAGCATGCATACAGATAACTATGTGTGCTGCCTTGTTGTTGTTTTTTGTTTCTGTTTCTTTGTTTAAATCCCACCCAGGAAGTGTGGAACGGGGCACAGGCAATTGTAAAATTGTTTGTGCAATCTTCTGGTATTGTGCAGGCACACCCTGGAAATAACACTGCCGGAAAAGAAATGAAAGCATTGAGGAAGTAGTGGGTGTGGAAAGGGGAATAGCAGAAAATGACAGTTGATCCACCCTCACCTAAACATCAAAACAATTCGTCTGCAAACTTAAGTGGAGCAGTTTGAAGCCTAGTTTCTCGGATTGTCCACATGTTGGATTAACACAAATCTACAGGTGGAGAGCATTGAGACTGGTATTGTTTGAGGGTAATATCATGTGGACTATGCAAATTAAATGGGAACACAAATAGCTGCAAATACATGGTAGACTCCAGTGTGGACAAGCCCATAGCTGAAAGTGTTTTAATAAATGCAGATGGAGCTACAGCAAAGCTTGCAGGCTTGTTTGAAGGCATGCATAAAGTTTTAAAGTGCAATACACACATTGACCACATGGTGGTATCAACACACAGTACTGTATTCCTAAATCCCTGGTTAATGTTTGCTGCATGATACATGGTGCCAAGATTTGTTATAGAACCTCACCCTCGAAGTTGTCATTTTGGGTGAGAAAATACACCTCAACCACTGCTGGGTGAACAGGGTGGCTCATGAAACTGCCAATCTAGCCTAGAGCTGCAATGGAGAATCACCAGATGTTAGGCCTGCATTACTGAGTCCACTGATTTTTATTTTTTAAAAATGGGGCTCCAGACATAATTTAGGGTGGAGATAAGGAACTGATGGCCCTACAGACATTGTTGGAATCCATTTTGGATAATCCTCAGCCAGCATGGTCAATGGTCAGGGATGATTGTTGTTGGATTCTAATTCCTCTAGAAAACCACAAGTTCTCAATCTCTGCTTTGGTGTACAGGGGGGTGGAGTTGCCAGGCAGAGACTGGGCTGGAAATCAGCAGTGCAGTCTAGGACAGAGTTAGGTCAAATGCTATGAGCAGAAACCAAAGATCTGAAGTGGGCAATGCTGCCTAAGGCCAACAATAGTTTAAATTCCAGTGGGCAGCACTAGGGGGGAAAGGGAACGGACCCTCAGCCAAGCAGGGCTGCCTTCTGGCTATGATCTTATAAGGCCTGATACGGAACGCGAAAGGGGGGGTACCCCCTTTCGCCTTCTCCTTTGAGCAACCGAGGCGATGACCTCGAGGGTGCCCGCGGTGCACCCACCCCTCAGTCCCCCCACCGTTACACAAGCACCACACTTCTCCCGTAACCCCTTTCTACTCCTTCCTATCACGAGCGAAATAAGCTCGCTTATGAATATTTCCTTCTATCTTTCCCTATACTTGTTTACGCTCTATACTTAGAATGAATAGACCGGGTGTCCCTGTTTCTCCGTCTATTCCTATGCCGGCGTTTTAGCCAATCACAGTCATGCATTTATCCTGCAGAGGCGAGCTCAGGGAGCTCTTGCACGCCTCATTTAACCTCCTGACGAGCTGCTGACGGCCCCCCACGGCGAGAACAATAGAACTGAAACTCCTGACCTCGTAAAACTGTCAAACCCTTGTTACAATGTATCCATTTTTACAAGAATGGATACATTCTGCTTCCGCTTTTGATCTAAGCTACGGAACAGGTTGAAAGTCATCGGAACCTTTCAAAATTCATATAAAATCAACCACAGCTCCGATTTTCTTGCTCTTGGTGTCATTCGACTCAGTTTCCCCAGGACTCCATGATGCTGCCCGGACTCCATAATCCCCGAGACGGCAAGTCACGTACACAGGAACTCTTTAATCCCGTCAGATCGTTCTGCCCAGCCCTTCCTCCGGGCAATACCAGGTGGCAGACGGCGCATATCAGTAACCCATTGTCCCACCGCCACCGGTACTCAGGAAATGTATATTTGTGTATGACCCTCGCTCTGCATATTCCACCCCTCCCTTCCCTCAAATGTAAATTAGTGTAACCCCACCTTTCTCTGAGGTATTCATGACGTGTGTGATGTATTCATGATGTAATCCATGAAACCCAACCTTCCCATAATGTATTCATGACGTTTCGCGCACTGTGTTATGGGACTTGGAGGGAACTTTTAAAAGTTTATGTCGCCCCATTCTCGGGGTTCAATCTCGCCTTGAACCTGTTGCGCAATAAACTTGGATCTTCGCATTTTGCTTCTGCGTCCGGCTGAGCTTCCTTTTCTTCCGCTAGAATCCACGGACTCGGTCCGATTGGCTGGGTGGCAGGGTAAACACGCACCCAGATTTTCCGTAACAGCTTGGCGCCCAACGTGGGGCTTAGCGGTTCTCCCGGGTTGCTGACCGGAGGCCCCGAATTCTTCAGCCGGCTGCGGGCCAATTTGCCCGAGAAGACCCTTTTGGACCTCCGGCCATCTCCCGGGCGGTAATCAGGAGCCCCAGGAGTTCAGCCGGGGAGCAAAAGGGATCCAGCCGGCTTATTCATCGATCCCGGGATCGGATCGACATGGAAGACGCGTGAGTATAGGAAAATCCAGTGCACTGGTGGGAAGGGGTGGAAGTCTCCTGGCAACTGAATTCTCTGCCCTCCTCTCTATCGTACCTTCTTGCCTTTCTCTTGGTCCAGTCAGTGAGAGAGATCGTGGACCACTGCTCGACCCGAAAGGGGGGTTCTGAGCTCTATCTCTTTATCTAAACTCTCCAGCCAGCCGCACCAATTGGGAGCCCGAAGGGTAAGACGGAGAGACCCGACTTGAAAGATAGCCGACTCTCCGCAAACGGGCATCCCAGTTGAAAGCAAGGGGTTGGAGCTCTCTTTCCGATCTTCCCGAGCGTCCTTTCTAGGGGGCAGGAAGTGGTCTTGCTTTCTATCCCAATCCCAGCCGCACCGGTCGGGCTACGTACCACGTGTATCGTAAGCCCGCTTCCGAAAGCAAGGGGGATTTTCGACCCAAAACTCTGTCCAGGGATCACCCGATCTGGCACCGCACAGCGCGGGCGTTCAGTAGGGCCCCTTTTCCTGAGAAGTTTGACGATAGGTAGGAGGTTGCCAGGAGGGAATAGCCCATGAGGAATTGGGCGGGACCGGCAGAGTGGAAAAGGGACCCCAGGTGAATGGTTAAGGAAAAAGGAAGTAAGGAATACCGGATAGCTAGAGCTCTTTAAAACCTCCCTAGGAAGTTGCCAAGCGACTAAAGACCTTTCTTTTTACAAGTCCTTTGTCGGACAGCCCTAGACCCACAAATCCTCCTCTCTCCTCTTTCCTATCTAGACACGCGTGAGATATACTATGGGTACCCAGGCTTCCAAACACGAGCGGACTCACTCTGGGAGGAAGGCTTCCCAGAAGCCATCCCGTTCCCAGAAGGATCCCGACTCTCCTCTTCAATTCGTCATCACGTGTTGGAAGTCGATTCCTGGCCACAAATTGTTATCTAAGGAAAAATTAGAGGACCTCTGCTCCGAAACCTGGCCCGCCAGTACTGCCTCCGCCAAACCTGAACTGCGGTGGCCACCGGGGGGTTCGTTTAATGAAGAACGCTTGAACCACCTAAGGAAAGCCCTGATAGAAGAAAAACCCCGCCAGTTAGAATACCTGGCCACCTTTGAGGCAGTAAGGAGAATGCTCCAAGCCCCAAAGGGAACAACCTCTTACCAACTGCCTATATTAAATCCCGGGCGACAGCCAATGCCCCCGCCTTACGAAGATGACGATGTACGACAGACCCTGGTCCCCTTTTACTATCAAGGACCACCGCCGCGAGCCCCGACATCCAGCGACAGCGACTCTAGTAGTGGGGAGGAAACGGGGGAGGAGGATGAGGCCCAAGACACTGAAAATAGGAGGGTCACACGACTACAAGCGAAAAAGGACAAGGGGGACGCCAAACAAGTTAAAAACCCCGGACAAGCTAAAACTAAAATCCCCTCCTCTACTCACCGCAACACCATTAAGGACTCTACCCAAATCGGGAATAAACCCGCTCCCACGGAACCTCATGGCTCCGTAAAGGGGACCCTGGGCTGCGATAAAGAGACTCAGGGGACTTCTGACCAAGTAAGCTCCACCGTGAGTTCTACTGCGGTCCACATGCCCTTAAGGGCCCTGCCCATTCCTCCTCTCGAACCTGATGGGCCCCCGCGGATGGTTTACACGCATCAACCCTTCTATACCTCAGACCTGGTAACTTGGTCAAATCAGATGCCCTCACTGAGGGACGACCCGGACAAATGCCACCGCCAGGTCAGCGCTATCTTCTCCACACACAATCCCACCTGGCCAGATGTCCACGTCCTTCTGAATGCCCTCTTCAACGAGGCGGAGAAAGCGGACATTCTAACTAAAGCCGGGGAAGCCATAGAACTACCCGACTACCAAAGGGGACGGCCTCAGGGATTGCAGGCGCTCACAGCACAATGTCTCAGAGTAGAACCAGAATGGGACTATAATACCACCAACGGTATTTGGTGCTTAAACCTATTTAAAAAGGCCATTTTGGACGGTGTAAAGGCCGCCGGACAACGCACCGTTAATTGGACCAAAGTCCAGTCGGTCATGCAGGGACCAAACGAACACCCGTCCGATTATTACACTAGATTGGTCTCTGCCATTAAAACATGGGGAGGAATAGACCCCGAAAACCCACAGTATGAAGTAATCGTTAAAGGGTTCTTCAAGGATCAGGCTTGCCCAGATATCAGAAAAGCTCTGAATCTCCAAATTGGATACGATGGAAAGAGCGTAAGTGAAATCTTGTCCATCGCAAAATCTGTCTACAACTCTCGGGATGAAAGAAAGAAGAAGGAAACAAAACCCGAGGTCGAACAAATACTAGCCTTAAGCATGGAAACTGCCTATGGTCCTAATCGAGGCAGGGGACTCCCTCGAGGAAAGGGGATCCGTGGAGGAGGAACCCCAAATCCCTATAGGCAATGGGGACCGGGGACGGGAGGATGCTACTACTGCCAGGAAGAGGGACACATAAAAAGATTCTGCCCCTACCTAAATGCGACACCCTACGGGGGACAGGACCCTAAGCCTTTCCCTGTTCGGACTACCCACCCCCCTTTCTCCCCGCAAGCCAACGTAACTCCAGGCTACAGCAACCACAACCCAGCGGCTTA
The DNA here is from genome assembly GCF_965113315.1 of Podarcis vaucheri. Lineage (NCBI taxonomy): Eukaryota > Metazoa > Chordata > Lepidosauria > Squamata > Lacertidae > Podarcis > Podarcis vaucheri. Next base: position 50,512,211 of record NC_138765.1, on the reverse strand, counting down.
TGCCCCACCGACGGTCTCGAACCCGATACCTCAAACCCGACCACAACCGGGACCCCGGACCCAAATGCCGGCCATAGACCAGCCTGCCCACCCTTGGGCGAATGCTACTGCTCCTCCCTTGCACCCTCCAAACCAACCACCTCCCGATGATCAGGACACTTATTGACAATTAGAAGGGGATCCCAGTCAGACCCAAACCATCTGCCCTGTCCTTGCATTGTCACCTGAGGACCCGGTCTGTACTATCGAGATAGACGGCCACCCCTACCAATGTCTACTGGACACAGGGGCTACCTATTCCACCCTAACCGACAGTCACCTGGAACCAGGGACAGTGACCAAGAAAGTAATGGGACTGGATGGGATACCCCACACTTGCCCGCTCTCGCGACCGGCCAAGGTCACCCTCGGACCATTACTAGCGGAACACACTTTCCTTTTAACAAGCAGCCCTGTCAACCTCCTCGGCAGAGACCTCCTCTGCAAACTTAACGCCACCATAAGATGCTCCCCGGATGGCATTTACCTACATATGCCAGGGAACTCTATTCCCATGTTCCAGGGTATCATCCAGGAATCTAAAGCGGACCGACAGTTTCCCGAACTCCCTTTAGACCTGGAAAACGAATTGCCCCCCTCCCTATGGGGCACTGAATCAACCTCAGTAGGGCTCTTACTCTCCGCCACTCCGGTCAAGATCACTTACTGAAGCGACCTACCCTTCCCGTGCACCAAGCAATACCCTCTGCCCAAAGAAGCCATAGAAGGCCTAACACCCATGATTGAGGACTTCCTCGAAAAGGGGATCCTAGTCTCATGCGCTTCACCCTGTAATACCCCAGTTCTCCCGGTCAAGAAGCCCGCTAAGGAGGGGGCACCTATACGGTACCGTTTTGTGCAGGACTTGAGATTAGTGAACCAATTCGTGATACCCCGACACCCGGTAGTTGGCAACCCGAACTCCCTCCTAAACGCCATTCCAGCAGGGACGACTTGGTACTCCGCTGCGGACCTGTGCTCTGCCTTCTTCAGTATACCCCTGGATCCGGCCAGCCAATTCCTTTTTGCATTTACCTGGGGGCCCGGACAACTAACTTGGACCAGACTGCCCCAAGGCTACGTAGAGTCACCCGCAATTTTTTCGGCCGTATTACATCAGGACTTAGAGGACATCCACCTACCGGCCAGCTCCACCTTGCTTCTCTACGTGGACGATATTTTATTGTGTTCTACCAGTGAGGAGGCGTGTAAGATAGATACTAAATACCTCCTATCAGAATTAGCAAGGAAGGGACATAAAGTGTCTCCAAAGAAACTCCAATATTGTAAACAAGAGGTCAAGTATCTGGGACACATCTTGGGAGTAGGGACCAGAAGTCTAGCCACTGACAGGATTGAGGCAGTCACTAAAATCCCCCTCCCAAAAACAAAGCGACAGCTGCGCGGCTTCCTTGGCATGGCCGGCTTCTGCCGGGCATGGATCGCTGGTTACAGTGAAATAACGAAGCCCTTAACTGTCATGACGCGTCAGGACCACCCAGACACCTTGGTCTGGGAGGAAGAAGCTTACAGCTCTTTTGAACGACTAAAACGGGAACTCAGATCTGCTCCTGCCCTAGGATTACCCGACTACCGAATCCCTTTCAACCTGTTCATCCACGAGCAAATGGGGGTAGCCTCTGGTGTCCTAACCCAACCATTCCGCGATCAAGAGAGGCCAGTAGCATATTATAGTCTACAACTTGACAATACCGCTAAAGGGGCTGTCAGTTGCCTCAGAGCCATTGCAGCCGCTGCTGTCCTCCTCGAGAAAGCCCAAGAAACGGTTCTGGGCCACGAAATCACCCTTCACGTTCCCCATTCAGTATCAACCCTCCTAACCTTAAAGGGATGTCACCATTTCTCAAACTCCCGCCTCAACCGGTACGAAGCCCTCCTACTAACCCCAACCAATGTCACCATTAAACGTGTCAACTCGCTAAACCCCGCTACCCTACTACCCCTTCCCGATGATGGCACCCCGCATCATGACTGCACCACTATAGTCCGGCAAGCCGAAAAGCCCCGGGAAGACTTAGATCATCTTCCCCTGGAGAACCCGGACCTAATATTATATACTGATGGTAGCTCTAAAGTAATCGACGGGGTTAGGAAGACTGGGTACGCGGTGGTCTCCGACTTCGAAGTACTAGAGTCAAACCCAATCAACTCTCAGTACAGTGCCCAAGCCGCCGAGCTAATTGCGCTGCTGCGTGCCTGCGAGATTGGTGAGGGGAAGCGGATAACCATTTATACGGATAGTAAATACTGTTTCGGCCTGGTGCACACAACTGGCCAAATTTGGCTCCAGAGAGGCTTTCTAACCGCTGCCGGGTCTCAAATCTCGCACGCCGCCCTAGTTGAGCGACTTCTCACAGCGATCCATCTACCTGCCGCTATAGCCGTTGTCCACTGCAAGGCCCATACCAAGGGCAGGGACTCAGTTTCTAAAGGAAACAGACGAGCCGACAAAGCCGCACAGATGGCGGCCTTACGCATCCCTAACAATGAATCCGAGTTTCAAGCCCTCCAACTGCCAGCAGACCTAGACCTCACAGAAATTTACAAATCTGCCCCAGGGGATGAAAAGGCTACGTGGGAATCGATAGGTGCCACCGAACAACAGGGTATCTGGGTCCTCCCCGATGGAAGAACCGTCCTTCCAAAGGCCTGGACTCCAAAAGTAGTGAGGTTTCTTCATCAGCGGACACATTGGGGAAAAGGGAGATTAATGGAACATGTAATTAGATCTTGGTACGCACCCGGGATAGCTGCCGCTGCAGCAGCAGCATCAAAGAATTGCATTACCTGCCATCGCTTCAATCCCAAGCGTGAACCCAGGAGGCCACCAGGAGCCAGACCATGGGCCTTTGTCCCTTTTGAGAACTTGCAGCTTGATTTCATTGATCTGCCCGGATGCCAAGGCTTTAAACATGCTTTGATTATAGTTGACCAATTTTCCTCGTGGGTGGAAGGATTCCCTTGCAGAAAAGCTACCGCATCCGTAGTTGCCAGGGCCCTCCTACAGGATATTATTCCCCGCTATGGCATACCCCGTCGCCTAGACAGCGATAGGGGGACCCACTTTACTGCAGAAGTGGTGCAATTAGTGGCCAAAACACTCCAAATTAAATGGGACCTCCACACTCCATACCACCCACAATCCTCTGGCCAAGTGGAGCGTATGAACCAGGAAATAAAGATACAGTTGGGCAAACTTTGCGAGCTCACTGGCCTAAAATGGGTGAATGCACTCCCACTGGTTCTTCATAACATCCGCAGCGCCCCAACCGGACGTTTGAAACTCTCTCCATTCGAACTCTTATTCGGGAGACCTCCTCCCGTCTACAACACTCTATTCCCACTATCAGAACTGGAGCTGGGGGAGGCAGAACTTACTAATTATGTTATTCAGCTCCAGACACAGCTACAGCGTCTCCACCACTACGCGGCCATCGAGGGACAGAACCTGCCCATCGACGTCCACGCTCACTCCTTCCACCCTGGTGACTGGATCCTCGTCAAGGTCTACCAGAAGGAACCACTCCAACCCGCATGGGAAGGTCCCTACCAAGTACTCTTGACATCGCCAACCGCTGTGAAAATAGGTGAGAAGAATTCTTGGTTACATCACACTAGGTGCAAGTCCTCACCCCCTCCACAGGAGATGGAAGAAAGCAACGGCGAGGACTTCACCTTTTCGACTCCACCTGCTCCACCGACCTCATATATTGACGACGACGACCAACAGACCGGACCAGCAGATCGGGGCCAAGGTCGGGCTCAACAGACCGGACCAGCAGATCGGGGCCAAGGTCGGGCTCAACAGACCGGACCAGCAGATCGGGGCCAAGGTCGGGCTCAACAGACCGGACCAGCAGATCGGGGCCAAGGTCGGGCCCAACAGACCGGACCAGACACCGCGACACCCAACTGGACGTCCGAAATCATCCCAGATACCAACACCATCAAGCTACGTTTCAGACGCGCCGACAGCCACGTTTGACAGCTCCATTGACAGCTTGCTTCGTTTGACAGCTCCATTGGCAGCTTGCTTCGTTGACAGCTTCGCTTTGACAGATCACCTGACAGCCACGTTTGACAGCTCCATTGACAGCTTGCTTCGTTTGACAGCTCCATTGACAGCTTGCTTCGTTGACAGCTTCGCCTTTTGACAGTCCATCTGACAGCTCCACTCAACAGCTTCATTTGATAGCTTCGCTTTACAACCTCGCCCTATCTGACACCTTCGTTCGTTCGACCATTTGCGCTCTCCCTACACGCATCCAAACCATGCGTCTGGCTACCACCGCCCTTCTCCTCGCCGCCTTATCCTGGGTCACGTCCACCTCATCAGACCACTGCACAGGCTTGCGAACGAACTACCACTTCTTGGACTATCATGAGGTCGAGACGGGAAGGTCTAACCCTGATCGAATGGGGGACTTTGATTTCTGCCTTCCTGAGTCCCGGACCTTGCTGCGCCATTCCCTAGTTCCCCAACTCGCCGAAAACGAATATTGGGAACTTTTCATCCGAAACAAGGATTTACACCGTATCGGCTCTGCGGCTCTCACTCTTGACCACTCCTCTTACCGGCTGACCTGCAGAAATGGGACTTATCTTCTTTACGAGAGTGGAGAGGTCTCGCAAACCCCAAACTGGACCGAAGTCGAGACAGGAGGGGCTACTCACGCTTATACGGAATCAAGCCACCCCTCTGGAAACTTGATTTTCGGCTTCCAGTGCCTCCGCTCCACCCCAGAAACCCGGAAGCCCCAACTCCAAGGACTCTGCCTGCGACGGTTCTGCTGTTTATGGGACTTAGGGGTCACTTATGAGTGGAAAGGGGCTGAATATCTCGAAGGGTGGCACCATCCTTTACGCCCCTCGCGCTCCCCCTCATGGGACCACGTCGGACCCCTGCGATGCGGCGGTATCGCCAGGGATAGGCGACTACTGAACACCACCGACCCCCTCCATCCGGTTGGTACAGCACCCCGACAATTCGGCACTGACTCGGCACTCCCGGGAGAAGACCTCTTGTCATCCTGGGAGCAAAACTCCTACATTAAGCTTCTCAGCCAGGTGGCGAAGGAGTCACCCTACCCGGACTGCTGGATTTGCGCTCACGCACCTAGCCATCTCCAACAGAGTCTCCCACTGGTCCCTGTACCAGTGACCCTAGAACAGTTCCGTTCCGGAAATGTTACCTCCTGGAACTTGACCGCACTCAACTTAACACATCAATACCTCTACCTCACCGGCCCTACGAAAGGACCCCTTTGCCGCAGCTTCTCAGGGGAAGGAACCTTCATCGGATCCAGTACATGCACCAACACTCTGGAAATCCTACCAACTGGACTGGTCACTGTCTCTAACACAAGGGACTCCCGAACTTTTCCTAACCTTACTGTTGCCTGGGCCGCTGCGGTCGGACATCCCTTGGACTGGAAGCCACAACCCACAGACACCATGCTGCTGCAAACCTTTGCTTCAGGCCGAATGGAATCTTACCTCAGCGGCCTATTCTGGGTGTGTGGGCACCGCGCTTATACATGGGTGAGCCCACACATGTCCGGATCCTGCTTCGTTCCCGGAATTAGAATATTACCACACCTACCCCCTGGAAGACAACGGAACAAAAGGGAGCAAAGGGAGCTGTCAGACCTGTCAGACGTTGCTGCGAATGGAGAGACCGTAGGCCGAGCACTCTTCCCCGCCTACGGTGCTGGGTCGAACCACGTAGATATTCTCCGACTCACCGACATCCTCCTGAAATTCATGCAGGAGGCGACCCAGATCACAGATTCCCTCATGTCCGAACTATCCGAGGTAAGACAGTTGAGCCTACAGACGAGGATTGCGACCGATTTCCTCTTGTCCAGTCAAGGAGGCACCTGTGCCTTAATAGGTACAGAATGCTGCACATATGTGACCGACCAGACTTTGAACATAACCGGACATTTAAACAACATTCACGAGTTAGCGGGGAGGCTACACAATATCCAACACGAGGGGCTATCCGATCTGGACTTGTGGGGATGGTTACCCAAGTTGGGATGGCTCCGACAGTTATTGAAAGTCGTACTGCTCTTAATCGTGACCGCTGTTTTTTGTGTCTCCATCTTATGTTGTACAGTGCATTGTATTAGCCCCTGCTGTTCCCTCCTCCGCCACTCTGCTCCTTCTGACTCATTCTCTCTTCGAGCCTATTCCCGTTCCCAACACACTAACTTCCCACACTACGTACAGATGAGGCATCTGGGGGAAGGGGAATATGAGATCACTGAAATCTAGCGCTTCTATGGTGCGGAGAAAGGATTTGCAAGTTCCTTCGGAACTTTAATGCAAATCTATCTCCGAATGGGGGACTGATACGGACCGCGAAAGGGGGGGTACCCCCTTTCGCCTTCTCCTTTGAGCAACCGAGGCGATGACCTCGAGGGTGCCCGCGGTGCACCCACCCCTCAGTCCCCCCACCGTTACACAAGCACCACACTTCTCCCGTAACCCCTTTCTACTCCTTCCTATCACGAGCGAAATAAGCTCGCTTATGAATATTTCCTTCTATCTTTCCCTATACCTGTTTACGCTCTATACTTAGAATGAATAGACCGGGTGTCCCTGTTTCTCCGTCTATTCCTATGCCGGCGTTTTAGCCAATCACAGTCATGCATTTATCCTGCAGAGGCGAGCTCAGGGAGCTCTTGCACGCCTCATTTAACCTCCTGACGAGCTGCTGACGGCCCCCCACGGCGAGAACAATAGAACTGAAACTCCTGACCTCGTAAAACTGTCAAACCCTTGTTACAATGTATCCATTTTTACAAGAATGGATACATTCTGCTTCCGCTTTTGATCTAAGCTACGGAACAGGTTGAAAGTCATCGGAACCTTTCAAAATTCATATAAAATCAACCACAGCTCCGATTTTCTTGCTCTTGGTGTCATTCGACTTAGTTTCCCCAGGACTCCGTGATGCTGCCCGGACTCCATGATCCCCGAGACGGCAAGTCACGTACACAGGAACTCTTTAATCCCGTCAGATCGTTCTGCCCAGCCCTTCCTCCGGGCAATACCAGGTGGCAGACGGCGCATATCAGTAACCCATTGTCCCACCGCCACCGGTACTCAGGAAATGTATATTTGTGTATGACCCTCGCTCTGCATATTCCACCCCTCCCTTCCCTCAAATGTAAATTAGTGTAACCCCACCTTTCTCTGAGGTATTCATGACGTGTGTGATGTATTCATGATGTAATCCATGAAACCCAACCTTCCCATAATGTATTCATGACGTTTCGCGCACTGTGTTATGGGACTTGGAGGGAACTTTTAAAAGTTTATGTCGCCCCATTCTCGGGGTTCAATCTCGCCTTGAACCTGTTGCGCAATAAACTTGGATCTTCGCATTTTGCTTCTGCGTCCGGCTGAGCTTCCTTTTCTTCCGCTAGAATCCACGGACTCGGTCCGATTGGCTGGGTGGCAGGGTAAACATGCACCCAGATTTTCCGTAACAGGCCTAATAGAACCAGATTGATTGAAGGCTATAAACAAATTGAAGGCTATAAATCAAAATAATGAGAGAATAGAAAAACCATCCAGAGAGAAGTGCCATTGCCTGTGCCTCTCACCCTGCTTTTGCTCATCACTTGCAGACTGACCTGACTGTAGAGGAGAACATGTGAGGGATTCTCCATGTGCTTTTCAATCCTGGTGATGAACACAGCAGTCCAGTGGCGTAGCGTGGGGGGTGTAGGGGGGCCCGGCCGCACCGGGCGCAACATCTGGGGGTTAGGGTTAGGGGGCGCAAATCCACGGGTTAGGGGGCGCAAATTACTTGCCTTGCCCCGGGTGCTGACAACCCACGCTACGCCACTGCAGCAGTCCTTTTGTTGACTGGAAGGGAAACTAACTTCCTTGTGAAGGTCTTTCAATAGATCAGTAACAGGCTGAGATTTGGACAATGTTACACTTAGTTACCAAGGCAGATGCTCAAAACGCCCAAGAAATTCTGAAAAGGCAGCAATGCTTGAGTGCCAAAATCACTTTTAGGTGGGTGCCATTTCTCACTGTATTAATATACCTTCCTCTGTAATGAAATGTTTGTTTTTCTTTGTAGACAAGTTGCTGCTATGTAGTGATAAAGTAATTATGAAAGCTTTCCCTCACTTGGGCTGGAAAGATTTTTCAGTTTCAGTTATCCTAGTTTCTCATTCTTCCAGTCTTTAAATTATCTCCCCACAATTCTGCAGCCTTTAGTAATTCCCTGCCCCCCCTCCCAAGAAATCCTAATAGAAATTCTTCAACTCTTTTGGTGCAAATAAGTCTAATTTTGTACGCAGTTTCTCCTGAAATAATGCATTTTGGTATGCTATTTTCACTTGTATATTCATTTCCACTTCATGTTCAGGGAAGCCCTGTTCAGGGAAGTTTTTAATATGTAACGCTGTACTGTTTTTAACACTGATTGGGAGCCGCCCAGAGTGGCTGGGGAAACTCAGCCAGATGGGCGGGGTATAAATAATAAATTATTATTATTATTATTATTATTATTATTATTTGCATATATAAGCATTGGTTGTAGAACTGCATTTCAATATTCAGATGAGATAAAATTTTGAAAAATGGCCATGTTTCAGTTGTTATATTGTTTCAGAAAGTGAGAATTTGATAGAGTAGGCTTAAAAAAACCTGTATTTAATTTCTCCCTCCTCTGTATCGCTAACCTAATTATTACTGAAATATTAATTTAAAAATTTTTAAATATGATTTTACTGTTTTAGGAGCCTGTATCTTTGGTATTTTATCCCAATAGCACCCTGTTGCATTATTGCTATTATGTTGTGTTTAATTACGTTAATATTTAATTGTGTTAATATTTTAATATCTTGTTATTGTTATTTGTGTTGGATTATTTTAGAGGAAAATGTAAAAGATGTGGAAAATGGAAAATGTAAAAATGTAAAAGAAATAATGGATGCAGCAGTAAAGTATTCCTAATCTAAGCTCTGGAGGCCCATTAAACACTTGTTTTCAATATTCTGGTGGGATTTCGCAGTTGCTCTGTCATCCGTCCAGCTATTTGTTCCCAGATCCTCTGTTACAAGAGCCAACAATGTTTAAAGGAAGGGATGAAAAAAACTGGTGACCTGGATGCTCAAAATATCCAGTTCCCTACCTCTTTTGCATCTCAATTGCTTACTCAGTTAAGGTACTAAACCGCAGTAACAGTGGGTATTCTCACAGTGAGAATACCTTTCACTTACGCATCTGGGAGTACGTTTGCACCAATGCTGTAAAAATGCAATAGTTTACTCTAGTTGCAACTTCAGCACTAGAGTCCTTTACTTTTCCACACTGGCTAACTCCCAGCTCGCTTTCAAACATAATGGTTTAATTCCACAGCTATTTGAAAGCAAGTTGGCAGAAGTGAAATACGCTATGGCTAGAACAAACTGTTCATTTATGTAAAGGATTTCTAGCCTGCCATTCAGGATGCAGTGCCCTCACAAGATGGTGATGGAGAACCATTATCACCCTGAGGGCTGCCTTGTGTTCTGAGGGACACATGCCAGTGGTGGGTGAGACCAGAAGCAAAGGTTTCTATGTGCACACTCACACACCCCTCTCTACCCTCCATAGAGGCAAGCAAGAAGCACTATCAGATGAAGGGCAGGATTCTAGCCAGGCAAAAACAGTTAAGGACATTGCAAAGCAGGGCTCCTGAGGGATGTGACTAGGGAGATTCCTGAGGGCCAGAAGGAGAGGCCTGGAGGGCTGCATTTGGCCCAGAGACTTGGAAGTTTCCCATTCTTGATTTACACCAATAAAATACCCCATCAACTTCACAAGAAATTTAAAAGCAGCTGCAAAAAGTGCAGCCCATTAAAATGAGCAGAACACAGACTAGAATGTCTTTTAAGATATTATTGAAGTCTGGCAATGGTGTAAGCCATTATTATGTATAGGAGCCATCTTCAAATATCTAAAGGGCTGTCGCATGGAAGATGGAGCAAGCTTGAGTTCTCCTGCTCTGGGGGGTAGGCCATTGGGTTCAAGTTACACGGAAGAAGATTCTGACTAAACATCAGGAAGAACTTTCTGAAAGTAAGAGCTGTTTTGACAGCGGAATGGAGTCCCTCGGGTGGTTGTGGACTCTCCTTCCTTGGAGGTTTTTATGCAGAGGTTGGATGGCCACCTGTCATGGATGCTTTCACTGAGATTCCTGCACTGCAGGGGGTTGGACTAGATGGCCCTCAGGGTCCCATCCAACTACAATTCTATGACTTTGAAGTGGTTTATAAATCTGTGAAATAAATACTAAATAAAACGAGCTATCTGGTCACCAGTCTTGTTCCTGGGCCTAGTTTTCTCTCTGCTAGCTTTTCACTAAGGACAGTGTTTTAATGACATCTGGGCAACATGGAGACCAGAGAAATAGATAGTGACTTACATCAAGGCTTCAGTCTCTGCTGAAAACTTGCATAAAGTTTTAAACTGCAATATACACATTTACCACATGGTGGTATCAATATCACCTTAAATCCCCAAAATAAAATGCACTTCAATGAATTGGGGAGGCGACTGGAAATTCTGATGTAGAAATTTTGCCAGGTAGTGTTTTCTGTCTGTCTGCTAATGGGACTGTGTCTGTTTGCTAAAGGGACTTTTGACTCAGCTGGGTCAAAAGTGGGAGTGTGTTATTTCCAAGTCGTAGTAATTTCAAAATAAATTACTCATATGTTGCTAATCTGTTATAGCAAAAACAGCAGAGGCATCTTGGGGTATTGTAAAGTATGGATGGGGAACCTCTGACCTTCCAGTTGTTGGTAGACTATAACTGCAGTCAGTCCAAGCCAACATGGCCAGTGGCAAAATGTCCTCTGGTGAGTGTTTTCTTATGTCAATGGTCCCTGCTATGGTGACAGCACTATGAACACTGCTGGCTGGCTGGCTCTAGCCATCCTAATTTCCCATAATGCCTGAGTGATGCCAGGTCACTGACATTGGAGGAAATTAAGAAGTGGCTATCCAGCTGCCTAGTTCTTCTTTTTTAAGGAAGGCTCAAGGCAGGCATCACCAATGGGCCTTGGCAGCTGTTCTGATCCCGGCTCTGATTGCAACAAACCTGCAAAGCAAGCAAGCAAAGTATTATCCGCAATCTTGCAAAGTGTTATCCACATACTAGAGATGGGGTCCAGAGGCATCTGCACTGGAGGGTGCCAGTTTACACTTCTTCATCACTATGCTACACTAAAAACTCCGTATGTTGTATTATTGGCAGCTGTTTCAAAGGCCATCCAGGTCTACCAATGCAATCCCGTACATGCTAGAGTTCAGTTTCTGGTAAGTTTTGGTTTACTCTCTCCAACAGCTGTATCTGCTCTCCTTGCACCACTTTCCTTGTGATGCTTTGGAAACAAGATATGGAGTACAAAATCCCCATTTCATTTCTCCCCATCTAATTCAAGTAAAGATTTGTAGTATACATCGTATGCAGAAAGAGAGAGACACAGTACACAGTACCATATTCTGTTTTGTTAGATGAGAGATACTGCTAGGGATCTTGGTGCCTCCCTTCCATTAACAGAGCCCCTATTCAGGGATGGAAAACATGTGACCCTCTGTATGTTGCTGGACTACAAATAGGAGTGGCTGGTGAAGTGGGGTGGCACGTTGCTGTGGTCCTGATAGAGGTATCACTGCCATTTACCAGATTAAGGTGGCAGTGAGGACAAGACACCACAGGTTCATTGGTGGGAGCACCATATTGACTCCACCAGTGCATCTGTACAGCTCCAACCTTACCGCCACCCAGCTGTATCCCAGACTACAAGTACTGGCTTTACTGGCTGGGTCCAAGGAGATCCATCAATAACTGGAGGCAGGCTTGTGCAGAGGGTGCAGCGGCAGCTGGGTACACTTGCCCTGGGCCTTAGAGGACTAAGCTGGTTGGGGCTGCCTGCCAGGGACTAGCTGCTTTTTTTGTTATAACTTTATTCTAACAAGAGTCCTTTCACAGACCTTACACAAGCTTTGCATAGGTCTGACTGGAGGGACACATGCTTCCCATCCCTGATATACTGTATTTTTTGCTCTATAAGACTCACTTTTTCCCTCCTAAAAAGTAAGGGGAAATGTGTGTGCGTCTTACGGAGCGAATGCAGGCTGCACAGCTATCCCAGAAGCCAGAACAGCAAGAGGGATTGCTGCTTTCACTGCACAACGATCCCTCTTGCTGTTCTGTCTTCTGGGATTCAGAATATTTTTTTTCTTGTTTTCCTCCTCCAAAAACTAGGTGCGTCTTATGGTGTGGTGCGTTTTATAGAACGAAAAATACGGTAAATAAAGGAGGGAGAACTAATATGTTGGAAAGGTATGGTGGCCATTGATCATGTCTAGCATGGATGGGGCAATATTGTGTTCCAATGGCTGCTTTGAGACTCACTTTTTACACTGTCTGCATGTTGAGAACAAATTCTTCTTACACATGTCTGATGTTGTACACTGGCATTTCTCTTTCTCTTGCAATAACTTAGCTTTCTGACTGGGGACCTTCCACCCCCACTTGCTGTTCACAGTTAGGCCCAGCTGACATTACTGTATCCTGAGAGGACATGGGAGGGAAATGACTCTATTGTTTTTAGAACAGAGAAAGGGGCTTCCCACCATCCTTAATGTCACACCTTCAGAACTTAGGAAAACATGAACACACATCCCAGTGGATAACTAGTGGGGCTGTTAGGCAATTTTGGAAACTGGTTTGTCTTGGGGAGAGGGCTCTTCTTTAGATGGTAATGTGTGTTACTTCATTTCAAAATGAAGCCCTAATTTTTCTGAGCGAAGAGCTCAACTTCTGCCTCCAAGATTTTTGCCCTGATGACACCATTGTGAGTAACAATAGTTCTTATGCTATTGCATTTGAGACCGTATCAGATAAGTTAATGGGAGCAGAGATGCCCCTTGCCCTGGGAAAACCTGAAATTACTAGTCTTTTCCTATGCCCTGGCATCTCTTGACCATTTCCTTTTGGGTACTATAATACTATACAGCTTTTTAAAGGATTAACAGCCCTTCTTCATCTATATTTCTAATATAGGAACAACAACAACAACATAGCTGTTCTGCTGGACCAGACAAGGAGGCCATTTTTCTGCTACCAGAAGTGGCACAGCAGCCATGTTGCCTTTTGATTCTTGCCTCCCTTCTTTCAGTTCCCTCAGATGACACTCACAAAGCTCTGACCTGGGCCTGTGTCTTTACTGCAACATTTTGGACCAAGCTAACTTTGTTTTAAAATGTGCCTGTATGTACATGTACATACAAGTGTGTGTGTCGGGGGGGGGGAGAGAGAGAGATGAGGCAGTTTTAATTGTCAGATCAAATGAGGCACAAGGATGGCATGAGCTGAGTCCTTATCCTTGCCTTTCCTCCTTGTGACCAATCACTTCAGGCAGTATTCTCCCAGCCACATACCAGTGAGCAAGGATGTAACTCTGGTCAGTGGTGTAGCAAGGTCAGGTGGTACCTGGTGCGGAAAATTTCTTGTCACCCCTTCCCACATTGATTTTTGTTTTTTGCCGGCAAAAATGGTTTTACTTTATTTCATATTGGGGGGGGGGAGCCAGAGGCCTGCGTGCGCCAAAGCCACAGCGTCTCTCGCAGACGTTGAGTCCTGCACAGCATTCTGTCACCTCCCCTCAGAGGTGACACCTGGGGCAAACCACATCCACTGCACCCACCTTGCTCCGCCCCTGACCATGGTGGAAGGAAGGAGAGAGTACAGAACATGTGAACAGCAAACGTGGCTGCCACAGTCAACTATATTGTGGCTCCTTGATGAACCAGCTCTCTCCCAACACAGCTTGGAGGTTATGTCCTCCAAGTGACTCCAGGAGAAGGCATATCACATCCACTCTGCAATTCTTATTTTTCCTTATCAATGTTTCATTGCCTTTACGTGTAACAAATTTCACTTGCATGCCACTGGCATACAAACTATGGCTTGATGGGTGCTCCTGTAAGTGTGATGTGCTTTGCAGTAGGCAATCTGAAACAAAGTATTAGGAGTGGACATGTGCTTATGTGGGAGAACAAAAAAGGATTTTTAAAAATGTGGCATACTCTACGCAGTCCTGACAGGAAATGTCCCTTTGATATTAACAGGGTCAAAGCCGAAGCCGCTATGTGGGAGGTGGAGCATCAAGTGAGAGGCAGGTCATAAGTATGCAAGGAAACTCTTTGAGCCTGCCCAGTTTAATCAGGGGAAGGGAATTCTTAGCTAACACACCCAGCCCAGGGAAGAGCTCCGGATGGCCAGACAAGGCAGCTGATCAAGGTCTGACTGAACTCAGGATTAAACTAGATTTCTAGCCTCTGGGTTGAACCTCTGGGATTGGTGAGTATGTGATTTGAAGGTGCCAACCCTCAGTCATTAAACCTCACTAATGCTAAAGAATAGGTCCTATACCACAGGGGCATGGGCCACCGAAATGGATCTTCATCTCGGTATCCATAGGAGTGAAGCTTAAAGAGCACAGTGTGAAGTACAACAGAATTGCTCTGGAACAATTGTGGAACAGATTTTTGAACCCGTCCTAAATCTAACACCATAGTTTGGGGTTCATAATGTTGCTATCTGAGGGGTATTTTCTTCATGTACATATATGAAAGTGATGTTTATTGAAAGGATATAGTTTATTTTTCCTTAAAGTACAAAAAGGACATATTTGTTTTTCCTCATCTGTACAGGTGGTTGGTGTATATTTTTTACTTTTTGATTTTTACTGTGGCATATATCTCTCTCATAACCATTATGGTTATCTTGCTGTTTGACGTTTGGGAGCTTGACTTCACAACTTTCCCAGTTTGTGAGGAATTCTGATCATTGTGGCATTTGGGGAAGTGGGGTGTATTGTCTTTGTCAAAAGAAACTAATAGATGTGGCGCATTTAATATTATGGGTTTTGTAAAAATATGTATTCCTGTGAATATGTTTAATAATGCTTTGGTGGGTCATGACAGCAGACCTATAGACCGGTTTGTTAATTACATCACAAATCCGTGAACTGCAACAAACATTTTTTTCCCTAGAAAAGACACCAAATTCAGCACCTCCAAATTATTTTCTGCTGTTTTATTTTGGAGCTTCAACTGAACCTTCTGACTGTCCTTCATGTAAGAACCCATGCTGGCCTTCCCTAATTACATAAAACCAGTGCCCATTTTTTCCTTTGTCAAATGTTAGGGCATATGAGAGAACACTTGACTGCCAAGGTTGCTCCTGGGCATGAACACATGGGGCTCTTGAACCCTGCTCCATCTGGTCAAGTTCTGTTGTCTGGACCACCCCAGTTGCAGGGATGAGTATCACTTTAGAAACGGCTTTCCTGTGAATTGAATGCAAGCGTGTGTGAACTTGTGTCCATCTGGCCTCCAGTATAGCATTGCATGTGTTATGCGCGTATATTGAGTGTGTGTGTGTCGGGGGGGGGGGATGGTTGCCATGGCAGATACAAGCCTTGGGGAGTGTTGGCCTTGTTTGGAAGGAAGCACATCTTGATTTCTGCAGCCGCTGCAGATTGAGAGTTTGCCAAGGAGACCAAATGGGAACAGCAGATAATGCAGGAGGCTTCCTCTTGGCCTGGACTGGGTCACCCGGCCTCTATCTGCTGCACAGATCCCACGTGTATCCCTCCTTCTGGGTTTTTTATTATTGTTAGCTGAGAGGAAGTGCCTCAGCAAAAAAACAAATTCCTTGCTCTCCCAAAAGTTAACTCTACACTGCCCAGATGCGCAGAGGAAAAGTGAGATAGACATTCCCACTTCACTTGCTTTCCCTACATGCACATAATTTCAAACACACTAGAAATAATAGCAGGCCAGGCATTCAGGGAGGGGGCAGCATTAAGAGTTCATGCAGTGGTACATCCTATGTCAACATGAAAACAGAATAAACCTCAATCCATTAGCCTAATATGATGGGCTACTTGTTCTGTTGGTTTAAGAGTACATTTTGCCCAAGGGGGATTGATCCTGTGAGGATTGAGATACACCATGCTCTCAGATTGCAGCTTGATATGCCATTGCTTCTTCTCCAAAAGTATGTCGCACAGTTGTGCTTTTGATTGACTCTAAATACGTTTGGCCTGTTTCCATTCCTATTGAAAAGGGTGCTGTATGTGTGTTTTTAATATATTGTTATCTGCCTGCAGCTCTGGGGACTGGATTAGGTTAAAAAATAAAATCCAAGTGAATAAGCAATTACTAGTTTCTAACAAGATAGATGCTTGTGGTCCTACTGGCCTTGATTATATGACAATTTTTGCATGATAATCCTAAACGTGTAGAGCAGGGATGACCTTCAAAATGCATACCTTCTAACATGCGAGGCGAAAAACCATGATGTGTTTCTTCCGGGAACATCCTTCTGCACAAGTCATGTCACCCACGTGAGATTGTGGCCCCCAAAGATGTGCTTTTTTCAGGGTTGTGCTCTTGTGTGAAACCTAAGCCCTGAAAAAAGTGCACTGAGGAAAAGAATCATTGCACATGATCAGAGTTGCCTGGTTTTTAATTTGTGAGGAGGGTTAGCAGCCTTATTGGGTCCACAGGCACAATTTGCACACACACACACACACACACACACACACACACATGGAAACCAAGAACACTGTAACTTACTACGTATATAGGCTACAACAACCTCAAGCCTCATTTCAGCAGGGAGGAGGAAAGCCAGGAAGTCTTCTGTAGGCACATGTGCAGCTACATACAACACTATGGCAACCCCCAACTTACAAGCCTGAACCTTGGCACTCATCTGGCTAATATCATGAGACCTGACTCAAATTAATCTTAATTTAATGTAGAAAGGCATTGTAGCTGTTAGTGTGTTGGATTAAGACCTGGGAGACCAGGGTTCAAATCCCCACTTAGCCATGAAGCTTACTGGGTGACCTTGGGCCAATCCCTCACTCCCAGCCTAACCTCCTTCGCAGGGTTGTTGTGAGGATAAAAAGGTGAGGAAGAAAACCATGTCTGCCTCCTTGAGCTCCTTGGAGGAAAAGTGGGATACAGAAATGCAATAAATAAATGATAATAAATTAATTAATAACAGGGGCAGTGCAAGTTACTTAGCAGCAGTGGTGGAGCTTCATGCTCCGGCACCGGAGAGCAGGTGGGGGCGGGGCTGGCATGCATCACGGGGTGTGGTGTGCATCCTGGGGGCGTGGCACCCAGCACGGGCGGGGGGGGCATCCACAATGGCACCCCACTGGGATCACGCTGCAGGGGGCAGTGCACTTCCCCTGCATTCCTCTTCCTCCGCCAGTGCTTAGCAGGAGCTAGGCTACAGACCCATGGCACAAATTGGCATATGCTAATGTACATGTATAAATGCCTTTGGTGACTGGGATCTCACCAGCACTGCACTTTGCAGTATGCCCAGCCTCCTATTACCAAAGTTTGGGGCTCATTGCAAACTATCCAGGGCTCAGGCCCCTTGAGCCACCCACATAAAAATCCCAGCTAATAACAACTAGCTATCTACGTGTTTATTTCCCATCTTTTATCAAATGAAACATGAAGCAGATTGACAAAAAATGTATAAATATGTGAAGTGAAACGAAATACATACACAGCACAATTTTTTTTTAATGAAACAACAATAAAGGCAGGCTGGTTAAAAAAACAACAACTGCCAAATTAAAAGGAGGAACAGCAGTTGCAAATGGGAGACGAAAGCAAATACCAATAGCAAGATGATGATGATAGCAAACCCTGGTGCTAAAGTGTCCACTCCCACCAATCTGAAGCAAAACAGGGCCACTCACATGTATGGTAGGCATTTCTTACATACTCAAGGGACTGCCAAGCTACACTGAAACATACAAATGCTGACACGTCAGTTGAGTGGGGAGGATGAAATTGAAGGTTGTGGGAGGAAACAAAAGGAGGGAATTGGCCTGCAAAAGCTACTAATGGCTTATAGTAAGTGGAATGTACATTGCAGGACTGAGTGCTTGTCTTTTGCATACGCCACTCCCTTTCCCTCTCCATTCTGCATCTTCCCACCATTACACTGACAGCTAGCATTCAGTGGCCACTGAGCATGCCCAGTTCCCAGAGGGAAGATCAAGTTAGAGGATATGCGCCATGAAGCTAAAAAAGCCTTTCCTTCCAGGAAGAAGGAAAGGGGAAAAGAAGAAACCTATTCTGTTCCTCACAATCCAGGATGTAGCTCCCCTATATTATAGTTCCTACACAGAAAGGCAGCTAGGGGTCTTTCTTTCCAAAGAATCCTGGGAACTGTAGATTACACTTCACAAACTACAGTTCCCAGGATTCTTTGTGGTAATGATGGTGTATGTGCAGCCTCAAACTGGGGACTAATGTAGCTCTGTCTACACCACAAGGTTTTGGTCTAGAGTAGGCATGTCCAACAGGTCAATCCAATCAGAGTAGATTGCAGTCTCTTGGAAGTTGGGACATGCCTGGTCTAGAGCAAAGGCTCTAGTTAACAAGCAAAAGGCAGTGAAACTAATTACTCCCTCCTTTATGCTGGCCACCTATTTGATCAATGAGGTGGCAGTTCCTCCTGCTTGCATATTGTTCTTACCCTCTTCCATAACCAAAATATCTCTTTTTGGCTCCTGCTCCATCACCACCCCACCCCATGTCCTGGATACTTTCCTGTTGCCTCCTGTTGGAAAAACAAACTGTGCCTAGCTTAGTGCAACCAGCTATCTTTGGGCAAAAGCGGATTGTCTTCTTGCAATCACTGATGCCAATTACAAAGTCTTAAAATAGCCAACAATATGCAGGGCAGATGCAGCTATCTAGTATTTTAGCACATGGGATGGGTATATTCTTATATCAACCTGCCCATGCCTCAAGGTCTTCAGGCAAGGCTTTTTCAGGTGGTTCGCAATCTATCGGAACCACCTGTACCACCGGGGCCTGGTAGGGACCCCAAGATCTCCTGCAATGCTTTTGCAAAGTTTTTTGCAGATAAAGTCGCTCAGATTCAGAAGGAGGTAGACTCCAGCGTGGGAGCAGGGCCAGGGCGGGAAAGTGCTAGAGTTCTGTCTGGTCCTGTTACTTGGGATCAATTCCAATCTGTTACCCCCGAGGATGTGGACAGGCTGCTTGGACAAGTGAAACCGACCACCTGTCTCCTTGATCCTTGCCCATCCTGGCTGATAAAAGCGAGCCAGGAAAGGCTGGGCGATGGGCTCTGCGGGGTGGTGAATGCTTCCCTCTGTGAGGGAGCCTTCCCAGACCCGCTGAAAGAGGCGGTCATTAAACCGCTTCTTAAAAAAACATCTTTAGACCCGGCCAATTTGGCCAACTATCGCCCAATCTCAAATCTACCATTCTTGGGCAAGGTGATTGAGCGGGTGGTTGCTGAACAACTCCAAGCAAGCCTGGAAGAAGCGGACCATTTGGATCCCTTCCAATCGGGATTCAGGCCTCACCATGGGACTGAAACTGCCTTGGTCGCGCTGGTTGATGATCTCCGGCGGGCTAGGGACAAAGGTGAGAGCTGTTTCCTAGTTCTGCTGGATCTCTCAGCAGCCTTTGACACCATCAACCATAACATCCTTCTGGACCGTCTAGAGGGGCTGGGAGCTGGGGGCACTGTCATACAGTGGTTCCGCTCCTTCCTCCTGGGCCGTGTCCAGAAAGTGGGGGGGGGATGAGTGTTCAGACCCCTGGGCTCTCACTTGTGGGGTGCCTCAGGGTTCCGTCCTCTCCCCCATGCTTTTTAATATCTATATGAAGCCACTGGGAGAGATCACCAGGGCTGGGTGTTCATCAGTATGCAGATGACACCCAGCTCTACCTCTCCTTTAAATCAGAACAAGTGAAGGCGGTAAAGGTCCTGTGTGAGTGCCTGGAGGCTGTTGGAGGATGGATGGCGGCTAACAGATTGAGGTTGAATCCTGACAAGACAGAAGTACTGTTTTTGGGGGACAGGGAGCGGGCAGGTGTGGGGGATTCCCTGGTTTTGAATGGGTTAACTGTGCCCCTGAAGGACCAGGTGCGCAGCCTGGGAGTCATTTTGGACTCACAGCTGTCCATGGAGGCGCAGGTTAACTCTGTGTCCAGGGCAGCTGTCTACCAGCCCTACCTGGTACTCAGGCTAAGACCCTACCTGCCCGCGAACTGTCTCGCCAGAGTGGTGCATGCTCTAGTTATCTCATGCTTGGACTACTGCAACGTGCTCTACGTGGGGCTACCTTTGAAAGTGACCCGGAAACTGCAATTAATCCAGAATGCGGCAGCTAGACTGGTGACTGGGAGTGGCCGGTTCTGAGAGATCTGCATTGGCTCCCAGTACGTTTCCGAGCATGATTCAAAGTGTTGGTGCTGACCTTTAAAGCCCTAAATGGCCTCGGTCCTATATACCTGAAGGAGCGTCTCCACCCCCATCGTTCAGCCCGGACACTGAGATCCAGCGCCGAGGGCCTTCTGGCGGTTCCCTCATTGCGAGAAGTGAGGCTACAGGGAACCAGACAGAGGGCCTTCTCGGTAGTGGCGCTCGCCCTGTGGAATGCCCTCCCATCAGATGTCAAAGAGATAAACAATTACCTGACATTCAGAAGACATCTTAAGGCAGCCCTGTTCAGGGACGTTTTTAATATGTAACGCTGTACTATTTTTAACACTTGATTGGGAGTCGCCCAGAGTGGCTGGGGAAACTCAGTCAGATGGGTGGGGTATAAATAATAAATTATTATTATTATTATTATTATTATTATTATTATTATTATTATTATTATTATTTACTGTTGCTCAGTGTGTGGTGGTGACCTTGAATAGGGCTTTTTCTCCAGTGGGAATTTAGCTATGGAGTTCCTTTCCTCTTGCATGTGAATGTGGCACTGTAAACTGGCAATAAAATGGCAGTTTGTAAACTGACAGGAATCTAAGGATGTAGGTTGGCATTGAATTGAAATGGACTAAATACATAAATAAAATATGTTTGGGGAGATACATATATTTTGGAGTAAGGAAGCAATTTTATTCTTAGCTTGGATGGGTTTGTTATGTTTATTTCTTCTTCATAGTCTTCATAATCATCTGTGTCTAGAGAAGCACAAGAATGTTGTTGTTGTTTGGTCGTTTAGTCATGTCCGACTCTTTGTGACCCCATGGACCAGAGCACGCCAGGCACTTCTGTCCTCCACTGCCTCCCGCAGTTTGATCAAACTCATGCTGGTAGCTTCAAGAACACCATCCAACCATCTCATCCTCTGTCATCCCCTTCTCCTTGTGCCCTCCATCTTTCCAACATCAGGGTCTTTTCCAGGGAGTCTTCTCTTCTCATGAGGTGGCCAAAGTATTGGAGTCTCAGCTTCACGATCTGTCCTTCCAGTGAGCACTCAGGGCTGATTTCCTTCAGAATGGAGAGGTTTGATCTTCTTGCAGTCCATGGGACTCTCAAGAGTCTCCTCCAGCACCATAATTCAAAAGCATCAATTCTTTGGCGATCAGCCTTCTTTATGGTCCAGCTCTCACTTCCATACATCACTACTGGGAAAACCATAGCTTTTACTATACGGACCTTTGTTCGCAAGGTGATGTCTCTACTTTTTAAGATGCTGTCTAGGTTTGTCATTGCTTTTCTCCCAAGAAGCAGGCGTCTTTTAATTTCGTGACTGCTGTCACCATCTGCAGTGATCATGGAGCCCAAGAAAGTAAAATCTCTTACTGCCTCCATTTCTTCCCCTTCTATTTGCCAGGAGGTGATGGGACCAGTGGCCATGATCTTCGTTTTTTTGATGTTGAGCTTCAGACCATATTTTGCGCTCTCCTCTTTCACCCTCAATAAAAGGTTCTTTAATTCCTCCTCACTTTCTGCCATCAAGGTTGTGTCATCTGCATATCTGAGGTTGTTGATATTTCTTCCGGCAATCTTAATTCCGGCTTCGGATTCATCCAGCCCAGCCTTTCGCATGATGAATTCTGCATATAAGTTAAATAAGCAGGGAGACAATATACAGCGTTGTCGTACTCCTTTCCCAATTTTGAACCAATCAGTTGTTCCATATCCAGTTCTAACTGTAGCTTCTTGTCCCACATAGAGGTTTCTCAGGAGACAGATGAGGTGATCAGGCACTCCCATTTCTTTAAGAACTTGCCATAGTTTGCTGTGGTTGACACAGTCAAAGGCTTTTGCATAGAATAGTAACCATTAAAACAACACTTAAAAACTGTTAGGCTAGCTCCTTACTTGTGAGTAACCTGACTAGCAATCAGTTTGAATAGCCTGCAGTTGAGCTTCCAGACTCTTCCAGGTGGTTTATAAGCAGGCTGGGGTGGATGGAGTGAGGAGGGGGAGAATTTTGGAGAAGCAAATAGGAAGGCATAGGGCACGGATGGGGAATCTCAGGCTACCTGGAAGAGTCTTGGAAATCTCCCCAGGCCATACACCTTTCTAGCCCTTCTCTGCATCCTCCTTGGGTCCTTTTACCTGAAGGCGTCCTGTGATAATACATCAAGCGTACCTGTGTGTGGAGAGGTGTGTGTGGAAGCATTTTATCATAGAAAGGTAAGAGTCATTGCAGCTGCTCTACCCACGAATGCCTCGGGCCGTGAAAATGTAGGAATATTGTCTAAAGAGAAATGGAAGTAAGGAGTCAAATAATGTCAATATAAAGTATGAAATGCGTAATTTAAAAAATGACTATGGATGATTTGTGGAGAAGCTGAAGGAAGTCCTAAAGAAAGTAATTTGTGATAATAAGATGTAGAATTTTATTTCTATTTTGTTTAGGTGTTGTCAGGGGTTTAGGAGCAGAGGCAAGGGCAAGGGAGGAAACAGAGAGCGAAGGGGAGGAGGCAGAAGAAAAGATGAGTGATGACGACGACCCGAGATCTCCGAGTCTTTCCAGTGAATCAGAGGATTCACAGAAAGGAGCACCAGTGGCCAGGGCAAGGGGGGAGTCTAGGGGGGCACCCCAGGAAGATAGAGCCAGAGGGGACTCAGAGGAGAGCAGTTGGAAATCGGGACCAGCGTCACCGCCAGAGAGCAGGGAAGAGGAAGGGAGCCAGGGGGCAAGCGCTGGCAGCTCACCACAGGAGGGAGGGCATGAGTCAGGAGTGGCCACACCTCCATCGGGGAGCGAAGAAACGGTTAAGAGGAAAGTGGAAGGTTGGGCGCGCGCGCCAAGTTCAAATGCAGAGGAAGGCGGCGCAGTAAGCAGCCCGGAAAGGGAGCCAGGTCCTAAAGCCCGGCGCAAGGAGGCAGGAGGGTCCGGGTCAGCGTCAGAAGAATCCCGGAAGGAAGAAGCCCCGGGGGGTAGAGGGACCCAGAGGAGGACAGTCAGGCGGAAAAGGTGGAGCAGGGCTAGGATATTAAGTTGGTGCGCACGGGGCGGAGACTCAGACGGAGCTTCGTCGATCTAGCTACTAGACGTAGAGTTGCGCGCAGCAGCGTGAGAATGGAAACTGTAATTCAATAAAGACTTTTACTAAATGATCGCTGGCTAGCGTGATCCTCTGTGAGCTAGGATCTTCAAGCAGCTCTGACAGGTGTAAATTAATAAAAATTATGTTTGGGGGAAAAAACAAAAAACGAATGCCTCGGGCCATACCCACCACTGGCATATGGACCTAGGAAGCCCCCCCCCCAACCTCCAGGTACAAATGCAGCTATGGGGTTGGTAAAGATTTCTTTCTCCTGGAATATGGGCCCTAATGGGAAGGGGTATGTGGTAAGCTGGGCTATCTCCCCACCACCCCACGAGTCTGACTACTTCTGCCTGACAATAAGACTTCAGAGCTACATACTGATAATTTCCTCTCCTTAAGTGTTTGGACCTGTTGGTTGTTTCTTTCTGTTCTTCCTTTCAGCATGATGCTTTGTTTGCTCACATGAGATACCTTGAACTATTTGCTGCATGTGTATCTTTCTGTCACGGCTAGTCTGTTCTCTGCTTGTGATGGAACATTATGTTCTGAATTCTATTATGTAGAGCTGGTGGACTGCTCACTGTTTCTGCCATAGTTATAAGAAAGGGGTGTAGCTCTGTGGTAGAGCACATGCTTTGCCTACAGAAGGTCCCAAGTTTATTCTCTGTAATCTCGAGTGACATATAGGAAATAATTTTGTCTGAGACCCCAGAGAGCTGCAGATAGTAAGTGCAGATGATACTGATCTTGACTGATGTATAAGGCAGTTTCTTATGTTCTAGAGCAGGGATAGGCAACGTGGTGCCTTCCAGATGTTTTCGACTACAGCTCCCATCATTCTCTATCATTGGTTCTGCTCCCTGAGGCTGGTGGGAGTTGTAGTCCAGAAATTTGGAGAGTACTGTTTTGACTACCTCTGTTCTACAGAGTTAAACTAAAAGGGCTTTTGGTTTTCTCCAACTTTTATTTTTGTTTCAAGCATAGAAAAAGCCTGGTAGCACCGGACCAAGGAACATTTAATCTAATACTGTATCATGTGTCTAACTGTGGTCAGCTGTGGATGTATGAAAGCAAACATACAGTGGTGCCCTGCAAGACGAATGCCTCGCAAGACGGAAAACCCGCTAGACGAAAGGGTTTTCCATTTTTGAGCTGCTTCGCACGACGAATTTCCCTATGGGCTTGCTTCGCAAGACGAAAACGTCTTGCGAGTGTTCCGATTTCCCCCCGCTTTCCCCCCTTTTTCTAAGCCGCTAAGCCGCTAATAGCCTTTTAGCCGCTAAGCCTTTAATAGCCGCTAATCCACTAAACCGCTAATAGCGCTAAGCCGCTAATAGGGTTGCTTCGCAAGACGAAAAAACCGCTAGACGAAGAGACTCGTGGAACGGATTAATTTCGTCTTGCAAAGCACCACTGTACAATGTTGCAGAGAAACAATGGGGTCCTTGCTTCCTGTTATTCACAAAGATCAGCTCATTCTCACAATGTAGATAGAGGAATCTGAGGAGTTGTAGATGCATCTTAAGAGTAGGGGTGTCGTCATCCGATGCACATTACCTGTTTTGTTTCCCTGTGCCTGCAAAACAAAAAACCAATACTCCTATTCAAGGCAGCTGTCATCTGTGCATGCACTTTCACCTGCACATGAACCACAGCTGTCTGAATAGTATGCACCTCAACTTATTTGTGTCTTGCATTTCCAAATCAGATCAAACTACTACATACATGTGGATTATGGCTAACATCATGCGTACAGTACTTGGTTTCAGACACAAGCAGTGGGAGTGCACCAGAGCCAGAGTAAATGGTAATATGTACGCAGCCTCAGTCTCTTTGGGTTGTTTCCAACCTTAGTCATACTTGGAGTAGACCCACTGAAAGCAATGGGCATTATTAACTGTATAAAGGTAAATGTACCCCTGCTTGTACGGGCCAGTCGTGTCCGACTCTAGGGTTGTGCGCCCATCTCACTTAAGAGGCCGGGGCCAGCGCTGTCTGGAGACACTTCCAGGTCACGTGGCCAGCGTGACGAAGCTGCTCTGGCGAGCCAGCACCAGCGCAGCACACGGAAACGGCGTTTACCTTCCCGCTAGAAAGCGGTACCTATTTATCTACTTGCACTTTAGGGGTGCTTTCGAACTGCTAGGTGGGCAGGAGCTGGGACCGCAGGCGGGAGCTCACCCCGCCGCGGGGATTTGAACCACTGACCATGCGATCAGCAAGCCGTAGGCGCTGAGGATTTACCCACAGCACCACCCGCGTCCCCTTATTAACTGTATACTCTTGAGTAAAAATTAATTGCCTTTGCCTTTAAGGTGCCACAGCAAGAACTCTTTGTTCTTTTGGCTGCAACAGACTAACATGACTATCTCTTTGGGAGCAGAAATGTGAAAAAGGTATAACCTTGTTTTATTTGGTTTGTGATTTGTCTTGTATTATTGTGTGGGTTCATATGGTTGCTTTTCCACTGAAGGACTATGACTAATGTAATAAAGATACCTGAGACAAGTGCAAAGTGGCTTGAACTGACAGGTGTAAATTAACAATTGCATTCTGTGAGGGAAACAAGTGAGATCAAACCCAGAGGAAAATCAGCCCAAACCATTTTTTCTGCCTTACAGTGGTACCTTGGGTTACATACGCTTCAGGTTACATACGCTTCAGGTAACAGACTCCGCTAACCCAGAAATAGTGCTTCAGGTTAAGAACTTTGCTTCAGGATAAGAACAGAAATCGGGCTCCGGCGGCGCGGCAGCAGCAGGAGGCCCCATTAGCTAAAATGGTGCTTCAGGTTAAGAACAGTTTCAGGTTAAGAACGGACCTCCGGAACGAATTAAGTACTTAACCCGAGGTCCCACTGTAGTTGGTTTTGTGAAAGCTATTACATCTTGAGTGGTACTGTTATTGAGCACCAGGTGGCAGCAGCTGCAATAACACCGCGCAGACCAGCCTGGTGGTGGCTTCCTCAGGAAAGGGCGGCTGCTTTTACTCACTCAACTGTTTTTGGGTGCCTCCAGACTGTCACTATATTTTGCAGGAGCGATTCATGTGCATACCAGAAATTTAGGTTTGTGCAATTAAAGCTCAACAAACAAAATGTGGTGATGGCAGTCATTTATTTTCATTCCAAAATCCACATACCAATCAAAACATTACAAAAATAGTCTGCAGGTGTTGAAAGAATTCTGCAGATATTTTGGGGTTTTTGCTAAACAATCCAAAGATTGGATGGGGGTAAGGAATGAAACTGCCTGATGTGGGAGCCATGAGGTGATAGAGAGGCCTAGGGAAATAAATTGACAAGTTACTTCAGTCTACTGAGTTCAGTAGGTCTACTCTAAGTATCAGTAACTTTAAATACCACCCATGGAGTCTGCTATTAGTCACAGACTCCATGGTTCCAATATTAGCCGATTTTCCTCTCCCCACCTAGTTGAAGAGTTCTGGAGAATTCAAAAGCTTGCTCTTCAGTCCAAGTCCAGTTGAAATATAAGAACCCTAGAAAGAGGGAACAGGGTGGCCTTGAAGTTACCCATAGTTAGCACTTGGACAGCAATATGGGCAGACACAGTTCACCTGGTCAAAGTCTTCCCCACCATGGTGATTATGTATTTTATTTCTATTTAAATTATAGTCACTATTACTAAATTTGCATCTATACATATGAATTAGCAAATGTACCTATTATGCAAATCTCTGTCCTCTTCTGCACTCTTCTTTTGGTGATTCTTTTTTAGTATTGCATAATTTCCCATTCTAGTTTTTGCCCATCACCTCAATTCCTGTCCCAGTTGCTCAGTCTCATTCCTCTTGGCTGTGCTTCCTTCTATTACAGGAAGCTGCCCATCTGTCCAGCTGTTATCCAGCTTTCATAAATCTCATATGTTTTCTCTTCTACGATATTGCTCATGCCAAAAGCTGCTGGGCACCAAAATGTGTTGGGTTTTGTCTCCTGGAAGCTGCCTGGCCTAGCATATAACGCATTCCACACGTAGTTAGTTCATCCCAGCTGGGCTCTGAAGTGCTCCAGGTGATGTGAGCCAAAGCAGGCCTGTGTTTCTGCCTCCTCCCTGCCAGCATTTCAGCAGTACTTGGACCAAACCACGTTAGCTTGCATACTTTGTGTTTTTGCAAGGTTTAGTTTTGTTGAGTGGAGCCCTGGACTTCTGCCCCAAAGTCCTGCCCTGATGGCACCACTGACACGCACCACACCCGAAGCACAAGGCTGCACTTCTGAATACACAAAGTGATACACTCGCTGGCTAATCAACTGCTGGCAGAGGCAGTGGGCCCAGCTGTTTATGTCACTCATGGCGGGGAAGATGGTGAGAGAGAGCAAGTATGGCCAGCTAAGGGGCTGAGGAGATAGGCCTGTGAGTGTGTCTCTGAATGTTCAGTGATGCGCCGTCTTCTTTCTAGATAAATTGGTCTTGTGTTGTTCTAGCATGACTTCCTGGCAGAGTCTTGTTTATTGATGGAACATTTCTCTGCACAGTGTCCTTGCTCCTTCTGAAGCTCTCTGCCCTAGGGAACAGCTGCAATCCCAATGCCTCAGCTGCCAAGTGCTTATAACGGAGTTCAAAGAAGAGACATTCCTGGAGGAATGACCTAGCCAACACATGCAATACAGGCAACCTCCTGAACCCCTCATTCACTGAAATGGGCATGTTTCTCTCTACTTCTTCTGAATCTTAGCACTATTAGAAACACTCTGTAGATCTGGAGGGGCCGCTGGTTGGATCTGTGACTACAGTAACTGCAGTGAAGTTCTCATGTCCACAATGCAATGTTAAGGTCTGACAGGTCTCTGCCATTCTAAAGCCTGAGGTTTAGGTAGCCATGTGTTCCAACTTCACAGAGAACAGTCCTCAGTTTGAAGGGCTGTTTAGTCCAAGTCCACTGCAAAGAAAATCCTGGACAACAGGGGCCTTGAAACTGCCCATTAACAACACATAGACAGCACACTAAGCAGACATACACATCTTCTGATTGGTAGAATAATAGAATTATAGAATCATAGAGTTGGAAGAGACCCAAGGGTCATCTAGTCCAGCCCCCTGCAATGCAGCCATCTCAGCTAAAGCATCCATGACAGATGGCCAGTCTTCCTTCCTATGGTGAGATGTATTTATTTTAGTAATTATTTCTAAATTTGCAATTATACATGTAAACCAGCACATGTAAATCTGGGCAGTCTTTTGTCTTTTTTTCAGTTTTTATGGATAAGTAGCCATTCTACCTGACGCATGGGATAGCATTTAGTGGTGTCATGAGGTAGAGCCCTGGGATGCCATGGGCCGGTCAACTCTTTAAAAAGACAGAAATCTGATGCTTAGGCAGAACCTAGGAATGTGGTCCAGCAGTAACAGGACAGAGCTTGAGATGACAGGAAACTTGAGAAACTCAGATGAATGAAGACTACCGTACATTGTAGTAATCCTACAATAATTGTTGGTATTATCTTCAGTGCAATGTGGCAAAGTATAGTAGCAAAGGAAATTGTCTCTGATGTGCAAAGTATGTTTCCTGCTTTACCAAGGAAGTTCAAGCCACCAATTTAAGGCTGAGTGAGACTTCCAAGGGTTGGCAACATGCAGTGTTTTGGGCTTGATTCTTCTTCTTGCAACCAAAGCCGCATGCAAACAATACAGTGGTACCTCGGGTACTTAATTCGTTCTGGAGGTCTGTACTTAACCTGGAACTGTTCTTAACCTGAAGCACCACTTTAGCTAATGGGGCCTCCTGCTGCTGCCACGCTGCTGGAGCACAATTTGTGTTCTTATCCTGAAGCAAAGTTCTTAACCTGAAGCACTATTTCTGGGTTAGCGGAGTCTGTAACCTGAAACGTATGTAACCTGAAACGTATGTAACCCGAGGTACCACTGTACATGCTTTAACACATTAGTTTCTCCAAAGCATCCTGGGAACTGTGGTTTAAGGGTGTTGTGAGGGGTAAACTACAGTTCCCATGATGCTTTGGGGAAAAATGTGCTTTAAATATATGGTCTGTATGCGGCCCACACCTTAACACAGGATACAGCTAGGTCATGCATCTTTGTCAGCATCTTAGATTCTGTAGATTTCAGAGAGATCCTCTAAAGAAAGTACACTCAAGAAACCTAGTCTCTCCACTCCAAAGAACAATCTGGGTAAACCTGAAGGGAAATGCTCTGGAACGGCATTGACCTCACTTGTAGATAAGTTGGAAAGAATATGAGTTAATCTCTTAAGACATCTACCATGTTTGCCCTTTGCTGAAATTTTATCAACAAACACAGGTGGTCTTGCAAGATCTTGCAGTTATGTCTGGGAACTGATGAATGTTACAGCCCAGTCCTAAACATCCCCACCCCCAGGAATGAATCAGTCCTACTAATTTCAAATACACAGTTAGACAGGCAGCGTAATATTTGCATTATATGTACTGTATAGTCATCTATCTATCTTGTATTCTAACTGAACTGAATGCAATGTGACCATGTGTTGTATTTAAGTTAAATTGGTATGTAAACTATGTTGATGGAAACACTGAGAGCGAGAAGAATCGGCCCTGATAGGCTTGTAACAGAGTATCATGAATTACACAATAATTATGAGAAATGATAAAATAATGTAGCATTTTGCAGTGAGTTTTATATTTTTCCTCCTTGGAAGCTTATTTAATAGATGTATAAATCTCCTGTCTCCTGGATGCCTACTGAGCATTAAAATGACCACAGAGAGCAAGAAATCTAACATGACTCATCCTATTGCAGGAATGGGGATTATAAAGGAGCTGGAGGACACAAAGAGGACACAACAAGAGCAGCATGTGTTTGACAGTGTGGGCAGAAAGAGTCCTCCCTGCTGAAGGAATGTCTGCTTTCCCAGAGGAGTAACAGCCAGCTAGCCTACAGCCTGCATGAAAACAAAACTAAGCACAATAAGAGGCTAGCAACTACTTACTTACTTACTTACTTACTTACTGTGTTAAGAAAGTAAGAGTCCTGCTAGATCAGACTAAAGTCCAGCAATCAGTTCCCAAACACAAGAATGTGAGTAGAAGTGCCCTCTTCTGCTGGATCACAGTGACTGGTGCCAAGAGTCGTACTGTGTCTGATACTGTAGAAATGTCCGGGTGTCATGATTAGCAGCCATTCCTTTCAACCACTCTACTTGCATGCTTGCTTATTTACTACCGCAAAACGTGATGATTGCCACCAGTTTAGATGACTTTTTAAAAAAAGAATTAGATCAGAAGTACAGTTCCTAATGCACTTAACAGTGGGGCAAAAACAAAATCACATCTGTCAACCAATGCGCCTCTTTTGTTTCAGATAGTACATGGGTAGACAGGTCTAAAAAGCCTGGGACAAAAATTGTCATGGCCCTGCTAGATTAGGCCAAAGGTCTGGGAAATCCGGCATCTTGTTCTTGCAGTGCCTATTGGAAGTCCACAATTAATACCTGTGTTCCTCTGCACATGTGATTCCTGGCAACTGGTATTCAGAAGCATACTGCCTCCGACTGTGGAGGCATTCAAAGCATGGTCCCACCATAGATTTATATAATGGAATTTTGATATTGACAGTTTTATTGTTTATTCCCCTTTCCACCGCTCTCAGCTGCCCTTTGAGGGGTCATCTTCTTTGTTTGCTGTGACTTGCAATGAGTTAATATGGGAAAGCACATGTGGGTGTAGACCAGGGTGGCCTTTCTTGGGTTCTCAGCCCACCTCAAAGTAAGACCATATTCTTGATCTATATAGTCGGGGCATGAGTTTCATAGGAATTATCAACTCAAGATGCTCACAATGTCTCTCTTTGTGCTCCAGCGCTGTAGCAACGTGCTTTGCAGTTTGGCTCAAATGTTGGACATCTGCCGTCAATCAAAATGAAATACTGACACCATAACCAGCTAATCAAGCCAAGCTCCTACTGGGCTGTCGTCCAATGGGAGCAGCTCCTCCTCCCCTCTTCAATGTGTGGGAGACCTGCTGGTTGGAGGCGGGTGGAAGCATGGAAACTGCAGCAGCAAAGAGCTGCAAGAACAACAAAGCCAAGCCCTTGGAGACTTGTTCTGTAAATAGAAACATGTAGCAAGGATGAGAGAGGTGTGTATTTATCCTCATAGGGGAAAACCCATGACAAGCAGGAGCCTGTGTAAAGCTCTGGCCCTCAAAGGTGCCACAACTTTCCAGGGTTGGCAGGGTACAGGGATTGCAAGGCAATTACATTCCGGATGTGAACATTAATTTTTTTGCCAGCTGTAAGGGGGTCTCCTGTGCCTGAATTAAATGAAGAGAGTTAGAGTAAGGGCCAGATCTCAGTCCTGGCCTTGGTTGTCAACGTTTTTGACATATTGCATGTTGCAGGTTTTTCCATCTGAAGTGGCTTGAGCAGGGGGCAGCAAGGTTTACCTCGTCTGGGCCGGTTCACTCCAGCGGAGATCACTCCATGGGCCGGATTGCGTGCGCACGCCCATGATTTTCAGCGTCTGCGCATGTCCAGACACTATTTTCAGCACTGCGGAAGCAAGTGGTTTTAGCGCAGCACGCAGGGACTCGCCAAGCAGGCGGCTCGGTTCGGGAGTGGCTCGTGGGCTGGCTAAACACCCCCCGTAGGCCACCTTAGGTTGCCGACCCCTGGGCTTGAGCATTCGTATGATCGCTATGCTTAAAAATATATTGTCCATCAATAACTACATACTGTAATAACATATCGGTTCTCAAATATATTGGAAAAGCTGTTGAGGATGTCACTCCAGAAATCAGGGCTAAAACTAATGGGTAGAAATTGCAGGGAAGCAGATTTCAGCTAAACATGAGGGAGAAACTTAAGAGTAGGAGCTGCCTGGCAGTACAAGAAGTGGTGGGCTCTGCTACGCTGGTGGCATTTAAGCAGAGGCTGGGTGGCCTACTGTCAACGGTGTTGTAGTTGCATCTTGCATTGCAGCTCCTGCACTGAGCAGGGATGGAGTATGTGGCCTCACTGGTCCCTTCTAACGCTCTTGAGCCGAAGCTTTTATGGCAGCATTTCTGCATGGCCCTCAAAGCTACTCACAGTCAACAATACGTATGCGGAAGAAAAACAATACAAAGCAGATCAACCGGTGAACTTACAATTAAAATATGACACCTGTAAGGAGGAGGCATTCATGCTGTCTAATGGAAAGGGGTCTCAACAGAAGGAGGAGACGTCACCGCGGTGGCTCCATCAGCTCTTTTTCTTAGGATACCAAACAAATGGATGCTTTGACGCGTTAGCTCTAAAAGCGTAAGTCTGTGTGCACGTGTGAATGTTGTTGACGCGAGCAGGAAGAGGACAGAATTCTAGCAAAGGAGAAGAAATGAGCTTTTCATATTCTAATGGCAAGTACTGCCGTGAAAGCACTTATATGATAACCCTTGTGCAGACGGTATGCTTACACGGGGGTGGGTAGGGGGAGGAAAATGTTCACTTCCGCTGCCCCCCCCCCCGCTAAAACGCTCGACACAACTTTTTGGAAGCGTTAACCCCAACAGGCACATCCCCGCCCCTTACAGGCGTAACGTCTGGAAGGATGATTGATGACTGTAAGGGGAAGTGCGGGTCGGGTGGCTCCGGCGCCGCCGAGTTCCCCGCTCGGAGTTATAGCGAGGCAAACGCCGCCCTCCCAGCGAAGTTCTCTCTCTTTCTCCTCCTCCTCTTGTTCCTCCCGCTTTCCCGGTGGGAGACGCTGCGCCCCGCCTCCCCGCGCTCGGCCCGACGCTTCGGCCCGCGCCGGCTCCTCCCCGTCTTGTTGCCGTGCGCCTCGGGTGGGTGGCTGGCCAGGCAAGCTGCGGAGTGGCGTCCGGATACGACGGGGACTCAACTAGCAGCCATGTAAGTGCGAGGCGCTGGGGGAGGGCGCGCTGGCGACGAACGGCTTGTCCCCCCTCCCTTTCTGCTAAAGGTTGGCTTTTTGAGACAGTCTTGGGCGCACGGGGCACCCTGAGGAAAAGTGGGCGAGACGGGGTCCCTGCTTCCTCCTCCTCCTCCTCGCTCTTTTCCTACATGGTTTGAGAGGGTGTGGGGTTGGGGACGCTCCGTCGTCCTTTGCTGGGGAAAATATAAGCTCCTCCACCCCTGAACCTTTCCCCCTTTTCTTGATAAGTTGTCCCTACATGGAGAAAGGCTGGAGCTCTCTCTACCTCTTCTTCCTCTAGACTCGGAGATACTTCGGGATGGTGTGCCTGCTGTGTATGTTTTGAGATCTGTCTCCCAACTCACTTTCTGGGCTCCCCATGGGAGGAAAACAAACGGGGGAATCTTTCCAGGGCCCAAGGTGCCATCAGCATGGGACTTTGGGGCCACTGTTCAGCGGAATGAGCACGAGGGCCCCATAAAGGCAGAAGTACTGGTTTGCCACATTTGGAGGATGAGAAGCTCTGCATAGTGTCTGTAAGATGTTCCACTTTGTGAGACTATAAAAGGCCTGAGGCTAATATTCCCGAAGTCCATCCCAGACTCTTCCAGCTCTGAACCCTCTTTTTTATCAGACCCCCTTGATGAGTAAGAATGTTATAGGCAGCTTGAGCCTGTCACTTCCTAACTTGGGAATGGCAATGGTTCAGCGAGCTCTTAATCTTGAATTTCCGAAAATGGATGTCCTGGACACTCACAACCTTGTTTAATTTCTTTAATGGCTTATTTTTATTTTGCTTAGTGTTAGTGGAATACAGTACTACAATATGGGAACCTCTCTCTTCCTCCTACTCCCAGTATTCCCTTTCCTGGAATCTTTCAGAGCATGTGATGGTAGTGGGAGGAGAGCATGGTACAGTTTCCAGATCAGGATTTTGGACACTCATTTGAGTGCTGAGTAGCATGCGTTTTGTAGCTGCAGTGGCAGCCATTGCTTCCCTGCCCCTCTAGCACCTGTGAGTTAGAAAAACTTTTTGCCTCTGAAGTTCAATGGAGGCAGTTCTTGTTTCCATAAGGAAAGACAGTGTGTGTTTATATCTATACATGTATGTTACTGTTGAACCACTGTGAGCAGCACTCTGCCTATGATCAGGTGCTGCATGTTTTTGTTTGCATCATGTGTTGCTGAGCTAAGCCCTAGGATGGCTGCACTCCTAATCCCTTTTACTCGGGGGTTGTAAGCCCTACTGAATTCAACAGGATTTACTTCTGAGCAGACCACGGTTAGGATTGCGCTGAAAACCCTCCAATTCAGATTGATGCTGTTGTGGAGCATATAGTGTACATTCATGCATTTCCTCTTCCAGCTATGCTGAGAAGTGGAAGAAGGTGGCAGGAGACTGCGGTAGTGGCAAAATGTTCAGAGAAAGCTTGGGAGCAGTGGTTGCAAAAGAAAGTGACAGGATTTGATGATCTGGGGTTGTGGCTGAGGATGGCTAATGACTGGGTTTCCATGCAGTTCTGGGAGAAGAGATGCACAGGCTTAAAGGACTTGCAAATGGCTGGAACTTGGAACTATTTTCCCCCTTGCATTGTTTCTTTTGGTTGCTCTGCTGTGGGCAGTAGCCACGTTGGTAATACCAGGTAATCTTCGTTTTCCATTTCATGGCTGAGTAGCCATTCTCTGCAAATGCTTGATTAAATTTCCAGTTCCCCAGTGCGCTGTCTGGTTGCCAGTTGGCTGTGATTTGCCTGCTGCCTGCCCGCTTCTCAGCTTGTTGCATTATTTGTGTAATTTGCAGTGTGGGTTTCACAGCCTGAACATTCTCCCGAGGAGGTTAGCAGGGTGTAATTTTCAGATGAAAGCTTTCTGCTCCCTGCCACTTGCCCTCCCAGGCCTGGAAGCTCAGGGAGTAACTTTGATACCAAGGCCGAGTCTCTGCTGGTGTTGGGATGTTGCAAGCAAGAGAGATCAGGTAGGAGCTGCCAAATAGAGCCTAAAGGTGGACTTTGCCTCTGATCGTTCTTTAATGTATAATTGAGAACCTTATTTAAGAAACAGTGACAGTTAAATGGGGAGCCCGTTTCAGAGGTTACCTTTGGAAGGGAAAACTTGGAGAGATAACTTGAAGAAACTTGCTTT
Source organism: Podarcis vaucheri (assembly GCF_965113315.1). Taxonomy (NCBI): domain Eukaryota; kingdom Metazoa; phylum Chordata; class Lepidosauria; order Squamata; family Lacertidae; genus Podarcis; species Podarcis vaucheri. Next base: position 50,476,739 of record NC_138765.1, on the reverse strand, counting down.
GAACCAAACTAGAACATTCTTCTGACCATCTTTTGAAAAACAGCCTTGGATGCAACTGAGAGGCAAAGCGTGGAGAGAGGGCTTAATTCTTGCTTCTCCTACCACTTGGAATTGATCCCTCCCCTGGCCTGCTCCCCCCCCTTTGGAAATATGGGGATACTGTCTTTTTCTTCCTACATATGGAGGGAAGCGGCTTGTGGGAGGGGCAGCTCTAGCTTCCTGCAATTTTCTGCTCAAAATTGCCTCCACCCACACCCATTTGGGGAAAAGATGCATGGTTCTTACATCTTTTTTCCATGAGAAGAAAAGCTGTTGCATGGCGGGGGGGGGGAGTTTTGTGTTGGTGGAAAGGGGAATGGTTTGTCAGCCCCTCTCCCCACCAAAAGATACTGATCCACACATCTAATTTAGCTTTTTCACACTTTCAGGGGAGTATATTGTAGTGAAGGGCAATTGTTACATGGTTCTAATTCAAGGGGGAAATGTGATAATGATTTATGAGAAATTATACCTTTTTATTGTCCATGCACGTTCAAATCAGTATTCATTTCCTACCAAGGAGGATTGTGAACAGAGAAGCCATATACCACAATTCACTTCTCTTTTCTTGAGAGGAAGTGGCCATTATCTTTGAGATTGGCAAAGGCACTCCCAGAAGTGGATGCTGTGGTCCTTATGCAAACGCTTCAGAATGGTGCAACTGCTCCTACCTTTTCCTCAGTCTAATCTGGGGTATTTTTTGAAATTGTTTTTATTTCCATTTTCTAATGCACAAAAAGCAATAATAACAACAACAAAAGGAAGAGCAAAGATAAAAGCAAGAAAGGAAAAGAGAGAAAGAACATGAGGAGAAAGGAGGGGAGTGGTAATATTCCATAAACAGCATTAAAGTTAGTCTGATCTCAGGTTTAACAACCCACATTAAAATTTGTTAAATTATTTTATCAAGATGTGGCCTCTAGTCCTGAACAACACCTATAGATCATGGGAAATCTTATATGTTTATTACATTTTGATTGCGCCTTTCCTCCAAAGACCTCAGGGCTGCACATATGGTTCTTCTCTTCTGCACCCCCCTACCCTGTGAGGTAGGCTAAAAGAAATTGGGCCAAGGTCAGCTTCCCAACTGGGAAGTTAACCCTGCATCTCTCAAGTCTTATAGCCTGTTTATTTGGGCATATGAGCTAGAAGGGTTTATCTTGTACAGTACAGGCAACTCTCTGGGTTGGATAGAAGACCTGGGGGCTAGCTTAACTATCCCAGCAGAGATGCTAAGTGTCTTCCTTTTGTTAGGGTAATTGGCTGATTGCTCTGAATAGCTGGCCCATAATGACTAGGAAATAGTTGGAGGGTTCTTTTGGCAAAAGAAAATATACCTCTCCCTGCACCCTAGCTAAGGATGATGTAACCCAAGTGTCTGTGTGGAGAGATTACTTCAGTTTGCAAGCACTGTCACTATTTTCATTTTGCAAGTGGGATACAACTGCTTCCCAACAAATTCAGGTTGCACAATGAAAGTGGATTAGGTGCTGTTGCATAACAAGCCCACTTTAGGGGGGGGGGGAGTCTGAATTTTTCACAGTAAGGAGAGGAATATAACCTGGAAAGTCTGGGGTAACAACGCCACAGTCAACTAGGAATGAATGTTCAGTAAATAGCCCCACTAACTTTATGCAAACAAAGCATTTGAATGCTCAATAAACAGGTTGTCTGGAAGTGACTTTTGTCAGACTGAAAAAGGTGAGACAAAGAGCTTAGTTTGGACTCCGTAAGCATCTCGGGGTGCTGGTTGTCTTCCTAGAGATATGATGCAAATGTAGTGGGTTGTTACTGTTGGAGTGCTTAAATAGCATGCTCAATTGCATTATTTGCAAATAATGCAGATGCTACCAAACACAAATAAGCCCCCAGTGACCTTCCTGAATAAACCCCGTAACTTCTTACAGGGTAAGAATAATAAGGGTAACAGTACCATGGTTGAAATGTTATCTTTCACTTTCAACATGGTGGCTGAGAACTTTAGGGTACCCTCCTCAACTAGGCCATCTTGATATATGTACTGAATTTGTTCATTTGTTGCTGACAACTTTTGATAGCTAAATCTATTTGTTGCATGTGGCTCACTAATGTATAATCTGGGTTATAACTTGGAGGTACTGCTTCTGAATATGGAGGCTCTCAATTGTTTGACCAGGTGGGTTTGCAATATGTGATCTTCATGTTTCTGGCTTCAAGGCCGGCCTCTGTTAAAAACTGATTAAATTGTTTTGAATGCAGACATCAGTTTCTGCCAAGTGTCCTTCAGCTCTTGAACTCCCAGTTTTGGGGATTAATAATAATAAAAGAATGTTTTGTCCTTTTAGGTGTGGTTGAGAGGAAGGTGCCTCAGTTTTTGCATGTGCAGAATCACAGAACTGAAAATGATCTAGTTGAATCCCTTCCTCAGTTCAGGATGCAGCTACAGCTCAGTTCAGGATGCAGCTAAATAGGTGGCTGTTTAGCCTCTGCTTAAGTAAACCCACCACAAAGGAGAGCCCACCACCACCTGAGGAAGTCTTTCCCACTGTGGAACAGCTCTTACCATTAGGATGTTTCTCCTGATCTTTAGCTGAAATCTGCTTCCTTTCCATTTCCACCCATTGGTTTTAGCCCTTCCCTCTGGAGCATCATCTTCTGCATAGTAGCCCTTCAGATATTTGCATATAGATATAATATCTTCTCTTAATCTTCTCTTGCACAGGCGAAACATACCTAGCTCTTTCAGCCATTTTTTAGGACTTGGTTTCCAGATCCCTTGGCATCCTGATCACATAGGCTGATCACATTTCTCCGATGAAAATAGGTAGGGACGTCCCGTTCCATAATGATAATTTTACTATTTATACCCCACACATCTTACTGGGTTGCCCCAGCCATGCTGGGCAGCTTCCAACATATATAAAAACAAAATAAAACATTAAACATTAAATAAACCCTTCCCTTTACAGGATTGCCTTCAGATGGCTCGGAGGTCGGATAACTGCATAGCCTCCAACATTTCTCCGATGAAAATAGGGAGATCTTAAGGAAAAGTGGGACATTCCGGAATCAAATCAGAAATTGGGACGGCTTCTCTATATCAGGGACATCCCTGCAAAATAGGGACACTTGGAGGATCTGTGATCCTCCTCCTCTGAACATGCACCTGTTCATCGAAATGCTGCTTAAAATGTGGCACCTTGAACTGGACATGGTGCTCCCTGTGCTGTATAGAAATAGGCTGATATTAACCTGCCTCATATTTCTAAGGATCTTTCTACTTGTATCTCCAAAAAGATGAAAAGGCATAGGGTTTCTGTTTTAGCACCTTATGGGATGCATTGAACAAACAAATTTGATAAGCCTCGTGTTTCCCAATTGCAGTGGGTGTTGCTTTGCCTGGGGCATGATGAATCTGAACTGGCAGGGCTGACCATATTCCCAGCCTATTATCCTCCAGGTGTTGTTGGGCTCCAGCTCCCATGAGCACCAGCCAATGTAGCAAATGGTTAAAGATGATGAGGGCACTGAAGGCCATCAGTTTGGGGAATTCTGCACTAAGTAATGCTTGGTGGCTGCCTGGAGCAGTGCTTCGTAGTGGGAGCAGTATTATTCTTGCTGCTGCAGTAGATGGAATGGCCTTTCTGTTGTTCTCAGAGCTACTTGGCATACATGGTGCTTCTTGGGACTGCTGTGAGAGAGATCTGATACTATGGGAAGGTGAGAACGGACTAGGAAAAGGGTCAAACACAGTCCTGCCACCAGCCCAAATATTCCAGTGGGCTTTTGGCCAAGTGTGAGGCCCGTTTAAATAGTTTTGACAAGGGTGCCAAAGTTAAGGCCAGCACTGTGAAATGAGTAGCACTTTATCTGGATTGGTGTTTTTCTCTCTCTGCTGTGTCCTTGTGCCATTTATATAACAGCTTTGTAAATGACAAGAGGAATTTGGTCCTGCGGGTGGAATATTTTAGAGCAGCCTAGGAACCAGTTTGCTGTTTCCTAAATGGTGCTTGTGCTTTTGCACTTTAGATCTTAGTGAATTCTCAGCTGTGCCTGCCTTTGATGAGTGCCCAAGGGATCCAGAGCATTTTTCAGTTTCTGGATCCTTAGGCTTGGGTTGTGTATCTCCTGTTAAAGCAGCACCAAAGGCTTGTTTTTAGTCTGAAGTTTAGATCTAAAGTTAATCTTGTTTCTCAGCAGATGCTAAGGCAAGTGTGTATTCTGTACTTAATCATATCCAAATAGGTTTGTGAGACTTGATATCTGGAAGTTTTATGAGGATCACTGCGATCAAGCAGGGAAAGGGAATTCCTTTCTGTTTCATTTCCTCAAGACGCCTGTGAGCCTCTCCATCACGGAGGCGTACAAATTGTGGTGCTGCATATTGAGATACAGTTGATGCAGCCAGGGGTGGGAAACCTTTTCCAGACCAAGGGCCATGTGTCAGTGGTGGGCAGGGCCAGATGCAAAAGTGGGTGGAGCAAAGGATATGACTCTTAACTTTTGTACGGTAGAGTACATTGCAGCCACACCAAAGCCAGAAGCTTCTACAAACTCCCACCATCCACATCTTTTTATCTTCTGTCCAGGCAAGTAAGAGGATTTATTGCAGTTCAATGACATTTTCCAGCCAGACAAAAGCAGTTGAGGAGTACACAGAGCAGGGCTACCCTTGGGATAAGGCATGGCCTGGGGAAGAGTCTCAGGGGATTGCATTTGGTCCATGGACCTGGGGTTCCCCAACCCAATGTAAAGCAATGTGGAGCAGAGAGAGAAGACTGGGGGACAGATTGTGGGCAGAAATCTGAGAATGAAGCTATCACTTGGCTGCTGTTAACGTGTATTTTCTTAACTCAAGTGAATGCCTTTCTGAAAGCAGAACTGGATAAGACGCATAAGGCAATACAGAGAGCCAAGCTACAATGAGAGCAAACAGAACAGCTGAGCTGTTTTCACAAAATACACTTAAGATGGCATCATATTTACTTGTGTCATGCATATCCAATTCCCAGCCCTCTGGAGGAGAACCCAGATGCTAAGCTTCTCTTTAGTAAAAACGGCAGTCTCTGGACAAAGTATGTGCACAGTTAAATTCTGGGGGGAAAACAAAACCCCAGGATCAGGATAGTGCATGATTACTTGATTTTTTTACTTTAATATTCACATTGCTGGGGACTATCTTTAAATGATAATGCTGATGAACTAACCCTGCTCATGAGTTCAAATGTAAGTGCTGGAGCTAATGCAACACAGTTCTGTCAGGGATGCTGTAATTATATCCTGCACTGAGCAGGGGGGTTGATAGATGACCTCCAAAGTCTCTTCCAGCTCTACCATTTCTAAGCATATTTATTCAGAAGTCTACCCTACTGAGTTCCCTGGGGCCTCATTCCCTATTCAGCTTCTACAGGATTGAGATGGCCTCTTTAGTTCTAAGATGTGTTATAATAGAAGGAGATTGTTGACTTCTGCTGTATGCCAGGCAGTGTTATAGGCTGGTCTGGAAACTGGCTGGGTCATAGGCATACTCTGTGCTCACTTTTCTCCTTGTTTCTTCCCTCAAGTGTAGGTTGTTGCACCTCTGAGGTCGGTTGCCTTTTCGTCTGGTGTTTTCACAAGCAGTAGCTGTTGCAGGATAGTCTCAATCTCCTTTTGATGTCTGGTGAGGCAAACTTTGCCCGCCTCTTGGGACCAGGCTGCTACTGCTTGCTGCGGCAAGGACTTCACACAGAAAGGGGCAATCTGTAGAAAGGTGGACCCATTGTTAACTGATTCCAATCCCAGGGAGCCTGCTTCTTTCCCCTTGTTTCTTTTCTGGCTTCTCACATGTGTGGAAATGTGCTGTAAATAATTTCCGGAGAAACTGAACCTCAGTTCTCTCCAGCATCGTTGGGAACTTTTGCAATATATACCGCTGCCCCCCTTGTGTTTTGTTCCATGACATCTTTCCTAGGCCATGTGACTTCCTTCTGAGTTTGCAGTTTGGACATCTGTCGTCCAGAAGAGGCAGGAGGTTATTAAAAGCTATTTCCTGTTGCTGTGTTGTGCTATGTGTTCCTGTTGCATTTTATCTATCTAAACAGTATAAAAAACAGTTTTCCTGTTTAGGCTGTAAATGTTATTATTAATATGTAATCTAATAGGGCTGCTTTCTCATGTTATTTGTGGGACTTGTGGGGACCCAGTGGTTAATAGGAGGAGGGCCATTTATTTACTTTTATCCATGGCCTTTACAACCTCATGATTATTCTTCCCTGTGGAGTGCTTAGGACATTCTTGGAAGTCATAAGAGGTGCTGATGGTAAGTGAATTTGGTACAGAGAGCATTAAAAGCTGGAAGCAGAGGCTGCTATGTTCTGAGCCTTTGGAGTCTAGGTCTTGCATGGATTTTTCTGCCTTCCTTGAGGCAAACACTAGTTATGTTGGCTGCCTTTTCCCTATCAAAGGGAAATATGTTTTCTGCATGACAAATACAGTTTACATTGGAATTGGCCAGATTCTGTGTTGTGTATAATTTATGCAGCTCAAGCACATTTGCATGTATTTAGCATAACTTATGCTTTAGCTATGCAGGGCTCTGAAGCTCAGCCCCCCAATCACCAGAAATCCTATCCTATTCTTCTGTTGCTGTTCAGTTATGGTTGTGTAATTTCATGTGGCATTTCCCATACATTTTACCCAGCCTTTCTTTGCAGTCATAAGAACTGGGTCCTTGTCTTTGCTTTAAAATGTGGAAGCTGAGATTCCCAGGGCAGTTCTTAAACATTACAGTGGTGCCCCGCAAGACGAATGCCTCGCAAGACGAAAAACTCGCTAGACGAAAGAGTTTTCCGTTTTTTGAGTCGTTCCGCAAGACGAATTTCCCTATGGGCTTGCTTCACAAGACGAAACGTCTTGCGAGTTCTTGCGAGTTTGTTTCCTTTTTCTTAAAGCCGCTAAGCCGTTAATAGCTGTGCTTCGCAAGACGAAAAAACCGCAAGACGGAGAGACTCGTGGAACTAATTAATTTCGTCTTGCGAGGCACCACTGTATGCATTTTTTGACTGTCTTTAAAATATACAAACACACAGGAGCTGCCAAGGCTACAATATGAAATCAAAGCTTGGTATGAAAGGAAAGGGGCTTCTTTCTCCTTTCCCCTTTGCACCATTTCCTGCACTGAGAATACCTCCCTCCAGATGATTTTGCTCCTTGTAGCAGGTGCATTCGCAGGTGCAAGGAGAAAGGATTAAAATCCTCTCTCCTTCCACACTGAGATTCCACATGATATTTCAACCTTGGAGGCTGCATTGTGTTTAGGGGAAGGGGCAGAAGAGCATTTACAGTGGTACCTCGGGTTACATACGCTTCAGGTTACAGACTCCGCTAACCCAGAAATAGTGCTTCAGGTTAAGAACTTTGCTTCAGGATGAGAAGAGAAATTGCGCAGCAGCAGCAGGAGGCCCCATTAGCTAAAGTGGTGCTTCAGGTTAAGAGCAGTTTCAGGTTAAGAATGGACCTCCAGAACGAATTAAATACTTAACCCGAGGTACCACTGTACTTTGCATACAGCTTCAATCCCCAGCATCTCCAAGTAGACCTGGGAAAGATTCTGTGCCGGAAATTCTGGAGAGCCTCTGGCTGCCAGTGTAGACAATACTGAGCTAAACGGTCTGATTCAATAGAAGGCAGCTTTCTGCTGATAGGAAATGGGGAAACAGCCTTATACCAGGTCTTACTCCAGTACATTTCCTGCATTTTCAGGGGAATTGACTAAATGACATTTGATGACCCTTCTTCCTCAGATTCCAGGTCAGACTATTTGCCCATCTATCCCAGTAACATCTTTTCTAGCTGGTGACAGCTTTCCAGGGTCTTTCCCATCACCTCTTACTTCATCCTTTTAACTGGAGGTTCCAGGAGCTGATTCTTGGGACTTCCTACATGCAAAGTATGTATGACTGAAATACAATCATGTCCCATACACACATGTGTAGTGCCCCCCTCAGGATTCGGAATCCTTCTCTCTACATCATATTCCACACTCCTGAGGAATTGGGGAGTCCGTGTCGCTCTGCCCTATCATGCTCCAGCCTGTCGATAAATGTTTGCCTGCAAAACCACATGTGACTGTTGAAGCACTGGGGAAGCTCATCCACCAAAATGCTCCCTGTAAGGGTCTCGATGAATGAGTTGTTGCATCTGTGAGTGTTAAATAATTATGAAAAGCATACTGCACTTCCTATTTTGCAAATGTGGATAATGCTTGAGTTTCCTCCATTTGCTTGCTGCATCACCAGCTGTGAAAGCCAGACCCTAGGATGCCTGTTTTGTTGATTTCAGGGTTAGATAAGGACACAGGAGGGACAAATTGGGGTAATCATTACCACAGTAACACAGTCTAGATTTGCCTCCTTGGCACTGTATGCTATGAATTAGTTAGACCCTGTCCAGTCTCATAGTGATTTGGCTAATTTGCATAGGGCAGGCGTGGAGAATATTTGTCGCTTCAGATGTTTCCAGAGCCAAGCCACTTATGAGGCAAGGTGAGGCAACTGCCTCAGATGTCAGGATCCACAGGGGCAGCAGATCTGTTCTCCAAGGAATGCATTGCCTGCTGCAGCTGCAGTAGCAGCAACAGTTGTGGTGCGCTCCTTGGAAGCCAGATCTGCCCCCCATGCCACCTCTGCAGTGAGCTTTCGACCAATAGGAGGCACTGCTGGTCTCCCCCCCCCCCCCGTTGTGTAGATCAGACATAGGCAAACTCAGCCCTCCAGATGTTTTGGGACTACAACTCCCACCATCCCTAGCTAACAGGACCAGTTGTCAGGGATGATGGGAGTTGTAGTCCCAAAACATCTGGAGGGCTGAGTTTGCCTATGCCTGGTGTAGATCTTTATTGGCCCCTTGGTCCTGATGTAGATCTTCATTCACCCCTTCTTCCCTGGCCATGGTAGGATGGAACAGCATTTTGTGGTTCACTTCAGGTGCCAAAATATATTGAGCCAGTCCTGGATGTTGCTGAACTACAACTCTCATCATCTATGGCCATTGGCTATGCTTGCTGGGCTGAAGGGAGTTGTAGTCCACAACATCTGGTGGACCAATGATTCCTCACCCCTGGCATATGGTAATTTGTATTGGGGAAAATTTAGTTTGCATGAGAAGATTTTCAGATGCCCTCAAGAATTATCAAACTTAGAATGTTTATTTTACTTGTATTTAGTAAACAAAGCTGAATACTTTTAAAACTGCCAAGCTTGCATATTTATTTTCAGTTGGCGTTTGGTCATCATTACTAATGCGAGTGTGGAATCTCTTAGGGAAAATTTTCTGCTGCACGTTTCAAAAGGACTAGAAGCATTTTAGTGCCCAGCTTCTCTCAGCTTATCTGTTTGATGCCATCTGCCTTTCCTCCCACAAAAACGATGGGGAAATGCCTTCTCAGCTCTGCACGTGTAACACCTTTGCTCCTCTGTACTGTAACTTGCATGCATGGCATGGGTATTCCACCCAACTACCCTGTTCATGCAGAAGTAGGAGTGTGAAACCTGAGGCCCTCCAGATACTGTTGGATTTCACTCCCATCAGCCCAGCCAACATGGTCAGTAGTCAGGAAAGATGGCACTTGTGGTTCAGCAACACCTGTAGGGCTCCCCTACCCCTATAGGGGGATCTGGAGAGAAGCAATTACTCTGGCAACCCTTTTGCTCCTTGTAGCCTGGACTGGGCTCTTTTCTGCGTGCTGATTGTTGTGGAATTTTGTCTCTCAGCCCTTCCTTTGGAATGCCGGGAGAATCTCATTCACTGTGAAGCCCACATAGCTCACCAAGTGTTTTTCGTGGTGGGAGGTGTTCCCTGCAGGGCTAGTGAAGGCATGGAGGAGGAGGAAGACAATGTGGAAGGTCAGGGTAGGCGTGGGGCTAAGATTATTCTTGGCTCTTAGCATGCTGAGGCAGCAGCAAACTTGTTTAGACATTATACCTTCTGAAAACTGTTCCTCAGGCCGGAGACAGCTGTTGGGATAAAAGCAGCTTTACAGCATGGGGAGGGGTTGGGAGGAGAAGAGAAGAAGTCAAGGGAAGAAAAGATGGAGATCTGCAGAGGAAAAAGTTGTGTGGCCCTGCATTACATGAAATAAAGTTTCTGTCCTTAGCAGTAATGTGGACTTTCCAGAAATATTTGACCTGGAAAATTTTCCAATGCAAATTAGCCTAAATTTGCATGGGGTAATTTTCAGTTTGCATCAGGAAATTTTCTGATGTCTCAGAAGAGAGTGATCTAATTTAGAGTGTTTATTTTTCTTGGGTATCATAAACAAAGTGAAAAGCTTAAGCTGCCAGGCTAAACTCTATTTGCAGTTGGTGCCCATCCACTGTTACTAATGAACTTAGAAAAAGGAAAGTTTTCTAAGGAAAAAGCAGAACTCTGGGAAATTCACCACCCTGAATTACTGCTTTTTGGTTATGTGATCCTGCAGTCCAGGAATGAATTTTTGTATCCTGAGACATTTCTCTACCCCACCTAAAACAAGGGAAGACCATCCTTTCCTGTCAGATTCTTTCATCTTAAAAAACAAAAAAACAAGCATGGCAACTGTGTCCATATCTAAACCATCAATTAAAAAATCAACTGGCATGATAGGGCATGTGAATGTTCCTAGAGCATATAGGAGGAACAGACCTCACGAGTGTGCAGAATGGGCACAACCTTTGACCTGCCCAGGAAGACTTTGCTGCTTTGTTGTCTGTTTCACTTTTAACCTCTCCTGGTTGCAAACATAAGCAGGTTTTTGTGCTCCAGCAACTGATATTTATGTAGCCATCATGGCTAATAGCCAGCCATAGCCTTGCCCTCCATTGATTTGTCTGATGCTGTTTTAAAGTGGCCCAATTTGGTGCCTATTACTCATTTCTCTTCCTTTTAAAAATGCAATTTATATCCCACCCTTCCTTCTGAAGGAGCACAGGGCGGCAAACACATCAATAATATAAATAGCCTAAAAATAGTTTTTTTGTTTTTTTAAAACTTCTAAAAATAAAAGATTCTCTCAACCAGTGAAGTCAGGGTTTCTAGTAACAGTGGCTTTTCAGCCTGGGTAAACAGAAATGCTTTTAAGTTTCTCCTGAAAGTCAACAATGAGGGAGACCGGCATAGCTTACCAGGGAGGGTGCTCCACAGATAGGAAATTGCCACAGATAAGGCCATGTCATGGGTCAGTGCTGATAGCCCAGTGGTGGCACCTCACCTGCCTGTTGTAGGGTACAATACTGATGGTTGATACTGAGGAAGATGCTTGGTTATTGAGGAATATAGACGAAGGCACTGCTGCTTAATTTTTCATGCTTATGGGGAATGTGCTGCTATAACAGGTATAACAGAGGTTTGTGCAAAGGCCTCATTGCCTAACATGGGACTCAAAGTCTAGGACTTTGATGTTTCTGCCATTTTATCCCTAAGCCAGGCTGGACAGCATCACTCGTTGGCTTAGCGTCTGATGTAGTTAGCATTAAACTCCCATACGCACACCACCACCACCTAACACAATAATGGAAAATGCAGCTGCTCTGACAAACCTGCTCCCTGTTCTCCCTCTGCCCTCAAATCTTTGGGTGCTTGTTGCATGTGATTGCTTTGGAGTGTCCTGGCTACCTTCTTCCCTAGGCTCACTTTAATTTGGACGGTTGGTTTGAAAGGGTTCCAGGAAGCTTAGAACAGCCTGTGCTCTCTGCCTGTGACAGACCCGGACAGAGAGGCCTCAGCAGAGTTAATGTTTATCCAGTGAGAGTGACTGCTGCTCTGAGATTTGGGCCTCCAGGGCAACTGAGACCTGACATTTCCCATCTGCACAGAGGATGGCAGCTAATGCAGGTACAACGCCTCTGCAGGTCCGGTGCTGATCATGGATTGGCAGGCGACTTACACAAGAAATGCACACTAGAACACTTCTCTCTCTCCTCCCCCCCCCCCCGTCTCCCATGGAGTACAAGCTGCTCACTGACCTGTACACCCTTTCCTACAAAGTTTCTCTTCTTGTCAATTCTGGAATAGTTCCTCATATCTGATAGGAATGTAGAAAGCTGAGTCATTCTATTGGTTCATCTAGCTCAGTATTGTCCACACTGTCTGGCAGCACCTCTCCAGGGCTTCAGAAAAGAGTCCCCCAGCCCTATCTGGAAATGCCAGGAACCCGGAACCGTTTGAATGCAATGCATGCGCTCTGCCACTGGGCTACAGCCCTTTCCCCTGATCAGAGGTGTGCACTTTCTGCCCTTTCTTAGCTTCCACATTTACTTAGGCACAGTTGTCAAGCTTGTTTTTAAAAGGTGAGAGAAGGATGGTCTTGTTGAGTGGGGGCCTTACCTTGAACAGCTGTGCAATAGTAAGTAGGACTCTTAGCCTTTCAGAATCCCATGCTTAGACTGTACAGTGGTACCTCAGGTTACAGACGCTTTGCGTTACAGATGCTTCAGGTTACAGACTCCGCTAATCCAGAAATAGTGCTTCAGGTTAAGAACTTTGCTTCAGGATGAGAAGAGAAATTGCGCAGCGGCAGCAGGAGGCCCCATTAGCTAAAGTGGTACCTCAGGTTAAGAACAGTTTCAGGTTAAGAACGGACCTCCAGAACGAATTAAGTTCTTAACATGAGGTACCACTGTAGTTGCCTTATCATAGGAATCTCAGACTATTACTAGAGAAGAGGAAGAATCTAGGAACCCCACCCCCACCCCCAATTTGGAAGCAAGTACACTGTGCTTTGAAAAAGGCTTTAGGGGAACTTGTGAAGTCTGCGCGATTGGCTCCCTTGCAGCCTTCATGTCACTTTTCTTTAACTCTTGCTTCAAGAAGTGCAATGTACTTTGAGGAGTTTCTTTAGAACTATAAGCTTCTGGAACTAACGTGGTTTAGGAGTGGAATACCTGCCTAAGCTCCTGGGTTCAATTCCTTGCATTTCCAGTAAAATGGTAGCAGGCCTAGAAAATACCAGGTGAGATCAGTATTGTCTTCTCTGGGTAGCATCTGCTCTCCAGACTTTCAGGCAGAGAACCTTTGCCACCACCTGCCGCTTGAGATCCTTTTATGGAGGTGCCAGGGACTGAAGCGGAGACCTTCTGCATGCAAACCAAGTAAGCCAAAACCTGAGCGAGAGAAAATGAAGCTGCTGAGTCAGACTGTTGGGCCATCTAGCTCAGTTTTGTCCACATTGCAGCATTTCTCCGGAAGCAGCATATCTCCTGAGTTTCATAACGGAGTCTGTCAGCCTGACCTGGAGATGCCGGGGATTGAACCGGGAACCTTCTGGATGCAAAGCTGATGCGTTTCCCCATCTTAGTGGAAGAGCGCCTCCTTTGCATGCAGAAGGTCACAGCTTCGATCTCTGGCATCTCCAGGCAGAGCTTGGGAATGTCCAGTGCCTGAAACCCTGGAGAGTCACTGCTGCCCAGTGTGGAAAATACTGAGCTAGATGAGCCAATGGTCTGATTTGGTGAAAGCTCCCTATGTTCCCATGGGAAACTGCTGCTGTTCAGAGTACTGTAGATGTTACTGGGCTGGAATGGTCAGTGATCCGACTCAGTACAAGGTGGCTGTGTACTTTTATGTATTACATAACCACTCAAAGCTTTCCTCTTCTCAAAACATTACTCTTTGGGGTTGACAGTGGTGGTGTACCTTGATAAAAAGAAAAATTAAAATGGCAGGTTCCACTGTAATATGTACAGAGCAATGATACGCAGGCCAAGTATGTGTTGTGCTGATTTGCTGAAGTACTGAATTTGGTTTTCTAACTAGAGAACTGTAGTTTCGTTGGCAGGTAATCTTCTATGCGTCAGTGCATAGGATGTCTTAAAAGTGTGAGTGACTGCGTTTTGTAAAAACCTGAACGCGAATTTTCACTTTATAATAATCTTTCTGTTTGAATGTGCTGTTTCAGTTCAACACTTGTGTAAACACGATTCACAAATTCTATTAATTCTGGCTGCTTTATAGAGCTGTGCAATTAGGAAAAGCATGCATTTGCATAATTTAGTCTTTTAATTTGCATCATATGGCCTTTACTTATAAATATCTAGGCTGCTCAAGGTTAAGCTAACTGTAGCTTTGTCGAAGTAGGATCTTTATACAAGGTGAGCTGACCAGCATCCAGCAGCTCACACCTTTTTCCTAGTTGAAATTTTGCCTGTCCTGGTGAGAGTAAGAGAATATTTGCAGACTCTTACCTGCCTAAAGTTAATGGTGGCAGAATGGTGTTCATTACATGTCTGAGGAACACGAGGTTAAGTTATCTGTCCATTTCATCCAGTATTGTCCACTCTGCTCTAGCCAGTTTGGGAAGGGCCATAACTGAGTGGTCAAGCCTTGCATGCAGAAGTTTCACGTTTAATCTTCCTCAGCATCTTCAGGTAGGGCTGGGAGAGACCTGTCTGAAACCCAAGAAAGATGCTGCCCATCAGTGTTGACAGTACTGAATTAGATGTACCAATGATGAGACTCGGTAGAAGGCAGCTTCCTAATACTGTACTCTAATTGGCAACAGTTCTCCAGTGTCTCCAATAGGGTCTTTCCCCATCCCCTGCAACCTGATCCTTTTAACTGGTGATGCCAGGAATCGACCACTGGATCTTCAACTTGCAAAGCCGGTGCTATGCTACTCAGCTGCTCGCTCTCCCCCCCTCTGCCCCCAATTTGTTGTCACGTGGGAAAAGATGATTAAGCCACACCCTTAGCGTCTTCCTTTGGGCCATGTGCAGCGTTGAAGCACATTATCTCTGTTCCTGAGTCCTATAAATGTCCTCAGACTTTAAGGGGAACTGCTAATTGCACAGAAGGGAGTAGATTTAGCAATGCTGTGCTGATGCCCACAGACTCCAGCTGCTATAATTTATAGCGCAGGAACAGTGGGTACACCACAACCGCCTCCAGAAATATGTTCAGCAAAGAATTGGGCAGCAGACTGCTCAAGCTTTACATTTAACTTTGCTTATGTTTCAGAGACAGGGAGAGATTAATGTTGTTCCTGCTCACATGAGAGGTACATTATAATAATCACATTCTGTTTCTCATTGCTCAGCTTTAGTGCCTTTTTATACACACACATATATATAACTGTTATTTTTGCAAATTTATTAAAGGAGAAAAGAACACAAAGAGGGCAGTAAGAAAAGCAAAATCGTCAGCTCACTTTCACAGAACAATAAACATCAGTACATCCATCTGAATTTACACATACATAATGATATATGCCCTCCAAATGTCTGAGTATGTACCCAAACAAAGTTGGTGTTTATAGAAAGTAGATTCAAATGTAGCAAGGGCATTAAGGCCTTCAAACAATTGCATAATAGATGGTGAATATTTATCCTTCGAAGATAAATATGAAGTGTAAGTCTCTTAGCAACCACAAGCACCAATAAAGTCTGTTTCTGTTGTCCTGCTTTTAGTCTCCATGTACAGGAATATAATTTAGAAGTACATGAACACCCACAAATATAAATGATTTCTCCAGTACATGATTAATATGAACAGCAACTTCAAACCAAGAAGGATGTATCACTGGACAAGTCCACATCATATGTCTCAATGAGGCATTTCCAACATTGCACCTCCAGCATCTATCTGATGTGGAGTCTAGTATACCCAAAATGCAATTTTTTTGCTGACTCAATCTCAATTTTAAATCTAAAGAAACATTCTGTATAGATTCTGAAGCAATTTTCCATTGTTTAGCTTGCATGGCACACTCTAATTCATGGTTCCATTGTTCCATAAGTTTCTGATCTTCTACTTTATACACTTCAAATAAACATTTATAAACAGTAGCAACTGGTTTGGTATTTTATGATGATCCAATTATTATTTCCAGCTGTTAAGGGGATGCTGAATACTCAAAGCTGATAGGCCATAAATGTTGTTGTTGTTTAGTCGTTTAGTCGTGTCCGACTCTTCGTGACCCCATGGACCAGAGCACGCCAGGCACTTCTGTCCTCCACTGCCTCCCGCAGTTTGATCAAACTCATGCTAGTAGCTTCAAGAACACCATCCAACCATCTCATTCTCTGTCGTCCCCTTCTCCTTGTGCCCTCCATCTTTCCCAACATCAGGGTCTTTTCCAGGGAGTCCTCTCTTCTCATGAGGTGGCCAAAGTATTGGAGCCTCAGCTTCACGATCTGTCCTTCCAGTGAGCACTCAGGGCTGATTTCCTTCAGAATGGAGAGGTTTGATCTTCTTGCAGTCCATGGGACTCTCAAGAGTCTCCTCCAGCACCATAATTCAAAAGCATCAATTCTTCGGCGATCAGCCTTCTTTATGGTCCAGCTCTCACTTCCATACATCACTACTGGGAAAACCATAGCTTTTACTATACGGACCTTTGTTGGCAAGGTGATGTCTCTGCTTTTTAAGATGTTGTCTAGGTTTGCCATCGCCTTTCTCCCAAGGAGCAGGCGTCTTTTAATTTCGTGACTGCTGTCACCATCTGCACTGATCATGGAGCCCAAGAAAGTAAAATCTCTCACTGCCTCCATTTCTTCCCCATCTATTTGCCAGGAGGTGATGGGCCCAGTGGCCATGATCTTCGTTTTTTTGATGTTGAGCTTCAGACCATATTTTGCGCTCTCCTCTTTCACCCTCATTAAAAGGTTCTTTAATTCCTCTTCACTTTCTGCCATCAAGGTTGTGTCATCTGCATATCTGAGGTTGTTGATATTTCTTCCGGCAATCTTAATTCCGGCTTGGGATTCATCCAGCCCAGCCTTTCGCATGATGAATTCTGCATATAAGTTAAATAAGCAGGGAGACAATATACAGCCTTGCCGTACTCCTTTCCCAATTTGGAACCAATCAGTTGTTCCATATCCAGTTCTAACTGTAGCTTCTTGTCCCACATAGAGATTTCGCAGGAGACAGATGAGGTGATCAGGCACTCCCATTTCTTTAAGAACTTGCCATAGTTTGCTGTGGTCAACACAGTCAAAGGCTTTTGCATAGTCAATGAAGCAGAAGTAGATGTCTTTCTGGAACTCTCTAGCTTTCTCCATAATCCAGCGCATGTTTGCAATTTGGTCTCTGGTTCCTCTGCCTCTTCTAAATCCAGCTTGCACTTCTGGGAGTTCTCGGTCCACATACTGCTTGAGCCTTCCTTGTAGAATTTTAAGCATAACCTTGCTAGCATGTGAAATGAGTGAAATTGTGCGGTAGTTGGAGCATTCTTTGGCACTGCCTTTCTTTGGGATTGGAATGTAGACTGATCTTCTCCAATCCTCTGGCCACTGCTGAGTTTTCCAAACTTGCTGGCATATTGAGTGTAGCACCTTAACAGCATCATCTTTTAAAATTTTAAACAGTTCAGCTGGAATACCATCACTTCCACTGGCCTTGTTATTTGCAGTGCTTTCTAAGGCCCATTTGACTTCACTCTCCAGGATGTCTGGCTCAAGGTCAGCAACCACACTACCTGGGGTGTACGAGACATCCATATCTTTCTGGTATAATTCCTCTGTGTATTCTTGCCACCTCTTCTTGATGTCTTCTGCTTCAGTTAGATCTTTACCACTTTTGTCCTTTATTATGGTAATCTTTGTACGAAATGTTCCTTTCATATCTCCAATTTTCTTGAACAGATCTCTGGTTCTTCCCGTTCTGTTGCTTTCCTCTATTTCTTTGCATTGCTCGTTTAAGAAGGCCTTCTTGTCTCTCCTTGCTGTTCTTTGGAAATCTGCATTCAATTTCCTGTATCTTTCATTATCTCCCTCGCATTTTGCTTGCCTTCTCTCCCCCGCTATTTGTAAGGCCTCGTTGGACAGCCACTTTGCTTTCTTGCATTTCTTTTTCATTGGGATGGTTTTAGTTGCTGCCTCCTGTATAATGTTGCGAGCCTCCATCCATAGTTCTTCAGGCACTCTGTCCAGCAAATCTAAATCCTTAAACCTGTTCCTCACTTCCACTGTGTATTCATAAGGGATTTGGTTTAGATTGTATCTTACCTGTCCAGTGGTTTTTCCTACTTTCTTCAGTTTAAGCTTGAATTTTGCTATAAGGAGCTGATGATCTGAGCCACAGTCAGCTCCAGGTCTTGTTTTTGCTGACTGTATAGAGCTTCTCCATCTTTGGCTGCAGAGAATATAATCAATCTGATTTCGATGTTGCCCATCTGGGGATGTCCATGTGTAGAGTCGTCTCTTGTGTTGTTGGAAAAGCGTGTTTGTGATGACCAGCTTGTTCTCTTGACAGAACTCTATTAGCCTTTGCCCTGCTTCGTTTTGATCTCCAAGGCCAAACTTGCCAGTTGTTCCTTTTATCTCTTGATTCCCTACTTTAGCATTCCAATCCCCTATAATGAGCAGAACATCCTTCTTTGGTGTCACTTCGATAAGGTTTTGTAAGTCTTCATAGAACTGGTCAATTTCAGTTTCTTCAGCACCAGTAGTTGGTGCATAAACTTGGATTACTGTGATGTTAAAAGGTCTGCCTTGGATTCGTATCGAGATCATTCTATCATTTTTGAGACTGCATCCCAGTACAGCTTTCGCCACTCTTTTGTTGACTATGAGGGCCACTCCATTTCTCTTACGGGTTTCTTGCCCACAGTAGTAGATATGGTAGTCATCCGAACTGAATTCGCCCATTCCCGTCCATTTTAGCTCACTGATGCCCAGGATGTCAATATTTATTCTTGCCATCTCATTTTTGACCACATCCAACTTACCCAGGTTCATGGTTCTTACATTCCAGGTTCCTATGCAATATTTTTCTTTACAGCATTGGACTTTCCTTTCGCTTCCATGCATATCCACAACTGAGCGTCCTTTCGGCTTTGGCCCAGCCGCTTCATCAGCTCTGGATCTACTTGTACTTGTCCTCCGCTCTTCCCCAGTAGCATGTTGGACACCTTCCGACCTGAGGGGCTCATCTTCCAGTGTCATAACTTTTATATGCCTGTTGTCTTTGTCCATGGAGTTTTCTTGGCAGGGATACTGGAGTGGCTTGCCGATTCCTACTCCAGGTGGATCACGTTTGGTCAAAACTCTCCACTATGACCTGTTCATCTTGGGTGCCCTGCTCGGCGTAGTTCATAGCTTCTCTGAGTTCTTCAAGCCCCTTCGCCACGGCAAGGCAGTGATCCATGAAGGGGAGGCCATAAATAAGACACCATTTATGTTGCTTCGGAAAATTTTGAATTTCCTCATGATGTTATAAAGTGGATTCGAATATTGTGCTACTCTTCTAAGTTTCAAGTAAGGGTAAATGGAATCCTTTCAGATTTGTCTGATAATAGAGAAAGGTACAAGATAAACTGCCCTCTTCCTCCACTGATATTTGATCTATGTTTTGGAAATGTTGGCACGTGCAGTTAGACAGAACAGGAAGATCTATGGTTTTGTGCATGAGCAAGTGGAATTTAAATTAGGTTTGTATTCAGATGATTTGCTACTATTTGTTAGTATGTACCCATCCATTTTGGAATTAATGAGATTAACTGATAAAATTTAGTAGAATTCCTGGATATACGAGAAAAAGGTTAAAATACGAATTAATGCCAGTGGGCAATTCATTGCCTGCTTTCTATGCTAACTGGTGTTTTTGCTGGTGCCCAAAGATTCTAATGTATTTAGCGATCTTTGTTCCTGCAGATACTTGTCAGATTATTAAATTAAATTTAAATAGGTTAATAGCAACATCTCCATTGATTTGAAAAGATGGACACTACAGTACTTAAATTTAGTATTCTGAATAAAGTAAATGCACATACTGCACAAATGCTGTGTTTTGCTTGGTCTACACATTTCCCAAGCCTATTTTCAAAAGTGTAATGAATTATTTTGGAAGTTTATTCAGGGTATTTCTCCACATTGTGTATCACTTAAAAGAATGCTGCTGCCTATATCGGAAGGAGAATTTAATTTTCCTGATATTTGCTCTGTACCACATGGCATATCTGTTTATGTTTATAAACAGGTGGCGAGTCGTCGTCCCCCCCCCATGACTACCTTAGTTTTCAGACTTCCTCATTCCTCCCCTGCCCCCAGTTTGCATGACCTCTTCCTTCCAGATTGTGCACAAGCGAGAGAAGGGGAAGCATAAATGCTGAAAACTCTTTTGCCTTCTAGTTCCCTTCTGTTCATTGGCTGAGAATGGCTAGGAACAGGGTCTCGTTTTAAGGCGACTTTGCCGCTACACAGCCATGCAGGAGTCACTCAGAGGCTGCCTGTTGCCAAAATCTACAGAAGAGAAAGCCTGAGTTCATAACCGAAAAGCGTTTGCTTTTTATAGTTGTTCCTGTTGACTCTGATCTTAACTGGGCACCTTCGAAATGGTAGTGAAGTGTGATAGACAGAAAAGCTGGCTTTCCATAGCATTATTCCATTCCAGAGTACATTTCATTGGAAATAGGAGCCAGGCTGACTCACACTGAACTCAGAAATTTTGTAATGGGCCATAGAAGTATTTGTGAAAACTGGTTCTTCCCTGCTGGAGCCTGCATTTAGCAGTGCCCTGGAGTCATCTGGTCAATCCACGGATATCCAGAATTTCTTTCATTTATGCTTCTTAAATTTGCAGTGGTCTTTCCCCAGCTAGGCCCAAAGCTGTGATGCCTGGAAATAACACTAAGGAGGCTTCCACTTGGACTTCACAATTCCCAGTTTCCAACTTTGTTGTCACTTGGTGTATATGTAGTCAGCTTTGCATGTTTCACTATGATAAAGTTGCCTGGGTCAGCTGCGGCACTTGATTGCCAGGATATTTGTAAAATTCCAAGTGAAAAGTTGGAACATTCATTCATTTTGTTTTGACCTTTTTATTAATGCATGTGCACTCTCGGGAAGAAAGGAATTGAAAAGAAGAAGAAGATCAAGCTAGTACTGGCAGTTGAAAAGTGATACTGTTTACAGGGACTGTCTTTCAGAACATGTAATGGTGGAATTGAAACATACAAAGATAGTTAAGATACTGCTGATGAGCATCTTAGTGGGAAAGAGGTTGGGGAGATAGGGAGACTGAATGTAGTCCCATAATCCTTTTGAACAGCTGATATGCAGAATTTTATTTTTATTTTTTTAAAAAGGGATCCACATGTGCTAAAAAAGTAATGATTGCAAGTGAAGCAATGCACAAGCCACATTTCCAGCTGCTTGGCAGGCCATTTCTTGTTCCAGATGTTTGCCAGTCCACACAAGTGAAAAGTTAGCCCTCTAATTGTTTTGAATTTGAAGGTCAGAAAAATTGTCCTTTATTTCTTAAGGTGCTGGAATATGACATTTTGGCAGCCATTTCGTCTGGACTCTTTCGTAATGACACAATTCCAGAGGGGGGGAAAGATAGTGCAGAAGCACCTTGAGGCACAGGGGAGTCACAGGCACTGCTTGGCAGAGAAGGGGGGAGAGAATGGACAGGTCATAGTGACGCATGGCATGACTGGGAAGGAGGTCTTGGACCTTAGCCATGCTGCTTCCCTGGTCTCCTCTAGGCTGCTCCAGTGTGGTGTTGCTCTTAGTCGCGCAAGAGGATGAGCCAATGGATTACTCAGATTGGGGGTTGGGGATGTGACTGCTGAGTCGCCTTCTGCTTGGTCCTTATCTTCGGCTGCTGTGAAAGCCTCTGCCAGGGACTTCAATTCTAAAGCTTCCTAAGGATTAGAATCGCCCAGCTGGATCAAAGGAAATACTGGGGTGTAACCAATGGAATATGAAATGTCTTTGGTTGTAGTCCCACGTTTGGCACTTTTGGTCTGTTCTGAATAAAAGGACAAAATGGGTCAATTTTCCATTTCCAAACATGCATTTAAAACTGTCCTGTTGCCTGGCATTGAAACTGAATCTGAGCTACATACAGGGAAGTCCTCAGCCAGTCAAGTGGTAAATTTAAACTTCAGTAAGCGTAGTAGAAAAAGTTCAAGTGGCCTCCTGGTTCCTGAGCCAAGGGAGACATTGTGGGTAGCCTTAGAAGGAACCCAAACCCACCCTCCTTCCACCATCCTTCCTTCCTGTATCAGCAAAGCTGGACTGCACAACTATAGAGTTGCAAGCTTCTGTGATGTGTTTGCTGTTGTTCTTCTAAATGTGTCCCATTGTTGATAGCTGTTCATATCCAATCTCTGCATGTCCCCCAAGATGAAGGGCATAAATTCATTGAGTTGAATTATTGGTCCATCTCATTATTGCTCTGGCAGTGGTTCTCCAGGGTCCTGGGCAGAGGTCCACCTGAATTGAACTTGGGAATTTTATCCATGCAAACATTTTCTTTACCACTGAGTTACAGCTCCTGCGTTCTCCTTAATGCATACCCAGGAACCGCTAGATCAGATAACTTAGTGAGGCTGCAAAACAAAACGGTCCAAGTTCCTACCCCTTTCATGAGATACTGTGGTGAATATCCCCCCCCCAGTTAAAAATAAAAGCTGGAGGGTCCATATAGCTCAATCCCCTGTCCAAAAGAAAGGACACCCACCCATTACAAGGTGACGATATGACATAAACGGAGAAGAGGTGCACTTCAGAAATATGCCAACAAAACAAATATACCTGATGAGCTTTAAGGAAGTGAGCCAAGCCACATACTGCAGTGGGATGCCAAAAGAAACCCCATGTGTACACAAAACAAACCCAAACCCAAACCTTAGGTTCCTAGCCAGTTTGAGACAGAGCTTCAATTCTTTCCTGGCCACAAATATGGAATTCAACCAGACTCTGAGCAGAAGGAAAACCTGCCCAACAGATCTTCCAAAAGTAAGCTGGCTTCGCTAGCGTTAAGCAAACTCTTGTTCTGCAATATGCCAACATTTCTCCACACTGTTCTCCCAAGTTGAAGAGATCTGATCCCATGGCAAAGAGATGCCAGACTCAAAAGGAAGGTAGTGAGCTTTGCCTTTAAACAGATTGCCCAGAATTGGGCTGGAATCTCGTGTGTGAGAGAGATGGGGGACCTGCCTTAACGCAGCCTCCCCTTGTTATATCTTACTCAGCATGGCAGCAGTCTCCTGTCTCCTTCCCGTGTGGGTGAGGAGGGGTGTGGGAAGGAGGCGCTTCCCCTTGGTTTCCTGTCTCAATCACATGGCTTCGGACGGTTTCCATGGCAAAGGCAGGAGGGGGTGGGTGCTTCAGAGCGAGTGCCTTTAAGACTTCAGTGTTTTCGCTCTGTCCATGGGAGTGGAACAAAGGAAACGCGACAAGAGCCGGACACACTTTCTCTCCCTGCCTGATCTGCCTGGACACCTGGACATGTAAGTCTCCAGGGGCTCCGCAAACATTTTGACAGGTGAAACTTAAAGACAAGGCAGACAGCTCTGGGATAGCCGAGTGTGCCCCCCCCCCCGGCACTTTATATTTGGTGAGCGGTATATGTTTAGCTTGTAACTGGGCTGGCTGAGATGCAACCGCTGACTAGATACATTACCTCAGTCGCAGGATAGAGTGCAAAGGTTGTGGTACTTGGAGGAAGCAGCTACCAAAACCAGTTATCGCTCTTGACTAGTGATGGGTGGAGAGCTTTGTTATGGTCCTGCCAGCCATGGGTATAAGCTTGGATTTCTCTTTGCTTGCTTTGCTGTAGGGTTGAGGGGTTTCTCTGGAAGGCAGAATATCCCAGATTTCTCTTTCTGCTTCGCTAAGAGCACATCTTCAAGATCCTTAGAAGCAGACTGGTTTTTGCCTTGGCATCCTTCAGCCTCCTTATTTTTGCTTGCTGCCATAGTGGTTGAACTCTAGAAAGAGAAAAGTTCTGTTTCTCTAGTAGACTTTTACGGGTGATATGGGGATTCAGACCCATGTGATGGCTTGTTAAAATTTATTAAAATCACATTTTCTTTTTTCCTCCAGGGTAATGGATTCAGGGCACCACACATGGATTTATTCTGTTTTGTCAACAGTCTTAAGGGAAGTGATGGTAATTTGCCCAAGGACCGTTCTGTAGTGGGTTTTGTGGCTGGTGGGAGATTTGCTGTCCAAGCCCTACATTCCCTTGCATCCTGTTTCTTCTTGTCTACTATGGTAGAATAGAATTTGTCACTTTAGACATAATAGCAATAAAATGTGAAAAGTTCCTAGCAAACAGAAAAGAACCACAACAGGGAAGAGTCTTAGCATAGGGTGGTGGCTGTTTTTAAATGGCAGAGCATTCAGAATTGCTTTTCCTGCCCAGTTACAATCTGAAGTGGTATAGTTCTCCTTACAGCCTTAAGATTCCCGGTATAGATCAGACCTTAATACATTATCAGGGTGTGGTAGTTTCTGTGGCTTAATTGATCTGGAGTTAGAAGATTGTGACATTTGTATGTGGTGTAAAGCTGGGCCAAATGGGACAGGTTATTTTGCCAAGCAAATCGTGGCTTTGAAAAGAACTCAGGCACAGGGTCAAAGGCCTACATTTTAGGGTTGTTGTTTTTTTGTTGAACTTGTGATTAAAGCCACGAGCTAATGAATTCAAGTAGAGAATGCCAAACCTGTCTGGTTTAGTAGTCATCAATATGGCAAAGCTTATGGCAAAGTCACCAGCATATTCACCTGTGGAGAGCTGTCAGCCTGCCAGCCGCTGTATTTATAATCCTTACCATCTGACCTCAGCCTCTGCAGCGGCAACCAATTGTTCTTTCATTTTCTGCCAAAAAATATTTTGAGAGGAAGAAAAACACTCATTGGGCAGAGCTTTGCTCTGAAAATATTACAGAAATTTCCCTGGTGTCGTCCATATATTATTTCAATGTGCCAGGTTTATGATTCACATCATATTTTATAGCACCCTTGCATTTTATCACTCCTCTTCCTTTGTTTAAGGCTGTTGACTGTAAGCTTAGCATTCTCTTAGCTACTCTGTGTTTGTGGAATCATAGAATTGTAGAGTGGGAAGGGATCCCAAGGGTCATCTAGTCCAACCCCCTGCAATAGAGGAATCTCAACTAAAACATCCATGAAAAATGATCCTCCAGCCTCTGCTTAAAAGCCTCCAGTGAAGGAGAGTTCCACTGCTGAACAGCTCTTACTGTCAGAAAATACTTTCTGATGTTTAGTCAGCACCTCCTTTCTTTGTAACTTGAATCCATTGGTTTGGGTCCTAGCCTTCAGAGCAAAAGAAAACAAGCCTGTCATCCTCCATGTGACAGCCCCTTAGCTGGGTGAGGATTAAAAGACGTAAGAAATTCCAAATCTTATAATATAGTCATATCCCTTTTAGTTGTGAAAAGGGTGGCTTTTATTTGTTTATTCCTTTATAAAATGTATTGATTCTCCCCCTTCTTAAAAAAGTGTTAACACAAAATTACAGTGCTTTACAATAATAATAATAAATTACCAATAAAACTAAATTTAAATAATTCAAGAAATAAAACAAAAGCGTGTATCTCTTTTCACAGCAAGATAACTTGATTCCCACATCTGATTTTCTGCACTGTGGGGGTAAGGTACCAAGCTAGATACGAAGAAGGTTTGTTAACGCAGATTGTGTTGCGGGAAAATGAAGGAAAAAGGAAAGGAAGAAAGCTCCTAGTCTTACTGATGTGGGTTGTAGCTCAGCATTGGGGCGGTTTTACTTCAGATTGTGACTCATAGGATTCCGCGTTCCTCAATATAAATAAATAACTAAATCCTTGCCCTTAGAAATGTAGCATGTCAGGGAGAAGGCTGCATTAGAAGCTTTCTCCCTGATAAGTAGTTCACAAAACAAGCCCTCCATATAGTAAACTAGACTTGAGGGAAAGCGCTCCTAGTGTAAGCCACCTCTCTGACACGACAGCTTCTTAAGAACAGGGATTTATTTATTTTGTATGGTAAAGCATCTCTGCTCCTGGCCCAGCCTGGGTGGAACTGGTCAAACACGGCCTAATGTGTAGAAAGGAGAAAAAGGTGAATCCTTTTGCTGATAAATGTGTGCAAAATCTTGATTTATTTATTTATCATTATTAACCCCATTGATGGGATTGGATTAGCAAAAGTCTGTATGAATGCAACTGTGGTTATTTACATTGGATTACATCAACAGGTGTGGGAACATACAGCTATTTCAGACCACCACAAGCCATTTGGATAATTGCAGTTTGGACAACGGGTATATTGTAGAGTTTAATAACCAGAACCAATGTGATCAACAGATGTTTAATGCAATTTTTGGGAACCTATGCGATTGAACAGAGACCAAGGCTATATAGTTGAAACTACAGTATATTGTTTTTAATGGAGGAGGCCATCTGTTCTGTCTCTTGGCTTCTTGAAGGCTTTTTTTTTAAAAAAGGATCCTATTAATCTTGCAAGTTCTCCCTCCTCCCCTTAATGGGAGGTCTGTAGAATAATTAGACTGCAGTCGTTTCCTGAGCCTTCAACAGCAAACAATGCCTGTGCTGGTTGATTATGTAGAAAAGCCACGTGGATTCTGCCAAATGACAGCTTATTAGCTGAAATAATTGCTGCAAAGCTGCTTGTGGGCTGGGCTGGAGTTGAGAGGTGGGCGAAGAAGAGAGCAATTCAGGAACACGTGGTCTCTGTATATATCTGTGCTTGTTTATGTGTAGGTGTAGGCAGGAGTCCTCCACAAAGGAATAAAACTCCTTGCTTAGGTCACGTTTTGTGGTGTCTAAGCATTTTTGAGATCCCTGAGTCTGCGTTTTGTAGTGGTGCTTTTTTGCCTAGTTCTCCATGGGAACATCTCTCTTGTGCTGTACACTTCATAAGTTCCAAGGAGGGATGGAGAAGAATTTTGTGCAGTCTGCATTTTAAAGCGAACTGACCTAATTCACGCCTCCCGGACCAACACACAGATCGAAATGTAATTATCCTTCAGATTTCGCACCTTGGGTTGCATTCAGCCTAGTTAAACTGGGAGTAGACCCACTGAAATTAATATATCTAAGTTAATTAATTTCAGTGGGTGTGCAACCAGTAGGACTAATGTTGGATACAACCCTTTTCTGAGATTTGCAGTAGAGTTCTCAGCACAAAAATGGACCAAAATGAGTTATATTGGGGTAAAATATATTTAGAATAATTGGTATGGAACTGGTAAAAAACATCTATATGGAAACAACATGCACAAAGTTTGTACAGGCCGGAAATGGACTGCTCTGCCCACTCCTAGTGCCAAGTCACTGATATAAGTCTTCAGCAGATGGGATGCAGTTACTTCAACGTGATGCTTTCTTGAAACTCAACTTCTGCCTTCCCTTGTCATTGCTGTGCTGCAGTAGAATTGTGTTTCTGGTGATGTATGAATCTGTGATGGATTTGCTGCTTGTAATAGTCTTGTTGGGATCTGTCCCTTGGGCAGCTGGCAGGTCAGGCTGGCAATGCCCAGGCGAAAAGGACTGCAGGATGGGCATGCTGCACTGCAGCTCTCAATGGACCAAGTCCAGGTTAAAGCCAGAAATAGCTTCCTAACCGCTTTTGACCTCTGCTTCGAGTTTGCTCCCAGCAAGGCTGCTCTAAAAATGTGCCCTTGGGAAGCCGCCTCTGCTCTCTGCTGCAAGACTGCAGCAGAATATCGGGGTTGGTGTCATCTGTTGTTGGACTCTACCTCCCATCACCCCGACCACTGACCAGTCTGGCTAGGGCTGATGGAAACTGTAGTCCAGAAATATCTGGAGGGCCACAGGTTCCTCATCTCTGCTTTAAGACTACAAGAGCAGGGGCACTATTTAACAAGGAAAGGGAATAGTGTGTGCCTGCTGGTTCATTCAAGGTAAACAGCCACATCTCTAGAGAATGATGTAATTTGTATGTGTATATTTATTAGTTACTTTTTTATCTCACCCTTCTACAGTGGAGCTCAAGGGGGGATGTACTTTTTATCATTACAACAACCAGGTGAATAGGTAGGGTTGACAGATGGCAACCAGCAGTCCAAGGCCATCCAATTTGGTAAGGTAGGTCATTGTTGATAAATCAGTATTGGGGGGGGGGGGTTGGATGTTTGAGGATGAGAAAATATGCCTTCTCTTGTGATCAGTTGGTGATTTCATGGTTAAGATGAGCCACAACGTAGGGGCATCTTGGTTCACATTCTTAGCTGCTACCAGCTTGTGCTGGTGTTGAGGTGCAGCAATGAGTTGCAGTTTTAAGGATCAGTTTCTTGATGAGTACCATAATTTAAGGATGGAGGCCATTCAGATGATTTATAAGACTTTGAATTCTGGATTGTGAATTTTTCCTTCTGTCTACCTTTATTATTTCCCTGAGTGCCAGACAGATGCTGGAATGGTTTTGCTGCAGAAAGAATACACATTTCCTTTATTTGCTCGTTTCCTACCAACAGTAAATGAGTAAGGCGTTCTTATTTGCATCATGGGCTTCACTTGCTCATATATTTTATTGCAACATAATCTGATGCCTGTTTTCTTGGTAGTGGTCTGAAGAACCTTCCATCACAGCCATGGGCAGCAATAAATTTAACTCGTTTCTGCTTCATGTTCTTTCCACTGCAGCAGCGGCAATCTGGCTCGCACAGTCCCATTGTCCCCAGCTCCTTTGGCAAGCATCTTGCTCTTGGCAAGGCCAATGTTAATCAGTGTTTGGCAGCGTGCAGAGGCCATTGAGCTTCCATGCTTAATGCCCACCTGCTATAGTACAGCCTGAGGGCCTTGCAGGACTTTAGAGCTACAAAAGTTGGTTTCAGTCGCTGGTGAAAGGAGCAGAGATGCCATGGTGAAGGGAACACATCAGGATAGATGCCATTTTGTAGTGTATGGTGTCACTGGTGGAGCTCAGAGCAGGGGTGGGGAATCTTTTCTGGCCTAGATCCTGATCTTCTCCAACCCTTAGCAGGCCAGATTTGACAGGTGAGTGGAACTGTCTCTCTGTCAATCACCTTGGTATCTCAATGATGTTTGGTGACACTGTGCTTTAAAGCCCAGTTGTTGGGGCTTCAAGGCTCAGTGTGTGACCGTATGAAAGCCCTTTTGCAAACAGCCCTGCACTGTTTTTTGAACTTCCAAAAACCAAGGAGTAGTGCAGGGCTGTTTGCAAAATGGAAATTGCTTTCATCTCCCATCAGCTGATCGGCAGTGGGAGCTCACCTTGCTCTAACTGAAAGGAAGAATTGGGAGCTTGCGTTAAGCTCCCAAACATTTATTTGTTGCCACATGAGTGCCTGCCTCATACCTCGTCAAGTGTGGGGTGGTAAGCATGTCTTAGGGGAAATGGCCTCACAAGCCAAATTGGGAGCCCTGGTAAGCCACATTTTACTCACAGGCTTACCCAGCTTTGTCCTAGCGAGCCTGTGAATGCATGAAATAAAGAGCATAGGATGTTTTGAGTGCATCCATGTGCAGAGCAGTCTATAGACCTGCTCATTGGATGAGATCTGCACAAGGAAATTGAGATAAGAGTCATAACAGTTTGAATGTGTCTTGAAGAACATCTAGTCCACCTCCCTCCTCAGTTCAGAATCTGCAACTCAGGGTAAAACTACTGCAAAGTCCCTGACAGATGGCTATCCAGCTGCTGCTTAAAAGGCCCCCAGAAAAGGAAAGATCACCATTTCCTGAGGCAGTCTGTTCCACTATCAGAAAGCTCATATCATTGGTATGCCTCTCCCAAGGCTTAGCTGAAATCTGCTTCCCTGAGTTCCCAGCCTTTGTTTCAAGGCCTGGCCTTCTGGAGCAAGAGAAAATGAGTGCTTCATTTTCTGTGTTACAGCTCTTCAGATATTTGAAGATCCCAAACATGTCTTTCCTTAACTTACTATAACTTAGGCTGATCATATCCAGTTCTTTCACCATTCCTCACTGCACCGATTCCAAGATGGTGCTACTGGCTAGGGATGGGAGTGAACCTTAGAAGGTACAGTGGTACCTCGGGTTAAGTACTTAATTCATTCCGGAGGTCCGTACTTAACCTGAAACTGTTCTTAACCTGAAATACCACTTTAGCTAATGGGGCCTCCTGCTGCTGCCCACACCACTGGAGCACAATTTCTGTTCTCATCCTGAAGCAATATTTCTGGGTTAGCGGAGTATGTAACCTGAAGCATATGTAACCTGAAGCATATGTAACCCGAGGTACCACTGTAATTCCCTTTCCCACAATTCTCTCTGTTGTGAATACACATTGCGTACAAATTATGTGAATAGCACTTGGCTTGAAAATGGCCTGTGGCAGCAAAACCAGAGAGAGAAATTCCAAGTGTATTGGAAACCCCCTTGCTTCTTACCTGTCTTCCTTTTTGCCTGTTTTGGATTGGAAAGGAAGCAGCAGGGCTGCGAGAATACTGATTGCTTCTAAAAGAAAGACATGGTAGCATTCTGGGGAAAATGAATAGGGACACCAAGCCTTAGAAGTGGAAGTGGTGTGCAGGTGGGGATAACAGCATTGTGTTTGTGCTTCAAATTAGATGCAGGGCATGGGTGAATTTTGTATCACAGTAGTGTGTCTATTCTTCCAACTTCGAACAGAGAATGGTGTGGGGCTTTTAATCTGAATATATTACCAGGGAACTCTTGAGGTTAAAAAACAGGAAGATGCACTGAATAGTCTTCTGGTAGCAAACCTATACTACAGGGGTGGGGGACCTGTGGCTGCCCAGATGTAGTTGAAGAACTACAAGCCTATGGAGAGCACCACATACACTGCCTCTGTCTCTAGAGCTCTGTTCTTGTTAAAATTTAATGAGAACAAATGAGCTGGTGTGCATCGGGAAGAAGGAAGAACCTTTCCCTTGAGACCTGTGGTATTGATAAGAGTTCCTGCAGTCCCTTGGTATTTGAGAGGGCAAAGGACCTCTTTAACCTTGAGAGGGGGGTGATATCTATGTTGCCCTATGTTGCAGGGTAGAGCCAGCTTTGCTGGTAGATCTGAGAGCCATTCATAGTAGCTTGGCAAGGTTATCTGACTCCCAGTAGTCTAACCAGAGCAACAGCAGAGAGGCTGCATCACCAACTTTTCATCAGGAAGGCTGATGAAAAGAAGAAACTTTAACCAGGGGTGAATTTTTAGTGTGAAAGCACTGTGACCTCAGTTCTCATGCTGTGAACGAATTATTGGGCTTGGGATGCACTGAGAGGCGTCCTTAACTTGAAATGTGTATATTTTGCAACTGTCTCCAGTTGGTGGCTCTTCCCAGGGGTGTGTGTGTGTGTGTGTGTGTGTGTGTTTCAAAAAAGCAAATTGAAAGCCTGAAGCCCACCCAGCCCTGCCATACAGCAGCTTACCTGTCAGTGGACCTTGCTTGTGTCAAGGGCTACTTGCTTCCAGTTCATTTCACCTATTCTCTTGTCAACTTATGGGTTTAATCATTTTGCTTCTAGCCAAATTAAGGCTGCTGGTCCCCCATTGCTGCTGTAATTGGTCTGGCATCAGGTAGGGCTGAGGAACCCCTGACTCTCCTGGACTATGACTCCCTCTTCATGGGCTATGTGGCTGGGGCTGGTGGAAGTTGAATCCTGGTAACATCTGGAGGGCCACACAGGCTTTCAGGAACAGCTTTCTCCAGAGATATATCTTGCTCTCAAAACACATTCCCAGATTGGCTCCCCGCTCCCCACTCTGCAGCTGTGAATAAAGATTCACAAGGAGGGATGTTGCTATAAGATTAACCTCAACCAGAAATTTAGCTTTTTTGTGGGGTGGGGTGGGAGGCTTGCGTTGTAGAATTCCCTTGCAGGACCCTCTCTGTTGCAATCACCAGGAGGTCTGTGAATACATTTTTTCCACCAAGCCTTTTAAGAACTAGGACTGTTTATGTTTAATATGGTATAAAGCTGCTCATAGTATGGATAGTATGTGCGTTTTACCAATAAATTATTTTATGAAGGGTTGTTATTGTTTTATTTTCAGCCATTTTGAGGGTCTGCATAGCTGAAAAGCAGCCTGAAGCACTTTCTATAGAACTAAATATATAGGTTTCAACTTCTGATTAACAAGCCCTCACCAACCTGGCGCCCTCCAGATGTTCTGGACTCCAGATCTCTCCCTGTTCTGACTGGGGCTTATGGGAGTTTTAGTCCAAAATGACTGGAGGGCACCAGGTTGGTGACGGCTGCAATAGACGGTGTGTTGAAGACATATCAGTGGCTTCATGAGCAATTCTCCTGGAGTAACAGCTGTTTAAGTGGAGGATAACTCCTAGACACATGATTACATATGACTGGGATGGGCAGGGGGGGGGATATCTCATGTGCATTTATGTTTGTATTGAGAAACCCTAAGCAACTTCCAAGGACCTGCATGCTTCTCTGTAACAAAGCCTGGAAGCTGCTGTTTTAGGCCAAGAAAGGAGGACCCAGTATAGACATGGCAGGACAGGTGGGTTTGAGTGTTAAGTGCCGTAGCTCAGTGGCAGAGCATCTGCTTTCCACGCAGAGGGTCCCATGTTCAATTCCCAGGTAGGGCTGGGAAAGACCTCTGCCTGAAACCCTGGAGAGCTGCTGCCTGTCAATTTAGACAGCGCTGAGAAAGATGCTCCAATGATCTGATTCAGTATAAGGTAGCTTCCTAGGTCTCTATGTAAGAAATAAAGCAGTCATTTATTTTCTTCTTTCATTACCTCCCAATCTTTTCAAACAGATAGGATTGCACTCTTTCTTTCCTCTCTCTGCTTTGCCCCTCTGCGTGTTCCTTTCAACTGTTGCTTTGTCTCCCATATACACTCTGTGTTCCTCAGTAAGAAGGCATTAAACGCTCTAAATATGAGGCAGCCCAGATTGTGGGGTGGCGGGGCAGAAGCAGATGGGGAAGGAGGTAGAGTGTGCCAGGCTCTTTTTTTACCCATGAATAAATTCTTTCTTGCACTCACATTGGAGATCCCGAATGAAATGAAAGCTTTTAGCATCAAATGATGCTTCAGGGAGCAGCCTTTCAATTGGGGGCGGGGGAACCACTGGAGTTCTTTTAAAGGGTCTTCTTCTCCAGCTGAAAGGGTGATGGGGGTGGAGGGAAGTCTATATGAGCCCATTAACCTTAGTCGCAGCTCAGTGCATGCTGTCTTCCTCGCATGCCTGTCACTGTGTTCTCCCAAGAGAGATGGCATAGCCTGTTTCAATCTAAAGCTGCCTTCTGTGGATGGGAAAAAAGATGGCCAGAAAAAAAGATCTGCAAACCTTAAAGTGCTTTATGAATAAATGGTTAATTAGCTGCTAGTCCAAGGTGAAGCAGGCAGGCCCAAATCTGGCACTTAAAATAAATTATGTAAATGTGAATGTACATTTACATCATTAGTTCTGGTTGCGATAGTCCCCCCTTTCCCCTCCTGTTTTTCTCCAGCTAGTATAAAAAAGAGGCTTTCAAAAAAGAAGCCAGTTTGCCTTCTCTTCTATCTTTGTTTTATTGCTCCTTTCATTTTCAGCTTCTTTAAGCCTATCACTGGTACTTAGATCAGAATCTTATCCTGCAAACCAAAGCATCCTTAATTGGAAGCAAGTCCCATTGAATTCCCTGGGGATTTAATATCTGCACAAACATGCTTAGGCCTTGGCTCTGTAGGAACATGAAGCAGAACCTTGTATAACAATGGTTTTTTGTGGTTTTTCAGATACTGGAAACAAGGATTTTGATTTAAATAACTGTTTTTCAAGGTTGGGGGGGATACTGTGTTGCCAGTGTATTGATTACCTGACAAAGCCTGCAGTTTGAATATTATTCAGAAAAAGCAGTAGTCCATCCATGGCCCTCATTGTACCCTCATATCTGCCATCCTCTGGATACCTTAACCCAGTGCTTTTTTCTGGGGGGATGCAGGGGTACGCATACCCCTAAACATAATGTGAATCTAAGTTTGGCCTCATTGAGGGGCAGTATTTCAATATGAGTAGAGTAGGAAAATGAGAGTACCCCTAAACTTTTTTATAGAAAAAAAGCACTGCCTTAGCTACCTTTTGGATGGCCTCTGTGGGCTGAGTGAGATGGGTTTTGTGCAACTAGATAATGTGTGCGAGGGCCCATCTGTGGAAATGTGTCACTACCGAAGCTGATCTGCAACTTATTTTGGAGGTGCAAAAGAGAATTCTGTGCATTGGTTCTGATAGCTAAAATGGAATTTCCAAATTCAAGTTCAATATTTTTCCATAAACAAGTAAGCAAGACACAGAATAATGGCAGACCATAGCCCATAACTCAGCTATTGACTACCAGCCTGCTCACCTAATTATAAAAAGCCATTTTAGCCTCTTCATTCATCTAGGTAGAGGGCACCTTAGTTCACGTTCTTAGAAACAGTGGTTTGTGGGAGCCCCTAGGCATTGTGGGGAGAGCGAAGTAACAGGTTCTTGTTCTTGCAAGGATTGTAGCAGCTTGGCTTGCTCTACACTGCCCTCTACTGCCAACCTTCAGTTCAACTACATTCCTGAAGCGTAGGAAGATTCCTTATACAGAGTCACACTTTTGGTCTATGTGGCATAGTATTTTCTGTATTAAGTTCTGGAGATCTGCCGCCAGGCAGTCAGGAGTCTTGCCAGTCCCCAACTGGAGATTCTAGGGATCAAATCTGGAACTTGATGGATGCAAAGCATGTGCTGTACCACTGAGTCCCAAATGCTGAACCATTTTGGGAGAACTGGAGTTTTAGGGAACCCAACAAAGCTCCTTAATTTTATTTTAGCTTAAAAAGAAAATTTAGTCTCCCCCAATCCAAAGAGTTTTGTTGGAAATAACAAATAAATAATAAATCCGTAATAAGTAAACTACTGATAGTAAGGGGGCAGAATCAACATTTTTATACCAAAACAATGATCCTCCAGATGTTGTTGCACTATGCTTCCACTACCACTTATCATTGGCTGTGCTGGCTGGAGTTGTTAAGAGTTGGAATCCAACAATATGTAAAATGCCACGTTCTTCTGGATGATGCTTGGGCTTGGGAAAGGTCAGGAAGGCAGGATGCAACCAGCCTGTGCCTTCTTAGTATTCTAGTTTATTGCGTTAGAAGAGTCCTGCTGGATTAGACAGGCTACCACCATCATGTCTGATGCTTTTGGAAAGCCCACAAGTAGGGCTGAAGGCATCAGCCCTCCACTGCCATTTGCTGTCCAGAAACTGGTGTTCATTGGTATTCTGCCTCTGAACATAAAGGTTCAATTTAGCTGTCAGGGCTAATAGACCTATCTGTGGCTATCCTCCCATCGGTTAGTATGAACACAGAAGGCGTATGCTTCAGAGGGTGTGTTCGATTTGATCCAAGAAAATGTTGCATGTTGTAGCTGAGAAGTGCTCTTCTCATGTAATGTGTGTAAGGTTCTTTTCAGTTTAGGAATGGAAAAACTAGCAACTTGCAAAGGGTAGTTCACTAGCTCCTGCCATTCCTGAAGACACTGGAAGCAGATAGCAGCTGTTCCCTCACTTTCTCAACACATCCGTAACAGAAATACTAACAAACATTTTGTTTCTAGTCTGGGAGCTACCAAGGTCTGGCACACTGAGTCTTGTTCCACATCCTACCAAATGCCAAAATACAGATTGGGTCATACGTAATCACTCAGGAATTTCTGTCCTGAACTTGGCTAATCTCAACATCCGCTGGGGAACAGGAATTCCAAGTGTTCAGCACCTGTCTCTATACAGAAGTGCTGCACGTGCTACCACTAAGCTGGCAATACCTGTCTGACTGGTATGTTGTCACCCAGTCATCTGCATCAGACAGACAGGTCAAATTTGGGGTGTTGAGGGCATGATGTTGGAAAGGGCCAGTGGTTGTGATGGGAGGCCAAATGGATCTCTGTGTGTGTTGGTATTTCACAAGGGGCTTTGGGAGTGAATTTGTTGTGGCCAATGGGGTATCTGGTGATACACACTATTTGGGTGGCTTTGTAGAGGAGAATCAGGGTCTCCTTGATCCACACTGAAAGGACTGAACTCTACTTGGGAACTGGAGGAAGAAAGCTGGGCTAACACAGGCTGGAGAGGAAATGAGGGTACAAGAACTAAAGGCGCCTTAAAAAACAACCACCACCACCACCTTTCCAGTTTCTTATTTGTCTGGCTATTTATTTATTTATTTATTTTAATAATATTTATTGCAACAATTTAAACACTTACCAAAAAAAAGAGCAAAGAAAAAACCATACATTACATTACATTACATTACAATACAAAGACACTACATAACACTAAAAACTAACAAGACAAAACAAAAACAATTTAAAAACACATCAAAAAAGAAGAAAAGGGGAAAAAAGGAAAAAGAAATTTCAATATCTTGTCTTTCTTTCACATATTTCCATGACCTCCTCACGCCTCCCTTTTTGTATTCCACTTCTATTAATTATTTCAGCAATTCCTTTCCATCTTCCCCTGTTTTCTGTCCTATAATTATCTTAACACATTTTAACCTTATTTTTCTATTAATACTCTATTAATCTATTTGTACTTAATTCCTTATAACCTTTCTACTGAAGCCATATCACTTCATTCCAACGTTCTTCTAACAGTCATTAATTTTACAATATTTCTGTAAATAGTCTTTAAACTTTTTCCAATCTTCTTCCACCGACTCCTCTCCCTAGTTTCGGATTCTGCCAGTCATTTCCGCCAGTTCCATATAGTCCATCAACTTCATCTGCCATTCTTCCCGGGTGGGTAAATCTTGTGTCTTCCAATACTTCGCGATGAATATTCTTGCTGCTGTTGTTGCATACATAAAAAAAGTTCTATCCTTCTTTAACACCAATTGGCCGACCATGCCCAGGAGAAAGGCCTCTGGTTTCTTCAGAAAGGTATATTTAAATACCTTTTTCATTTCATTATAAATCATCTCCCAGAATGTCTTAATCCTTGGGCATGTCCACCAAAGGTGAAAGAATGTACCTTCAGTCTTCTTACATTTCCAACATTTATTATCGGGCAAATGGTAGATTTTTCAAGCTTAACAGGTGTCATGTACCACCTATAAATCATTTTCATTAAATTTTCTCTTAGAGCATTACATGCCGTAAATTTCATACCTGTGGTCCATAACTGTTCCCAGTCAGCCATCATTATGTTATATCCAACATCTTGTGCCCATTTAATCATAGCTGATTTCACCATTTCATCCTGAGTGTTCCATCTCAACAGCAAGCTTTACATTCTTGACAAATTCTTAGTTTTTGGATCTAACAATTCTGTTTCCAATTTTGATTTTTCCACCTGGAAACCAACTTTTTTGTCCAATTTATATGCCTCCATTATTTGGTAATAATGGAGCCAATCTCGCACTTTATTTTTCAATTTTTCAAAGCTCTGCAATTTTATTCTGTCTCCATCTTGTTCCAGAATTTCCCAATATTTCGGCCATTTGGCCTCCATATTGAGTTTTCTCTGTGCCTTCGCTTCCATTGGTGACAACCATCTTGGGGTTTTCTTTTCTAGCAAGTCCTTATATCTTATCCAAACATTAAACAATGCTTTCCTAACAATATTATTACCAAATACGTTATTGAAACCTTCTAAATCCAACACTTCAGTGTTTTCAAGAAGCAGCCATTCTCTCAGCCAGCAAAAAGCAGCTGATTCATAATAAAGGTTGAGGTCTGGCAGGGCAAATCCACCTCTTTCTTTAGCATCAGTTAGTATCTTAAATTTTATTCGAGGCTTCTTGCCCTGCCAAACAAATCTGGAAATATCCTTCTGCCACTTCTTGAAACAATCCATCTTATCCAAAATTTGAAATGTTTGAAACAAAAATAACATCCTTGGCAGCACATTCATTTTTATCACAGCAATTCGGCCTAACAATGATAGCGTCAAATTAGACCATACTTCTAAATCCTTTTTCACTTCAGTCCAACATTTTTCATAGTTATCCTTAAATAAATTCACATTTTTAGCAGTCATATTAACCCCTAAGTATTTTACTTTTTAAACCAATGTTAGTCCTGTCTCCTCCTGAAACCTCTCTCTCTCATTCACAGTTAAATTTTTTTCTAAAACCTTGGTTTTCGTCTTATTCAACTTGAAACCTGCAACCTGTCCAAATTCTTGAATCAGTTCCAGTACCCTTTTAGTACTAGGTTCTGGCTCCTGTAAAGTCAAAACTAAATCATCAGCAAATGCTTTGTCCTTTCTAATCATGTTTAACAAAACCTCGAGGACCGATATAAAAAGCAATGGAGAAATTGGGCACCCTTGTCGTGTCCCTTTTTCAATCTTAAACTCTTCTGTCATCACATTGTTCACAATTAATTTTGCCTTTTGTTCTGAATAAATTGCACCTATACCATTTTCAAAACCTTGTCCTACCCCTATCCCCTGTAGGTTCTTCTTCATAAAACTCCAAGAAATGTTGTCAAAGGCTTTCTCTGCATCCATTACAGACTTCCTTCAGTGGTTGTATTAACCATTCTTTCAAAGATCTGTAATATCTTGAAGTCAAACCATCTGGTCCTGGAGATTTGCCTAACTGCATGTTCTGGATGGCCCCTTCCACCTCCCGATCCGTTATCTTAAAATTCAACATTAGCTGTTTTTCCTGAGAGATTTTATGTTTATTTGTCTGGCTATTTAAAGGGAAGGCACACAGAAGCAGGAAGTGGGCTGGACTTTGCTGAATCACAGTGGAATATTCTATCATTGGGGCTGGATTCAAGGAAGAGAGGGAACGCCTTTCCTTTTTTGCTGAAATCTGATGAATGGAGGGAATCTCGCCCTGGATGCATTGAGCAGGCAAGGTCCAGGCTATGCTTTCCGGAGGTCTGGCAGGTGGCGAGGGGCTCCTGGTTTCCATCTCCATGTACTTCTCTGGCACTCCTCCTTTGTAACCAGATATGTTCACCAAAAAGTCAACAAAAGGGGGCTAGTTATCAGGACAGATTAGTTAGGTGGTGCAGTGGTATCGGGTTACATACGCTTCAGGTTACATATGCTTAAGGTTACAGACTCCGCTAACCCAGAAATAGTACCTCGGGTTAAGAACTTTGCTTCAGGATGAGAACAGAAATCGTGCTGCGGTGCAGCGGCAGCAGGAGGCCCCATTAGCTAAAGTGGTGCTTCAGGTTAAGAATAGTTTCAGGTTAAGAACGGACCTCCGGAACGAATTAAGTACTTAACTCGAGGTACCACTGTATTCAAGTGCATCCATTAAAGAGCTCAACTCTGATAGTATCTGCAGGCTTTTATTTTCAAAGGAAGAGCTGTCGTTGCTACTTTGTTCTAATAAACTCTGGTGCGACATGAGAATTGTTTTGCACTGAATGACCCAGAAAAACTGTCTGCAGACAAATGCCAGCTCCCTTGGCCTGTAAAGCGAGATGAGCGCCGCAACCCCAGAGTCGTCTGCGACTGGACTTAACTGTAAGGGGTCCTTTACCTTTACCTTTTATGGTGTAGCCCAGGGGTCAGCAAAGTTTATATTGCCTGGGCCAGATCGGTCCTCCATGGGCCGGATCACGCCTGCGCAGCCATGATTTTTGGCATCTGTGTGTGCACAGATGTGATTTTTGGCGTCTGCATCTACGCAGACACAATTTCCAGCACTGCAGAAGTGAGTCTCCGTGCCGCGCTGTGCCGGTTTAGTGCAGCACACGAGTTGGCAGCTCGGTTGACTGGGGTGGCCAGTCAAATGACCTCTGCAGGCTGCTTCCAGCCCATGGACCTTAGGCTGCTGACCCTGGTGTAGCCCATACTTTCGCCAACCTGATTCCCTCCAGAGGTTTTGATTATTAGCCGTGCTGGCTGGTTCTGATGGGAATTGGGAGTCCAGCACTGTCTGGAGGGTGCCAGTCTGAGGGTATCTGGTCCAGACTAATTAAATCTTCATCTTATTTATTTGCCTACTCCTCCACTTCATCTCAAAATTACTACAAACTGCCAGCTTTGCCTTTTTCATCATGCCTCAAAACTATGTTTCCTTCCCCGCCTTCTTTTTTTCATTCTTGCATCCAACCTGAATAATTCTTTATGCTATATGTGACCAATGATGGATAAGAGGATGGAATGTGGGTTTCTTATAAATATAAGAATAAAAGTTCTAGTGAGCTCAAAAACATGCTGTTTGTAAGTTTTACTTATACCTAGTTGTTGTCGTTATGCAATCGCCACCCTACAGATGGCGCCATGAGTGAATAAGAGAGAGAGAGAAAGTAGAGGGGACTCCTTCAAAGAACTCAAAGGAGCCTGTTTTGAGTTTAACTTTGCTACTTCCGGACAACAGTGAGCTCTCTGAGGGGCTTTGCACCTTGCAAGATTATTTCCTTGGGAAAGGCTACTTTTGATTAAATCTGAACTCACACGGAAAAGGTGTAGGCAACTGGTCAGGCCTTGGCTTTCTCTCCGCAGGATTCAAGACTTAAAGGTTTGTGCATGGTTTGTGGAGGTGTGCCAGCTCATCTGGAAACTTGGGGCATGGGTAGATGTTTGTGTATCTGAGGTGATATGTGGAGGGAGAAACCCTTCTGGCTTAGCATGCTAGAGGCGACTGTGCTTTAGCTGGATTTCAAATGGGTTTTGCATGCTGCTATCTGTGGCAAAGCTGCACTAGGGATGTTTGTGGCACTTTGTAGCACCAGAATATATTTCCAGCCTCTGGAGGCAGGAGGACACTAGGTTGATTGCTATGTGCTGCATACAAGCAGAAGACCTGTTAGTAAAGGTGGCCATTTAAGTAGCTATTTCATACCGTAGTACAGGAAGGCAGCCAGGGAGGGAACTTTCCTTCTACAGGATGACAAAAGCTTTTACTTGAAAGGATTTGGGTGTTGCCTTTGTGTTCTGAGTAAGGTTTAGTGGTACCCCATTGTTGTCTTCTGACATCTTCCCACAACAGCTGTGCTAAGAGACCATAGCTAAGAGACCAGCTCTCCCCTTTCTTCACTATAACCTGCCCAGATTGTTAAGGCCAACCAAGAGCACTATTATTCAAAATTACATTTCTTTGTATCACAGACCTAATTCTCTGCCGTTAGGAAGAATGTGGAAATGAAGGGGTGTGTGTGAGATGCAGGGTAGGAGCTGAGCTCAGGCAAACAGGCACTATGTGTCCCTTCAGGTCTGACCCATAGTCATGTCTTGGGTGCATCACCAGGTGACATTTCCAGCAAAGCCTGGGGCAGCTTTGCTTGACCATAAGAAAACAGAACTGGTAGTTTAATTTGCAAAGAGGAAAGTGTGGAGATTCATATTTGGCTGGGACCTGTGCCTTTTTACATGGACAACTTGCTCCACAATCAGAGTTGTGGGGTGTATGCTGTGAAGAACATAATCACTGTATTCAGGGCAATCTAGACATGCTCAGAGATTCATTTATTAAAAAGATATGGGGGATTGGTCTTCAGTTGGTGGGCTGCATGAGTGGGCTGTGGTTTGGCGGTGACTGACTGGGGCTTTTTCTTAAAGAAGGAAAGAGAGGTAAAGGGGATGACCAGATGCTAAGGAGGCAGAGTTCCTTTATCTTCAATAGCTGTGTAGAGGGGGGAAATGGTTAGGTGTGGTTTTCTCACTCCTACATGACAAGCTGTCTCTGTAAACATTCCGCCTCTTATGTAGCTATTTAAACAGCCTTGTAAATAAGCCCACAAAAGTTATTAGCATGCAGTGTTTTTACTAACCTGCTAAGGAAATTAGTAGCTTGTTGTTTCCATGATGACCACAGAGGAGAGGAAGCTTCTGAACAGGCTTGTTAAAGAAAGTGCCTTCTGCTATACAGGCTGGTGGAGGAGAGACAAACTAGGTTTCCATGCTGGCTTCAGAGGAAGCAAAGTGGAGGCTGGTGGGAGGAGGAATGGAGAGATCCCCACCCCCTTTGCCAGCCCACTCACTCCCCTGTGTGTAATCTCTGGTTGCCATGGGCGATCCAGTGAGTTATTAAATACAGTGCTGTAGATCTGTAAATTCCTTTGCATCTGGTCACTCTAAAGTGGTGGGTGGGATGGGCAGAGCAGAGAACAGGTTAGTTGCGGGGGGGGGGCACAAAGTCTCACCTCTAGGATGACACCTTCTCGAATGCCAGGCTAATTGGAGAACTCTGATCTGGCAAGGGAGTGAGGTGATAGGAGGCGTTAAGAGTTATTGTTGTCTTTTACAAATTTATATAGATGAAGTGGGATATGTCAGCTGATCCTAATAAACTGGGTAGTGTGCAATGGGTAGTATTACTGGTGTGTGTGTAAAAGAGAAAGAAAAATCCACATAGCTGCATGTGTTTCTTGACTCACCTTGAGGTCATATAAAGGAACACCGAAAGCTGCCTTATACAGTGGTACCTCAGGTTAAGTACTTAATTCGTTCCGGAGGTCCATTCTTAACCTGAAACTGTTCTTAACCTGAAGCACCACTTTAGCTATTGGGGCCTCCTGCTGCTGCCGCGCCACCAGAGCCCGATTTCTGTTCTTATCCTGAAGCAAAGTTCTTAACCTGAAGCACTGTTTCTGGGTTAGCAGAGTGTGTAACCTGAAGCGTATGTAACCCAAGGTACCACTGTACTTGAGTCATATCATTGGTCCGTCTTGCTCAGCATACATGGATTGGTGATGACAGACCTTTAGATTTTCAGGCAGGAGTTTTTGCCAGCCCTACCTGGACTGAATTTGGAACCTTCTGCAAAGCAGGTGCTCTACTGCTTGGGGGGGGGGGGCTGGGTTTTGTCACAAGTGCTTGAACTTCAGCATTTAATACTATATATGCTAAGAAAAATTTGAAGTGGACCTCTTGTTGAAGCTTTGGGTTCTGAAAGAATGAAGGCTTCTGTTCTTGTTCCAGGGCTGTGATATTTTGGCTAAAGAGAAAAATAGCCCAGCGGTTGACATTCTTGGAAGTTCTTAGACAGTCTTCTCTGTCTTCCTGATGTGCCTTCTTTCTTCCCCGCCTCCTCCAGAGGCAGGGCTTCTTTCTCTTGCCTCTCCATGGCTGTGTGGCTTTGACTCACCCTGGGAGCAGCAGGAACTGCAGTGATGTCAGGCTTCAAGGAGGGAAGTGTGGGAGGAGACACACGGCCCTGTTTGGCTGGCTGGCTGGGAGCTCTTGTCCCTGCCACATTTCATGGGATAAGGATGAGAGCAAGCAACACTGGTACTCAAGGCCTTGCTCCAGTCTTCAGTGTGGGTGATGCACTAACCCCAGCTTCAAGATGAAAGGGAAGTACAAAGGTAATGGTCTCAGAATATGTCCTCTTTTCTTCCTGACTTCCAAACCGTTGTGGTGGGATCCCTAAAATGAAAATCTTGGGAAGGGGGTTCCAGGCTGAAAAATGTTGAACTGTAAGCCAGGAACTTCTCTGGTTTAAATATCACCTCTGCCATGAAGTCTGGGCATGGCCTCAGGCAAATTACAGCTTTTCAGCAACCCTCAAATGTGCAATATGATAAAACTGACTAGGCAGCCGGAAAAGATTATTTTTTTAAGGATTGCTCCAGTAATGCATGTGAAGAACTTAGAAAACTTCTAAAGCACTACGTAAATACTAGACAAACTTTGAACCTGAGACAAGGCAGTAGGTGGGATGTTTGCCTGAATGGCTCATTCTAAACTTAAGTAAATCCCAGTGGATAACAAGAAAGGAAAAGCTTGGAGAGGAGATAGGGACCACCCAGGTGAGCCGGTGGTGACTTTCTCTCTTGCCATGCTTAAGTGAGTGCCAGGTCAAAAGCTTGTTTTCTGTGGCATATGAGTTACTAACTTTGTCTCTTGCTTAATGGCCTGCTGTTTAATTGTAGGATTGTAGTATTTTGTTACTGTTTGAATTTTGTTACTATGGTTGGGGGGGGGGAAAGGTTTTTGTTTAAAAGTTATAACTCAGTAAAATAGAGGGGAATAAAGTTAGAGCTCTGGAGGAATTTCAGGGATGCCTCATTTCTGCTTTTTTGGATTTAGGGCACAAAGCTGCTCATTCTTGGCTGAATCTTGGGATGGAGATTCTAGCGTCTTGTAAGCTGCACATCCTGCACCCCAGTATTTGCTAGGGAGCGAGTCACTAGGCCTGGGGCCACAAAGCAGAGACAGTGGTAGTGAAACCTGGCTTTCAAGCTCCTGTTTTGTTTGTTTGTTCTTTTGTTTTGTAAGCAGATAAGATATTCCTAGTCTCACATGTGAGCCACGTTCTCTTCCTCTTCCTTTGCTCAGTTATCCCTAATATATAGGTTGACCTGATCTGAAGTATTGTGGGAGTGCTGGTGATACTCGCCAGGCCTCATTCCTGGTTTTGTTTAAGCACTGGGCAGGATAGTTGGGAGGTTGCCAAAGGTGTTCACAAATAGGCAGTGATTGGTTGGAAGAGGTATGACTGGATACAGGCCTGGTGATGGTAGTGGTGGTAGGGTCAGAGAGGAAAGAGTTGGAGTAATGGTGTTTAACTTAGACTAAGGAAGAATAAGTTTGAATCCTTATTCAACCGCAAGTCTTGCTGGAGGACCTTCATTACTTCTGGAGCTGATGTTAATGCTATAAATGTCTTGTTTTAAACAACATAGCTTTCTTTTGGTGGTAACAGAGAATAGGGGCTTCAGTGCCTTAAATTCATTCATTTATTTACAGCATTTTTATCTTGCCTTTTGACTGGAAGGTCTCCAGGACAGCTTAAACAAAACATTTAAAAATACCGGTAATAGTAGTAATAAAATTGAACGTTGAAATGACCATGGAGCAAGTGTTAATAACACTGACACACCACAACTAATCATTCAAACACCTGTGCCAACAGCACTGTGTAGGTGTAGGTATCGGCAGTAGGTTTTCAAACTCTTTAAGTGTGGGTTTCACTGACAATTACTCAGGCATAACAACATTTATTTGAGGAACAAGGAAAACAATTGATGTGAGTCTTTGGTTTACTGCACATGCAGTTGTAACTAGAAGCTTCCTAAACTAGGGGTGGAGAACATGTTGCCCTCCTCATGTTGCTGAAATGCAGCAACTCCC
This sequence comes from Podarcis vaucheri, assembly GCF_965113315.1. Lineage (NCBI taxonomy): Eukaryota > Metazoa > Chordata > Lepidosauria > Squamata > Lacertidae > Podarcis > Podarcis vaucheri. Next base: position 50,432,019 of record NC_138765.1, on the reverse strand, counting down.
ATTATTCCTGACCTCTGGCCCTGCTGGCTGGGGCTGATGGGCGTTGAGATCCAACAATATCCAAAGGGTCACAGATCCCCAGCCTTGTCCTAAACCCAATCCCACCCAGCTAATCCCTACTGGCCCATTCCCTTTTTCATAGAATTGTAAAGTTGGAAGAGACTACCAGGGTCATTTAGTCCAGCCCCTTGCAATGCAGCAATCTTTTGCCGAATATGGCGCTCAGACACATGACCCTGAGATTAAGAGTCTCATGCTCTGCCGACTGAGCGATCTACTTTGCAGAGACTGTCAAATGACAGAATTCCACCTCCAGTAATGTCTTTTTATGCTCTCTTCATTCCTCACTCCTTACATTTCATTGTCCAAGCACTTACCTGTCTTCAAAACACAGCCCTCCAAACATGGTTTACTACACCACTGTATGCTGAGTGGGGAAGAGAATAATAATGAAAATTAACACAGTGCCTATATGTTGGTAGTGTTTGTTCCTGATTAATCCTTCTGGGGAGATGAACTCTCCAGCCAATATACCATTGCAAAGGAAGCCCCGAGCCCCTGCTATTGCCCTTTCTTCCGAAGTTGGGGGCAATCAGAGTGTGGCATCCATAGGTGGGACCAGCTCCAGGTTTGAGGGGGGGGGTACTTATTTTAAGAATTTTTTATCCTACCCTTCACTGTTACCAAGCCCAAGGTGGATTACAAACACACAACATACCATAATACAGCCAATAAAATACAGCCATCAAATTCATGCTAAGAGACTCTTGTAAAAATGCTACCTGGCCCCCCTCATCCGTAGTGGAGAAAATGATGCTGGATAGTAAACATTTGCTGATCTATAGCGGTTCCAGAAATCATTTTTTCTTGTCACAGAGTTTTGACTATTTTTTTTCTTCCTTTTGTAAGTGTGCACATGGCCCTTGCTCTGCCCTTCTTTTGGTTTGCTTTCTGACCACAACCCCCACACTAGCTGAGCTCAAACAATGCTTCGGTTTCATCTCTTGTGCTTCCTGCGCCAGATGTTTGGCAGTGGCAAGCGCTGTGCTTCTCGCTATAAGGCAGGAGGGAAACCTCCCTCGCAACCTTCCCCGCATGGCAGCACGTCTGTCTTGCTGCGCTGCTCTCCTCCTTGTGTCTTAGGAGTTGATTGCTTTAAGGTTTCCGCCCCGCCACACTCCCACAGTTTTTTCCATTTTAAATTGCTACTTACTGATAATGAGAACCCAGAAATAAACACAGGCGGATGCTGTGCAGCTGGGGAGGCCTCGGCAGGGGCACTTTTGAACTGCTGACTGACTCTTTGGCAGGGAGGGCTGGTGCCAGTCTTGCCTGCAAGGGAGCCCTAGCCAGCTCCCCTGCTGTGGGGATGTGGTTCATTCCTGCCTCACCAGTGCCTGTGTGAAGTCAGGTGGGCGTAAGAACATAAGAAGAGCCTTCTGGTTTATATTGAGATCCCTCTAATCCACTGTCCTCTTTCCCACGGTGGCCAACCAGATGCCTCTGGGACGTCCTCCATCAATGGCCCTCCCCCACTGTTGCAACCACAGCGAACTACTGGCATTGAAGACCTCCTCCTTCTCCTCCATGGTTTTGTCTAATGCCCTTCTAAAGCCCTCTGAACCAGTAGCCATCACCACAACTGGATTTCACAAGATCTATTATAGATCGCACAAGGAAATGCAATCTTCTGTCTATCCTGAATTTACAACTCTTACTGCATGTTGCAGTTTTAATTTTAATTTTTTATTTTTAAATGGTACTAATCAGCATGCATGATGTTGCACAGAACGTAAGGGATAGATAGCATAGCTGCTGTGTGTGTTTGCTTTTATATATTTATTCCTCAGCCACTTTGTAGGGAATTAACCTTCATGAGCTGGCTTAGGCAAACAAAATGTCAGATACGCTGAGAACATTAGGCAGTCTTAAAACAATTGTAAGACCGCAGTCTAAAAGGCAATAGGATAGAAGAACCATTCTGCAATTTCTTTTCATGAAAACAGTTTAGAGCCACTCAGGAATCTCAAAAATGAGCAGCGCTGATACTCTTAAGAAAGAGCAACCGGAAACAGGTGAGTTTTTAAGGACGGTGTGAAGACCTGTGCAGTAGAGGCCATATGCAATTCATACTTCAGGGAGAGGGCAGCCTGTATCCAAGGCAGGACAACTGCAAAGTTCAGTCTCATGGGATCCAAGCTTTTGTTTTAAACAGTGAGCTACAAATACAGGTTTGAAAGTGGTGGGCAATGGCTCCTAAAATCTCAGAAGGAGTATGTGAAAGAGACCAAAGTTTTCCAGCTGCTTTGATTAGTAAAGGTGAAACCCTTGGTATAAGGACTAGAAGCTTTTAATGGATACAGACAGGAATAGAAGTATGACATGCTGTACTTAGTTATTGCATTTATATCCCACATTTCAATAATATATTCTCAGGGCACCCAACCAAATAACAATAAAATTACAACAAAGCACAGTGAAATCAAGTTATAAAAATTAACACTGCATAAAAAGAAAAACAGCAGTCGTTGCAGCATAAATTTCCAGGAGGGGAAACATGTCTGAAAGGCTTGGATTGTTGTTTTTAAAGGTCTTCACATGGCGCTGAAAGGAGATTGAAATGGGTGTTTTGCAAGCCTCCCAAGGGAGAGCATAGCATAAATGGAGTGTTCTAACTGAAAAGGCCCATTCCCTGTTTTCTTCCTGCCTCATTTCAGATGGCAGGGGCACCAGGAGGAAATTCACACACACCCAGTGGCAGAATAAAACCCAGTTGGTGCCAGTGGGTACTCAGTTTTTAAAAGCTATTTATAACAGCTGCGAATGGATGGGGAGGGAAGGATTAAACTTCGCTCCTCTGTGAGCTGTTGTTGCAAACCATGTCAGGCCTGCACACTTACCTCTGTGTAAGAAAAAGGCTTCGTATTGAACCTAGTGTATAGCTTAACCCTGTGTGATCTGGGAGGTATCTGATTTCACCGATCTGACTTTTAGCTGTGAAGTCACAATATGGCCTAGGGCAGCTTGCTGGCATGGTTCAGAAGCCACGGCTAAATCATGGTGTGGTGATGCCTCAAGCTCCTGCACTCTCTTTTCCCCGTGGAAGCTGCAGTTCCCTATCTTATTTCATGACGACTATTAGTTTGCTCACCTTACAGACTTGCAAGAATGGCTTAGAAAATGTATGTGAAGTACCGTGGAGATTTTAAACTCCTAGAAAAATGTACATGTTCAGAAGAAGGGTAATAAAGTGGCCAAAGCTGTGGGAGAGAGAGGTTTGGTTCATTAACCTAGAAATTGATCAGAACACACTGCACAATTGTATTGGGATTTTTTCCACTGGAGAAATGATGGGCTGGTGTTGATGGTTCTTACTAACTTCTTTGTGCAAAGTTTTTCACAGTCTGTATGTATGTCATGATAGGAATCCCGAAGAGGCTGCTCATTAGTATTCCCATCGTATGGTTGGAAAAAACTTGAAGCAAAGAGCTAATGCAGTAGTTTTCAACCACTGTGCCGTGGCACCCTAGGGTGCCTTGAATGATGGTCAGGGGTGCCGAAAGCAACACTGGTCTCTGTCCCTCTTTCCTCCCCTCCCTTCTCTGGTGCCCTCTTGCATCTCTGCCTCCCAAAGGCTTGCACAGCTGTTTATTGCAGCAGCCCTGGCTTCAAGCTCCCCAGGAGAATGGTGCTTTTGGGACTGGTTGGAGGGTGCTGGTTGCCAGGAGCTGAGGCAGCCTTGGAGTAAGCAAGCAAGTGAGTGAGGGAGCCCAGCTGGTCAGTATGCCAGCCCTTGCTGTTGGGAATGGACAGACAAGTCCCAGGCCCCTGTGGGGCAGTGTGAGGAGGCACCTCTCTTTGGAGCAGGGGGTCAGCTCAGAGAGCAGGGGTGGCAGCTGCCCGGAGAACTTGCAAGGAGAGGAGGCTGAGGGAGCACTCCACAAGGGAGGGTGTTCAAAAAAGAGTGAGAGGCTGCCAGCTCTGGAGGCAAGGGGTGACATAACTGGGCTCCAGAGCCCCACAGGGGTGCCACAGAAAGAATGTAGTTGCTCAAGGGAGCCATGGACTCAAAAAGGTTGAAAACCTCTGAGCTAATGGCTTCCTTAATATGTCTATCAGTGAACTCATAGCTGAATAGGGATTAGAGGTCACTTCTTCCATCTCCAAATAGAACAGACTCAAGAACGCTGCAGTGTCTGGAGAAGTGAACTCTGCAGAGAACAGCTTCAGTTATCACAGGTTCTTGTTTGGTGTGGCAGGAAGAGCCCTTCCCAAGCGTCTTAGCTTTGCACACCCTCCTTTGAGATGCTCGACGGGTAAGCAACCACTTCCTCCAATTGTTGCTGCTCTTCCTTTCCCAGTCGCCCTTTTTGTGCATGCCCTTTCATTAACCCGTAAGCATTTTGACTTTGCTTGACATGAAGATACCTCACACATGCTCCTTAAAATTATAGCTACCCTCTGCTAAACAGAGAATTGCCTTTTCCTTCCAAAGTCTTTCCCCATTTCTGTGGCTTGCTTTTATCAGTGATGCCATCACTCCAAAATGCTTCTAGAAACAGGAAACCAAACTTTTGTGATGGCCATCCACACATCCACAGTCAGCGCAGATGTGCACAAAATCTCCATGTGCACTTCCCAGAATGTGGATTTCTTTTGTTTCAGTTTCAGTCAGAGACTGCAGATGAATAGTTGTGGGGGGAAGCTGGAGTTCGTGACAATGAAGACAGTAGGAATGTCATGCTGGACTGCGACTCCCTTCAGCCCCAGCAATGTGGTCAGTGGTTAGGGATTCTTGGAGTTGTAGGACCCCTGTGTCCCTGGTTCTGCTTTAAAGGAAATGTGACCATTCACTGTGAGTGGATGTTTACTTCACCCAAACCCTCAATTATTTTCAGCCTCCCATTTCTCCCTCTTGGGTCCAGTGGAGGGTGGAGTGTGTCTGCTCAAGTCTTTTTCTGGGTGCTGCCTTATTTTACTGCATGCATGTAAGGCTCCAAGACCTTGGAAAGGGAAGCCCTGGGCGTGGGTGGAAATATGGCTCAGTGCTTTTGTAGTGCCATTTCTCATCTATTTGCTTAGAGTCAATCATTCCGTCATAGAAACCTTTGCTCAGACCGACAAAAAATTAAAATTCTGAGTGAGTCACAATGCACTTGGATTAAGTCGAGGGTTTGTGACTCATTTCTTGACTTAGCAAAAACGTCGCCATGTTTTGTGAGCTGCTAGAGCAGCTTGCTCCATCCTAGAGTCTGGAGAGCCGGCAGCTGAATTTGGAACAGGCTGTTTTGTGTGTCTTTGTACTGTAAAGCAGGATAAATATAATAAACCTCATCTAATCTGTTCCTCCTTTTCTTATTATACAAACACACTGCCTGTTTGTTGGGGTGACTCCTGTTGGCCATCTGAGGGCTTGCACAAAATACAATCACTTTGTGGACCTGTGCTAAATCTATGCACATAGTGGAATGGGATGGTACAGTCCTGATATGGGAGAATGGACTGTACCACTTCAGTCTGAAGGGGAGGGTCACTTTTTCTATACTCTCATGTTAGCACCTTTATACCTGGAATGCTTTGGGGAAGGGACTTTGCTTTTTGTTTCCTTACAGGGGTTGTTAAACCGTAGCCAGCTAAGACTAATAAGGGAATTTAGGGAAGCCACAATTTCTGTTTCCCCTGCCCCCTTTGACTACTGTTTTTACAAGTTTGGTTGCTCTGCTAGAAATCTGTTTCCTTGGCATGTGACCCTGTAAATCACAAGCCCACCTCTATTTTTTAGTTAAAAATCATTTTCAGTAGAGTGTATATGTGTATGCATGCATATCTAATACTCAGGAATTCTTTATTATTATTATTTAAAATATTTCTAGCCTGCCTCCACTAAAATGTTCAGGCAGCTCATGCAATACAGACAAATCAAAGCAAGCCAAGTGTTGGTAAACATACCTTGTTTGTTTTACTGCCTTCATTAAGAAAGATGCTATTTGTCACTCCCAAGGTTTTGTTTGCACCCCTTAAGGAACATGTTTTCTACACTGAGCAGACATTAGGGTTGTATCCAATATTAATTCTACTTTGAGTAGACGCACTGGAATTAGTGCATGTGACTAACGTAGGTCCATTAATTTCAATAGGTCTGCTCTGAATATAACTTAATTGGATGCAACCAAGCCCTCTGTCCTGCTGGCAGGGAGTCCTTGCTAGCTTGGTTGCAACTAAAAAACAGGATGGTTCGGCAAGCTAGCACCACGAGTGAGGAGATATCAATGGAATTCCAACAGGTTTCCTGTCCTCACCATCTTGGTGTTAAACACACAAACTGACTTTCTCTCCATTAGGCTGTTGCTGCTGCTCAGGGCCAGCCCAGCTTATTTTTGTTGCCTGAGGGAAAGGACAAGATGGTGCCCCTTCCCAGGTCCATGTACAGAAGTCAGCTAGACAGCCAGTTGAATCTTACTTCAACACTGGTAACAGGGCAGTGTCCTCATCCCACCACACCTGAGGGTAGAAGGCTAGTTTAGGGGCCCAGGGCAGGCAGTGTCCTTCAACACCTCCCCACCCCTCAGCATCTGCCGCCACAGGTGGCCTCATGGTAGGGCCGACCCTGCTGTCTCCACTGGCCTCCTTTGTCCAAGCTTTAGAGAATGATGTTGGCGATGGCAGTGCCAACCAGCCTGCCTCTTAAAGGGTTGTTCCACTCTTCCACCATCTAATCTTGGGTTACATCTGATGTAAAAAGCATGCTGATGAACAGGAGGAAAATGTTAATCTCTTGTAAAATAGGAAGGACACAAGCATGAGGTCTGCGTCTAGCAAAACTCCCAAGATCTTACAAATGCATTTTATGTTTGGGTCAGACCTTTGGGGCATGATAAAAGGTATGTGTTTTCTTTTGCTTTTCTGTCCATTTCCTGTTTTGAACACAGAAGTAGGAAACTCTGATCATAGTGGCCCAAAGTACCAGCTTCATTCCTTCCTGCTGCAGGTCTCTGTTGCAAGCCCTATTCCTGTGGAGATTTGCTCACCTGTTCTTAGCCTGCCTGCCAGAGGCACCTCCTAGACTCCCCGCCTCTGCTGTCGGCAGTACCAGTTGCTGATTATCTTTGAAATGTTAGGAATGCAAGAGTGGAGCCCAGCCCCTCGGGGAAAGCACTGGGAAACATCCTGCTTGCTGTACGATGTGTCCGCTCTGGATTCCAAATACTTTCCTAAGCTTCGAAGAGTTGGGTAAAGCGGGTGCACACCTAGACTTCAACCCCTTCAGGGTGAGCTGGCTGTCTTTCAGCTTCCATCTCCTGTGGCCCCAAGGGTTTCGGCAGTATTTCCAGCACCTCATGTTAACCTTGTAGAACAGGTAAGTTCCTGGGACTGGCATTTCTTCTCCGCCTGGCACCTAAAAGGGCTCAGCGTCTATGCTTCTCCACAAATGCTCTGCATGTGAAGGTCAGCTCCCGGTTTTGTCACCTGCTTTGCTCTTGGCAATAGTACCCTTGTACTGACCAGATGAGGGCCTCCTAGTTCTGTAGTGGGCCAACTGGCTAAATTGTGCTGACCTGGCAGGAGACCTGTTGCCTCATCATACTTGTTTGCAGTCCATAAAGACCCTCTGAGTTCAGTGGGGGTGGCAGGGCAGGGCTCCCTTGGTGATCTGATTAAATGGCTCCAACAGAGAGGGTAATCCGCTAAGGTCCTACTTGGATTACAGCTCCTTCGTAATGAGTTTAATTGGGCCACTGTTGTCCTAGAAACGGGACTGCTGGAGTAGCAATCATAGGGCTAGCTCCTGAATCTCATACTGCCTGGGTCTTGAGCTGTGCCGGTGGGAGGGAGCCCAATGTGAGCGGCCTCACTCCTAGCTCCTGGGATGCTACTCCGAAATGTTTGTGACAAAGGATCAACCATGGAGGATTTGGATGTTGTGACGGAGATCTTTGGTGGGGGAAAGGCTCTGGCTCCCATTGGCTGGTTGCTGATGCTGACTGTCTTGGATTGGCTATTGTTCAGGTCTGTGTAGCTTTTGGGGTAAGTGAGAAGAACCTTGCCTGTTATCACTGGTAGATAAGCTGTTAGCTGGTTGACAAAGCTGTGGACCATGAGTACAGTGACCTTGCAGTTAGCTTGTACCATTGCTGTCTTATTTCCTCATTCTCCCACTGATCAGCGTTCATAAAGAACGCAGATAGATATAATGCAAAATGGTTCTTAAAATCCATCTTCTGGGTGGGTCATTCATGTTAGTAGAATCACAAGCTTCTGAATTCCGCAGGGCTCCTCTCCTGCCATAAAGAACTGGGGGTTTTGTATTCATTCCTCCATGACTGTTTACTACGACTTTCCAGCTCCAAAGTAGCATTCTCCTGGAAGTGTGTGTGTGGCTGAATTAATAACATTTGTCCTTCTTTCCCCTTCCCCTAATTAGCCAATCAAGATGCAAAAAAGGTGAAAGCGTTCTCAAAAGAGGAGCAAAGAAAAACAAAAAAGTCACATAAAAGAGTTACCCTCTTAATTAGATAATGTGATTGACACATTATCAATTATTTGCAACACAGTAATTCAGTTTTACTAGCAAACCAGAGTTTACACACTGGTGTTGATAACTGTCTATCATATTGTAAGACTAACATCAACCAGCATTAAATTCAGAACTGAGAAAAGCTGAATTTTGTGACCTCTGCATAACTAGCAAGATCAGATGAATAATTCCCAACAACAGTGGTTTTTGGGGCTGGATAGTATTCCATGAAATATTTTAAGTCTCTGAAATAATGTCAGATGTATTTTAGTCCCTTTTAGTAGTGGTATGCTTTATTTTGTTGGGTTCTTCTCTTGGTTGAAGCTAGCCTACAAATATAATATAGTGAACTCTTTGTTTTTGTGTAGTCAAATCAATTCCCATCTTCACACAGTTACTGAGAATAGTAATACCAGGTGCAAACCCTTACATGGTTTAATACAGTGCTATCTTTCTCGAAAAAGAAGTGCTGGAACTCACCATGAACGCCTCGCTTGTTCTCTCATAATGGAAATGGCACCCATCTGAGAGGTGCTGGAACTGAGTTCCAGCTGAAAAAAGCCCTGGATTTTTATATATATGTTGTAATTCCGAAGTAGCACATAAAAAGCTCAGCATCGGTGTTGGCTTCAGAATCCAGATTTTTATGAAGCTCTGATTTTCCTTTTAAACAGAAAGCCTAGCCCTTGCATTTGTCAATATGTTCACAAGTGTGTGAACCTTTCAGTATCCTACATAGCTGCTCTTCTCCCTGCTAGCAAAGCCAGATAAAACAATGCAAAATATATTTTAAAAAATACATCAGTCACGATTCATTTGCATAAAATTCAGCTTCTCTTAGTACAAAAGTACCGTATTTTTCGCTCTATAACACGCACCCGACCATAACACGGACGTAGTTTTTAGAGGAGGAAAATCCGTATGCATGCCACCCGTGGGCATTCCCTCCATAACACGCACAGACATTTCCCCTTACTTTTTAGGAGGAAAAAAGTGAGTGTTATGGTGCAAAAAATACGGTAAGTGTATGTGTGTGGTGCATGTATGCTTGGATTTCCAGAGTGCTAGAAGAGAGCAAGCAGTTATTGAGAGTCCAGAGCACCAAATAAACCAATTACGAAAAGAACCACCAGCTCTGGTCTTTGAGCATTTTGATTGCATGGCACTTTATCCGTGCCCATCTGTTCAGTGCTGTCTGCATGTTGGCAAGTGCTAGTCCTACGCAGGAAGTAGTCCTGGAAGGGGCTGACGACACTGCAGCTCGAGGAAGAATGTTTAAGTGCAGCAGTTGGAGACGGTTGGCTGCTTCCTTCTCACAAACTGAACTTCAACTTCTTTGGGTCTGAGTTCTCTGCACAGAGTGAGAGGATCTGTCTTTAGGGGTGGTGGGAATGTTTTCTCTGACAGCTGTCCAATTCGAGCAAACAGCACACTCATTACCTTCCCCCAGATAAGGTTTGGCCTCTTCCTTCTCCTGCCATGTCATGTCTCAGACTTTTAGTGTAAGCTTCAGCTCTTAATGTTCCAACCCATGTTGGAAAGGGTGCTCTGAGGAAATCATGAGCAGCTGTGATTCCTTCACATTTGTCCTCAAGAGAGAGGTTGTTAAGGACATATCTGAGATGTGGGTTTGAAGGACTGCGGTTGCATTGCGTACACCGTTGGACTGGGTAGACCTGGGCTGAAATCATCCATGAAGCTTACTGGCTGACTGAGTCAAAATCTCTGCTTACTTACCTCACCAGTCTGTTGTGAGCACAAAATGAGAAGATGCAAACACATAGCATATATTCAACCTTGTGTGATGGTTGGGATAGAAATGTGGTACCTCGGGTTAAGAACTTAATTCGTTCTGGAGGTCCGTTCTTAACCTGGGGTACCACTTTAGCTGATGGGGCCTCCCGCTGCTGCTGCTGCGCAATTTCTGTTCTCATCCTGAAGAACAGGGAGTAACAGGGCAGGCTTATGCATGCATGGGTGCTAGGAACGGAACCCCCACACAAAATGGTCGCTGCCTGTATAACAGCTTGCTGATAGGGCAAGAATCTTTTCTTCTTGCTGTGCTAGGTTCCTCCTCACCTCTCTTTGAAGGGTGGGTTTTTATTTGGGGAGTGTAATATACTCCATCTTGATTCTAAATTGGTACAGTCAGCTATACCATCTCATACTACTGCCTGTGTTGACAGGTCCAAGTTGTCTCCTGTCAAACCGTGTAAGGGAAAGGAGATGTTTCTTGGGCTGGAGCTTGACATGTGCTCCTCTTGTGTTGAGACAGGCCTCAATGGTTGATTCATCCCTTTCTGTGTAAAGGACATTCATTCATTCATTCATTCATTATGTCTAAACTGCAGCTTCACCCAGACATGGATTCCATAAAAATTTACATAAAAACTGCAAATATCACTACAATATTAAAAATAAACAATAAAAATCAGAGCAGTATAATAAAACAACAGAGGTTGTAACCAAAGAAGTATTCAGCCACCTAAAACCATACTGTAAAATTTTTAAAGACTGAACAGTTAAAAAAATATATTAATCTAGCACTGAAAAGAGTACAATGCTGGTGCTAGTCTTGGCCTCTTTAGAAGGAGATCCCAAAGCCAGAGGCTTGTGTTTAGGCCCTGACGACTCCTTGACTCTGCCTGCAAGTTGGTGGCAATCGCTTGGTCAAGCAGCTAGCATCCGAAGGGCACCGAGTTCTTCTGAGATCCTTTGGGCCTAGAAGAGCTTGACAGTGTGAACTGAGAGACTGCCTGGCAGACTCTGTAGGGCAGAGCTTTCCAAACTTTTCATGTTGGTGACACACTTTTTAGACATGCATCATTTTGCAACACAGTAATTCAGTTTTACTAGCAAACCAGAGGTTAAACTAACCTCTTTGCAGCCCTGGGAAGAGCGCGGGGAGCGTTCGCACAACACCCCTACACACTGCAGCCGACACAGTTTTGAAAGCTCTGCTGTAAGGTATAAGTACAGTGGTACCTCGGGTTACAGACACTTCAGGTTACAGACTCCGCTAACCCAGAAATAGTACCTCGGGTTAAGAACTTTGCTTCAGGATGAGAACAGAAATTATGCAGTGGCAGCGGGAAGCCCCATTAGCTAAAGTGGTTAAGAACAGTTTCAGGTTAAGAACGGACCTCCAGAACGAATTAAGTTCTTAACCTTAGGTATCACTGTAGTCCCTCCCTTGTGATGTGGAGGGTGATGCCTGCCAGGGCTGGAGGGCAGCTGTGTCAAAGGCACAGATCAGGGGTGGGAAACCTAATGACTCCTGCTTGCCTGGACGGATGATAGAGAACTGTGCGTCAGTGTGTGTGGAAACTAGCTTACTGTACAAAGGTAAAAGTTAACATTCATTGGCCCTACCACCTCTGCCTCTGTCCCTGCCCACCATTGGCATGTGGTTTCTGTAAGGCTGCTTATAAGGGAACGTAGTCCTCAGGCTGAAAAGTTTTCCCCACCCTTGCCATAGATCTGCACAATGCGCCATGAGAATTGAGAGCAAAAAAATGGTCTGAGGAGAACCAGGCCCACTTTGGTCCCCAGAGAAATGTGTTGTGATAAATGTATACTTTATTTATAAAAAACACTTTTATACCAGTTTTCAGCCCTAGCACACACACCCCCTAGCAGTGTGCAAGAAAAGAAAATACTGGTTTAAACAATAACAGAATTAAAACTGAATGTTAAACATGACATTTAAAAAGTAGGAAGAATGAATCAAAACCTTCAATCTCAATAAAGGCAAGAGCCAAGTGGAAAATAAACATTTTTGTTGCTCAACCTAAAAGCCATTAGGGCTGTGGCCAGTTTGCCTAAGAATCACTGGACAAGGTGAATTGGTGCCCTCATCTCAGGCCATGATAGTTTCTTGCTCCTAGCAAGAACATTTTAATAATTCTCCCTAGAAGAAATCAAAAGTCAACGAAGATTTATATTTCTAGTCTATAGAAAACAGCACAACAACATGCTAAAAATCAGTGGATGGAGAAGAATTGGAAATTTGCAAGTCAAACTGGCTAGGGACGCAACTCTGAATTTCAGTCCAATGGTACTCCAGTCCCCTTTTATTATATTGCAGCTCTTTTCCAAAGGAAGTAAGTGTGGGTGGGTGCCTGCTACATAGAAGTACATGTGTATGTTTTTACTCTCTAATGGCGGTGGTGTTCTATGAGATCCAAGCCTGGGTTGAGATTTGAACTTCTCCAGGTCCTAATACATAGCTCTATCCTCAGGTCTCCCCCTCCTATTGGTAAATTCTTGAAAATCTGAGTTAATGGTCTTAAACCTGAGCCACTCCTACCTAAGCAAATGACATTCCAAAGCATTCTGTTTAGTTTCATTCCAGACACTAGAAATAGTTCCCTGAGGGTCAGGAGACAAGGGACCATTGCCTCTTGTCCTCAACAAGCTATGAAATTGGATATTGTGGGCTCTCTGATCTTGGCAGGTCTTGGTTTATATAAATATGCCAGTCATTCAAGGTGCGACAAGACTGTGTGTTTTCTGCAGCTCGCACAGCTCACCCTCTGGAATTTGGCATAATTTGGGGTGCCACCTTTGGCTAAGAATGTGGTTTATAAATATTTAAATAAATGTGCAGGAAACAAGGTTGATTGGGGATTTCTAAAGGCTGTTGTGTACAGAAAATAGCCAGCTGGAGTGTGGGGCAGTTCTGTGTATTCCCTCCCCTGCCTTTTTTCCCCCTTCTTTTTTTTTTGCCTTTCAGACTCTTTCACTAAGCCACAAATGATTAACATATGTGAATAGGTAGGCTGGTAACATTTGTAATTGATTTACAAAGCTCCACTTAGAATCCCTAAGGTGAACAGTTGCAACAAGAGATGGGTTTCCTCTCGGAAGTGAGGAACTTTGTTTAGCCTGAGGGCCACATTCCACCATGGGTGAACTTCTGGGGGCCACATGCTGGTGGGGAAAGTTGGTGGAACAAAGGATGTGACTCTTACCTTTGTACAGCAAGTTGCATTTCAGCTACAAAAAAGCCAGAGGTTTCTACATATTCAGCCCCAAACACATGAAACACATCTCCATCCAGAATCCAGGCAAGCCAGAGGTATTATCACAGTTCAAGTACACATCCCAGCCAGATAAAAGCACTCAAGGGCATAGGGCATTCCACTGTGGGGCTTGACAAGCCTAAGAGGCCATATTTGGCCCACAGGCCAGAGTTTCCTCACCTCTGCCTTAAGCATGGCCCTTTTGTACAACTGTATTAGTTCTCCTGTAAACAGCAAGCAAGTGATCGTGAAGGAAGGACACTTAGACAGCCAATTCTGGAGAGACTGTTGCTTCCAGCACTTGGACAATAGGGCAACACCTTGACTTTTGCCCTCTACTCTTGTGTTTGATATGGGACAATGCCTCCTCTCGAAAATAAGACCTGGTCTGAAGGATCTAGAACAGAGGGAAGGCAGTCTTGTCTGTTTATTCCCATGGTAGATTCATCGAGTGGGATAGCACTTGGGGCAGGGATGGGGAACCTGTGGCCCTTCACACGTTGTTGGACTCCAGCTCCCATCAACCCCAGACAACATGGTCAGTGATGATGCGAATTGTCCAGCAACATCTAGAGGCCTGTAGGTTCTTCAGCCCTGACTTGGGGGGAGGGTGTGGGGGTGTCAATTGACTCGGCAGCTGTTGTGAGTGGAGAAGTGGTATAGGCAAGGCCCTACTGCTTCCAAAAACAGTGGACTGACCTCCCAGTACATCACCCTCCACTGTACTAATCTGCTGTTGCTATACTTGGTGGAAGAGTAAGAGTTTGCCAGCAGCTCCAGTTTAAAGGAATGCAGTAGATATCAGGCCTTAGCCATTGCCTGTCATAATAAAATCATAACTATGTGTCTGACTTGGTACAAGACAGATTTGTGTGTTTGATATTCCAGGTTGTGTTTTAGCAAATGGAGGTTGAGGAATGAGCTACATAGGAGCCCTTTGCAAGGCAGCTGGGTTATGAGCCTCCCATACTGGATCATAACTTTGATCCTTCTCTTCATTTTCTGAGATGTTGTAGCTCAGCTAAGTCTATTGTTTTTGTGTATCATTGTAATTAGGGGTGTCGCTTTTTATAAACTTATGACTCAGTGGTTGTTTTGGTTACATTTAAAAAGCGCTTTTCCCACCATCATTCCACCTCCTGCAGCTTTGATTCCCTCCTCCCTCTCCTCTCCCTGTACATTGCTCCCTGACATGGTTCCTTTTGCTCCCCCACTTTGTCATTGATGCCATGTTCTTCTGTTCTCTCCGCAGGGCGTCCCTCCAGGTGGAGCTCGACGATGTCACTCTCAGTGCGGCCCCAGCGGCGCAGCCTGGTGGTCAGGATCAATAGGAGCCAATCGTTCGCTGGCGTCAACTCCACTCAGGACAAATCTTTCAGGTAAGCCCAGAAGAAGCTTCCTTGGTGGAAATGGGAGTTGGAGCATGCAGAGAACAAGGTGAATGGTGGTGTGTGATGCCTAAATGGCTAATTGCCTTCCCATCCCACCCAGGACTGAGAGTCATGCTGCTGTACATACATTTTAATTTACTGTGCATAATGCATATTGTTTCAGCTAGTTATAGGGGAAGGGCTAGAACATGCAAAATGATCCAATCCCCTGGCAACTGGATGTCTTGCTCAGCCTCCCCTCAAATCTCCTGAGGTACTGCTACTGACCACATGTTCTTAAGCTTCATTCCCATCAGGACATGAAATACTTACTTTAAAATAACAAAGCTGAAATGCACACAGCTTTGTTCATAACATAGGATATTACTTCAGCAAGAACAGTGGCTGGCTTCTTACTTCGCAGTAGCAGGTGTATTCGCTTACTGCCTTTGCTCCAGAGATGCTTCAGGAAGCACCCCTATGTTGTTTGTTTGTTTATTTAAGACATCCACATACCACTTAATTATTTGAATTTCTAAGTAGTGTACATTAAAAAAAATCCACAGAGAATAGGACTATAAAAACTGATTATAAAACTGAACACTACCTTAAAATACCTGCTGGAACAGGAAAGTTTTAGTCATGCCCTGGAGATTCAGCAAGAAGGTTGTATGTCCCATCCCAGCTGAAAGAAAGTTCCACAGGCTGGGGCCCACTACATTGAATGCGCAGCTTCTAGTAGTTACAAGCTGTGCATATGAGCCATTTCTGATGTTGAGGCTGTGCATCCCCACACTAAGAGGGAGGTATCACCAGGGTTTTGGGAATCCCAAGCTTTTCAGAAGTATAGTTTCTTTCACCATACAGTCAATCTGTGGCCGTATCTGCTGTCTGTGTGGAGAGTGCTTCTTAGCATGTGAAAAGGTGGCATTTTCTGAAAGCTGGGTATGGCACCGAAATGCGCAAGGAACCTCACCAGATAGAAGATGCTTGTCTCTGTAGATAGTCACCTTTCAGCCTGTTGGGTGGGGTGATGAGGTGTTGATATGCTTGCCCCATTTTAAGAATGCTTGAAAACAACTTGTTTATCTAGTGAATGCACTCCTAAGACAGTTCTGTGTTTCATTACCACTGGTTTAGAGTGGGAGCAGAATCCCTCGTGGGAGGAAGGAGTAGAATGCAATCTGACTAACAAGCCAGTCCGTAACATAGACACAGAGACCACATGTTAGAAGGCCCTTTATTTCTTTCTGTAGGAACATTTGGCAAGTGGATAATTTTTTCCTTGGCGAACTTGAATACGTGAGGCTGGATTCTTGAAGTACTGACCAAAATGAGCCAGGCTAGATGCAACAGAAGTTCCATTTGATGGTGAATGCTCCTGTTTCTGCAGTAATTAAACAGAGGGAAGGTGGACCTGCAAACAAGTGCCATCAGCCCACCATACTCAGTGCCCTTATTGCCCATGGGCAGTGCTAGAACATTTAGGTTTAGGCCAGGGTGGGGCAGAAGGCGCAGGAGTGTCAAAATCCATAACATCAGATTTCTTTAATCACTTCCCCAATGTGTAGAACAATTCTGAAAATTAGTATTTCAAATCAGCAAACATTTTTGCAGCATGGAATTGCTCCAGATATAACATTTCACGTTTCTGCTGGTGAGCTTGGAACATCTGTGAAGAAGCAATACCTGTTGGCTTAGCGACGGTTGCCATCTCAACCCAGAGACTGTTGACATTTGGAATCCTCATTTCTGTCAGTTGCTGTGTTTTGAAAGTTTAGAGCTGATATCAGAATTCCAGCTGTTGGAGTCATTTTGTGTTTCTTACCCTTGAAGGGAGTGGAGTCTACAAAGTACCGTACTGTTGCTTGTGAAGGATCATGGAAAAACCTAAGCCTTTGAAAAGAAGCTACAGGCTTCCTAGTACTTATAGAAGTAAGGTAGCAAGTTATTTCCATGAAAAACAGAGATCTAGGTAGGACTACCACATTAGAGGCTTATTGGGTTGGTTGAAAGATAATATTACTTCATGTTGTACAGTACCAGTGCCTCCCAGTTGGCTTCAGTCTCCTGCTCTGTTCATCTCACCTGCCTCCAAGTCTTTCAAGAGTACCAGTCGGGCTGGTGTAAGCCTTTAAGTGCCATAGGCAAAATTAGTACAAAAGCCAATGCTGGATCATGAAGCTGTTGGGCTAAGAACCAATCCTCGGCCATTCTGCTTGGCTCTCTTTCACACCCCAATTCCAACTAGCCGTGTTTGTCCTGTTCTGGGGTTCTGGTTTTGTTTTGTTGGTCGTCTCTGAACTTCTTAATGAGTGCTGGTCTTCAGCTGCTAGCATGCTGCTGCTTATGTCCAGGTTTACTGGGCTTTTCACCCACAACCTACTGTATCTGGGATTCTTTACTATTGCCCCATCTGCTTTGCATGCAGAACATCCCAGGTTCAATCCCTGCCATCCCCAGTTGGAGGGATAAAATAGCAGGTGAGGTAGAAGGCTTTTGCCTAGACTGTGGAGAGCTGCCATAGATGAGGGTTGACAGTACCAGATTAAACAGACTTACGGTCTGACCTGCTACGTCAGCTTCCTATGTTCCTTTGTTATCAACACTTGTCCATTCTTCCTTCTTTCCTCTGTCAGGAGCAAAAATGTCATGAACGTGATAAGCATGTACTTCCCTACTCGTTATTTGTTTTTTTTTTTTTTTTTTTTTTTGAGGGGGGAAGGCTGCACATTTTATTTTTTTTTTATTTTTTTTTATAATAATTTTATTGCATTTTTCCAAATTACAAATAAAACAGAAGAAAAAACAGAACAAAAGAAAAGATAAGAAAAGAAAACAAAGGATTCCATTTCAATAACTTTTTTTCAAATTTCCATTGGACTTCCCCACATCCCCCGGATAATGCATTCTTGATAATAAAGTCATCAGCAAATTATACCCTTATTTCATATATTTCTTTATATTTTCAATTGCAATTTAAGTTTAAATCTCTTGTTCTCCATTTACTCTAAAAATATAACCTGATATCATTTTAACCCATTTAAACTTTGGTTCTTTCACAAATATTAACAATTTCATAAATAATTAAATTTCGTTGCTGGGGCTAGCGTTCTGAATCATACGTCATCTTATGTTTCATACAACTTATAATACTTTTGCAAATAGTCTTTAAATTTTTTCCAGTCCTCCTCCATTGCCTCTTCTCCCAAGTCCCGGATTCTTGCAGTCATCTCAGCCAGTTCCATATAGTTCATCAGTTGCGTCTGCCACTCCTCCAGTGTGGGCAAATCTTGGGTCTTCCAGTATTTGGCGATAAGGATTCTTGCTGCAGTTGTAGCGTACATAAAGAAAGTTCTGTCCTTTTTTAACACCTTCTGGCCGACAATGCCCAGAAGAAAGGCCTCTGGTTTCTTGGGAAAGGTGTACTTAAACACCTTCTTTAACTCATTATAGATCATTTCCCAAAAGGCCTTCAATCTTGGGCACGTCCACCAGAGGTGGAAAAATGTCCCTTCAGCCTCCTTGCATTTCCAACATTTATTGTCAGACAAATGGTATATCTTAGCAAGTTTGACTGGGGTCATGTACCACCTGTACACCATTTTCATAATATTTTCTTTCAAGGCATTACATGCCGTGAACTTCATACCGGTGGTCCATAACTTTTCCCAGTCTTCTGACATGATGTTATAACCAATGTCTTGAGCCCATTTTATCATGGCTGATTTAACTGTCTCATCCTGAGTGTTCCATTTAAGCAGCAAGTTGTACATTCTCGATATTACCTTGGTCTTTGGTTCTAACAGCTCTGTCTCAAGTTTCGATTTTTCCACCTGGAATCCTATTTTTTTATCTAGCTTGAAAACCTCATTAATTTGGGCATAGTGTAGCCAATTTTGCACCTTATCTTTTAGTTTTTCAAAGCTCTGCAATCTCCAATTACCTCCAATATTCTCTATTATTTCCCAATATTTCGGCCAATATGCCTCCATATTGGATGTTTTCCGAGCTTTGGCCTCTATTGGTGAAATCCACCTCGGAGTTTTACTTTCCAATAAGTCTTTGTATTTTTTCCAGACCATGTATATTGCTTTCCTGACAATATGGTTTTTGAACATTCCATGTGTTTTCCCCTTGTCATACCACAAATACGCATGCCAACCTAGCGAATTGTTGAAGCCTTCCAGATCTAGGACATCAGTGTTTTCCAATAAAATCCAATCTTTCATCCAGCAGAAGGCCGCAGCTTCGTAGTATAACCTTAAGTCCGGCAGGGCAAACCCCCCTCTCTCCTTTGCATCAGTTAATATTTTAAACTTTATTCGGGGCTTTTTGCCCTGCCAGACAAATTTAGAAATGTCCTTCTGCCACTTTCCAAAACAATCCACTCTGTCCACAATCTGCAAGGCCTGGAACAAAAACAACATTTTTGGCAAAACGTTCATTTTTATAGCTGCGATTCGGCCTGACAAGGATAATTTCAATCTTGACCAAATTTCTAAGTCTTTTTTAACTTCTGACCAACATTTTTCATAGTTATCTTTAAATAGATTCAAATTCTTAGAAGACAGATTGACCCCCAGGTATTTCACTTTTTTAACAATGTTTAGTTCTGTTTCTTTCTGAAACTCCTCTGTTTCAATAACCGTCAGGTTTTTCCCTAACACCTTAGTTTTTTGTTTGTTCAGCTTAAAACCCGCCACCCGACCAAATTTCTGAATCAATTCCAAAACTCTTTTTGTACTAGGTTCTGGCTCCTGTAATGTTAAAACCAAGTCATCTGCAAATGCTTTCAGTTTATATTGTTTCGCTCCGACCCCTACTCGTTATTTGTTACTGCAGAAGACATGCTGTCATGGTCAGCTGTCTAAGGCTTCCTAACAGCAAGGCATCTTTCCTAGTTCCAGTCCTCCATTTCACACATCTCCCAGCAAGATGTACAATTTCTAGACTTGGGACTATTCCTGCAGCACAAGAATGGGGAACTTGTGGCTGTCTGGTTGTTTATGGACTCCAGATCCCATCAGCCCCGGCCAGAATGGTCAGTGGTCAGGAATGATGGAAGCTGTAGTCCAGCAACATATGGGTGGCTAAGGGTTCCTTGCTCCTGTTGTAGCAATAAAAGATTGACCAGTAACTCCCAAAATAGCATGGGATATTAATCTGGCAGCAAGAATTTGGAGCCTGAATAAAATAATCTAGGGGGTGCAGGGATAAATTTAACAGTAACAGCCATGCCCATTAAACTAGTCAGTGTTGCTTAGAATCTAATTTAGCACATGTTTGAGAGAAAACAGGGTTTCATTTTAGCTGGAAGAGAAAAGAAGAGGGAATTAAATTCAAGAGTCAAGAGTTCATTGTGATTCTTCAGTTATACACTAGGGCAGTGTTTCCCAACCACTGTTCCGCGGCACACTAGTGTGCCCCGAGATGTTGCCTGGTGTGCCGCGGGAAAAATTAAAAAATTCGAAAGATTTTTTTTTTAAAAAAGTCAAATTTTCGATTGGGGCGCCGTCACTAGATGACCCCTGGGGTTCCCTCCCTCCCTCCCGCTCTGCGCCTCCCTCCTCCTCCTCCTCCTCCTCCGGGGAGGCCCTTCCTGGCTCTCGGCCAAGGCTTGGCGGCTGCCACTCACTCACTCGCTCGCCCACCCGTCCCTCCATCCCTGCACCCGGCCTCTCCCCCTCCGTCCCCGGCGCGGGGGCTGCCGGGATCCGTAGTCCCCTCGCCCTTGGGCTCCGCGCCCGCGCGGGGTGCGCGAACTACGTTTCCCAGCGTGGCCTGGCGGGCCGGGCGTTTTGTTTGAAGCGCTCTTCTCCCGGCCATGGAATGAGCGCGGCGGCCGGGCGGGCAGGGGCTCTTCCGTGCAGACCCCGCGCAGCCTGCCTGCGCCCCCGCGGAGATCGGGCGGCAGGATGGAGCCCGGGGATCCCCGTGGAGGCGGAGGCTGCCCCCCAGGTAGGGCTGCGTCGGGGGGGTTTTATTTTTGCAATGCTGCATCCGCGCTGGAGGGGACGCATCGGACCGCGGGGAGACCCCTTGGCGTGCGTGCAAGGCAATGCATGCGTGCAGGCGTTGCATGAAGTGCAGTGCAATGCAATGGCAACGCGGCGCCCTGCATGCATGCATGCATGCAACTTCCACCGGCGCTCCGGACTTGGCAGGTGAGGGGGGTCCCCAGTGGGCGGCAGACAGAGCCGGGAGGGCGAAGGGGAGCCGGGGGGAGCAGCCGAGCCCGGGGGGAAACTTCGGCGTCGTTGCGCCGGGTGTTGGAAGCGGAGGCTGGCGGGGGCCCCTCACCTGCAAAACCTGGTCGCCTCTCATATATTTCGTGCATTGCATTCATCGCCCGCTTTCTCCTCCAAGGAGCTCCCGGGGGCGCGCGTGGTTCTCCCCGTGTTATCCTCGCAACAACAGCCCTGCGAGGTGGGTCAGGCGAGTGGCCCAAGGGAGCACCCAGGGATTGTCCTGGCCAGGTGGGGTGATTTGAACCCTGCTCTCTGCCCGGTCTTCGTCCTCATTTAGCCCCCACATGTGCATGACTGTGCATGACTGAGGTTTTCCCCCCTCGTCTTGGCTATGGTGTGAGTCTGTGCTGTTAATTAATGGGGTTCTGCCTTCGGAGAAGATGAGCCAGCCCTCAAGGAGGTGATTATAGAATTTGCTAGCAATTCATGTCCCTCCCGGCGTGACGCTGCGCACTGACGTCACAGGGCTGTAATGGTGGTGTGCCTCGAGATTTTTTTCATGAAACAAGTGTGCCTTTGCCCAAAACAGGTTGGGAAACACTGCACTAGGGCAGGATGGGGAGTCTTTAGCCTGTGGGCCAAATTTGTCCTGGCACAGGTTCCAATTTGGCATGCACTATTTCTCTCAAACCATCACCTCCTTCCCCACATCTGACAACATATGTCATGTTAGTTATGGGGCAAGTAGAATTGTGGCTGGATCAGTTGTGCAACCAACTTCCCCATGCAGAACTCCATCATGCAGGTGATACCTGCAAAAAGTAGACTTGGAGTTGTTGCCCATCAGCTGATCAACCCTCCCAATCAGTGGCACTTCAGAGAATTTGCTAGCCCTGTGTAACTGTTTTGAAGTCCTGATGATTGGACAGTTGGGGCACCCTGCTCACCTATCAGATTTGGCCTGCAAGGCTAGGGTAAATAAGGATCTGGCCCACTGGACAGATCAAGTACCTTACCCCTATACTAGGATACACGGAATACTTGAGTGGCTATACCAAAACAGTCTGATCTGAGTTGTGACAATACTCAGGCATGTGCACTACTCTTTGAGTAAGGAGCATCTTCCTTAGGATAGCATTTGTGAAGTGCTGCATGCTGTTCCCTGCTGGACATATACTTTAAAGGGTTTAGAAGTACACTTCCAAATGGCACTGTGCAGAGTTGCTAGTGCTCTGTGGTTCTCCCCTCCCCTTTTGTTCCTGGTAGTCCATATTACAATAGGGGATCCGGTTCATGGAGTCCGAATGACCCACTTTCAGGGTAATAAAGCGTGGGAAAATGATCTTTACTGTGGGTTGGTTTTTTAGCATTTTCTGTGCTTTCAGCATTCGCTCTAAGCAGCAGCAGTAGTGTGCAAAGCTTCCTCCTGAGTGCATGTATTTTTGTGAGAGGTGCTCTGCACTGTGAGTCAAAGCTCTCCCCCCCACATGGGTACACTCACTCCATTGTTTTAAGAGTCAGCCCGGCTCCACGACGTCATGCTTTGCTTGAGGATTTTTATTTTTATATTTTAAGGAATTTTCCTGCCTTCAGCACCCCAACGGTCTCCAGGAAGTCTGGCTCCAGGGTCAGTAGGATGTTTTCAATGTCCCACAAATCCCCTCCACCCAAGGTGCCCCAGCCGGAGCGACTCGACGAAGTGTACGAAGCACTGAAGAAGGGACTGACGTGAGTGATGCTGCTGCCAGAAGTCCCGCTCTCTTAACCTATGGCTTGGGGTGGAGGTGCCTGTTTCATTGAAAATTGTTTAATGCCATCTTTCTATCACATGTTGATGTTTGAGGCTCCCTAGAATGAGTGTTGGAATGCAAACTCACTAGCAGTACAAACCCAACAGTGGTAGATAGAACCCAGATCTCAAAGGGGTGGGGTGCCAGCTGCCCAGTGATCTTAACAAACACTAACCATAACCATAACTAACATGTGTATGCCCCAGCCTTTGCCAGCCCAGTGTCCTCCAGATGTTTTGGACTACAACTCCCATCAGCCCCAACCAACTTTCTCAGGCCCCTCCCACCTGTCAAAACTGGCCTGTGGAGGGTGGGATATTTCTTTGCCCTGCCTCCCCTCTATACACAATACAGTACAGTGGTACCTCGAGTTAAGTACTTAATTCATTCCGGAGGTCCGTTCTTAACCTGAAACCGTTCTTAATCTGAAGCGCCACTTTAGCTAATGGGGCTTCCTGCTGCTGCCGCGCTGCCAGAGCACGATTTCTGTTCTCATCCTGAAGCAAAGTTCTTAACCCGAGGTACTATTTCTGGGTTAGCAGAGTCTGTAACCTGAAGCGTATGTAACCTGAAGCGTATGTAACCTGAGGTACCACTGTATAATATTTCTTCCCACACAACAATTCACTACGTGCCTGCATATTCCCTCTCCCCACCAACTCTCCACAAAGTATGTTTGAGACGGCGAGGGTACATGCAGGCAAGTAGCACAGTATGTTTGCTTAAACCTTAGTTTATACCAGTAGCCTTCTCAGTGAAGCTGGTGAACCGAAAGCTCTGCTGGACACAGCTGAACTGGGCACAGCCTCCTGGGAATCTGGAAGCAAGGATTCTGTTTGGGTCCTTGCTGCCAAGGATAACATCCTGTAGACGTTTGAAAGAGTGGCCGGGATGCTGTCTCCCCATATCTCTTTACTTAAAGGGGAAGAGTCCTCCTGCTTCTGCTTACCCCATTTCTCCCCTAACAGTGCTTATCTGGAAGTGCACCAGCTGGAGCTGGAGAAGCTGAGCACCCAAATCCGCGAGTCCAAGAGGAATTCCCGATTGGTGAGTGGAGGGTTGGTGCCAACTAAAAGCATTCCTGCCCTCAGTGTATGCACTTCATTCTCCCCAAAATGCAGGACTGGCAATAGTAGAGAGACTGTGACAGGTCAGGGAGGTGAAGGAGCCTTCTGATACTGTTTGTTTTGGAGCCTTTGCCCTCTCAGCATTGGCTTCTGCTATGTTTGTAGGCTCTCAGCAGTTCTGATCCTGAGGATGCTTCCCTAGAGCTATGGGGCAGACGATAGTTTTTGGGACACATATACAGTACATGCTTTTTGGGAACAGTTGGTGCTGGCCACCAACTTGAAAATGGTGTTCGACAACTTCATCGGGGAGAAGGATAACAGTAGCAACTAATCTGTGATGAATGGATTTTATCTCCCAATATGGGATGCAGTGTGCTACTGAATACAACTTGTTGGTGATCGTAAGCGGGAGAAGGCTGCTGCATTCATGTTCTGCTTGTGGTATTACCATAGGCATCTGGCTGGCCACTGTGGGAAACTGGATGTTGAACTAAGTAGGCCTTTGGTCTAATCCAGCAGGGCTGTGTATTCAGCAATCATTTTTTTCTGACCTCTGCCTAACCTTCACCTTCTCCTTGTTTTCTCCTCTAGGGCTTTCTGTACGATCTTGATAAGGTAAGGCATGCTGCAAAGGAAATTGTGCTTGCCTTGGATTGCGGGTGGGGGAGGGCTTGTCAACCCATTGAGTTCTGTATCTCTTGGATGCAAGACATTGAAGCTTCTGGGCCTTGGGTTGCATCTCTTATCCCTGCCTTTGCTAGCACAGAAAGTCAAGTTACTTGACTTCAGTGATGCTTCTCTCCTGCTGCTTCTGCTGCTTTCCTTCAGATGTCACTTCCTGAATCCTTTGTTTGGCCAACTGCCTTAAGAGCCAAACTAGATGTGACGCAGGAGTTCTGCATCTCTTTTCACTGTGTTTCTCTTTAAAAGCTGCCTCGGAAGTCATAATCAAAAGCAGAAGAGGGGAAGGAAGGACTGCTTAATCCTGCATTTCTGATCTCTTCAGCTGCTTTCTCACATGCAGGGGAAGATATACTGTGGGTGGAGGAAGAAGCTTGGGGCTATACAATGGCTATAGACTAACGAGTCAAGCAGTTTCTCCTGCACCCTGCTGGCCCTTCCTTTGCTCAGACTGGCAGCCTTTGAG
Organism: Podarcis vaucheri; assembly: GCF_965113315.1. Taxonomy (NCBI): domain Eukaryota; kingdom Metazoa; phylum Chordata; class Lepidosauria; order Squamata; family Lacertidae; genus Podarcis; species Podarcis vaucheri. Next base: position 50,406,912 of record NC_138765.1, on the reverse strand, counting down.
GTTGCTTTTGGTTTATAGTGGAGCAGATGATAATTTCCCCACCTTGGAGAGGGGTGGAAAGTGGTTCCAAGACAGGTATTGCTACTTTCATATCAAAAGAGTAGGATGTCAACAAAAGAGTGGATGTAAACACCCTATCCTGCTCTTTTGCATCTGATAAACAGTTCTTGCAAGACTTTGCATTGTTTCAAAAACATGCAAAACCTGTTTGGTGAGACATGAAGTGAATAAAAGAAATACCATTAGGTAAATACCTTGCGAAATCTCTCTTGAGCCAGTTGCAACTCTCTTATAAAAACTATTTGCCTATCTCCAGCCTGAGGTTAGTCTCTGTGTTAGCTGCATCAGTAACTTCTGGTTGTGGGGCCAGGAGAACATAAAGAAATCAAGGGGGCAGTTTTTTCAGTTTTAACTCAGGCATGCCCTGGCTGAAGCTGCTCTTTTCCAAGAAGTTTCCTTGAGGAACTGAAGGCAAAAATAAAAAATAAATAAAAATGGATTCCTTTGCTAGAGACATAACAAAAAAGGGTAACTAATTTATCCTTTAAATAGATAATGAAATCTCAAAATAATAATGATAACATTAAAATGATGAAGTTTCAAAGTTAGTTTCTAATCTCTTTTCTTCCCAGTGCTTGACATCAAGGAAACCAGTATATTTGCTAAATGTGGTGACTGGGAGGGAAACAGCCATGGGGCTAGTCCTCGTTACAACTTACATGCATCCTGCACTCTGCCCCAAGCAACAAAAAGCACAGGAAATGAGCTTTCTCTTTGGGGGTCAGCTTTGCCTGGTGAAAGGATGCTGCATTTGGGCAGGCTGAGGAGGGCAGATGTGTGGTTCCGAAATTTTGAGTTAAAAAATGAGAGAGGAAACTGAGCACTTCCAGGCCTCCCTTTTATTTACAGTCTGCTGACCTGGACTTCTCTTTTCATGGGCATATCTGATATGATGTAGTGATGGCCTCTAATCTGATGGATTTTAAAAAAGAAAAGGAGTTGCATGTTTTTAAGATGTGCTTTCTGTTAAAAGTAGGAGGGAAGCATTGAAAGTGGGAGCAAACCAACCAGCTTTTTGCTTGGTGCCTAAAAGAAAGCAACTTTGCCAGTTTCTCCTACCCCTGCCTTTCAACCCTGAATGACTTCCTCTTGCCCATAGAACAGCAGCCAGATGGAAGGACCCTGGCCAGTTGCCCAGTGATTAACCTGAGCTAGGCTATATCTGCTTAGCTTTAAATATTGTTCTTTTGCCAATGAAGATACATATCAGGAACTTGTTGCTCTAAAACAGATCAGCAAAGGAATCGGTTTAACCTCTAAGCACCAATACTACTATCTTTTGCAAATGGAAAGACCCCAATCCTTTCTTGGGCAAGCTGGGAACGTAGAGAATTTCTGGGAGCTTCACTACTTAGTCAGTCGGATTTCCAATTCCTGTCTAATGGGATTTCCTTTTATTGTCTCACAGCAAGTCAAGTCGATTGAGCGGTTTCTACGCCGTCTGGAGTTTCACGCTAGCAAGGTACCAGCTGCTTCTCAGCTTGTAAAACAGAATTTCTGCACTGAGAAAAGCTGAACTCTGTTACCTTTGAATATTATGCAGTTTAAGTATGTTTGTATATATTTGCTCATTTTGTATAGTCTCGCTGTGAGGCAGATAGCTATGTAGGGGGACTGACGTTCCAAGCAAAGGAGTCTGTTGTGTTCCATAGAGCACTTCATGTCTGCAGTGGGGAAACTGTGGCCTTCTAGGTTTTGCTGGGTACCAGCTCCCATCATTCCTGACCTTTACTCATGCTAGCTGGGCCTGATGGGAGTCCAGTAATGGTGGGAATGGCACAGATTTCCCACCTTTGCTTTATGGTGGGAGCAGAGGAGGACTTAGGGAAGCGTGGCTGGTTTGGTCACACTGGGCGCAGAGCCTCAGGGGTGGATACAACTTTGATGTTGAATGGAAGACGGGAAGTGGGTGGGGACACACACCAAATTTTGGGTTCGCACAGGGTGCCACTGAAATTTGAGACCCTATTGAATGCTTCCGCTGATCTGGGTTTGTGGCAACCAAACTTTCTGCCAAGCATCCCCTACAGCCCATCATCCTAGCTCTGTGGTTTACTTCCTAACAGATAGATGAGCTTTACGAGGCCTACTGCATCCAACGGCGGCTTCGGGATGGAGCCCACAACATGGTCAAGGCCTACACAGCTGGTTCACCTGGCAGCAAGGAGGCACGCGAGAGCTTGGCTGAAGCTAGCAAGGGCTACAAAGAGTACACAGAGGTGAGTCAAGATGGCCTGGTACTGAGGGAGGAGGAAGGAAATGGTGGAATGGGGACCAGGCTTTGTGTTGGCGGCATTAATGGGTGGTTGTTTGGTTTCTCCCCCTTCCAGAATATGTGTCTGTTGGAGAGTGAACTAGAGAGTCAGTTGGGAGAGTTCCACATCAAGATGAAAGGTACAGAAGGGCAAACAATATGTCATATACAAAGGGATGTCTGGTAGCCATTTTGTAACTTGAAAAGCAGCTTTGGGAGGGCATAACCCTGAGTGGGTGGGAGGGTTAACCCTTTTTCTTGCCGGCGGATGTTTTACTCCAGATCCCATATATGAAATTCCAACTGCAAGTTTACCTCCTAAACATGTATCTGCACCCTGTCCCACACCTCTTGTCATTTATGTGGATCAGCAAAATTGTGGGGTCATGACAGAAGCATTGACACTTTTTTCCTCTTGCAGGATTGGCTGGCTTTGCTAGGCTCTGTGCTGGAGACCAATATGAGGTTTGTGAGTTAGAGATGGGCTCAGAACATGTGGAGAGGGAGGGGCTTGGGTCCTGGAAACTAGATGAACTGGAGTTGACCGAACAGCTTGTTCGAAGGGAATCTGGTTCCCCAGCACTGATTGCAATAGCTCTTGTCCAGCTCTAATAGGGTGCACACCTTGTTTCACATCCATCCAGTTGATCTGAACTCTCTTATTCTTTGTGGCAGATCTTCATGAGATACGGGCGCCAGCGGTGGAAGCTGCGGGGCCGCATTGAGGCAAACAGCAAGCAAGTGTGGGACAGTGAGGAGATGATCTTCCTGCCCCTCATTACAGAGTTCCTGTCCATCAAGGTATCTGGTGCCACTCTGGGCAGCTGGCCCCTGTCACAGGAAAGACAATTCATTTCCTAGGCTTACTGGGCCTCAACTCTTCCTTCTCCTCCCAGGTAACAGAGCTGAAGAGCTTGGCCAGTCATGTGGTGGTGGGGAACGTCTCTTGTGAAACCAAGGACCTGTTTGCAGCACTGCCCCAGGTCGTGGCAGTAGATATCAATGACCTGGGCACCATCAAGCTGAGCCTGGAGGTTAATTGGAAGTGAGTTATTCTCTTGAGGCTTATTGAGTTTCTCTGTTGTGGAGCTGTGTGAGAAATGCTCTTGGGTGAGGAAGGTTGTGATCTTACAGAACCTGAAGGGAAGGGGCCTGATAAGTGAGGGAACTGGGACCATGGTACTATAGATCCTCCTTCCCCAGCTTAGTGCCCTCCGGGTGTTTTGAACTACAACTCCCAACAGCCCATGGCAAGTATAGCGTGCTGACTGGGACCAACGCGATCTGTGGTCCAAAACTTCTGGAAGGCTGCTCTGAATTGTGACTCCCCAAGAGGATTTCATAATGTGTGACCCTCCCTTTCTCTTCTTACATCAGTGTACAGGAGGGGTGGTTCATTTTTCTCTCTGAGCATTCTGCTTTCTTTTCACCAGCCCCTTTGACAAAGAGGACCAACCATCATCTGCTAGCACTGTGACAAAGACATCTACAGTCAACAAGAGATTTTCCACGTACAACCAGAGCCCACCTGACACACCATCTATGCGCGAACAGGCTTTTTATGTGAGTGCAAAGGGGGAAAAACCCGGAAGGGAATCAGAACCCACACTCCTGGTCCTAGTTGGGAGAACTGTAGCTTTCCTAAGTCCCACCAACTGAGTTTGTGGCTGAGATGTGGCTAAAAATCAGCAGCCTCCTGGATCACAGCTCAAACTTTTAGCCACAGTGCTATATGAGCTGGAGAGATCTTCAGAGCAAGTCCTACTTTGAACATATTGCATTAAGGCATGTGGGAGAAGTGGAGGGGTCAACACTTGTTCTCAGTCCAAGAAACCATAGTTTATCAAGTCAAGACTTTAGCATCTGAACCAGGCCTCTGTCTTGAGCTGAAGAAGTTGAGGAAATTAGTGCAGGAAAGGAGAGGACAACATCTGGTTGATAGGGGAAATGTCAGGTTATTATTTATTTTTTAAATGCATTTACCGGTATATCCCAGCATTTCCTCCAAGGAGCTCTCAAGGTGGTGTGCATCATTCTCTCCCTCCTCATTTAATCCCCACAAGAACCCTGTGAGGCAAGTTAGGCTGAGATGCAGTGATCTGCCCAAGGTCACCCAGCGAGCATCATGGTTGGGCGGGGATTGGAACCCAGGTCTTTCAGGTCCCAGTCTGAGACTCTAACCAGTACCCCCACACTGGCAGATTGATCAGTTATGGGAAGCAGAGTGGCCCTGATTGCCAGAGAGATTGTCTGTAAGGCAAGTGAGTCTCATGTTGTAATGGAGCTGAGCCCTTGGTGCTGACCGTTGCCTCTTTCTCCGCTTAAGAGCCTGCCACGGGAGGCTCCCCACAAGCACAGGTGGGCCTTGTTGGACATCTTCCGGGAGACTTTCCTAGAGAGGCTGCCGCGGAGCTGCTCATGCAGCGACGTCTCCTCAGTGCAGCTCGGCACAAGGGCACCTCGGGGCTGTGTAAGTGCTGGCCCTGTAGCTTAGCCTAGTCACCTGATGTAGACGTAGCTGTGCTCTGTCTCCCGTATGCTAGTCTGTGGTTCCTATTTCAAGGCCTGAATCAGAGCTGTGAATAAGGCAAGTGGATTGACTGCAGAATCTTGCCCGTCCCTCTGCCGCTTTGCAGTAGTGAGCAGTGGACTTCCCCTGTCTTCCCAGATTGTGGTGTTTTGTGGCAATCGTGTGCTTACTTGCTGCTGCCCCTGAAGGCAGGGTGTGGATCATACAGGCTTTTGTCTCCTGCTTTTTGTAGTACTAGATTTCTTCCTCACACCAGTTTGCCTTCTGTAATATACCAGCCTTCTATGTGCTGCCCATATTCATCATATGGCTGCCTTCTGGTGGATTTGGTGGCTGAGGAAGAGCTGCCTCCCTGTAGGCCAGGACTTGAGGAACCTTTGACCTTCCAGTTGATGATGATGAACTCCAACTCTCATCATCCCCAGCCAGCATTGCAAATGGTAAATTATAATGGGAGTTGAACATGTGGAGGATGACAGGTTTCCCCTCCCTGCTCTAGGCCTCCCAAGCTGGTGTGTGTGTGTGTGTGTGTGTGTGTGTGTGTGTGTGTGTACGTACGTACAGGCTGTAGCTCAGTAGTAATTCAGATGCTTTGCCCATAGAATGTACCAGGTTCAATTCCTTGCAGCTCCAGGTACAGCTGGGAATGTCCCTTATCCCTGGCAAGATGCTACCAGTTAGTGTAGACAATACCGAGTCAGATGGACTAGTGGTCTGACTCAGCATGAGGTGGCTTCCCATGTTCCTCTGTGTAATTTGTGGTATTTCCAAACTGGAGCAGGTATCTCAAGAAAGAAGGAAATGTAACCTTCAGGGAATTGTGCAACATTCCTTCGTCTGGGGTGCTAACTGAAGTAAACAGTGATTTCCTCCTTGTCTGCCACAAAGATTAGCAGAGAATTGGCATATAATTTCTCATGTGATTTGTGACATGTGGCTCAGTGCTGGGACCTGGCAAACAAACAAATCACTCGTGTGTCTCATCTTGGCTGCAATCCCTGCCCTTATCCATGGGTGGTGGATGTATGGAGGAGTGGTAGAAGCTATGTAAAGAAGCACAAAGGGCTTTGAATAGAAAGGGTTGGGCTGGAGGGCTGGAAGCCAATATCCCTCCAAGCAGCCTGTTAGAGAATGGTTAGGGGCTGAAATGCTTCTCAGGAGCCTTGCCATCTTGTCGAGGGCACCTTGAGTTGTCACAGCGAACCAAGAACAGGGCAGCTAGGAATGATGGCCCTCCTGGCCAGTTCTGGATCCAACCCCACTTTCAAGGGAGGTTGATTTAACTGCCCACAAGTAGCTGGGCTGCTGCCCTGGAGTCTTGTCTCCAAGACTGTTGAGACTTGAAGCAGAGACTTGCTTTTGTCTGGAAGAGATGCAGCATCACGCATCCTGGGCAAGCTGTCTTCTCCAGTGGGGAGCCGAGCCGCAAAATGATGACCAACATTTTGCGCTTCCTGCTCCTACCAAAGTTGCAGTCTCTCTGATCTCCAGCATCTTTCCACCCAAAGGGCACAATCTCCCAAGTGTCTGTTGCTGGCCAAGTGAAGAGAGTGGGGGCTCAGTTGCAGCCTGGTGTAACAATGGAGCTTATCATGGGGGTCAAGGGGCACAAATAAGGAAGCTTCAGTGAGCCTGAAGAGTAAAGGAGTGGGGTGTGTGGAAGGAAGTGATGGCGTTATGCTGGGGGTGTAGGCGGTGACAGATGTTTCCATGCTTGCACACATGCACTATGCTCAATGCATCCCTCGTGTCTCATCTATGCTGCATTCTTTCCAGAACATGTTGCGGCAGCAGGAGGAGCTTGAGAACGGGGCAGCCTGGTCCATCTCTTCAGAGTCTTCGGACGATTCCTCTAGCCCACAGCTGTCTGGAAGTGCACGCCATACACTGCCCAGGCCTATTGTGCAACCTGCAGTACAGGCAACTCCGCCTGCCATAGAAATTGCCTTCACGCAACCCGAGGACAAAGAGCCACCAGCCGTTCGCGAGGAGGTGGCTGTGGCTAACGGACATGTGCCCTATGCTCGGACTCTTAGCCAGATCAGCGAGGCTAGTGTGGACCTGCCAGTGGCAGAGGACAAGGAGTGCACTGTCCCCAGAGACTCCAGTCCCAGGGACCTGCCTCCGCTGGAAACGAACTCCTTGCCCCAAAGTGCAGGCTCAGTGCTGGACACTCAGATCATAGAGGCTGGAGAACAGGAGATTGAGCCTGATGGGGCCACTCCCACTGTAGAAGGGAGTGAGGACACAGCCTCCCAAGCCCCAGAGGTTGAACAGCCCAAGCTTTCATTGAGCCTGCCGGTCCCAAAGGAGCTTCAGCCAGTGGGACTCTTGGAGCCACCAAAGCCCAAGCCTGTGGACTGTGGGCTGGAGGAGGCCATCAACTCACTGGCCTCTGCTCTAGATGACTACCGAGGCCAGTTCCCTGAGCTGCAGACCTTGGAGCAGGAGCTCAAGCACCTAGAGGAGATTCTCTTGGTGAGTGAGAGGGGGTAAAGAAGACCATGGCTGGGGGAAGGACAGCATCCCTGGATCTGTATATTTAGAGCTGAAATAAAATGTTTTAACCAAACTTTGCTGAATTCTGGAACTTGTGTGAATTGTGCAAACAAACCTCACTTTGTGCATATTTGCTTGTTGTTGTTTGCATAATTTGTGCCAACCATAGGGAAGAACAAAAGAATAATTTGTTGGACCCCTGAAGCCTCGCTCCCTGACCACTGTAAATTCTTTCTAGTGTTCCCACCTTGTTGCAGATGCACATAAGCAGTTAACAAAATAGCAATATGTGTATATAACAAAAAGAAAACTGAGAAACTACAAGGTAATATAATCCAATTCAATGTAATATAAAGCAGAGCTACAATACAGTACAATAAAACAAGAACACCCCCCCCCCCCGGAAATGTAACAACAGTTTTTGAAGCACATTTAGAGTCTGGGGTCCCTTCCTTTTTCATCCTCCCTCTTGCCAAGGTGCATCCTGACTAACAGAATCCAACACTCAGCCCACAAACAGATACACATAGAAGCCAAATTCTGCCTTACATATAGAAGCAAAAAAAATATGGTATGTTCCTTCTTCCCAGCATCCTTAAGGGCAACCTGAAAGCTGCATGGCACCTGAGGAAAATGAGTCTGAATGTCTGCCACCTCCTTCCACATTCCATCTTGAGACAGATCAGATGGAGATTCCCTGGCTTCACTCTCAGCCAAGTTCCCCCTCCCTTTGTCCCCCACCCCTGGGCCAGCCAGCTTTGTTTACCATCCAGCCTGATAAAAAGAGTTCTGGAGAACTTAAAAGCTTGCACACAAGTTTTGTGACATTTTGGTTGTCCTGATAAAAGCTATTGCCCGAATATTGCTTTTGACATTATTCTTATGCTTTTATACTTATGAGATTAGAAGATGTCCCCTCCCTACAACTTTCCCCTTAGAAATTGTTCAGAGTTTCTCACTTCTCGAAGCTACAGCGGCTGCAACCACAGAAGCACCGGTGATCAGGGCTTGCTCTCATGGCCCAGAGTGTTTTGCTGGCAGACATAGGAAACAGCTGCCAGAGTGGACAAAGTGATACTTGTTTTCTTTCCCCTCACCCCACAGCAAAAGCAGGGTGTGTGCCTGAGCCGGGCCTCCAGCACCAGCCTGACGGTAGAGCATGCTCTGGAGAGTTTCAGCTTCCTCAATGCTTCTGATACAGAAGATTCAGATGATGACGGGTGAGTGAGGATGGGACAGGTTACTAGGGAACTCAGTGCAGGCTGCCAAAAGTTAAAGTGGGCATAAGCAGAACCCCAGCATGTTGGGATTCCGATCTGTATGAGAAGTGGGGACAAAGTAATATTAAGTTTTATAGCGAAAACTGATTGGAGGCTTGCAATGCAAAGGGGCAAAATTAGAAAACTCCTCATCCCAAAATGATGAGGTGTTAACTGAAGAAGGTGTGGCCTTCCAGTTCCTGCTGGACTACAGCTGCCATCATCCCAAACCACTGGCTGTCCTGGCCAGAGCAGGTTGGAAACTGGAATGCAAGTACCTTTGGAGGGCCACAGGCTTTCCCATTCCTGAACCACAGGAGCTTGCAAGCTTTTAACATTCTTGGCTAGCATGTGCCTGCCCTGGAGCTTCCTCACACTACTGAGGTTCTACAATTTTGTCCCAGGTGGTTATCCTGGAAGAGCAGCTGTCTTACAGGAACAAGGAATTCTGGGGAGGTCACCTTCTTCCTCTGTAGCAGCAAAAACAACAAATATACTAAGGCACCTTAAAAAACTAACAGATTTATTATTATGGCACTAAAGTACACAAAGTGTTTCTCCCACAACACCCCTTTGTTCAACCATCTTTGATGAGATGACAAACTGCAAATTCTGGCTATCAAATAACACCCTTACCGTAGCTTTAATCAGGTTGACCAGCTTCTGTATTCTCAAAGGGTCCTGTCTTCTCCAGTTGTGGCCTAAAAGTATATTTTCTCACACTCTCCAAATCCAGCATGGGCGGTCAAGTCCTCTGATAGCGCTGGTGACCCTTAACATGGTAAAACCTTCATAGGAGCATTGAAGGTGCCTCACACAAAGTCAGACCCTTGTTCCAACTTGCTCTGTATTGTCTTCACTGATTGGCTTTCCAATCTTCTTCAGGAACCTCCTGCATTCAAGTGCATCACAACTGAGCTGCAGCCTTTTCCTTCATAATGAACAAGCTTCTGTATTCAGGCATAACCAGGAGCATTGTACAGAAAGTCCAATGTGGATGTAGAATGGAAATATATCCAGCTTTTTCAAACCTATTCTTTTTTTTATTTGTATGAATATTACTACTACTTTTTTAAAAAAACAATCCACCTTGATTAAAGGTGGGCCAGATAACACTGATTCATTGGCCTACCTGTTGGCAATGCTCAGCTTAAGTTAGGATGAAACAGCCTAAGGCTGCTGACTCTCCTCCAGTTTATTTGTGTATCCTCTCCCTGTACCAGAACTTGAAGGGAGCTCAGACGTCTTTATCTCAGGATAGCTGGTTTTTATAAACGGGCCCACAGTTCAGGGGTAGTTTGGATTCTTAGTGGCTCCCTTGTCTGGCTGGGGCTCTGTGTTTGCTCCAGGCTAATGTCTCTGCTTGGCACGCTAAGAGACCCAGATGGACTTTTCCCACAGTGCCGATGCAGCTGCCGGAAATGAGCCTGGCTTGACAGGTGAATTCCAGCAGGCTGTGCTGCAACAGTGCCACTCAGCGGCCAGCCCGGGATATTGCAAGCAGGAATCTGTTCTCTTCCATCCTCTTCTTTCTCTGTAGAAAAGTAGACCAGTGGATAAAAGTGTTTGGGAGTGCTCTGTTGAGACACTGGCAGTCGAAGTTGCAGTGCTCACTCAACTAGATCCGTAACCCAGTTAGGGATATGATAACGGAAGAGGGTTTAAAGTCAATGGATTGATTTGTGTTACTCCATTAAATTTGCATGTTGGGTAAACGTTTGTGAGGCAAGAAGTATATGTTCTCATTTTCAGAAAAATCTTCTGCCAGATTAACGGGGAGACGCCTTTTTCAGTAGATTAAAGTTTGTTATATATTTGATTTTGCCAATTAATCAAGTAGATATCACAGCCCTAATTCAGACCTGTTCAGGAGCTTTTTGGTGTTACGTGGATGCTGGGACAAGCCAAATCATACTTGCAATGCATTTCAAAGTTCAGGGGTTGACAGAGTGAAGAAAGTTGGGCTTGCAAAGGACTGGACGCCTGCTAATATCTTCCCTGCTGGCTCTTTTCACAGGAAGGCTAGCAGTGCACAGCCTGCACCCCTGGGCAGGGTACCGGGACCCAGCGAGGCCGTTACTGAAGACACAGCTGGGTGCTTAAGCTCAGAGGGTGGCTCAGAGCCCATGAGCACTGGCAACGAGTTCCTCGACAGGGCCTTGGTCCTACACCTGAACCATTGCAATCGCTTGCTGCTGGTGAGTTCACAGTGAGGTTTCAGTGAAGAATGGGCTATGTCTTTCATTGTGCAAGATGATTGTCCTTGCATAAAAATGAAGATCAGGAGGGTTTGCAAGAGCTTTTTAAAAAAACAAAAACAAAATAAGGAATAAAACGAAATAAAAACACAATACAAATGCACATTTAAAAAAGCAGTACTATGAACAGATTTTTTTAAAAAACAAACAAACCACTCAACAGCCACCCACAATTAAAACTTTGCAAAGCCATATGAAGAAACGTAAGAAATAGATGCTAGGCAAAAACTTGGGGAGAGCATTTCATGGTTGGGGCTCCACAATGGAAAAGGCTCTGGTAGCCAGCCAGCAGGAACACCTGGAGCAAGGCCCTGTTAGATTAGCTCAGTATATAGGCAGGTTGATACCAAAGGAGGTCCTTCGATAACACTGGTCCCAGGCCTTTTAGGGCTTCCACATTCGAAACCAAGACTCTGAAATCTAGATGATGATGATGATGGACTACAATGCCCATCATTCCTGGCCATTGGCCATGTTGACTTGGGCTGATGGGAGTTGGTGCCCAGCAACATCCAGAGTTGGTTCCCCACCACTAGAGGGAACCTGAGACTCAGCCCTTCCCTTGGAACTCCTCCTCCTCCTCGTCTTTTCTGACCATCCTGTCAGTCGGACATCGCTCAAGTTGTTGAGTCCCAGCTTTGCCAGGCCTGCCCTTCTGTGTTGTTCTTGCACATGATACCTAACCAGGAGGGAGTAGCTACCTTACCTTAAAAGGGCTCTCCGTATGCCATGCACAGTATGAGCTGAGCTTGACCACCTCCACTAAGAATCTTTCCCACGTGTATCTGATTCCTAGAAACTGGGCACTTTTGGGCCCCTCCGCTGCCGGGAAATGTATGCACTCGACAGGCTGGTGAGGGAAGCACAAGTCCTGGAGATGGTCTGCCGCTTAGCAGAGGAGCGAGCAGGGACAGCCAGCTCTGCTGAGGAAGGTAAGGAAGAAAGAGGGCAGATGTGGAATGAATCTGGGGTTAGCTACATCAGTGCTGGAATAGGCACTTATTTGCAGGATACAGTGAGTCAACTGTTATTCTACAAAGGGTGTCTGCAAATATACAACAAAGCATGCAGCCAGGCTGTTTGTCTTTCTTCCATAGGGTAAGGTTGGCTTCCTGCTGCCTTGTCTTTGTAAGATACATTTATACCTGCAATAGTTGTTAGTTTTGCCCTTTCTCCCATGCTTTGTTTTTTATATTTAAAAAAGGTTTTTTAAAGCATTGTGTCTGCCTTTATTCAATGTAACATTCCCTGAACCCCTTTCTTTAAAAGAACAGTTTTTAAAGAGTTGTAAAACTAAACTGAGAATGGGGAAGGGAGGAGATGTTGACCTTACAGCTGCTAGCCAATCAGAGTTGTGCACAGCAATTTTCTGCAGACCTTTGCAACTTGAGCTCATCCTGCAGAGGAATGGGTACAGTTGACCATAAATATGGTGAGTGTACTTTTAGAGCATTGCTGACTGCTGTTTTCAATGTAAATTTGTATAGGATACTTTGCAGGGGAGGGCAAGAGAGACATTTGTGGAGCTTCTAAGAGTAAGACTGGTTCAGGGGGAAATGTTCCTCCTGGTGTTATTCTCATAACCAGAGGTCTAAGCTGTCTATGTCGTCTTTTTCTCCTCTCAGTGGTAGAGTTTTCTTCATGGAAGGAGGGAGTATTGCTCTTCTGGGACAACTGTGTGGTCATGCCTAATCTATACACCTGCCCTGTAGAAAAATTCCTGCAGACACTCAATTCCCAGTATGCGGCACGAATCAACGAACGCCAGCAAGGCCTGGCAGATCCAGGTGGGTGTGAGTTGGACACAGGACAGTACTTACTATATGCTTTACTTCTCTCTCCACTGCCCCCAATTTCATCTTACGTTCTGCAATCTTTTTTATATTCTTTGCAATTCAAGCATGAACCTGCACATTGTGCACCATCTATCCTTTAGCTAGTGAAGGGCAAGGGGCTAATACCTTGACTGCTAGAAGTCCTCCTCAATCCCACGCCGGCTTTGACATTTCACAGTATCATACAGTTGGAAGGTACCTTGGAAGCTATTTAATCCAACCCGAGTTTACCACTTCATAAGGCAAATTGTTCCACTGTTGCAACGTTTACTTTTAGGAAGTTTCTCCTAGCACTTATCTTAAATGTGTTTTCTTGCAATTTCCACCCATTTCTGGAGCAACAGAAAACAAGCCTGTTCCATCTTCTCTGTCACAGCCCTTCAGATATTTGAAGACTGCTATCACGTCTTCCCCTAAGCACACCTGTGTCTTTCAGGCATTCCTCATTCCACTTGGTTCCCAGCTTTATGTTCCAGCAGGCATGGCTCATATTTCATGTTGTCAGGGGTCCAGATGCTTGGGATTTTTTAATGAATGAATCTGGGGGTTCCCCAAGTGCTGAATTCTGGGCCAAATATCCATTCCTATGCTTGTGCCGTATGCTTCTTTTATGAGGAAGGTGTGTATGGTTAGAGGACAAGGGTCATTTTTGATGCCCTAAAATTCACTTTCATAAAGGAGTGACTCCTAGGGAACCTTTGAGCCATTCTTTGCCTTAGACTTAGTTCAGCATTTTTTGTATTGAGATATGTTAAAGACTGATTGTACTCCAAATAACAGTATAACTGACCCATGATTTGTTTGTTGGAGTTGACTATGATTGAACTGTTGAGGGTGGTGGCAAAATGAGTGTAACTCAGAATGAACTCCTCAAAGCTTTATTCATATCCAAAGAGTGAACCCACCCCAGACCTTGTTCCCAGGGACTGTTCCCAAGTCCCTACCATCCTCCAGCCCCATTCAGAAGCCTGGGTGTAGTTGCAAGACCCTTGCCATATGATTGGTGCATCTACCAAGTATTTGGGAGCCACCTTGACAATGGTTTTTTCCCTGCCACAGTGTGCGTGAAGCTGGTGGAGGAGTTTCTGCAGCGTAGACTGCCCAGGCGCCAGGGGAGCTGTCAGGCTGAGCAGATCACTGTTTTCCAATACTGGAGCCACTTTGAGGCTCTGCCTGTCTTGACGCTGGACTCTTACATCATGGAGTTGGCAGAGGAAGGTATGTTGTGTGACTTGTGAAGATTCATGGAGGGTTCCCACATGCATGTTGTGATGCCTGATAGCAGCAACATCAAGTGAAGACTTGCACATGTGACCATACCACTTGGCTCAAATGCCCCTTAAAGGGTTTGATCATCACCCTGCCCATCACAAGGGCATTTTTTAGGGGAGGCTATTCCTTCTACCTATTAGAGGCCTGCTTTAAAGCCACATAAAGGGATCTCATTAAATTTGTCCTTAAGTGACCCAGGAGTTAATGCCATTCGCTGGCATTGTAATTCCTGCTTGTAGTTCAAGCAGATGCAACTTGCATTTATTGGAAATGTTGCAAATTATGGAATACTTGAAGTTAGCAATGACAAACCTACAAGGTGACTGGATATATTACCATACATAATAATGTGCTATGTTAAATCATTAATATTAGCGGAGGATGGAGAAATGATGATACTGTACATCTTATTGCTGCAGTTAGAACGACTGTTAGTCAAAACTGGAAAAAATAAAGGTTCCATCAATTATAGATTGACTATTATAAATTTGGGTTATAATGTATATGCATGATGGGAGTAATTTAAAAATGCTGTAATGATTTATATATTTGTTTTATAAATTTATTTACTCGTTAATTTTGGATTGCTTAAATTAAAAAATTTCAGGGTTGTAGCCAACCAGCTTTCACTCAAGAGTAGACCCAGAGGTCTATCTATTTCAGTGAGTCTAAGTGGCACTAACAGTGGATACAATAACCCTTTGTGTCTGGTCTTCAGCTTTCCCAGATGTATTCCTGAAAAGGAGTATGTAAATGAACTTCATAAATAAATAATGATGTAGCTAACCATGGAGCTGGTTCTGCCTTCACACTGTAGTGCTGCTAGCACAGAACCTGAATTCTGATGACCAAGACGTGGTCCTGAAGGCCCTGAAGCGTGTTCCTGAGAGCCGGCTTCGTAAGGATGGGCTGAAAGCCTTAAGCCTGCTTCTTGTCGAAGGAAACAGCAAGGTTGTCGGGGCCGTGTCAGCACAGTTGCGCAACCTTTCAGAGAACCCTGGCTTCCGGGAACGGGTAAATATCTACTGCGCTGGTCCTATTGTTGGGAGGGGATTTATTGATCAGGAGATAGCCTGGTTTCAGGTGCAGCTACACTACAGATTGCTAAAGCATGTTGGAAGCAGTTGAACTTTCTTGATTCCTCCTGAAGAACTCTGGGAGTTGCATGAAGTAGCTGAGCGTGCTTTATTAGTCATTGGTTGCTGATTTCTTGGTTGGGTGTTTTGTTTGTTGCCACCCATCTGTCTCAAGAAACAAAAGGTGTGTGGTGTACAGAAAGGGGGCACAAGCAGGCTGACTGACGTGTCTTTCCCAGGCCCTGGTCTGTTACCTTGAGCAGCTGGAGGATGAAGAGGTGCAAACACGGATTGCAGCCTGCGCAGCTCTGGGCTGCCTTAAGGTGAGGGCTAGATGGAAGCTTTTCTCAAAGGTTCTAATATATTTACTAACTGACATTCAGGAGTTTTCTGGATGTATCTCACCCTCTGTACCTGATCATTTAAAAAACAAGACTTTGTTGTATGGAAGGGAGGGAAGCCTTCTCAGTGATTGCACACTACAAGGTTTGGTTGAGCAACTGTCTGGGGTGCAGTGGGCTTCAATATCCTGTATTTGTGTATTGGTCTTCCACCTTATTTGTAGCTTTGGGTTTTGTTTAGAGGAGCTAAAACTTGATAACATCACCTTCTTTTACATTTCCCTCCAATAGGCCAAGGAGAGTATTGAGCAGCTGGTGTACTTGTGCCAAACGGACAAAGAGGCCGTACGAGAGGCAGCCAAACAGAGCCTAATGCTGTGTGGTGAGTGCCCTTCCCTTCCCTTGTTTTCAGACATAGTTCTCTCCCGTCTCACCTGGGCAGGGCAGGCAGCTCCCTTTATGACAGTGGTTGACAAGGGACACATTCCCTCTGGGGAATCCATTGGGGCTAAAGTCAGCAGTGTGCAGGGCCAGAGCCTGAGGTGGGTGGGGCTACCTTTTTCATTCTTTCTCCCTCCCCCCCCCCCTTGCTACTCAACAGGCCACTCAGAAAGAGACAGACCACTTCTTCCAAAAATTTAAACCAGTAGGTTGCAGAGGGCTTTGGAAACCAGGCTAAAGGCTATATGCAGCCCACCCTGCCGGTTGTCCACTCCTGCCTTGTGGCTTGTTGCGGGGTGGGGTCTGGCTCCATGTGGTGCTGGAATGAAGCTCACTCTATACTAGATGGCTAGGCAGAACTTCTCCTGCCTGTTTGGCCATAGATTTATGCTCTTAAATACCCCCTATCTATTCCTTGATCTCTTGCTAGTGTCCACAGCATAGGACAGAGCACCCTCTTGGCCCTACATTGCTGCTCACTTAGTGAGAGTTGATATGGAACACTGAGAGTGGAAAGCACTAAGCAGTTGTTGTTTATCATTTTGTTAGATGGCACTGAGAGAACCATCTGATTGGCTAACTAGACTTCCGGGTCATGACAGCAGCTGCACAGGTTGGGATGTGTTGGCCAGTCCATTCTTCCCCCTTCCCACTGTGCTGCATGCTTTATTGGTGTCTCTTGTCCTGGACCCTGTTGGTCTTTATCTTGTCAGGTCTTTTGTCTCAGCTCAATCCTCCTAGTGCGCTTGTGTTCTGGCTATGTCTTTGTCACTGTTGCAAAGGGAATGGCACACCTGTTGAGGGGCTATGATCCAGATTACATAGGAAGTTGCCTTCTGCCAGGTCAGACTGCTTGTCCATCTTGCCCAGTATTGTCTGTTCTGGAGCGGCAGTGGCTCTCCCGTATCTGGCTGTGGTTTTCCCATCACCTACTTGTTGATCTTTCCACTAGAGATGGCAAGCACTCACCCCTGGGATCTTCTGCATGCAAAGCAAGTTCCACTTTCCTACCCAGACAGGCCTTTTAGATCAGGGGCTTGGCACTGAAAATGCCCCTATGCTTTCTGGTAGCAAGAAGCGTGTAGTTCATCTCTTCCAAATGAAACCTGCCTTCCCAGCTAAAGGTGTCTTCTGTTTTTAAGAAGTTCGAAACACCTGGAAGATGAAGGGCTTCTCAAAGGCGCACTACTTAGGCTCCTCCTGCATTCTATTAGTGATGGGCGACTAACTTCTGAGAGCTGAAAGGGGTTTAACTATAAGGTTAGGATGATGGCCTGTTGGTGTCTATGTTGTCGAGTATGACAACATTCTTGTCATAGGGCATATTTCTTTGAATTGCACCCTGGGGTTTTCTGCTACCACTGGTGGGTGTAAAGGCCTCTTGCCCCCATCCCTGCATTAGCCAGTTACAAGGCCAAGCACACCCTTCACTGAGCAGCAGGACATCCTTCACAGCATCTCTTGAGAGCTTCTGCCTACACCCTTGGCTTCCCCTACTGTTCATATGCTGCAACTGCAAGCCCCAGATTGGGAAGATAGGTTTCAGGGGGGGAAGCTTGAACACACACCAATCTCCCATTCCCACCACCCTTCTCACTATATAGAAAGATCTGGCAACTTCTGTTTCAGTGTATCTGAAGAAGTGTGCATGCACACGAAAGCTCATACCAAGAACTAACTTAGTTGGTCTTTAAGGTGCTACTGGAAGGAACTTTTTTATTTTATTTTGACACACCAACCGTTATCACTAGAAACTAGGAGCCCAGGAGTCAGCACTGGCACAGAGCTGGTTGTATTTGTTATGGAGTGGGGTGAGATCCACAGGATCTGGCACGGCACCCTGTAAATCTTCTAAAATGGAATGAAATCTGGACAATAGTTTTTAATAATTTAAAAGGGTTTTTTGTTGGGGTTACACAACCCATTTCACAGACCCACTAGCAGATCATCAAAGTGCAGCGGGAGGGGATTGTCAGCAGTTGCAATGCCACAAAAACTGTGTCGATCCAGGTGCCTGAATGGGGGGACCTCTTGCAATCAGGTCCTGCTTGTGGAGCTTCTCGTGGGCATCTGGTTGGCCACTGTAAAAACAAGATACTGAGCTAGATGAGTCATTGACCTGTTGTAGCAGACAGACTCTTCTTATGTTCCCTTTTAAGTTCTGCTTAAAGCAGCATGCCTGTTGCGGAGGGTATTTACAAGTTCTAAAGTACTGCAAACAAGCAAAGATCAGCACAGGTACAAAATGAAGGGCAAATTCAAATAGAATAGTGCAGTCATGCGCCAATTTGAACATGCAGAGGAAGCAGGACAATTGTTAAATGACTGACTCAGGACAGAAAAGGGCACCTGGAAACCAACAGTGTTCAAAAGCTACTAAATGAGCTCTTCAGATGTATCAACTGGCCATTCCTACAAAGGGTAAATTCTTGTCAGTAATCATATAGCCTCATCAGTCTTCATTGTTTGATTGGGGAACTGGGTTCACACTCAAGAAAATATGAATGGACCATCATCAGCAAACAATATTGACCATACATTAATTTGGAAGTGTAATCTTATAGATGGCCACACAGCTGGTTGGATCACCCTTAGGCAGCCAAGCAATGAAGTTTTATGAAATTGGGTGGGGGAGGGAATCACCCGTTTTCAGGTCAGTGTGTTGCCAAGGATGATGACAGGGGAATTTTATGGTCTGACTCTGTAGACATGTGCAAGGCTGGGGCAAACCATATCCTAATTAACAGCTGATTGCTTTATCTGCTTGCAGGAGAAGATGGGAAATCTGCTCATCGACGTCTAGAAGAGTCTCTTGACAGTTTGCCCCGAATCTTTGCCCCGGGGAGCATGGCCAGCACTGCGTTCTGAAGGGTGCCACACAAACTGACCAGCCAGATCCTTTTGGGACCCAGACTTTGCATGCCACAGAACTTCAAGTCACACAGACTGGGGTCAGACTAGTGTGCCATAGACTGGGCAGCTCTTTGCCCCTAAGCGCATGCACACACTGCAGTATTAGCATCACCCACACGCTGTCTTATGTGGAGGATGCCTTTTCCTAGCCCCAATGGCTGCTTCACTCATGGAACTAACATGAGTACAAGACACTGAGAGATCTGCTTGTTTCCTTTCCTACAGGAGCCCACGGGGCTGAGGGATTGAGTATGGCTCTCTGCCATTTGCCAGGATCAACATGCCACATTTTGGAGAAAAACAACAGCTGAGCATTATGGCCATGGCAGAAAGTCTCAGTTGCTAAAGCCATCTCCCATTTGAAACAAACTTGGAAGAATGTTTGTGTGTTCTTGAAGTCCCACTTAGTGTTCAACTTGCTCTTAGCTTGCCCATGTCCTCCACCCTCTGGGGCTGTGAATACTGCAGGAAATTGGGACCAGGTATATTCTGCTACTGAGAAGCTGCAAACTCTTCTCTCGGTTCTGAGAGGTGGGGGGAAAGAAAGTGCACAACAATTACAGGAGAGAGTTTCCCACCTCCCAGTGGAGGAGGAAGAAAGGACAGATTGTTTTTAACAGTGGTGCTGTGGCAGATGGAAACAACATGGATAGACAAACGCTGCCACTTCTTTGGCTATTTTATTATTTTTATTTACACATTTGTTTGGGGGGGAGGTTGCAAACAAAAGCAAAAAGTCTTTTCTATAAAATCTCTATAATTTTATCTGTATATCTACATAGATATATAAATATATATAATGTAATTATCGAGAGGTTTGGCTAATTTTGACTTTAAGCCTGAAATAAAAAGAAGTTTGAGCAAGTGAGTTGGGTGTACATCATTTTGTGACTGCTGCTGTGGAGTTTCCCTAACCAAACTGGGAAGGAGTGAGGTGTTGTGAAACCTCAAGTGGTCAAAAACACCTTAGGTAACTCAAGTCAACAAAGTACAGCATTGAAGTTTTTCAGTGGTTTTACAGGTGGTGAAATAAAAAGGAAGATGGACTGAGCTTCTTTCCAGAAGTGAAAGGGGAACGCTGAAGACCACAGGCAACAAGTCATCCTTGTCCTTCCTGCAGTACAGAAAATAGAAATGGAAACCATTATTCATCGATTTTCAATATTCATACCCTGCCTTGTTAAATAAGGTTCTCTGAATATGATAGACAGACAGATAGATAGATAGATTAGACAGACAGACAGACAGACAGATAGATATAAATCAATACAGCAAATTCACACTGCATTAAAGTGAATAAGGAAGTCTCTTCTCCTATTGGAGCCCTCTGGATCTCTGAAAACTGTCATGTTCTGACAACGTATTTCTAAACTTTTAACAAACTGGACAGGAAAGGAACATTAAAATATTTATTTGGTACTATGTTTATGTGTGTTTGGATATCAGTTAAAGAGAATAACTTGTACACCAGAAATAAAACCGACACAGTTGAAGCCTCACATTTGACTTTCAACTTCTGTGGAAAGAAAGAAAAAATCAATACAGCAGCAAAAGCAAGCTGCCAAATTTAACAATCTTAAAGATATTAACAGTGCAATCCTATATATTTTTAGTCAAAAGTAAGCCCCTCTGAGTTCAAGACAGCTTACACTCATTTAGGTAGGTATAGGATTGTAGTGCAAAACACTAAAAAGTTAACAGGAAGATGAAATTCAAGGAGAGTAATCTGAAAAAGTTCATTGAAATAGGTCTTTCCTGCCTATCTGAGAGCAAACAACAAAAGGGGCAGGTGAACCCCCTTGGCATGTTATTCCAGATCTGAAAAGGCCCTGTGGTGGTGAGGGAACTTAGAGCAGGGCCTCAGAAGACGAAGATGTTAAGACAGGTTTCATATAAAGAAAGGTGATTCTTGAGATAACCTACGCTGAGAATTCTTTGGGGATGTCTCCTGAAAACATTAGTTCAATGTGTCTGCAATTTGAAAAGAAGCAAAGGTGCTGAACAAGATGCAACATAATTCACATTTTTTTACAATTAATGCAGGTATGTGCCCCCCCGCCCCGAGTATGGATCAGAAATATAGGGGGAGGGCAAAGGGCTAAAGTCTGGGGACTTACTTAAAAAAAAAGTAACACAATTGTAAACTGCGTTGATAGAATCTCATCTAGTTTGACAGTAAGAAAATAAGAACATTACTCCAGTTGTCTGGGAGCACTTGATGCAGTGTTTTTGAATCAATGCCTGAATGAGAGCTGCACATAGGCTGTTAGGTAAGAACAGAAAATACATTTTGAAAGTGGATAAATACAGGTTAGGTAAATGCGCTTATAAAAATATGCATGTGCCCATGAATTTCCCTGTACCACCTGTGACTCCAAAAAGCTCCTACACCCAGAAACTAGCATAAACATGTCCAACTTACATTAACCTAGAGTCACTGGGCAAAATGAGCTCTTTAATGAGGAAAGCCCAAGGATATATGGATGTAAAGTACATTAAAACCAAGGTTGTTCCTAAATTAATTCTTCCTTGGCTTGTGACATCAAAATGATGTGTCTTGAGATCCTCAGCTTGAATGGATCCCTTTAGCATAGAGATGGGGAACCCCTGTACTTCCAGAGGTTGCTAGACTATCATAGTTTTTGACCATTGGCCATACTGACTGGGACGGGGGGCATTTAGCCATCTAACCACACCTGGAGGGCCACAGTCTCCCTTTCCCTGATGAGGAATATTTCACTCCTGCGAAAGACCCAGCTATTTTCCCTGTATAATTGTTTCGTTGGAGTTTCTTATTGGCACTTTCCTAGGTTTCGTTTCCACATGGTTACTTCACTAAGATGTATTGAAAGTGCCCTAAGTTGCTTCCCTAGCCTGCCACTGGGATGAAATGCATAACTTTGAATTAGTGTCTGGACTATACCACTTCAGGTGGAAGTTCCTGTGATTGTGTAGAGGTAACTCGCAGCTTATATGAGGGTTTGGTTTCAGGGGTCCATGTGCAAATGCAAAATAGTGTAAAGTCAGGAACCTCTGGAACTGCTTTCCCCATGACCATCCCTACCTGTCTACAGCAGCCTTGCCCTTGGCCTAACTTACTGCCCTCTGGGAAGGATGTGCAAAGCCCAGGGCCCTCATGTAACCTTCCCAGAGCCCAATAAGCAAAATGGAAGGCTTAAAAATATTTTTTTTTTTTGCAGTGGGTTTTCTCTGCTCTCCATTTATTTACCCACTGCCCAAATAAAGTTGTGATGTAGGAGAAATCAGTGTAAGCTACATACGTTCAGCTGTACTTGTACCTGCCTCTCCCATACAAAGAATAAAATACCTTTTGAGAGAGAGCACACATTCTGTTAACATTGCTACCCTATTAGCTAGGGGATTTTTAAAGTACCCACAGGCCACCTGCAAAGCCTGAGACAATTCATACAAGGCAAACGATTTCCAACATCTATGATTGCTGCTGTCTGGTTTTCTAGTGGGAAGCATTGAGTCATGCTTCCCATGAGGTCCACCAAGAGTAAAATGGCCATCCAGCAAATCCAGAAGTAGATGTTTGGGGATTTCTTGGCCAGCAGGTTCATCACTGCCTATGCTCAGCATTAAATTCTTCCCTAGCTGTTTTTAGCTGGTGTAAGCAGATGGAAGTGGGGAGGTTTCCCTGAAGCTGTCGTTTGAGAGGAAAACTGGAAAGGGCCAGCCCCAGGTAGGGGTGGTCCTATGCATTGTTCATTCTAGTGCCCGCCCCACCCCCTAGCAGGCATACCTGTCAGTAATGGTTGGCAGCAGCAACAGTGATGCTTTCAGCAATGCTGGATGGCAGGGACTAGCTACTATGTTAATTTCCCTCAATACCTTGCAACAGCACTTTGTCAGGGGTGTTGTGTTGGCCCACAAAAAATAAAGGGGAACTCAGGGCAGGTATCAGAGATGTTGGGACCCTGATGGTTGCCCTGGAACTGGAGATAAAAGGGTTGGACCCAGACATAGTCATCCTCTTTTTGCCAAGAGAGGAAGACAGGTGACAGATGCATAGGGAAAGCCATGAAGCTCACTGGTGACCTTGGGCCAGTCACTGCCTCTCAGCCTAAGCTGCCTCACAGGGTTCTTGTGAGGATGAAATGGGGAAGAGTACCATGTACACCACCGTGAGATTCGTGGAAGATAAAGGTGGTATATAAATGTAATTAATAAAAAAAATAATGTTGATTTCTTCTAGGAGAGAACTGTTCTTTTGTAGAAAACTCTGTTTCCCTTCAAGATGGCACCTTCTGCTGCAAGGCCACAAAAATTACCACAGCTCCAATTAAAGAACTAGGATTAATTAAAGAATAGGGATTAGAGATATATAGAGGATATTTTGTGGTGAGGGGAGGTATATAAATACCATTAAAGTAGAAGAAATGTATTTAAAAACAACCACCAAACATATAGTCACTACATTCATGTTACATATGCAGCAAGGAACACCCTGAATACTGTAACTATAATTCACTGGCTCCATAAGGACAGGTAAGGGGGTTCTAGATAGAGCTACTTCCCATTTTAGAAACCAAGCACCAATTGAAAGTAAAATCTAAACTGCCTGAATGTGGAATGGGACACAAGCAAATCTCTCTAATACGTTTTCTGCTGAATTTCTGATAATCACTTTCAACTACAAACTGCTCTCCTCTTAGATATTTCAAGGGAGGCGGGAACCCTTCACTAAGAATTGAGATGGGTTGCAGTTAGTTTACCTACATTCCATGTACAGTACATATCCTAACAAATACTGTATGGACTTTGAAAGGACATCAACCCACCTGTTGTGATCCTTTCCCTGATTATTACTTTCAAATAAGACAAATGAGATTTGAAAAGCAAACATCCCCATGACTTTTAAAGATTGTAGATCTTTAAAATTTTAAAAGATTGTAGATCCCACCACCACTCCAATCTTTTGGGTATCAGGGCTTTAATGGCTGTGCATCAAATTAAAAAGGACAGCAGTGTTTCTCACCACAGATATACACTGAGAGGTGGCAGCTTTGCCTGTTGAATTTCTGCCTACTAAGGGATTGTTAAAGGTTTAATTCTAATATAAAAATAAGTAGCATCTCTATTTTGAGGCAAAGGTGTGCAATCACAAACTGCCTCTGACAAGCTGCAGTTAACTTACATATCCAAGCTCGTCTATTTTGCTTCTGGACACGTTTGCACCAATTTGCTCCTGATTATACCAACACGACGCCCGTGACACCCCTGCCCGTTGACAGAGGTTTTCCTTTCCCGGCAGGTGGCAACAGGGCCAACGTCACCTCAAGAGGGCGCCACACCGCGGAACCAATCCCTTTGCCCGCGCTTGCAACGTGCAAGTGCTCTGCACCCTCGGCCCAGGCCGCGCGTGACGTCACAGCGCCACCCGCCCTCACGTCCGCCGCGGCCCTTCTAGGTCCTCTATTTGAAGTTGGCGCCCAGCGGCTCCTCCCATGGTGCTCCGCGCGGCCGCTTCTCCCGCTCCCTCCTCCCTTCGCTCGGCTTCGGCGGCCGCGGCTGCCGGGCTGGCGCAGGCGCACTGTTCCTCTCGGCCGCCATTTTGTGTCCGAGGCGACTGTGGAACGATTAAACCGCGAGCTGGTGCTGGGCGCTGGCGGCGGCCGCTAGCGGCGGGGCAGCGGCAGTAGGAGCTCCGCAGGGCCCGAGCGGGGCGGGGCCCGGGGCAGCAGGGGCGGCCCGGAGGCGCCTCCGGGACAGGTAAGCAGCGCGGGGGGTTTGCAGTCGCTTTCTCCGGCCTCTAGGTGTCACGATGGGGCTCGGGCTGGGACCCGCCGCGGCGCCGCCGATGGGGAGCGGGGCTTTGTCTCCCTCTACCGTCCCCATCGCCCTGATGCCGGCCTGGTACTGCCGCCCATCGGCCTCCCAGTGCAGCGCCTCTGCCGGAACCAGGCCGAGCCTGGATAAATAGACAGAGGCGCGGCTGCTTAGCTCGGCCTTGCCCAACCCGCCGCCGCCTCACCCTCTCCGCCGCCGCCAACCACGGCCTGCTGGAGTGACTCGCTTTTTATTTAACTCGTCCGCCATTATGGAAACGACTAACCCCGGGCGTTCCTGTCCCCGCCAAAAACCTCTATTCAAAACACCCACCCGCCCGCCTTGATCCTGGCCGAGTCGATTGGGTTTCCTCCCCCCCCCCCCGTTTCCCAGCTCCTCCCGAGCCGCCCCCATTAACCTGCGGCCTAATCCTGCCACCTCCCGCCTCTTCTGGCTGGCTTCTCGTTCCGCCCGGTCGCCTCCGCCCCGCGTCGATTCCTGCCCGTCTCCGCTTCTGCTTTTCTCTCCCTCCTCCCCATGCCCGGACGTCCTCGTCCCGTCCCAGCTGACCGTCCCCGGCCTGCTCCGTCCGCGTCCTTTTCCCCCGACGATGGTCCTGCGTGTCCGCGCTGCCCGTCCCTGCCCGCCTGCTCCCGCCGGCCGCCGCCTCGCTGTGCGCGCTGCGGAGTGAGAGGCGCTGCGAGCTCAAGATCGGGACTCGAGCTCCCTCTTGCAAGGCAGGCTGAGCTGCAGCGCCATGCAGCGCGGGAGAGCGCCAGGCGGGGACGCCCGAGCTCGCCCGCCCGGCCTGGAACCGGGAAGGAGCTCACGCGGGGCTCCCCTTTTCACCTTTACCGGGGAAGGTCCTTTCGTAAAGTTAGGATGGTGTCAAGGATGGGGGGGAAGACATCACGATCTCACTCATCCCCCCAGTCATGACTTTGGCCTCGACGCCACCACCTAATCCCGATTATCTTTGTGCAGATACTATTTTTAAAGGGGGGGGGGAGTAATACTTCAAGGGAAAGCCCTCTAAAACTGCCAGAAAATTGGGCCACGCAATTCGGGAGGTTGTAGAGATCTTCCTTTATACATCCTCAGGCCGTAAATGCAAGAAGGTTTGGGGGAGGGGGATCTCACAGCCCTGAAGAAGAGAAGTCTACTACTACTTTGACTCTATATCTTCCTGAAGGTTCTCCTGCGGTTTTATTTTAAGAAAAGAACTCTTTCACAAAGGGAATATACCAGAAATTTGCATATTACTTTATATGCCTTGTTTTAAAATATATTGCTCTAAATATATGCTGTCACTTTAATCTGAGCAGTTGAGAACATGCTTGAGGTTGCTAGTGTGAAATTGGTGGGCCTGTTAGATGTATTTCTCCAAAGTAGGTTAGGGTGAGTGATAGCAAGTTGCCCAAGCCATCCTGGGTAATCTTGACGGATAAGTCATAATTGCATCACACTAGTGAGCTGCCTTCTAAAATGGGGAGAGGAGGGGTATTGGTCATAGCTAGCCAGCTTTGATTCTGACTATTTAGTTACAGTTACATGTTCTTTACAGAATGAGGTGGTCCATGAGGGGAGATTTAAGTGAAATAATAGACCCATGCTACTATAATTATATTATGCTAGCCCATAGTTGGTGCAGCATCTTGATGTAGCTCATGCTTCTATGTTGTCAGTAGCCATCATTGCTGTTTTGCTGTAATAGTTAGAATTCTGCTTGATTTCCAAAAAAAGATTCTTTTGGGCTCCCAGTATTGTAGTGATTGTCTGAATAGTCATTTAAACCTAAAAGTGTATTCCAAACTAGTATCCCTCACCCACATATATTTTAAAACACAGTTCTAAAGTCTTGCCCATTTGTCATTCGTCTGTCACTTTCTAGTGCAAATGAGTCATCTCTAAATAACCACAGTAAGCTCTTTTATGGGTTACATTCTGTTTCTTATTTTACTTTCAAACTTTCCTACCATGAAAACAGCTTACCTTGTGTGCTCCTTAACTTACTCTTTTGCAGGCTTTGGGCAAGTAGTGTACTGTACAAAGTGGTGCAAGGGAACAAATGAATTTGAGAGGCGGGGAGTAACTTAATCAAGGCTACTCTGACATATTCATGCTAATCTGATGGTGTTAGAGTTGGCTTATACTGGCGGCAGTAGATTCTATTGAGCAAAAGTTAACTTGTTGGGACTAGGCTGCACTGACATCTGAAAGACATGCCTATGTAACAGTGCACTGTAGTTCCATTTATTTCATTGGGGATTCCAGGACAGATAAAAGAAAGTACTTATTCACATAGAACATAGTTAAACTATGGAGCTGTCTCCCATAGGAGGAAGTGATGGCCACCAACTTGGTTGGCTTTAAAAAAGGATTAAACAAATACATGGAGGTCAAGACTATCATCAACAACTACTAGCCATAATTGCTATGTTCTACCTCCACTGTCAGAGGTAGTATACCAGTTCCTGGGAATTACAGGTAGGCAAAGCGCTGTTGCACTCATGTCCTACTTGCAAGTTCCCCACAGGCATCTGGTTAGTCATTGTGAGAACAGGATGGTGGACTAGATGAGCCATTGGCCTGATCCAGCAGCATCTTCTTATGTTCTTATGATTAAATCTTAGCAATTTTCCCCCGGTACTGTATCAGATACATTCTTCCTCTAATAGCCTGGTCTTCTGAGCTATAGTTCAGACTTGCCTGTTGTTATGCTCTACTTCCATCTACACTATGCCAACAAACTGCTTCTACTTATCTTTTTATCTCCACCTGCGTTGAACTCTCCTATATATGTAAAACTTCCAGAAATCTCCTGGCATATTGAGGCATTCACCTTGGTTTTAGATCTGAATGTATCAATTGATTCTAATGTTGCAGTTGTTGAATTCTCAGCAGTACTGCTAAGGATTAAATTAAGGCAGCAGTTTGGGAATCTGCTTCATAGTTAGGGAACCTGACTTTATTTTCAAAACTTAAGGTTACATTTAATGTGAATTCTTGTACCTGGTGGAATTCATTTATTTTTGTAAATTTCACTTTCCCTACTGTATCATTACATATAAGTAACTTCCAGTTTGTACATTCAGAGGTGATATTGGACCCAGATAAATATGTAAAATAAGAACCCTGGAGTAGCTTCAACCAGCCTATTTTATTAGCATAGCTGTAATTACAAAATGTGGTGGCCTTTGTAACATGTAGTATAGAACTCAGGATTTTTAGAGTTTGCTCCACCTTTGTAAAATAAATTTCAAGCCCTGTTGATTTAATCCTATAACCACTTAGCTGGGGGTTAACTGCTTTGAACTCAGTGGAACTTAGTTCTGAACTGACATGCATAGACTTTGTTAAGAACATGGAAAGTTGCCTTATATAAAGTCAGATTAGCCTAGTATTGTCTTCTCAGATTGGCAGCAGTTCTTCAGGGTCTCAGGCAGGGCTCTGTCTCATCACTTGCCACCTGATTCCTCTTAACTAGAGATGACATACTTCAGTGAAAATGGTTCCACATAAACAAGGGAACCTTTTTGAATCTCACTGCGGTGGAATAGCTTTCCCTCTGGGTACAGTCTTGGAAACTTATTACTTAACAAGAAAGAGGAAATTTATCTCTGTGTTATCCAAATAGACCTTCTCCATTGCTTGCTGTCAAATGGCTTAAATAGCATCTCATGCACAGCATTTTATGCTTTTATTCATATCTGCAGCTTCTGAGCTCCTGGAGGAAAGCTAGGTAAGGAAAGTGTTATGTTTCTGGACTACAATTTTTTTCCATGCCTGGCCATTGGCCATGCTCGTTGGGGCTGATGGGAGTTGTAGTCCAGCAACATCTGGAGGGCCAGAGGTTCCCCATACCTAGTGTGTGTGTGTGTGTGTGTCTGTCTGTCTGTCTGTCTGTCTGTACTCTATCATTGAGTCTGGGGCAACCTCCAGTTGCTTTCAAGCTCCCTGGAACTTAACAATTTTGTTCAGAGTTCATAGATCTTTGTGTTGGTTTCTTGCAAGCAGATGATCTTGCACACTGAAGCCAAAGGGATTTTATTTGCATTGGCTAGAAAGTGAAACAAGGCATCAGCCAGAAGAGTCCAGTTTAGAAGAGGCAAGTGTTGAGGGATTGATATCTTTTCCCTCTCTCACCCTCCACTTAACCCAGAAGATGGATTCATAAGCTAGTGTTGGAAAATATTTTTTTTCTTCATATTCTCTGATTAATCCCAATGGTGGGTCACCTTGATACCTTGTTGATTCCCCAGTGTCAAGAAGGAGCATTCATATCAAAAGGGTTGCTCCTAATGGCACCTGATGTATTCTCCAGCTCTTGACAGAAAGATCGTGAGAGAGAAACACTGGTTTTGCCTTTGGCCATGGTTGACTGCTACTGCAAGATCCTTTTCAAAACTCTCTTTAAAATAGAGGAGGAGGGGATGTGGGATTGGAGGAGGCATAGCTGGGTAGAGCTGCTATTTGAAAGCACTCCAGTACTCCCTGCTTCTTCTGAAGCAAAGAAAATACATTAGTGAAAGCTTCTAGGGCAGGGTTTTTATGGAAGAGGAGCTCTCTGACATTCCTGATCAGTTGGAATAAGACTTTGGGGCACAATTTACTGCAAGCTGAGCTAAACAAGGGCTAGTTGGGAAATATACATGCTGTATACTCAGAAATTTTCCAACTCTGGTCTACAGTATGTTGAGTTCTTACATGTGTGTAAAATGACTTAAACATCAACTGAAAGCTCACACATTTGCATACTTTATTTTAAAGCTTTCATACAAGCTTGGGATCTTGGTCACTTACTGGAATATTTCATTAAGACAACAACAACTCTGCACAAGTGAGAGTAACCTCTTTTAACATTGAGTCTTCTGATGGCACTATCAAAATGACAGGTGCTCACCAGCTTAGTGTGAGTAAGGATCATAAATGTTCATACATTTATCATTGAAAAACAGGGAGAGTTCATATGTACAGCTGTGGAATAACATGAAGATATATGACACAGATCTAAATTGACTGAAATTCTGAATATATCTGCAGCATGTGACTAAGAAAAAATATGTATAAATTCTTAATTAGTTGAGAATCTTGTAAGCTTCAGTGGGCATGTCTGCTATTATTTAGGCACTGTTTTTCCTGGTGAACTAAATTTACTGCCCTTTAAAAGATTATTGTACACTTCAAAAGCCAAGAGAACAGATGTTCTAGGTACTCAATTCTTGGGTTTGAGTAACTGACTCCCAGGTTTTTCTGAAGCTGTCTCTGGAGTGAAATGAGTTACTCATAAGCATTTCTAAAATAGCCTTGACAGAATCCTTAAAATCAGCATTTAACCTAGCAAAGGTCAAAAAATGCCTTATTCGCCTTTGCGATGCTTAACTTGTAAGCCTTCCTGGATCCAACTAATTGTCTATCTAGTCCAGCATCTTATTTACAAAAGTTTTCAACTAAAATTGAAGCCTGAAAACAGGATTCAAGGCAACAGCTCTCCCCTGTAGCAATTGGTGTTTAGAGATATACTGCCCCTGAATAAGATGATTTGACTTAGCTTTCATGATAGGTGTTTCCATGAATTTGGCTAACTTTACTTAAAACCACTTAGGTGGCTATTGTACAATAGTGAATCATTGTGTTCAAGCTGAATCTTTTAAAAAGGTAAAAGAACTTTTTGGAGAAATATCTTCCATTGATGCGGAATATTTCCCTTTTTAATACTAGCTACTTGGAAATAAATGTTGGAAATTTAGCTCAAGACAGAGGGTGCTGCTTTTAGTAAAAAACAGTATGAACATTTTTGGGGTAACTATAACCTGAGTTTTATTTGTGTGTTTTTTTGTATTTAGGGAACGGCTTTTGTAATAATATGCTCTATCTAACATTCCCTTTGTTATAGTTGTTAGTAAAGTCTCGTTATTGTCTGCCTCTTTGTTTGCTTGTTTATAATAATCTACATGTAGTGGAGCAAAAACATGTTTGTTGTGAACCTTTAGGTTAACCACTTAATGTCATGTTAATTTTAAAACAGCAGGGTAACATACAAAACTTTCCCTTGAACATAGCTGTTCAGGCATAGAAACTACGTAAGCAAGTAACATTTTCTTTCTTTCTTTACCATGTTAAGGAAAATACAGGCTGAGGCAGATTTGGATGCCAGTTATGTTGTAGTCAACAGGTAGGAGTGATCGCAATTGCATTTTGATTAAATTGCTTCCTCTGAAAGGTGGTACTGTCTTAGCTTTCTGGACCATTGTGTAGCACCAGGAACTTGAGTGTATTCTGTGGATGCGGAGCCTTGTTTGAACTCCCCCCACCGTGATGCAACTGTCCCATTGAGGGTTTTTTTTTAAATTGAAGCTGTCAAGTTCCTTAAATAAATGTTAAGATTGGTGTGTGTGGTTTTTTAACATCTGTATACTAGTAAGAACAATAGCTCTGAAGAAAAATGCTACACTTTTCAAAATATCATGCCCTATATTTTTGCAGGCATATTTTAGTAGAGCCAATTCCTCATATTTCAGGCATCTGAAGGCAGCCCTGTTTCAGGAAGCTTTTAATGTGTTCCTTTATTTTGTTGGAAGCCGCCGAGAGTGGCAGGTGGACTACTTGAAATATTAATATTATTTCAAGATAGTGCTTCTTGTCACCTGTTATTTTATAATTTATAATAATGTTTTTCATAAAATTTATATACCACTATTGCTTTAAAAACCAACCAACCTGAAAGCAGTATATAAGTGCTTTAAAAACAGCAATCTGGGGGGGGGGGGGAGAATATGCAGACTTTTAAAAATAGGAAGTACCAGTTTAGTTATTCAAATAGTTTTTAATCAATTAATCTAACCTGTTAATTGGTTCAGTGTTCCAACCCAACTTCTCAAGTTGTAAAAGACAGTTAAACCTTACAGGTTTAAATTCTTAGCAACTTGCCGTGACTCCACTGTAAATATTAATTGGAGATCCAGAGCAGAACTTGAGTAGGTGTGTTCTGCAATGGCCAAGGCTGGAAACATGGGCTTCTGCTGCAGGTGCGCAGGGTGAGCCAATCCAAATGAACTCTAAAATTCACAGAGGCAAATTAAAAACCAACAGCATGCACTGCAGGCCTTCAGACTTTTCTCTTCTGCCATGGTTGTGAAAACAGAAAAATGTTTCAGAATGTCTCCAAAACGGTTGATGGCATTTTTTTTTAAAAAGTGCTTAAAATTGTGCTAAGTGCTATGCAAAAATTATTAAGACAGACAAGTCGGAGGGTAAGGAAAGGAAGAACATTTAGAAAGATGCATAATAATTCACTAATTTTGGATAAAAAGGGTAAAAGCTATTTTATGGTTCATAAATGTAATTACTACACTAAAGTGGCAATATGCCTTTATGCAAATTCTAAGTGGGCTGGTTCTCCTATAAAGCCTCACAACCGTAGAAGCCCAAATTGCACATGCTTCCACTTACTGATGCCCAAATTAAATGCTGTGGTGCGTGTTGAAGAACAGTATGTTGTGGCCTTTCCATCAATGCTACTATTCCTTTTGTTTTAAAAGGGAGGGGTTACACGCGCGCAACAGGCCTGATGTAGTTGACCAGAAAGTGAGTCATTGGGTTGTCTCAAAACTTAATCCTATAGAGGTGACTTTTAGAGCATCAAGCTAACCAAATATTCTCTTTTTTCTGATCTTTTAATTTCTGGATTTCCCCCCTCTTTCCTCCTATGCAGACACATTAGCTGGCCTGCTAGGATATGGAATGATTTATTTTGTGGGGAAGTTTAGGCAAGAGATGTGAGGCTGTCTCAGTGTTGACAAGCAAAGCAACCCACCCACACTGCAAATCATGTGGTCAGCTTCTGGGCAGGGAGACAGGAGAGCTCATTAAGCGCATGCGTTGAATCTCACTGTTAACTGTCATGCAGGCGGATGTAATACTGAGATAGACAGCTGCTGGCAGAAAACAGGAAACTAACTTAAAACCAGTGGGATTCATTGCATGTCAGTTTCTTTTGCATTGCTTTGTCAATTTTCCGTTTCTTAGTTATACTGACGCTGAAATTATTTTTGCAAAATGTTGGGTGCTGCTGTTCCACATCAACAATCACATGGGTCTCTAAAAGTATCTAT
The DNA here is from genome assembly GCF_965113315.1 of Podarcis vaucheri. Classification (NCBI taxonomy): domain Eukaryota; kingdom Metazoa; phylum Chordata; class Lepidosauria; order Squamata; family Lacertidae; genus Podarcis; species Podarcis vaucheri. The sequence continues at coordinate 50,374,267 of NC_138765.1, read as the reverse complement.
TATGTTGGAGGAAATGTGAAGTGCATGGACAAGAGCAGTGTTTTCCAAAGGTTAAGTGTGAAGAAGGTAGAACACATTCCTTATACCTTGTATACTCATCAGGACAATCCTCATTCTATATCGACCTCACTTTTGTTACTTTCAAAGAGATGGAATAGGTCCCAGGGCCTATTGTAATCCTGTGCAGGATAGTGATGCCTTGCATGTGAGCTAAACACCTAAGCAAGTTAACATATTTAAAGCAAAACAGAAGTTAAGTCATAATCCCTTCTTCAACACCAGCTACTAAATAGTGGTTCAAAATAGCAGGTTTTTACTCTGCTTCCAGAAGATACTTACTTGCCTTTCAGTGAATGCAGTTGTTTTCTCTCCAAGCTAATCAACATAGGATTTTTTTTAGCCTCACCTGCTGTGCAGGATAAAATGGAGAGAAGAGTCATATATACAACCTTGAGCTCCATGGAGGGATAGAAATGTAGTAGCAATAGTAAGTGTTTTAGGTGTGGTTTTCTATTCCAATATATTGTGGGGAACTGGAATGGCCTAAAATGAAACAAAGTGTTGCTAGAAGTTTGCTTCCCTGGATCATTTGGTTTGAAAAAAACATGCAACATTTTCATCCCAATACATCACTGTACTACCAGTGGGACAATAAAGCACCCCATTAGCAAATCAGTACAATTTGTGGTTGTCCCAGGTACTTTCTGTACACCTTTTGTATACAGAAAGAAAACACGCTGGTGACACGTTGAACTTGGGGAGCACTGTGTACTACCATGCAGACAAAAATGTCCCGGAAGGACAATCCTGTGTTAATTCTGTAACAGAAAGTACACGGGTGTAATTTAATCCCTAAAGTCTGCATCTGGATTAATTTCAGGTGCTCAACTCTGGGATTTTTTCATGGCACCACCAGAGTTGTGCTTTTTTAATGGAAGAGGTTGGTTCATTCCTTTAATTTTAATGTTAGCATTATGCAGCAAATTACTAGTGTGGGTAGATGAGTGAATGCTGTACGTAGAATTATTTGCAGGATTACTGTAGTCTTATTAAAAAATAACTCTAAACATTGACTTCCAAATTCCAGTTCAGATAAAGACTTTTCTTTCGCTCTCTTTTTAAAGAAAGAACATTCAATGTTCTTAGGTACTCCAACCCTCTGGGGTTAGAATAAGCTAAAGATTTTTAAATACTGCTTTTATTTTAACAGATCTCAGATGGGCCTTTCCTCACATGTCATCTGTCTTCTGTTTGCTTTTGCAGTGGCACTGAACCACCAACATTTGTGTGGGCTCTTCTTTGTTTTGGCCCACGTTGTCAGCCTTTTTGCTGTTCTCTTCCTGTGAACTATTGACACCTCCACAGCAGCCATTTACTTTGTATTGGCAGTGTCCCAGGCACTCAGTTTTAGGTGTGTATCCACGCAACATTCTGAACATGTTCCAGTTTCCCTTCCACTTAGTTGATTTTTCCTGCTTGGGGAAAAGCAACATAAGCACAGTAAAGAAGGGTATGGTTGCAAAAGCTGGCTGATCCAAAACAAAGTATTTGGAGATTGTGCTTTTCTGACATCTTATTTTGGGGTTGCTGCCTCGCCTGTGCCATTTTGGTACATCACATCACACCTAGACCATTTATTTCCAGGAGCAGCCAGAGCAACTTGCCTTTTCCTTTCACTTTTGACTAATGGCTACTGCTGAAAGTAATGGTGGAGGGATTTCATGGTGTCCCCAGAGACTCAATCTTTTTGACACTTTTTGGGAGGGACAAAAAATTCAGAAGCAGCTTTGCATTAGCCCAGAAATACTGTATCTGACTCATGCGATGCAGGAGGAGGAAAGAAGTGTAAAATGCATGTATCCTTGTAGCCTGATCTTGTCCCCCAAATCCTGAGTTAGAATTAGAATTCTTTCTCTTTTTTTCACATTACAGACCTATATCAAGAGTGTGTAAGGAGTTGTATCCATAATATTTGTGAGCAGGGGTCTTTGTTCTGAGCATTTCTTTTTTCAGCAAATGCAATGTGTCATTCATGTCTGATCAGATTTCTTAAGGTGTGAGACTCTGTCCCCCCATTTCTTGCAAGCTGTTGAAACAACTGCTTAAGTGTAGCTTTTGTCTCTCCCTCTGTTTTCCAGCAGGAAGGTGACATGGAAGGGGAGGCAGTTGAAGCTATTGGCGAAGAGTCTGAAACTTTCATTAAAGGCAAAGAAAGGAAAACCTATCAAAGGCGCCGGGAAGGTGGGCAGGAGGAGGATGCTTGCCCAATGCCACCCAACCAGGCAGATGGGGCTGAAGTGGTACAGGAAGTCAATGCTGGTGTCCAGATGGTCATGATGGAGCAGCTTGATCCAACGCTGCTTCAGATGAAGACGGAGGTCATGGAAGGCACTGTGCAACAGGAAGCTGAGGCTACTGTGGACGACACGCAAATAATAACCCTACAAGTTGTGAATATGGAAGAGCAGCCTATAAACCTGGGCGAGCTCCAACTTGTCCAGGTGCCTGTCCCAGTGTCTGTACCTGTTGCTACCACTTCTGTGGAAGAACTTCAGGGGGCCTACGAAAATGAGGTCTCCAAAGGAGGCCTCCAGGAAGGGGAGCCTATGATCTGCCACACCCTCCCTTTGCCGGAAGGCTTCCAGGTGGTAAAAGTTGGTGCAAATGGTGAGGTGGAGACGCTGGAGCAAGCTGAACTTCAGCCCCAGGAGGATCCTAATTGGCAGAAAGACCCAGACTATCAGCCCCCAGCCAAAAAGACAAAGAAAACCAAAAAAAGCAAACTTCGTTATACTGAGGAGGGAAAAGATGTGGACGTGTCTGTATACGACTTTGAAGAGGAGCAACAGGAGGGCTTGTTGTCAGAGGTCAATGCAGAGAAAGTGGTGGGCAACATGAAGCCCCCAAAGCCAACAAAAATTAAAAAGAAAGGTACATGGGACATTGGATTTGGGGAGCAGAAGGGGGGCATCTTCAGTATCTGTTCTGGATAGGAATTACTGCTCTCTTCCTGAATACATCATCATCTTAGAGCAAAGAGCCTTGCCAGCCTTGAAACCCAGATATGTTTTGATAGGAGACTTGACTGTCTTTGATACCTCATTGTGGCCTGTTGAGATCAAGAAAGGGTTTTTGTCCCCACTTTTTAAAAGAATCTGGTGTTTCCTTCCATGAAGATTTAAATACAGGGGGTGATGGGTGGATTTCAGGAATTATCTAGTTTTCCCTCAGATCAGGAGTTGCCTCCTTAATTAATTTGTTTGATCTACTTCTATTGGTTTTATTAATGCTATTCCCTGATTTAATCTGATGTGGTATACTTTGTCCCCTTTGGATAGGTGCCTTGAAATTGGAAGTGGGGTGGAAGAAAAACATGAGGAGGATCCTGCCTCAAAGTGGGGACTTTGAACTGGATTTGCCTCTGTGGTGCTCCAGGTCATTTATGCATTTAAAAGGGTTGCTATTTTAAGACTGCTAAAGAGCCTTGCTTTCTGGACAGGAGTGAAGAAGACATTCCAGTGCGAACTGTGTAGTTACACTTGCCCACGCCGTTCAAACCTGGACCGTCACATGAAAAGCCACACAGATGAGAGGCCGCACAAGTGCCATCTTTGTGGCAGAGCTTTCCGGACAGTCACATTGCTGAGAAATCACCTCAACACTCACACAGGTACTTTAAAGGGAAAGGGTGACCTCTGTTTCTTTTGGGGGCCACATTCCCTCAGGGTTAGTGTATCGGAGGCTGCATGCCAGTGATGGATGGAGTCAGACACAAGGGTTCTGGATTAATTGATCCAGAATGAGAATTACGGTACCGTGCTTAAATTTTCACAGTGACTGCCTCATGCTAGAGTCCCTAAACTTAGGCAAGTCTATTCAGGAGTAAGTGCTGTTGGGTGTAAAAGGATGATGCATGAATAAGTATGCAGTGAATTATTATTTTTAAGTACAACAGGCCAATATATCCAATGTTTTAAAAACCTAATGAAAGCAATTCCTTTCTGACTATACAAACAAACAAACAAAAACACACACTGCAGATGCCAGAAATCTAGCAATTTGTTCTCAGGCTTTCACCGAGCCATACGACCAGGAAAAATGTTTTTTAAAAGTTTTATATTTATCAGATAAAATGCTGCCCCTTCCAGCTTTTCTGACACTGCATATAAAAAGAGGGGAAAGACTGTAAAAAGCCAAGAAAAACAAGGAAGAATGTTTCTAATGTGATGGAAGAATGGGACTGCTTCAGGCAAGTTTCCCATCTGTGGTTTAGGTGATGCTGCCAACCCATAAGCATTTTTTCTGGCACCTGCCTCTTGGTTTGTGGGAGTTACAGACTCAAGCCATCCTTGTGCTAATATTGGTCTACCAGTAATTTTAGATTCTGTGATATGAGAGGCAAGTGTCATGATTAAATCTACTGAATAAGCAAACAGAGCTGTATTTAATGTTAGTTCTGCTTGGAGAATACCCATTGAAATTAAAAGATGTGACTGAATTACATCCTTTAATTTCATTTGGTATACTCTGAGTAGAACTTTGTTAGCCAGAACTCATACCAGTATATGCGAAAAGACCTGAATGGATTTTTATAGTGAATCCTAATGTGTCTTAACTGAACACTAGGCTTGGGGTTGCAGAAGAGAGGTTGAGGCTCATAGGAATGGGGGAAGAATTTGACACTGAAGCGACAGACTGGATTCTTTTTCAATCTGGACACCTCAGCATTTCAGATGTCCCAACCAGTCCTTGTCCTACTGTGAAGTTTCCTTTTTTTGCCCATGAGGGCTGGAAACTTCCTTTTGAAACACTGAGAATTACTGGCTTCATTACTGTTAACACCAAGCTGCATAATTTTGATCACCCCACAAAGTCCAAAACATAATTTCCAATAAAGCAGAAGCATAATTGAAATAAAAATGCCTTGCATCAATTGCTTCTCTGTGGAACAGTCACATTCCTTACCATGTCATTGGGTGGTAGGGCTTGGGTTTTTTTTCTAGTTGGGATGCTATAGAAAATAAGTCTTACTTAACCACATGTACCATACTTAGCTTTTTCAAGCATTCGGACCCTTAGCATGATAGCAACAGTGTATTTAATAATAATATCAGTCTTTTTAAATAGAGATTTTCTTGCCCATTTTTGATGCACCTTTAAATTAAGAAGGCAAACCTATTCCCTACAGATGAAGCCAATATCTGTTTAGCCTTTTTAATATATATTTATATATATTTGTCTCTGGGATCTCTCAGGTACTCGTCCTCACAAGTGCCCTGACTGTGACATGGCCTTTGTGACAAGTGGCGAGTTAGTTCGGCATCGCCGCTACAAACACACCCACGAGAAGCCATTCAAGTGTTCCATGTGTGACTATGCCAGCGTGGAGGTACGTTTTGAATCCAGTTTTCTAGTTGTGGGTAGGCCATACCCACTTAACTACCGGTATTATCCTGTCTCCATGCCCCCCCCATTTGAGGTTTTGGGTTTCTTTAATGGATATGGAGTTAACAGCCTGTGTCATATTGTTTGTTTCTTGACCACATATTTAGTGTGCCTAAATAGGTAACTTGCATCTTATGCAAGGGTTCTGTTATGGGTGTCCACATGTAAATGCAAAAACATGTATAGCCAGGTGCCCCCGGAACTAACCCCCCCCCCAAAAAAAATGCAGTTTCTGGTTTTGTAGGGGAGGTCTGTTGCCCAGAGTGGAAATATCAAAAATGACATTGGCAGGCCATAAGCAACTGTTTGGCTCCCATAAAGCTTTTAGCCCCATAGCCATTCTGTTTTCTGTATGTCTCATCTTACAATTCAAGAAATGCAAAAGGTAAAAATAGCACTGATTCTTTTGTGAAAAGACAGTGAATGCAAAGCCCTTTCTTCTTATGGTACAAATCCCATCTTGGTATTCTTAACTTACAGGTGAGCAAGTTGAAACGCCACATTCGCTCTCACACTGGAGAGCGGCCATTCCAGTGCAGCTTGTGCAGCTACGCCAGCAGGGACACTTACAAACTGAAGAGGCACATGAGGACCCATTCTGGTACATATTTTGCAGAGGTGGCACAGAGGCCAGCACACACTGGAAGTTCTGTGCACGCTGCTCCTTTGGCATGTAAAACCTGTGTGCAATTTCTACATAATCTCAGAAACAGTGGGATGGGGCAGGGGGTGTCTGACTTAATATTCTAGTGGCTTTTCTTAAAGGCTGCTATGACCATTGTCAGTGCTTGGATCAGCATTTCAAGAAGTGAGATTCCTTACAGACTTTTTTTAAAATTTGTACAGTACTTGCTTTTTTGCAAACTGTTAGGGAAGTGTAATAACCTCTAACTGAACACTAAACTTGAAGTTCCCTGACAGCAGCTTCAAAGAGCGATGGATATTTTGTAATTGGGAGAGAAGGAGATATTGGCACTCAACCACATATCATTGTATCTGCTATGCAACATTTGAGAGATCTCTCTTCTTTGCATTCTTTGCCCCGTAATTTGACTTTGATTGAGGGGATGCTGTCTCTCCAAGCCCACCCCTCAGGTCCTTTGATAGCTTACTGCCCGCAAATGAGCCTCTCTTGCTAACTGCTCCTCTCTTCTGAAAGGTGAGAAGCCCTACGAGTGTTACATTTGCCACGCTCGCTTCACCCAGAGTGGGACTATGAAGATGCACATCCTGCAGAAGCACACAGAGAATGTGGCCAAGTTTCATTGCCCTCATTGTGACACTGTTATTGCACGGAAGAGTGACTTGGGTGAGTGCCATGAGGCTTGAGGTTGAGGTACCAGATTCTAGTAAAAGAGGTGGTGATCATACTTCTCAGAGGAAAGGCTAGTTGGTTGGTCAACTAATATTAGTTTGATAGTCTAGAGAACAGGCTGAAGGCTGCTAAAGCTATGCAGGTCTGGCCCTGCAAAAGTTGCCTTGTTGAGAGATTGCCTGAAAATCACATATAAGCTGTTTTTTGCTCCTCAGAAGTAATACAGTGTATAAATGCAGTTACTTGATTGTCTTTGTGGGCCTGATTTTCTTTCTATTTGGTTCTGAGGGCCACATAACTACTTGCTAAAGTGGGAGCTTAAGACTATAATAAGCCTAGCAAATATCAGATTCCAGAACTCTAAAATTCCATGTGTACAATAACAGATTTATATTTTTAATCCCACCGTACCTTGAAGGCTCAAACAAAGTAGCAATGCTAGTCAGAAAAACAAATACAGAGGACATGGAGTCTTAGACAATGTGGGCTAAAATATTTATCTTAGGGCAGGAATTTGCCCATTCAGCTGAACATTAATATACAGTGGTGCCCCGCAAGACGAAAAACTCGCTAGACGAAAGGGTTTTGCGGTTTTTTAGCTGCTTCGCAAGACAAATTTCCCTATGGGCTTGCTTCGCAAGACGAAAACGTCTTGCAAGTTTGTTTCCTTTTTCTTAAAACCGTTGCGACTTGACTTCGAGGAGCAACTCATAGAACGCGGTGTGGTAGCCTTTTTTGAGGTTTTTGAAGACTTTGGTGATTTTTGAAGCTTTTCCAAAACTTTTCTGACACCATGCTTCGCAAGACGAAAAATTCGCTAGACGAAAAAACTCGCAGAACGAATTAATTTCGTCTTGCGAGGCACCACTGTAATCTCTAGGGAGTAAGCATGAGCACTTCAATGTATTCCACAGGCTATGCAGTAAAAGCAGAGCACTTTATGTGGCCTGTTTCTCTTTACCAGGTGTCCATTTGCGGAAGCAGCATTCCTACATTGAGCAGGGCAAGAAGTGTCGTTACTGTGATGCTGTATTCCATGAGCGGTATGCACTCATCCAGCATCAGAAATCTCACAAGAACGAGAAGCGTTTCAAGTGTGACCAGTGTGACTATGCATGTCGACAGGTGAAGAATATGTAAATGTTTAAGAATGTGGTTCTCACCCTGGTCGGTTGAGGCACACAGATCAGGTGGGGGAGGATGCAAAATAATAAAGTGGGATAATGTAGACTGACACAGTGCCCACCAGATGTTGAATTACAACTCGCATCAGCATGTTTGCAGCTGATCAGAGTTGTGGTCCAAGAACATTTGGAGGGCACCAGGTTGCCTACTCCTGCCCTAGAGTTATCCCCCACCCCTGCTGACTTGGTTCTTGGTTCCTTCTAGGAACGGCACATGATTATGCACAAGCGAACCCACACTGGAGAAAAGCCTTACGCCTGTAGCCATTGCGATAAGACCTTCCGCCAGAAGCAGCTGCTTGACATGCACTTCAAACGCTACCACGATCCAAACTTTGTTCCAGCTGCCTTCGTTTGCTCCAAGTGTGGCAAAACATTCACACGCCGTGTAAGTGATTGGGGGCAAGGTTGCCGCATGAAGCAGGGCGTAAGACTGGTGCCTGAGAGAATAAGTTGAGCACTAATAGATCTTCCAGCTTCCTTGATGTGCTATATTGCTAACTGCCTTGGTGAGGTCAAACAGAAAAAGCCATTCCCATACGGCATTTTGCTTGTTTTGTATCCTTTTCAAAATGGTAACTTGTAATGGGAGGGGCTGCAAAACCGAAATACACTTGCTGATTCCTGTTCTCTCTTTGGAGTTATGTCAAGCATACGATTGCTGGTCTGTATGTTCTCTTTGGGTGGGATTATTGGGAGAAGTAAAGTGTACCAATTAAAATTTGGCTCATCATCGCAGCTTACCTCTGATGTTGGGGCTCAGCCCCAGTTTTGGCAAATAAGATCATTTTTTTTTCGTTTGGGGGATAAATCGGGGTGTGTGTGTGTCATGCTTGGATTCAAGTGCTCTAATTCGATACAGCCAACGTCTTAACATTCACCTGGCTTTTTCTAATCAGAACACCATGGCCAGACACGCAGATAACTGCACAGGCCCTGATGGAGTCGAAGGAGAAAATGGAGGGGAGCCCAAGAAGGGGAAACGTGGGCGAAAGAGAAAGATGCGCTCTAAGAAAGAGGACTCCTCTGATAGTGGTAAGAACTGTAAGCTTATCTCTGAATCAGCTGTGACATCCTCGCCTTGCTTATATGCTCAAGTCTCTGCATTATATTCTCATGCAGCTCTATAGTTTCCAAGCCTTGCATGTCGCTCATAACAAATAACTTGCCAATGGTCACTTAAGCACTACTAGCTGCAATTTTTCTTGCAGCTATAGAGTATAGGGCGGTATCAACATGTAATTAATAATGGCAACATCCAAGCTTTTGGCTTCCAAATTTGTTTTGCCTACCACCTGGCACACCACAACAGGTCTAAATCTTGGGTGTGAATGAGTGTGTTAGTGTTAAGCTGCCAAGAAAGGGCAGTAGAGGTGATATTTTTCCCTCCCTTTGGGCTGGCTCATCACCTGTTTTACGTACAGCCTATATAGGATCATAGAATTGTAGAGTTGGAAGGGACCCAAGTGTCATCTAGTCCAACCCCTTGCAATGCCGTTCTGTTCCAAGTCAGGGTGGGGGATGCTGGAAGGTGCCTCCAAGTGCAAAGCAGGGGAGTCATTTCTAATATGCAGTTCAGTGGGGAAGGCACTTCTTTGCAAGATAAATATACAGAAGACTCAAACCAGATGCTAAGTGTGTACGCATCTGTACACTTGCTCATAGTGGTCACAGGACAGCTCAGTGAGTGGAAGTGAGAAGACACATGGACAAAAGGCACCAGGAATCTTTTGAAGCAGATTTTAGATTTTAAGGGGAGGTCAGGATAAAGTTAATAGGGAAGCCATTAAACAAAACAAAATTCTGCTTCTTCATTCCACTGAAGAGCATTCTGAATAGCTAATAAAAAGAAATTTATTGCTTCCACCCCACCCCCAGCACACATGTACAGTCAAAAATCCTCCCCTCCCATTTCTTTGTGGAGAGGTGTACTGACATCTTCAAAGTTCTACATTTCATTCATTCCTGATTAAAACCTGAAATGGCAATACTGCCTATGGGGAGCATATTAGCTGTTCCCATTTTGTTGTTTTCATTGTTAGATGCCCTGATTTAATTTCCTTTTTTTCAATATTGAAGAGGAAAATGCAGAGCCAGAATTGGATGATAATGAAGAAGAAGAGGAGACGGCGGTTGAAATAGAGGCTGAACCGGAAGTGGAACCTGTGGTTCCAGCACCACCACCGGCTAAGAAGCGAAGAGGAAGGCCGCCAGGCAAAGCCAATCAACCAAAACAGCCCCAGCGTAAGTCCAGGGCCATGGAAAAAAGGAAGATTGTGCATAGGTTTTTTGGGGGGTGCGGGGTTGCAAGCTTTTGCAAGGTGCATTATAATAGAGACAAATATGACTGGCAATCAGTGGGAAATCGGATATCATCACTTAACATATTTTCAGGTCTAGAAACTTGTGAGGGGCAGAGTACACAAATGTCTTGGGAATTCGCACAAAATACTAGATTCTTGGTGAAGCATTTGCACATGTAGGGTCAGGATGGCTAGTTCTTAACACTCTGCTCAACTAAGATTGAACTTGCATGACCAAATCTAATTGGTCAGTCTCCCTGAATTGGATATTTATGAGCATCTTGGTATTGTTAATGGCTGAACTCTTGTTCAGATTTCTAGAAATTTCAGAAATCGGGGGTTGGAACAGAAACATTTATGAAACCAAGATGCCGTACATTCCATCTCAGGAGGTAATGAAAACCTCTTCTCAGAAGCTTGTGCAGCCACAGGAAAAAACACCGTAACTCAGTGAACAGCACATTCCTTGCATGCAGATGATCCCAGTTCAGTTGCTGACATCTCCAAGTAGGGCTGGGGAATGAATCCCCGCTCCAAAACCCTAGACAGCCCCTGCCAGTAAGTGTAATAATAATAATTGAATACCTTGCCCCATCTGACTGGGTCAGAAGGACCAATGGCCTGATTTGATAAAAGTCAGCTTTCTATGATGACTGTGAATTTTTATAACCTTAGGCAGTCAGCCTAAAAAAAATTATTCTTTCTCTCCAAATGCAACTTAAAGATGTGTGAGTAATACATGTCAGAGTACATTTCCTGTGATGGCATTCCATGGGCAGGACTCAGCTGTATATTCATGCTCAGCCTGACACACATTTTCCCTCTCCCTGCAGCCATCAAAAACATACCAATTTGAAGCCACATTGGTCAGAGACCAATTTTGCCATCACTCTTGGAATTGTTAAAATTAGATAGGCCTTAGCTAGTCACTGTTGTCCAGCTATGAGTTTGTACAATTCTCCGCCACACACTGCACTGCCAGAGAATCGCAGCATATACACAGCCTTAGCTATGGTTATTGTGTTGAGATACTGTGAAGTGGTATCCCCAGAGAGAGTCTGACTTTTACCCCGTTCTTATTTGATAGCAACAGCAATCATTCAGGTGGAAGACCAGAACACTGGTGCAATTGAAAACATTATAGTGGAAGTCAAGAAGGAGCCTGAAGCAGAGACTGTAGCAGCTACAGCAGGAGCTCAGCCAGCTGCGGTGGAAGCACCCAATGGAGACCTCACCCCAGAGATGATTCTTAGCATGATGGACCGGTGATGGAGGAAGAGTTATGCTCTTGACTGAACTGGCCTGGGCTCTTTTGAAGCGGCTCGATCCCTTTTATTTTTATTTTCCTTTTTACCTTATTTTTGGCTTTGGGAAATGCATCATTTTTAGACCATTTTACCAAACAACTCGGGAAACAAAACTTCAAATGATGTTAGAAAGTGATTTGCCTAGAACTCTCTCTGTTTAATGTTAGCCTATAACCGGATCATGGAACGTGGGGATATTTTTGAGTCCCCAGGGGTCTCCTGCAGGTCGCTGGATCCAGTTAACTCTGGACTGCATTGTAGTGACAGGCCACGGACAGCCTTTGCACGTAACGTGGAAAAGATGGAAGCCCGGACTCGAGCCCACACTAACTGCTCTGGATCTGCTTTCGCGTTCCTTGAAGCCCTCTGGCCTCATTTTGCTCTATAGAGGTTTTTAAATGTAAATGCAGAACTCAGGAGGGTTGTAAAACTTTTATTGCATTTTAGTTTTTGCTTTCCCCCCTCACCCACCCACCAACTCCACCCTTCCACTGACTGGCTCTGCGTCAGCAATGTAGGTTTGGCATGCTCCAGCTGGTGTCTTTCCTCCCAGATGCTTTGCTTTCTGCAGGGCATCTCTGTAATGATCAAGCTTGTAAATAACTTTTTTTTACATTTTAATCTTTTTTTCCATTTAATTAAGAGGTCTGTGGGGGGATGCAGTTTAAAGAAGAGAACCCTGTTATTTTAAACCAGTGGTAGCTAACATGGTGCCCTCTAGATGTTGCTCGATTACGGTTCCCCTCATCGCTGACCATTGTCTCTGGCACTGATGGGAGTTGGAGTCAGACAGCATTTGGAGGACTGCAAGTTCTCCACCCCTGTTTTAAAACTCTTACAAAAATGAATTATGCAGGAATTGGTCCTGAATTAAATATTGGAACCTATCAAATTAGTGGAAGAGTGCTAGCCAAGTGTAATGATAGAACTACACACCCCATTTCCATTTCTAAATATATAGACTTGGTCTTGAAACGTGTCACTTAAACTCCCTTTTGAGTTTCAGGTTTTCACAACTCAATTTTCTTTGCTCACTTTTTGTGTTTATGAATTCTGTGTTGAAAGCCAAGGTGTTAATTTGTATAGGGCTTCCCAGCCCATGAAACCTAGGGCAAGAAATCATACTAGGTCATTAATTAAAAGATTTGGGGTTTTTAATTAAAAAGAAGAATAATGTGAAAATACAAAATGATGCCTGTATATGAACCATCACATGTTAAAACTACGTAAGCTTTTTATAGAGCCTCAGTCTTGCTGATTTCAAAAAGAATTTTCTTCTATGTATCGCTTTTAAGAGAGCTATCAGGTTAGCTATCTGATTCTAGGTTGATGCATTTTTGTACTTAGCTGTACTGTGTGATATTTTTCATTATTTTAGGAAACCAACATGAGATAAAATGTTATAAAAATACATAATGGGGTTTGGACTCTGGGAAGGAGAATATACTGCTGTACAGCTAATAAATAATAATGATGAACCTGTGTGCATGCTTTCTGCCTCCTTGGAGCCTCAAGAAGTTGTGTGAAAAATAGGATGGAGACAAGTTTATAATCACTTTTAAGTGAAGGGGGAAGTGAATACATGTTGCCTTTTTGAGCTGTTTGCATTCAGTGGGGAGATTTTCCCATTAAAGAAGAATGGGCTTTCCCATATATCATAACTATTATTTACTACATATGCATTTTAATCACACAGCACACAGTTAATGGCACCTTTGGCTTTTTCATGCATTGTATTAATGGGCCATGCACATCACTTCTACAAAAGATGCTTAAAATGTACTTGCAAATTGGAATCCATGCACAAGATTCTGAGTTCTTCTCTTCCATTTTCTTTGAAGCATAGTCGACCTAACAATATCAAATGTAAGACCTATTTTCAACCAAACTTGGCCTGCTGACTCTCTCCTCAAGGGGCAGGGGGATGGCACACTGGCTCCCAGTTTGCTATGGCAGGAGGAATATTGCTTTCCGCAATGGGGATTGGAGGAGGCTGTGCACTGCCAAAGAACAAAGGGGTGGGGAAGTAGTGAAAAAGCTTTATGGAATGGCAGGATATAGCTGAAGCAGAAGTAATAAACAGCATAGCTGTTATACTGGACTTTGGTGTTTCCAGAGTGCTTTTCCCAGTTGCTGAAGTGCTTCTCATGCATTCTCAGAAATGTTTGTGGACAATATGGTGACGGCCAATATCAGAGCTGAGCTATACTACTAACAGCACTTTCTGGATTGTACCAATTAAGATAAGTGCATTTTTAATACATCTGTTCTAAAAATGTGTAGGCTCCAGCACATAGAAAATCGGCTTATCAAGGGCTGAGGTTCTAGGTAGTGCTTTTCATGAATAGCTATTAACATGGCAAAGAAAGATGTGCTGTGGACAGCCAGTCTTATCTCGTAGTGGGTACATGTAACATTTTTCTCTTGCACAAGGGTACACAAATGGGATGCGGGTGGCGTTGTGGGTTAAACCACAGAGCCTAGGACTTGCCGATCAGAAGGTCGGCGGTTTGAATCCCTGTGACGGGGTGAGCTCCCGTTGCTCGATCCCTGCTCCTGCCAACCTAGCAGTTCGAAAGGACATCAAAGTGCGAGTAGATAAATAGGTACCACTCCGGTAGGAAGGTAAACGACGTTTCCGTGCGCTGCTCTGGTTCGCCAGAAGCGGCTTGTACACCAGCTCCCTTGGCCAATAAAGCGAGATGAGCAGCGCAACCTCAGAATCGGCCACGACGACCTAATGGTCAGGGGTCCCTTTACCTTTAACTTGTGGCACACACGCTCACACTATGATGTAGGGCTTGATAAACCTGTTTTAGCTTCCTAGGAACTTCAAAAATGGATGGCGTAGTCTTGTGTTCAGTTTAGGAACATAAAATTTTGCTGGAGCATATTAGCCTAATATCCCATTTCCCATAATAGACAACCATTGTTTGTTGGTTTTATTCTATTTTATAGCCCCTGAGTTAGCTGCCTTGGACTGTATAATAGAAGTTGGAATAGAAATATTTTAAATTTAGAAATAAAACATGCTACTGGGAAGTTCATAAGGATATGAAGGGCTCTTGCAGTTTTGATTCCCAGGTATTCAGTATTCAAAGGCCATTCAACCAGGAGGGCTCCATTTAGCCATCATTACTTCTATTAGTGAACTTGGGTGAGTGCCAACAGGTATGAGGCCATGGAGAAGCGGGATTATCAACTGCTTAGAGCAGGGGTAGGCAACCTAAGGCCCGGGGGCCGGATGCAGCCCAATCGCTTTCTCAACCTGGCCCGCAGATGGCCTGGGAATCGGCGTGTTTTTACATGAGTAGAATGTGCCCTTTTATTTAAAATGCATCTATGGGTTATTTGTGGGGCATAGGAATTCGTTCATTTTCCCCCCTTCAAAATAGAGTCCAGCCCACCACATGGTCTAAGGGACGGCTGAAGAAGGTTGCTGACCCCTGGCTTAGAGGAAGCTAGAAATACGCTGATTTAAAATAACAGTAACCAGGGGACTAAAAACTAGCCCAACGGGTTGAGCATGCTTAGTAGAAACAACATTTAGTGTTGGAAAGGAAAAATGAGGGCCCAGGAGAGGAATGCCCTGCCTGAATTCCTTCTAATGTAAAACATCCTCAAGAAGCATGTGGTTCACTGCATTTTTTGAACACGAAGAGTACTACAGTTAGAAGTTGATAACACATTTTGTTGCAGGTTCAGTTAGTCACTACTATTGATCAGGGATTGGAAACCTGTTGCCCTCTATATATTATTGAATTCTCAACAACTAAGGCCAGCAGCTAGGAATAGTAAGATAGTAAATCGAACAACAACTGGAGGGCTGCTGCTTTCCCTTTTGTGATATAGAAGCACTTACATATAATAAATTTGTCTAATCAGTTTGTTGGCTCACTGTTTTTGCTGGTCCAACAGTAAATAGTGGCAGCCTTCAGTTTGCCCTCAGGCTGTTAAAACTAGAGAATAATCTTTAGTGCTTATTGCCCAAATAATCTTTAGTGCTTATTGCCCAAGTTCTGCAGGACTTTTCTTCAGCTGGGCCAGTTTCACACAATGCTGTTTGCTCCTTGGATACATTATAGAATAAGCAAGAGCTCACCCTGGTACTCAGTGCTGTGCTCAACTAATTTGCTTTTTTTACTTTTGCCTGCTGCCTGTTGCCTACTGCCTGTTTTCTTATTCAGTATGTTTTGAGGTGGGTGGGAGACAGGAAGAGGCACCCTGAGGTGAAGAGGAGGAGGTAGGAAGCACGGCAGCTGCCGCCTTGTTAGTAACCTGCTTAAACTTGACGGAAACAAGTGTTCATTCTGATGCTTTTGCAGAAGGCCAGGCTTCTACTCGATGCAGGATCCAGAAGATGGCTGCGTCTTTCAAGGAGATTCCTGCAGAACTGCATGGTACGTAAAAGGTTTGTCATGCAAGGAAAGGCCAATAGATCTTTATGGTCACCTTGGTTCTGGATGTCATTTTTGATAGTGGGGTGCTTTTGTGGAAAACCTGCCTCCATTTCCTCAATGTCTCCCCGTTTACAGATTAAATTCTAGGCCAGAGATTTGAACTCTAATTCTGGCTTTGGGACTGAGATGTTAGTTTTGATAATGTTTTATGGTGATGGAGGGAAAGGGGGAGCAACCAAACAGAGGTGCTTTAATCCCATAATTTTCAGAAATATGACAAGCTTCAGATGCATTGGGTGTACTTGGCTAGCACCAATTTTTCTACACTCATGAGGGCTGGAGCTGCACCTTAAAAATAAAATAAGTTGGGACACCAAAAATTATAAAAGAGCTGGGCCTTGTAGCCTGTCATCTAGCACTTTCCCTCCAACTGCTTCCATTTATAGATGCTCAAACAGTAAGAATCTAGAACACCTAAAAGAAGGCCCACAAGAGCTACTGTACTTTGAAATCTCAGAGCAATCTTGCCTGAACAGAAACTCTTGTGCTGCAGTTTAATAAGCAGTAGCTGACAAGCTTCACAAGCCTGAGAGTTTAATTAACGGCCCAGTGTATCAACTCCCTTTGACTGGCAATGGTTAGCACTGCCTTTAAAAGCAAAAATTGGATACTCTGGTTTCTCTCCAGGTCATATAAATCTTTCACCTTTTAGAAACAAAAATTGCCACGAGCTAAAACAAAATTACATTTTTCAGCACTCAGTGTATTTTCCTCAGGTGCCTACGTACGTAGAGGTTGGTTAGGTTGGCCCCCACAAAAATTGTGAAGAAAGATGGAGAGAGCTGGCGATTGCCAAGGTAGCAAGAGACAATTTGTGTGTGTGCCGATACAGCTCCTTGCCTAGGGCACAAGGGAGCCTATGTACGTCTCTGATTTTACTATTTTACACACACTGATGGTGACTCCAGAAAGTTTAGAAACTCCTGATAATGAAGACATGATAATGCCAACTACGCAATAGTCAGTAGGTCAAACAAAAGTAGACTTCCAGCTTCTGTGGTCACCTTTCCTCACATTTCTACTTATTCCTACCCATGGATTAAAAAGGCTACACTACAAATGTTGTAGCCCAATATAA
The DNA here is from genome assembly GCF_965113315.1 of Podarcis vaucheri. Classification (NCBI taxonomy): domain Eukaryota; kingdom Metazoa; phylum Chordata; class Lepidosauria; order Squamata; family Lacertidae; genus Podarcis; species Podarcis vaucheri. Next base: position 50,357,175 of record NC_138765.1, on the reverse strand, counting down.
AAACTGAGGAAGTAGTGTTTTTTTTAAAGAAATGTTTTATCATATTATGCATTTTTGCATTAAAGGTGTATGGGTGGTTGTTTTTAATGAAAACAGATGGGCACTGATAGGATTGCAGCAGGCATGGAAGGTAAATGTAACCCTTTCCCCCCTCTGCTTCTGTCCTGAGGGAAATCACTCCTTTGTAGCTGCTAATGGAAGGAAATCCCCTGTTGGCCTGCTACAATGTCAACAATTATCAGCCCCGTTTAGCCCTGGTGATGCCATTTGATTCCCCCCCCCCAAAAAAAAATGAGCATAATACAAAAAATACTTAGATAACATATCTAGTATGGCCCTTTAGAGGACTTCCCCCGCCCCAAGGCAGAAAGTGAGCTATCTTATTTTAGCACAACTTTTAGCCAATTGCCAAAGCCTCTGGTCCTGGTTCTGTGCCCAGCCTCACCTTAACAATCATATTCCTTGCTATTATTTTGGCATCTAAGACTGCAATCCTATCTATCTATATTTATTTATCTGGGGGTAAGCCCTATTGAACTTGGGACTGCTTCTGAATAGACACATGCTGCTAGAATGCAAAATTTTGTGACCCTGACCCATGTACATTTATGCATTATAAAAATTTAACGTATTTTTATACTGCTTAATTACCAAAGTTTCTAAGCAGGAATTTGGCAACTTGGCTTAATTTTATTCAAGCACATTTAAAATAAAATTAAAAAATTACAGTCTTCTATAGACTTCCCATGTTCCCATTATGCTCGAGAAAAGTTTTATGAAAGCTCAAGCCCAGTTTAGAGATTGTGGCAAGGATCTCCTCCCCTCTTTTAGGGGCTTCTGTAAAAGAAAGAGTCTGCCACATGTCTGCAGGCCATTTATTTATCCCGTCTTGTCTCTTTTTCAGAAAGCATCACTAATTTATTAGGGACACATGACGTCATCCTGCTGGATGCTCAACTCCACATCAAATCCAAAGTTGAAAATATTGTCCTGGTATGTATAGATAGCTCAATTTTGGTTTGTGTATGTTTCCCAGGTCTCTACACCATGCAGCTGAATGTCATGGCCTGTAAAGATTTCCTAGGTCACATGCATCCCAACATGCTGCAGCACTTATATGGATCTTTCTTGATAAAGAGTAACTACAAATATCCATCAATACAGAAATAATGAAATAGGGTAGCATTCTGTATACCATTCTAATTACTGTAATCTGGTACTGCTGAGTACTTGCTTCTGCACCTCTGTAATATCTACTCAAGTTGTATGTTTGCAAGTAAACATTATTCCTGCATTGCAGGGGGTTGGACTAAATGACCCTTGGGACCCCTTCCAACTCCACAATTCTATGATTACCAAGTTCACTATTCCTAAGCATATTTACATGGATGTACATTCCACATATTTTAGTGTTACTGTAAATTATTCCTAAGTAACTAAGCTTTGCAATCAGAAGCAAAGAGACTCTTATTTTATAATGGCAAAAAAATGATTATAGGACAAATATAGGTATAGCTGCAGTCTCATCCTTTATGAAACATTCAATTGGACTAACAAGAAAAATAAAAGGCATAACTAAGTCTGCAGTCCTGTACACACTTACCTATTTGAACTTGTGGAAGTAAGGTTCATTAAAACTCAATTGAGCAATACCTCTGAGCAGAACCCATAATCTTTAGATTTCTTACCCACCTTTCATCATAAGGGCCCAGGTTGGATGGCAGCAATATGAAAATCAATTAAATATTTTTAATTCTTAAGGATTCTGCTGTTAGCTTTACAATCAGTAGAGACAACAGATACAAAAGTGTAAAAATTTAATATAAGATTAGGCAGTATACTGCAGAGTAGATCCTGTAATGTAGGTGCAACCTGTTCTGACCAAAATAAAATAAAATTGAGGTTCTTTAAAGAATTGCAGTTTGTTTATTTATTTATTTCCTTTCCTCCAATTGGCTCAGGCTAGCAAAAGCATATACGGTTTGTCTTACCATCCCATTTTGTTATTGGGGTGTGTGTGTAGATTTAGTAGATTATCTACTAAACAATCTACTATTAAATCTACTAATAAATGTTTTATTTATTAAATTTGTATTCTACCCTTACGATGATCACAGGATGGTTCACAACACACACAGTTATTATATTGTTGGAAATCACCTTGAGACTTTTGCTTTGAAATGCAGCTTATAAATAGTCTTAATAAGTCACAAACTACTTTGCAAAGGACAGCCCTCTATTTGAAGGATTGCCTGATCCAAATACAGAGATGAGGAACCCTAAGAAAAGATAGCAGGTGCCTTGAAGCTGGCAATCCACAATTATGACACCTGAGCAGCAGGCTGATCAGGCACACAGAGAACCTGATCAGTCTTCCCCCTTCATGGTGAGATGCAGGGCTTTTTTCAGCCGGAAATCACTGGAACTCAGCTCCAGCGCCTCTCAGGTGGGCTGCCATTGCCATTATAAGAGAACCAGAGTTCACAGTGAGTTCCAGCACCTCATTTTCCAGGAAAATAACACAGATGAGGTATATTGCATTTCTTATTTAAATTACAGCAATCCTTTGAAAATTTGCACCTGTAGCTATAAACTAGCACATGTACATTTTATGCAATTCTGTGTCCTTGTTCTTGATCATGCAGTTTTAAGTGGCCACCTTCGATTCAATACTTTATTTGGGGAATGAGGCCTTAAGTTTCTCTCAGCTTTCTCAAAGTTGGCCCTCCGGCAAAATTATGCCCTTCCCCCCATGGTTACTGATAAAAATTGCAAGAGTAAGTCCTTAAGCCCCTTGTAGACCTTGTTCACCATTTTCTCTCATAAATCCCTGTATGTGAAAATGCAGTTAGGCCTCCTCCTCCTCCTCCTCCTCCTGATCTCTGCTCTCTTTGGCCTTGCCTTGCTATCCAGGTTTTGATGCCCTGGCGAGCCCTGGTGGTGCTGGCGAAACTCCCGGTCAAGGTAAGACCTGCCCTGACCATGGTTTCTCTTAGGACTTTTTTGTATTGGATCAGCTTGTTCTTTGTTGCAGATTGTTTCTTCAGCTTGTAAACAGCCTTGTGTGTTGTAATATAGGAAGGTCGCGTATAAATTAAATGAAATGTGTGTAAATAGGAAGGTGGCGTATAAATGAAATGAAATGAACTTGAACCCCAGAGCAGGCCCTCGTGGCTCTCTTCTCAGAGCAGTTAGCCGTTCTAGTCAGGTTTGCACTCCTTCCTAAAATACCACATTTTCAATTGGTCTCTGGAGGCCCAAGAAGCCTTGGTGGCTTCATATTATTACCCATCCCCAACAGTGTAATTCTAGCATTATGTGGGATTTGGTTTTTTTCTTTCTTGTTTGCAATAGTTTTTATTTGATTTTACAAATCTAAATTTATAACAATACCAACTACATATCCATATAAGGAGATTTCTCTGAATCTTGAGACTTCCCGCCCCCCATCCTCTCCATGGGTCCTATTGTCAACATTTTAAACTGCATATTATTTTATAATCTATATTTTGTATTTGTCCATATTGTCCATAGTGTTTGTTACATTACAAGTATATTAATATCCTGCTATCCTGCTAATGTTTTAATTTGTTTACAGTGGTCACCTAAATAAAATTTTCCCATTCTTTCTTGAAGTTTTTGTGTTCTTGGTTCCTGAGCTTTCCGGTCAGTTTTGTCACTTCAGCGTAGTCTAACAGCTTGGTTTGTTCATTGTACAGGATTTCTTTATTAGTTAGGAATTCTCCCCAAACTAAAATCCCCTCATACTGTTACATAATATGCTATTTCATTACCACAGGAGTCCCAGGCAAACCCTAGGCACAAACTGAATGACAAACCAGTGAAATTTCTGAGTTGTTTTTTTAAAAAATTATAATTCTACTACTTTTTGCTTTAATGCAGTTCATGTTTCTTTTTAGAGGTTCAGCTTTCAGGCCTTTCTTGATTGGGGAAGTGGGAGGGGTACATCCTTACTTATTTATACCACAGGCCTTGTATACTGTTTAATAATAATAAAAAATCTCTAAGCTGTTTCCATAAAATATTCATTACAAAATAGCAAAAAAATAAGACTTTTAAAAACAGGAGACAAAATAATATCAAAATATAGATAAAATAAAAACATTTTTAAAAACAAATGTTTTTACATGTATGGGTCGGCTTGCCTAAACAAAACAGTTTTTGACAGGGTCCGAAAACAGTATAATGATGGCACCTGCCTAATATCAATAGGTAGGGAGTTCCATATAACTTTCTGGTTTAAAATGCTAAAGTATAAACTATTGTGCAACTCTCCCCTTCCGAAAACACATATTATTTCATAGAATTGTAGAGTTGGAAGGGACCTTAACCTGCAGGAGAGCTGTGCTCAGAGCTTATGCAAGACAAGATGATATGAAAGCATTTTCTGTGTTGGTAAATATCTGAAGAATAAAATATTGTTATTGCATCAGTTACGAAGGACACACACATACAGGTGTACATCTTAGGTTTCCCTTTAAAATGCATTGGCTACCTGATCCCTCTGCACTTACCTACCTTTGCATGTTTCCACCTGCAGGTACAAGTTAGCTTCAGCTTCTTAGCTGTGCAGATCATCACGATAGGAGGAGATAACTGGGTGAGTGCAAAATTTTTGGGATCAGGCTGTTGTGATTCTCTCCCTGTGCCATACAGACATTAAGCACACTTTTCCTCCCCTCCCTATGGGGCAAGGGTCTAGTGTTTCGGGGGGGGGGCAGATGCCAGATAATCTTTCCCCACAGTAAATGCTACAAAGCTGTCATGTGTGCACATAGACCAAGATTTTGTATATAACTGGTCCCAAATATTCATTTTAATCATGTCCTTAAACCAACAAGACCATCCTTAATGTTGCCATTTTATTTTATTCCATTCCATTTTATTTACTATGTCTACTTCTGTACCTTCTGTAACAAAACTGATGTACAGAAATGAAGGTGATGTTTTCTTGGCACTGGAAATAAAATGACAGGGAAGCTTTCAGCTGCTTGATTTATGTGTGTCAGACCACTGTAAAAGGCACAGAAGTGGGGCCAGTAAATTTTTTGATTGCTCTGACATTAAACAGCCAGTCGATTGTCATTAAAATTACTCATGTCCAGCAGTTAAAGGGCAGTAGACGACATTCTCTCTTGGTAAAAAAAAAATCCCGTTTCTGATGCTTGCTGAAGAATCAAAGGGCACTCCCCAAATTGAAGAGGGGGGAAAAAAGAATTACACCACATTCTATTGTTGATTGGTTTAATAAAGTGTGGACAAATGCCTTAATGAGCCAACTGACCCATTATAAAAATATGGAAGAAATAAGTGTATACCATCAGTCTTCAAATGGTGGGTCAGGACTCACTCCTGGGTCATGGACTGATCTACCACCCTACAAATATATAGCAAGTAATTAAGAAATTGGTCCCTAGGTGTATGGTTGGGTTAAAGGTGTCTGAAAATGTTGACTACTGCCTTAGACAGTAGACATTTGGGCAGCACTAGCAAGTGGATGTTTGTATTCTGACTATATTTTTCACATTTTTATGTATTTATTATTATTGTATTTTTACTCTTTGTTGTAAATCACCTCAGGATTCTTTGAAGAGAAAACTATAAATTTAATGAACCCCAAAACTTATCTATACACATTTGTTGAACACTGGATTTATCAACTACTGAAGCGTTAAGTTTCAAGATAATATGCATCCATACGCATTATTCTCACTTTTATTATGTATTGTTTATTTTGTGCCTAATATTTTTGTATTCAGCAGTGATTCATTCTGTGCTTGTTGCTATTGTATGTAATGCACTTAAGTGTTAAGTACATTAACACCTATTTCTAGTTATATTTAATTTATTTATATTAATAATTCATGTTACAGTCTTATCCTTATATTTAATAAAACAAAAAGCAAACAAACTGGGAACTGCAATTCAGCAGCTAAAATCCCAATTGTTTCTCTTTTCTGCTAACAATTCTTAGAAATTTATTACCCCTATTTTGCACCAATTTTTGCTTTTTATGTGTTCATTATGTGTTCGTTTTCACATGTGAAATATTGGAGGCTATGGAGCAGGTCTAATTTTTCACTGCAGGGACCATAAGAACTCAAATTTAGAAGGAATGTTTTCTTTCCTTTCCAATGTTTCTTACAGAGAAGATGATGCATATAGGCAAACATAATTATTAGATCCCAACTCTACAAACAATCAAAAAGGAGATATTAAACTGGTTTGTTTGACGATTGAGTCAGACTTTGAAATTAGCCTAGATTTGAATTGTTTGCCAGTAGTATTAAAGGTAAAGGTAAAGGTACCCCTGCCCGTACGGGCCAGTCTTGCCAGACTCTAGGGTTGTGCGCCCATCTCACTGAAGAGGCCGGGGGCCAGCGTTGTCCGAAGACACTTCCGGGTCACGTGGCCAGCGTGACATCGCTGCTCTGGCGAACCAGAGCCGCACACGGAAACGCCGTTTACCTTCCCGCTTGTAAGCGGTCCCTATTTATCTACTTGCACCCGGGGGTGCTTTCGAACTGCTAGGTTGGCAGGCGCTGGGACCGAACGACGGGAGCGCACCCCGCCGCAGGGATTCGAACTGCCGACCTTTCGATCGGCAAGCCCTAGGCGCTGAGGCTTTTACCCACAGCGCCACCTGCGTCCCTTTTGCCAGTAGTATTAGCAACCTATTAATGTAAAGGTACCCCTGACCGTTAGGTCCAGTCACAGCCGACTCTGGGGTTGCAGTGCTCATCTCGCTTTACAGGCCAAGGGAGCTGGCGTTTGTCTGCAGACAGCTTCCGGGTCATGTGGCTAGCATGAGTAAGCTGCTTCTGGTGAAATAGAGCAGCGCACGGAAACGCCGTTTACCTTCCCTCCGGAGCAGTACCAACGAAGACAACAGTTTGGGACCTATGAAAGAAGAATTGCTTTGCACATGGTTACAGGGCCATAAGCATCATTTGGCTTATTTTGTGTCAGATTTTGCTTTCAGATTCTTTTTATACACTTTTCCCCCCTACATGGTATTTTGTTGTTCTGTGCTTTTGAGGACCTTGGGCATTGCTGAGGTCCACATCTATTTAACTTCAGCAGTGATATAACAAAAGGCACTTTCTCATAATACATCCTGTAATTCTCCCTCTTTCAAAAAGTTCCCTGAGGATATAGATCATCTCAGTGGGTGGGCAGGGAATAAAATGTTTTAAAATCAACTCAGTCTTGTATGGAGAAAGACACATTTGGAGCCTGGGGAGTGAAAATATTTACAAATGTTCAATATTTTAGTCATTTTGCTGGAAGATTTTTCTTTAGATAGAAAGTATGGGATTTTTTTTTATATACCCTTTCTACTTGCTTCCCATTATTTTCTTTTCTTTTCTTTTTCTTTTTCTTTTATTATTTTATGATATTAGCATCTTCTGTGTAGCTCATCCTCTTTTCCAGAGGAGAATTGGGGTTATTACATCTCCTTTTTTTGCTTGTGATAATTTCATAATACCTCCCTTCTCTAAAGAAAATTATTCATTTTAATTTAATAGTAATAGTGATAATAAAAAGCTCATGTATGTTGGACAACAAAATGAATATTAATGTTTTGTTATAAATTATTTATCACTACAAATATTATTTTAGTACCCTTGTTTAAAATAGTGTGTATTATGAGATAATAACTATTGTTTCAATACTGAAACTTTTAAATAGAAAATATCTCCCCTCTTATGTCTTCTCTTCTACTTGACTAAAGGTTGTCGTGGAGACAGAAAAATCTTCTTTTGAATTTGAGTTCTTGTCATTGGATGATTTGGAGCATATGGTCATCCACATAGTCACATCTCTGAAGAAGATCTTTCCAATTTCTTCACCTGGGTAAGGGGGTTATGTAGTTTACCAAAGCCCAAGATTGTACATATATTGGAGACTTTTGAACAGGTTGGGGAGCCTGTGGCCCTGTATATATTGTTGGACTAAAATTTTCACCATCTCTGACCATTAACTATGTTGGCTGGAGCTGATGGAAGTCAGAGCCGAACAAAATCTGGTGGGACACAGGTTCCCCAGCCTACATTAGAAGATATGGGCTGAACGCTGGTGACCAGGGCCAAACCAGTTAGATGGGTTTGGAGTGGTTATTATTATATAGCACATTAGCATGCTCAAATCAGGTACATTATCTTAAATAAAACATATAACAGGGCTAGCCACCATGGTACTGTCCAGATATTTTGGACTACAGCTTCCATCATCCTTGGCTATTCTGGCTGGGTTTGATGGGAGTTGTAGTACACAACATCTGGAGGGTGTCACATTGGTTATCCTTGCCTCACAACAACCCTTTAAATCAGGGCAGTGTTATGCTTCACATTGCAGGTATGAAGATGTGGGGTGAAACAGTAGAGAATATAAGAGATAGTGGTATGCCTAAGGCTTTCCTATAGACTCATTACGTGATTTGAACAAGAGATTTATTGGCTAACAGTTCAGTCTTATATCCACTATCCTATACTAGCATCTGTTTCCCAAAAGCATCTTGTCTGAAGCATCTGTTACGCTTGAAAGGTATAGTGCAGGGGTCTGCAACCTTTAAGACAAAAAGAGCCACTTGGACCCGTTTCCGAAGGGGGGAAAAACTGGGAGCCGCAAAACCATTGCGACATTTAAAACAAATATATCTCCGGAGCCGCGATCTGACAGCGGGCGGGAAGGTGACGTTGGGACTAACACACGCACCGCCCCCATGCGACGTCACAGCCAGTACAGCGCCCGCCACAGTGGGGAGTGTCAGGGCGCACAATGTGTCTCCTCCCCTCACTAGTATCCGCCCCGGAGCCGCGGCAAAGGTGTAAAAGAGCCACATGCGGCTCCGGAGCAGCAGGTTGCAGACCCCTGGTATAGTGGAAGCTCACTGACACAGCCCATTAGGGAAAGGGACCATAGCTTTATGATAAAGCACATTTTTAGCTCATGTTTCATACCCAGATAATGCAAGAAGTGATAATGCAGTGGGAAGCCAACACTTCTTGGGCTTCATATTTTGTAAAGACTCAAGCCGATAACAGTTCTAATGAGAGGACAATAAAGTACTTGGTTGTGGATAACTACACAACATTGATCTTATCTAGCTTAGTACCATCACCACTGAGAGGCAGTGGCTCTCCAGATAATAAGCTTTGAGTCTTCCCTGGCTGCAAATACCAGGGGTTGAACCTGGGACTGGTTGCAGACAAAGCTTGTGCTTTACCATCTTCATCTTACAAAGCCATGGCAGACTCCAGTTAATGTATAAGCGGTGGGTAGGAATAGAGCACAGATGATATGTTGTTGAAACCAAATAGAAGCCTACAATACCTTCTTATTTCTGAGAAGGTACAATGGTCACATTTACAAGTAGTATTTGGAAACTGATTTACTGAGACTGTGCCAGGGCAATATTGTAAGAATGACAGGGTGTTACAGATCAGCACATGTTCTGGTTGAAGTTTCCAGAAGCATTTTTGGTTTAGAGATGCGTAACTGATTACCTTAAGCACCAGATGTTTCAACAGTACCAATTTATTTGTTTCTTTTAAACAAAAGAAAGGTAGGGGGGGTACATGAGTGGACAGTGTGGTTATATGATTTAGGCACTAGATGGCTGTGGACTTAATTAGGTGGAATCAGGAGCTTCCTGTGTCTGTCCTGTTAATAATGTTTTTGTCCAACTTCCTGACTGGTGCATCCTCTAAGCCTTCAGTGAAAAAAATGTAATTGGTTTTTCCCTTTGTTTTGAAGAAACCTACTCCAAAATGCCTCCCCCATCTTGGTCGACAGAATAAAAGCGATAACAGATTCCTTGGAAGAATTACTAAAGGAAAATCAAGGCCCATGTGGTAATCTTTATATATGAAAATTATTGGAGGAAAATATGTTGGAAGTAATTGTTGAGCCAAGCTATAGTTGTGAAGAATGTAAGAATTGTAAACTAGGGATAAGGAAATATATCAATTCTGGTTTCTCATTTTTCTCCACATTTTCACAGCTGTTTGCAATTATTGTTTTAAAAAATAATCCTCATGAAAATTCACCAGCATTTGTGTGAATTTCTACTAATATACACATTTGTTTATGCAGTTTCTCCTGATATAATGAATTTAATGTTATCTTCATTAACATATTCAATTATATGCACATTTTGTCCTAGTATATGTATTTTGTTACCCATTCCCTGGCTGGATAAGTGTACTGCAAAATTTGGAGAATGCAAATTTTGAAGGATGGCTATGTTTCTCTAATGTTTCTGAAAGTTTGAGTTAGGTAGGCTCCTCTCTGCAAAGTGAATCAAATTTCTCCCCTATACCTAGTCTAAACTAGCTTTTAAAATATGCTTACAAAAGTTTTTAGCCTTTTTAAAAAAGTGAGCTACTGGGGGTCGTAGGGAAGGGGCGTATGGCTCCATCCTCAGACAGCCCACTGTTTCCTATATTGGGCGCAGAGGAAGCACAGAACTTGTTTATCCACCTGCATGCAGTTTCTTGTTGTGTGTGGCAACTAGGTGAGTGCTTAAATACAAGGCTAGTTGTTTATTATTATATAATTTTTTATTTATTTATTTATTTATTTATTTTTATTTTTATTTTATACCCCGCCCTTCTGGCTGGGTTTCCCCAGCCACTTTGGGTGGCTTCCAACAAAACATTAAAATACAATAATTCATCGAATATTAAAAGCTTCCCTAAACATACAATTTAAACTAAAAGTTTAAACTAAACTAAAAGTTTAAACATATTATTAAACTGGTGGTAAAACTAAAGCTTACTTCCCTTAGAGTGCTCTAGCCTTTAAAAAATCTGACAATTCTGAATTCATATGAATTTAGCATAAGCACAGATTGGAAAATAGGGCTGCAGGGTGTGTGTGTGTGTGTGTGTGTGTGTGTTTGACCTTGGCTTCAGAAGCACAGAGTTGCTAGTAGCTGCCACTCTGGCACCCTTTCTAGGAATCATTTTATGTAGAACTTGCCCTGGACTGCAGATGCTTATGCAGCCATCTCCCCATGTGCACATATGGTCAATCTTTCCCTTGATTAAGACTGCCATCCTCTATTGGTTTACCTGGGAGTAAGCTTCACCGAACACAATAGTTATTTCCAAGTAACCTTTCATAGGATTGGTCCATCGAATATTTATATCCTGCCTTAACAATTATTGATTATCTTCATAGCTGTTCACAAAATGATAAAATATGAACCAATTTTAAACAACATCTTAAAAATGAAACACTAGAAGCAGAAGCAGCCAGACAGTAAAATGGGAGATGGAATTGCCGATAAAGCTAAGCAGCAGCATCCAATTAAGCATTATAAACCATTAAAGGTCTGGGCAAGTAGGCTGCTTTGTGCATCAGCTGTATATATGAGATGATGGTTTCTATGGTTGTGCAGCTGTCAAGTGGCCAGATGCCAAGGAGGACAGCAGGGCTCCTGTGCTATTTAAATAGTTGTAAATAAGAGAGAATTTTAGCATTGACATCTTTTTGTGACATGGTGTGGTTGTTAGGAGGGTTGAATTAGGGCTGGGGAAGCCCTGGTTTAAATCCCAACTCAGCTGTGAAACTCACTGAGAGACTTTTGGCCATTCATTCTTTCTGATGCTGCCTAACCTCACAGGATTATTGTGTGGATAAACTTGACAGGGGAAAAACCATGTGCCCTGCTCTGAGCTCCTTCAAAAAAAAAGGGCAGTATAAAAATGTAAGAAATACAAGATTGATATACAGTCAAAGCACTCATAGTTCAAACATGTCCAAACTTTTCAGTAGCTACATTTGCTGTTGTAACAAATGAGGTCTGTTGAGATATTTACAAATTGGAGGAATGAAGCTGGTGGCAACTGACATCTCTTCTCCACTACAGTGGTGCCCCGCAAGACGAATGCCTCGCAAGACGGAAAACTCGCTAGACGAAAGAGTTTTCCGTTTTGGAGGTGCTTCGCAAAACGAATCTCCTATGGGCTTATGGGCCTATGTCTTGCGAGTTCCTGTGGGTTTTTCCCCCTTCCCCCCTTTTTTCTAAGCCGCTAAAAGCCGCTAATAGCGCTAATCCGCTAATCCGTCAATGGGCTTGCTTCGCAAGACGAAAAAACCGCTAGACGAAGAGACTCTCAGAACGGATTCTTTTCGTCTTGCGAGGCACCAATGTACTGCTTTACTTTATCTCAAATGTACTCCTTTTTTCTTAATAGTTTTTTTAATAGATCTACAGCTGTATTTTCTATTTTTGTATCCAGAAGGATTGTTGACAGGGTTGAGGAGTGAGGAATGGGAGTGATATTACTAATGGCCCAAATATTTGATTTGGGCAAAGTATCTTCTTGGCTCAGAATATCTATATCTTGTGATTTTCCTGCATTATATAAATGTTTAAAAGTAATCACTTTTATATGGCCTGTCTTATAATTTTTGGAGTCTTCAAATACCATAATCTCTGAAATCTCTTTATCACCCATGCAAGATAGGTGTGTATTAATTGAGCTTGAGAGATAGTGGTTTACCTAAGACCAGCTACTAAGTTTCTGGCAAAGGAGAGTTTGGATCTAGAACTTGGATCAGCCTGTAAATTCTGTTCTGCTAATATCCTCTCACATTTACAGGTGGGTTTTCAGAGACATATGCTGCTCTCTGTGATTACATTGGCCTCCCTTTCCAAGAGGAGATCCAGTGGGTAAGACACAAATTAGTCATTCATTCATACCAAAACAACATGCTTAAGAATAAGACACAACTCTGTGGCAGAAAAAAAGTAATGGCCAGAAAATGCCACCGTTTCCTTGTCTCCCACTGCATCAAGGAGTTTAATGTGTGCGTGCACTTTTTCCAGATGGTGATTTGGCAACTCATTTGTGTCCGTATTTCCCCAGTTCCATCCTGCATGACCTGTGTACAATTATTATTATTTTTGCAAAGTACAGTGGTACCTTGGTTTAAGAACAGCTTAGTTATGAACAACTTGGATTAAGAATGCTGCAAACTCAGAAGTAGGTGTTTTGGTTTGTGAACTTTGCCTTGGAAGCAGAATATGTTCTGCTTCCTGTTGAGTGTGTTTCATTTGTAAATTGAGTCCCCTGCTGCTATGGGAAAGCACGCCTTGGTTTAAGAATGCTTTGGTTTAAGAACGGACTTCTGGAACCGATTAAGTTCGTAAACCAAGGTACTACTGTAGTTCTTAAGACACAGGTATGCCAAGTCTGGCTCAGCATACTGATATTAAGCTCATCATTACTCTTGAGTGGAAGTCTTCTGCTTAGAGATGGCTAGGTAGTACTGTTAGCATCTTCATCATTATGTGAATTTGCCAAATGGTCTCTTACCTCCCTGCAATGTGCTAATGTATTTTATTTTTATTTTTCAAGGATGTGGATAATATTTATCACAGCCAGGAATGCAGGGAGTTCAACCTGCTGGATTTCAACCACCTCCACAGCCAGTGAGTCCATATAAAAAAAATTGGGTGGGGAGTGAGAAGGGTGAAATCCATGAGGTGGTATTGAAAGCTAGTCCTATGCAGATTAGACCCATTGTAGGTAATAAACATGACTAATTTAAATTCATTCATTTCAATGAGTAGGACTTCATTGAATATCACCTGATATGCAGTCATACCATACAGTGTTAAAATAGCATGAAATCAGCAGTATTCTAAGAAATTCAGGAATTCAGTCTCCCAGCTCAAGCCATGTTTATGTGTCAGTGCAAAGCTTGGCTGAGCAATGCTGTGTGCATTTGAGTTTCAAGATACTCAATGAAGCAATTGTGTGATTCCCTTCAATTCCCCTCATCTTCCCTGCATTGGCCCCAAGTGTGTCTGTCTAGAATGTAGCTGAAGACCTCCATAAGTAGGCAGGCCTTTTTTGAATCTAGATCAAATGGGGAGTTGCTGTGTTAGACCATTTTAAAATAATCTTTATTGGGTTTTTTAAAAAAATAAACTGTTCTTTAAAAAAAATCAGGTGAATTGTGCCTTTTAGAGTCTAGATTTTAACTGTTTAAATTCTAAACTAATTACTTTGTTGAACTGAATAAGCTACATCTCTTGTTGGGTGCATAGTGGATTAGGATAGGTGGATGGGGCCAATGGATAGCTGAGTTGTTGAGCACCTACTTCGTATACAGAAGGTCCCATTCCTGGTTCAATTACCGGCATCTGTAGGTAGGGCTTGGATATTTCCCTGCCTGAAACCCTGAAGAGATGCTGCCATTGAGTGTCTGCAATACTGAGCTAGATGGATTAATGGTACAACTTGACAGAATACATTTTCTATGTAATATTGCTTTTTCCTGTTGCAGAGATGTGGCTGTTAGTGTGACTAGCCTGTCATTGAATCAGTGGTTCACAAGGCTGTGCTGCAAGGACTTCAAACTGGTGAGTGCAGTGTGCTAGGCTTTTTGGCAAGGACTTCCCTGAGATGGACAGAAGCATAAGAACACAGGATGCAGCCTCCTTGCTGAAGCCAAGCTGGTCTGGGTCTGGTCATTGCCTGGATGGGAGACTGCATGCAAATTCCATGTATAACACCTTGAGTTCTGTGATGGAAGAAAGGCGGGATATAAATAAAACAAATAAATGTAAATTGGAGAGGGATCACCAGAGAACATGCTTCACATGCAGAAGGGCCTGGGTTCAATCCCTGACACCCCCAATTGAAAGCATCCTGTGATGTGAAAAGCGCCTGGAGTGGTGATGCCAGATAGAGTAGATAGTACTAGGCTAGATGGACCTGGTTTAAAAAGCATCCTTCTTAATTCTTATGATGACAACAACAACAACAACGATGGTTGGCATTTGTGTGGGCAGCTCACAAAAATTAATAAAATACAATATTAGAAATACAATACAAAACAATAAAAAGAATAAAAATGTGCTTCTTGAAGATTTACAGCAAAATATAAACTATAAAACTGAGACGCTCAGATTAAAAGCACTAGTTGTTTAAAAACTCTGCCTGAATAAGGAGCTGTGTGCCAGCCATCAAAAAGAGCATAAAGATGATGCCAGGCAAGCCTCTCTTGGGAGGCTATTCCATAAACATGGTGCTGTTACCAAGGAGGCCCTATCCTGGTAGCCACTGAATTTAGCAGGGGCACTTGGAACACAACCTCTGTAGGAGAAGGTGAGTTTTCAGAGTAGGGCGGGGAGAAAATCAGAATATAGAAAAGAGAATTTTACATTTTTTGTCCCATAATTTTCTGCTAGTTGTTAATATATTATAGGAGTTAGTGATTATTTACAAGTTCTTTGATAATAACTGCCTCTGCCTCTTTCATAAGTCAGAAGTAAAACGTCTTCCTGAACCTTCCCTAGCAGGGCTTCACAGTATATTTTATTCTGCCCTAGAATTTGGATATCCTGGATCAGATTCTCCATGTTCTCAGCAAATCAGTGACTCTGGAAGAGCTGGTGTTGGAAAACTGTGGCTTGAAGTTGTAAGCAGAAAAAGTCTGGAGGTTTCATTATTAATATATAGTGAATTCATAATAAATGGTGGTTGCTGTTGGGAGTGGGACACTGCATGACAACAGGTACACTTTTTTAACAGCATGCAACAAACAGCTTCATAATATATCAGCATGCTGTGGCAATGATCAGACCAGTTATTTAGGATTGAGCAAAATGTCCAGCAAAAGAATTAGGGATGTTATGGAATCTTAGTTGATTAATGAAATGAGTTTAAATGCATGTCGTAAACCAGTCTTCACCAACCAGGTGCCCTCCATATGTTTTGGACTGCAACTCCAGCCAGCATGGTCATACACGGTTGTGATTTAAAAGATCCAGAAGGCACTGCAAAATCCCGCGGAAGATGGACAGCATTGTGCCAGTCACACACAAAGTGGCAGATAAACACCAGTTTAAGATACAAGTGCAGCACACACCAACAAGCTTGCACAGTATACAGATTGGAAAAACGAATACTTAAAGCTATGAATAGGAATGTGTCAGGAGTAGAGCATGAGTTCTAAGCTCTGCCACTTAATTGTCTCCATGCCTCCTGCTGTGGTAACCAGAACTATTTCTGATCTTCTCTGACCTTCTGTTTCTTCCAAGAGAAGAACTCAAGAAGACTTGAGTAGGAGTTTGTGCTGCACACATGTGGGTTTAAAAACATCCTCATGGGCATCCCACCAGAACATTTTCAGTCAGATTGACTTTGGCCTTCAGTATGGGCTAAATTTGCAAACCATGCACCAGTCAGTAGGCAGGTCCGGAAGTTCATATTTTGGTCATAATGTTGAGTGTTCCACCAACCTCTGGCAAGTTTAGGATGCTACCAGGTTGCCCCCTAATCTTGGAACTGGAATGGGCGTCATGGATCATCCTCACCATTGTGCTCCACTTAACATATCTAAAGGGATGGTTCTTAAGGTCAGGAGGAGACCTTAGCAACACAGAACCCAAATAGAGCTGGGACTTGCTTCAGGCTGGGGCTTGCTTCCATGCAATGTGTTTCCAGTGATGAGTTCTCCATCTCATGCTCCGTGGCTGGAGTTGAGAGGAGAATAAGGAATTGTTCCTGATCTTGCACTGTGCAGCACAAAATCAGGAACAAGGTACAGTGGTGCCCCGCAAGACGAAATTAATTCGTTCCGCAAGTTTTGTCGTCTAGCGAATTTTTCGTCTTGCGAATCACGAAATCCCATAGGAATGCATTGAAAATCAATTAATGCGTTCCTATGGTCAAAAAAAGTCCAAACAAAGCCAAATTTGGTACAACAACAGTTTATTAACTGCTCTTTAAAGTCACACATACTGTAAAGAGCAGTTCAAAAATTGAAGGGAAAATAAATTAACTTTATAAACAAAACATGTCTTTGTTTTTAGACAAAGGAAACAAAGTCGCGAGACGTTTTCGTCTTGCGAAGCAAGCCCATAGGTGAAATTCGTCTTGCGAGGCAAATCGAAAACGGAAAAACCTTTCGTCTAGCGAGTTTTTTGTCTTGCGAGGCATTCGTCTTGCGAGGTACCACTGTATCAACCCTTGGGAGAGGAGCAAGTTCTTAGTGACCACAGATGTTTGGTTGGCACGAAGGGAAGTCAAAATGTGTGAGGTACTATTATTTTCATCTGTGGGCTTGTTACTGTGTGAAATCTTTTTCCCTTGCAGTGATTTTGCTCAACGGATGGCCCAGGTGCTTCACAATAATCCAAGCAATACCTTAAACATGCTTAATCTTTCTGGAAACCTGCTTGAGGACCGAGGTAGTGCAATTTCTGATCTCTTGGCCAATATTGCATAGTAGTGACTTGTGTGTTCTGGCCATAATAATAAACTTGGTTCACTGTCTTCACTGGCGGAGGAAGAGGAGTGCGGGGGGAGTGCACCGCCCCCGGCAGCGCAATTCCAGTAAGGTGCCATTGCGGCTGCCCACAGCCTGCACTAGGCGCCACGCCCCTACAGGTGGCATGCCCTGCCCTGCCCAGGACGTGCGTACAGTGCACCCCACCCCCGGGACGTGCGCCAGCCCCACCCCTGCCTGCTCAATGTCCCCCGGTGCTGGAGCATGAAGCTCCGCCACTGACTGTCTTAACTATTTACTTGGTTGCTCTATTTTTTGGCTAAATCCTCCTGCTGCAGTTACCTAGGTAGAGAGAATCTCATTTGTTTCTGCCTTTAGAACTTTCAATTACTAAAGTTGCCTTCTCTGCCCTGATAGAAAAGAGACCTTTCCAAGTCTTCAATTAGTTTGAGTGCTTCAGCTATTATAAATATGGTCTTTTAATTTGTTAAGTGATTCACCATCTTTACTATGTGTGTTTGACCTTACAGTAGCCCTATGAGGTAGGTGACCAATGGTGAGCTAAGGCTGAGAAATTTGTTTTAAATCCCTACACTGAAGAAGAGGAGGTTGGATTTGAATGTTGGTCCAAGATTAGCTCTGGCCCACACTGGCTTAAGCAGTAAGATTAACTTGGGGAACAAGAGTGAATTTGTTAAACAAATAGCATTTAGTGTGTAATTGCTGCGTGTCATTCATTCACCTTGGGGAAAATTTGCATCACGATATCATCACCCAATCATTATATAGTCCTGTGTTTTCCTAGTGCTGCTTCCATCTTTTGTAGAATTTCTCCAAGTCTAGATTGCTTTTGTGCTTCTTTTTCAGTATTTCCAAGTGGCATGGTTGCAAAATGTGTATTGATATATTGGGCAGGTAGACTTTTCCCCCACTTGGCAAACTTTGACTATTACTTTTCAAGTGGTCATCATATTATCACTGTTCCTCTTTATTTATAATTGTTCTTTTAGTTAGCACTAAAATGCTACTATCCTATTTTTATATATAACTAAAACTCCCATCAGCCCTAGCCAGCATGGCCAACGGTAAGGGATAACAGGAGTTGTAGGCTGACAGTATCCTGAGGGCCCAAGCTGAGGAAGCAATCTTAAATAAAAGAGTATTTTTCTAAAACTCCCCACTGCCTTACTAGTTGCCACCATTTTATCAATGTGCTGCCCCGCCCCCCAATTTAAAATACTTCTGATCTAAAAACTTTGTCTAAGAGCCATCTGGAACATCTGTATGCATGCACACGAAAGCTCATACCAAGAACTAACTTAGTTGGTCTTTAAGGTGCTACTGGAAGGAATTTTTTTATTTTGACTATGGCAGACCAACACGGCTACCTATCTGTATCTGTATATCAAAACCTTTTTAAAAAACAAATCATGACATCTCACAGGTAATTACTCTTAAATGAACGAATACCATGGTTCAAATTAAATTATTGATCAGAAAAAAAATGTAAAAAATTTGATGGGTTATTTTCTGGCCCATCTATGTCGATGAAGCATAGTAGGATGTATACAGAAAAATTACAATACTCCCACTGCCACCCAAGTTGTGTGGAAAGTTGATTGTTGCAATGCCACTTGTAGTTTACTATGGTAGAAGAATTCTTGGCTGGTCCTAGGAACTGCCTGCCTAGAAGCACCACTGAAGTACTGGTACATGGCAGTACAATTGCATTCTATGTCTACTCAAGGGTTCTGTTCTCTCTTTAGGTATAATTGCTCTGAGCCAGAACTTAGAGCAAAGCATCAAGGGCTTCCAAAGCTTGAACTTTGCTAGGACCTCCTTGACTCCAAAAGGTACAGGGGGAAACAGTTAGTCCATGGTTGAAGGGTTTGGGGTAGTGGTACTGTTTCAGGATGCTGTATTAGGATGGCATTAGCACAGCAGAGAGAACTGAAATCTAAATCTTCATCTGTGGTATCTATTTATAGTATCTTTATTGTGGTGTCATTATTAATGTTATCTTGCTGTGAGATTTATTGCAGTGATTAGATTTTTTGCCTTCATTCTTCCATATTAATGTTTTATTAGTTCTATTAAATACTGGTTCATATTCCTTTTTTAATAAAATAAATATACATTGCCTGTTTTCTTCACTGCATGGATCCAGGGCTGGCCAAAGCAAAATGAAAATTAAAAAATCCAGCACAACACCTCCAAAGCCTTGATATAGTTAAACAAGCTGATAACTAAAAAAACAACAACCAGACAATTTCTGTTCTTTAATGGCACTGGGACCAGCTCAAGAACTTTTTACCTGGGAGGGAACAAAAACAGCATGCCCCATGGGTACAGCCAAGTAAAAGTGTATAGGAGCCAAGACTGACTACTTGTGGCAGAAAATCCCTTAAATGCCTCTTACCGGGAGGGAAAATACAATAATTCCAACTTAAAGTAAGAAGTTGCTGACCTTTCATGACATCAAAAATCAGTTGACTGAGGTGAGGTAGCCACCTCACTCTACCTAATGGTAGAGCCAGCCCTTTAACAGGGTCACTGGATGGAAGACCTGCATGTACCAATTGTTGATATTTAACAAATCTATAAATTGCATTGGAGCATATCATGCAACTGTGCTTATCTAGCTGAAGGAATGCTTTCTCACTTCAGGTAAAGATTTAGTTCTCTGTACATACCAGATTTCACCAGTCAATGTCAGAATCTGAGCTAAGCAAGGCCAACCTTGCAAATGAAACAGTTGCCCTCCACCTTCCTCTATGTAACTTGGCACTTGCATCCTTAACACCTCTTTGTGATTTCTCTTGCCTGCCAGGAATGTTGGCCCTTTGCCATTCTCTAGGCTCCAATAGACTATACAGAACTACTCTGTACCACTTGGACCTTTCTGGGAACCCAGGGAGCCTGGCCACTGAAGGTGCAGACGTGAGTATTCATGGCCCCTGGAAACTGTGTAGCAGATGTGTTTTGCCTTCTGTTTCAGACACAGACAGGGACTCAAAGTTTGCTCCTCAGCCCCAATGTTGCTGTTTTGGAATTACAATCTTTAAAAATCAATGCATCTAGGTTTCATTTGCTTTTGCATTTCTGCAGAAGCTAATGAAATAACAGAGTCAACAATGCTGTTCTGGAGCAGTTGTCTCTTTGCAGGAAGAGTTTTCTGGGCCTTTCACCTTCTCTTCCCAAAACTTAACTTACCTTGCTGTCGAGTCCCACAAGACCTGTCGCTGCTAAAATATTCTGTGTCAGTTCACAAGCTTTAAGTTGTCTCATCACCAGGCAAAGTCATTGGATAGTTTAAGTGGCTCAAGGGGTCACTTTTGCTGGTGATTCAGGGCTTTAAAGGTGAACAGCTCAGAAGCATAGAGGTAAACAATGATATTTTTGTTCTATTCACTTTTATACACTTTCATTTGTTTTTTTACATTGAAGTTTTATTGGGTTTAGTTTTAATGATACAGTATATTGTTTGTTAGATTATACACCATTTAGATTTTTCTGAAATATTAAGCAGCTTATAAATGCTTTTAAATAAGGAACTGAGTCATGTTCTATCTAGAAAGCTCCAGATATTAGTTTAGCAGTGGCATTTAGGCCTGTTGGAGCTTCTGGATAGTTTTCAAAGGCAGCTCTAGAGCAGTGTTTCCCAAACTTTTTTGGGCAACGGCACACCTGTTTAAGGAAAAAAATCTCGCGGCACACCACCGCGGCACAGCCCCGTGACGTCAGCGCGCAGCGTCACGCCGGGAGGGACGCACGAAAGTGAAAGTTTTTTCCCTCCCCCTTGCCAGGGAACCTCCAAGCTTTGGGGGTGGGAGGAGGCAGCAGAGTGAGGGACTGAGGGACGGCGGCAACTGAGGCGGCGGCGGCTGTTGTGGTGGTGGCGGCGATAGCGGGCGGAGGAGGGGGCGGCGGCGGGGCTTGAGGAGCCGTCGCCAGGAGTTGCTGCTGCTGTTGTTGCTGCTGCTGCCCGGACATGCCGGCCTCCTCCTCCTCCGCTGTCTCGCGCTCCTCCCTTTTGCACGCGCTGCTCCGCCGCTCGGCACCACCACCGCGGAGCCGCCCCCGGCTCGACGCGGATCCTCGCCGCCGCCGCCTCTCACCGCCCGACTCGCCCGCCTCCCTCCCACGGCACACCAGCCAATGTCTCACGGCACAGTAGTGTGCCACGGAACACCGGTTGGGAAACACTGCTCTAGAGTACATTAAAGAAATGCTTGCGGTGGACCTTGCTGTCTTACAACAGGCGCACTGCAATTTTCTTTCTCAACAAGTAAGTCTTCTCTCTCTCTCTCTCTCTCTCTCTCTCTCTCTCTCTCTCTCTCCCCCCTTTCAGGGCTTGTTTTCTTTCCTGAGTCAGCCAAATGCTTTAGGTCACCTTGATCTCTCTGGGACAGCCTGCGCTTTGGATGTGGTGAGCACCTGGCAGCTGCTGCTATTTCTTACTCTTAAGCATGTTGTACCATGTCATTTTCCCGGAATGAGGACCCTGTATTATTGTGCTGTCACGAGTGAAGTTCCTTTAAAATGAGTCAGACCCTTAGTCCACTTAACCAAGTACTGACTACTCTCACTGGCAGTGGCTGTTTCTATTTGAAAATGGAGTTTGCTAGTTATTTTCTTTGTTAAAACATTGAGATCCTGCCCTTCTGTTGCAAAAATAAACAAAATCGATACTATCACTCTGGGCAGCTTACAACATTCAAAACTTACAATTTCATAAAACAGCAATATAAAACCCTCAGCCAAAATGACTGAGACTACATACATGATATATTTTTAAAGCACATTCATACCACATTTCCCAGTTCAAAGAATTCTAGGCACTGTAGTTTGTTAAGGGTTGTTGAGAATTGTAACTATGTGAGAGGTAAACCACAGTGCCAATAATTATTTGAGGGGAAGAATGTGCTTCAAATGTGCTTTAAAGGTATAGCATGTGACCATAGCCTGAGTCAACAGTTAAATCCAAAATATAAAACTTTTTATGGAACCCAGTGGCACTCTCAGAATTCCACAGGTGACCATGAGCTTCTTTTGTTTTGTTTTCCGCAGTTGTCTATGACCTTTTCCTCCTCTGTCCCCAGCTTTTTGATGCCTTGGGTGCTGGTTACTGTGAAAGCCTAATCCACCTGAACTTATCCAAGAACGTTTATACACACAAGTAAGAGCTTGGTGTGCTTTCCCTGCACCTTTCTGGCAGGCTACTTGGGAGCAGTAGCATATTATGCCAGCCTGCAGTTTTATTTTATTTATTTATTTCACTAGATTTATGTACCATAAAACCTCAAATTGGTGTACAAGAAGACAACATGGTATAAAAGTTGGTAGAGCTTTTAAACTGAGCTTTTAAAAAAAAATCCATAAACCATTGTGATTTTGGGCAAGAGCCTGAAAATATGCATGTGAAGCTCTTTTGTTCAGTGGGTTTCTAGGGTAATGACTTACGGTACTTCCTGATAGCCTAGTCCAGATGTCTAAACCTGACTTGGGTCTTGCTTCACATAAAGAATCTGCATTGCTCCTGAATTCAAGTTTAGGTGCTGTTCTTGTGTTGAGTGACAATCGTGTACATTCTTATGACTTTGGTTGCAAGATCTTGGCAGAGGATTACATTTCCAAATCAAGCTTTTGACTATGAAGATTTCGTGGTGGAGTGGGTTCAGTCTCCCCTAAGGTCTTGGGACAGTCTACCCAAGTCTCCTCTGACAATCACCTACTTTTAAGGGGATGCCCTGTGATTAGGGGAGCTAGTTGACTCATTTCAGCTGTCTGAGCCAGGCAGGGGAGCTGTCCAGTCAGTCAGAGGACCTAGTCCTGAGCCAGGGAAAAGAGCTGAGCAGAATACTGCTTTGCTATGAACAGGTCTTCCAGCTAGCAGCAGAGGGTTTAATTACTCAGCCTGCTTGTCCCACCCTTCCTGGGGTGCTAATGGGATCATGACCCTGACTGCTTTTCCTCTTTTGACATGGGATGCCTTGTTCAGCCAAGTGAGCACAGTAGCATCAGGACTAAGCTTCATTTTGGACTTTCTGCCTTTACTGTTCCTTAGGACCCCATGGAGGGTCCAGAGTTAAGGGATGAGTCCAGTTAGGCCATATCAGGTCTCACAAGTCTGCAGTTACCCTGGATGGAATATTGTGGAGGTGGTATGAGTGTTAGTGTTCCTTTTGGGTTCCTTGTCTCCCTTGGTCCTGGGATTCATGGTGACATCATAGGAACATAGGAAGCTGCTTTATACAGAGTCAGACCATTGGTTTAGCTAGTTCAGTATTGTCTATGCTGTTTTCTCCAGGTTATCAGACAGGGAACCTTTTCAGCCCTACCTGGCAATGCTGAGGATTGAATACAGGGCCTTCTGCATGCAAAGCAGCTGTTCTGCCACTGAGCTATGGCCCTTCCCTTCATCCTCCTCTAGTGAGGAGGTATTTTCTGATCCACTTCCAGGGGTCTGTGCGTCCTGATACCTGCCCATAGAACTTAAGTTACTGCACTTCTTTTCAGAAAGAACAGTGATGTTCCTGTTGGAATCAGCAATTTCTTCAGCAAAGCCTCTGCTCTCCAACATGTTTCATTGGCTGGAACCAAGTTACCAACAGAGGCTTTGAGGTGAGGGGTAAATTGTTGTTTTTAGCTGGCTCCCATTAGGGAGGGGGAGAGAGAGACAATATTGAATGTGATCTGGATTCAAGTCCCATATCTGCCATAGGTTGTTGTAGTCTTGTGTAATTCATTGTTCTTCCAGCTTTGGTTCCTCGTTTGTAAATAAGTGATCTGTATTGAAGAACTACTATAAGGATGAAAATAACCTTTGGATGTCGTGATGAACAGCAAATTATTGTGATGGGAATACACCAAGACATTCTCCAGGCTTACACTCTCTTCCCTTCTCATTCTTTGGTGTAGCTGCA
Organism: Podarcis vaucheri; assembly: GCF_965113315.1. Lineage (NCBI taxonomy): Eukaryota > Metazoa > Chordata > Lepidosauria > Squamata > Lacertidae > Podarcis > Podarcis vaucheri. Next base: position 50,332,972 of record NC_138765.1, on the reverse strand, counting down.
AGGAATTCAGAAGCTTTCACTTCCATTTTTGATGACACATCACTTGTCATGCCATCTAAATCAAACTAACTGTGGCTAATCTTTTTTGGCTTGTTTCGGGGGGGGGGACCAACTTCACACCAACCATAGCTTATGAAGCTGGCTTGTTTCAATGAACCATAGTTAAAATTAACCACAGTTTGGGGTTCTGAAGTAATTGAAAATAAAACTTCCAATCTCCTCCTTACAGCTGCACTGCAAGAGGAGAGAAGAGGAGGGGGAGAGAAGTACACAAGCTCTGGAGGAGGTTAGGCTCATTCTCATAACACTAAACTGTGGGTTAGTGTTTCATCTGAATGCAGCCAATATGAACAAGTAAATATGTGAAGGTAACTAATAATAATAATATCAAAAGAAGAAAAATTGCTGGACAGGCACAGAAAGGTATACTTGACTATTTCTTAGCTGAGTGGGCATGAAGGAATGAGGCATAATCAAGATGAATTCCGTAACACACACATTAATTTATGGATTTGCCACAGAATGCATAAGGGGGGGGGGGGTTTGACAAATCCATTGAGAAGGAAACAAATCCATGGTGTTTGTTTGGAATCTCCATGGTTAGAGGCAGCCTATCACTGAATACCAGCTTGCTGGAAGGCAACAGCACAGGGTAGCTGTTGTACAGTGCTGGACTAGCTGAACTTTTGATCTGATCCAACACAAAGTAATTCTTACCCTTTTGGGGTTCAAAGAAGCAAAGTGGTGAGCTATTAGGGATTAAATGAAGCATTTTGGGATGGAGTCAAATCTATAGTGGAGGGGGAGAAGATGCAGAACCAGGTTTCCCTCATGACAACCTGGCAGTTAGAGCTGCTCCCTACAGTGGCGAAGCTTCATACTCCGGCACTGGGGGGCGGAGAGCAGGCAGGGGCAGGGCTGGCACATGTCCTGGGGGTGTGGCACCCCGCGCAGGCGGGGGGGGGCACCCTACCAGGATCGCGCTGCCAGGGGCAGTGCGCTCTCCCCGCACTCCTCTTCCTCCACCAGTGGCTTGTTTCCTTTCTGGTTTGTTACAGAGCTTTGCTGCAGGCCTTGGCATATAACCACCGATTGAGTGGTCTGCACCTGGACCTCAGTAGCTGTGAGGTAAGAAGGGACACCCCTCCCCCCAAAAGTGTACCTAATAAAATTTGCTAGAGAGGTTTGAAGAACATGTAGGCAAAGGGGCAGATGATATGAAGTTTGTGTTACAGTTATCTGAGACATGGTTCATTTCTTATGAATCAGATTTAATATTAACCAAGGTGAAAATACCATTTTAGGTGATGCATAGGTAAAAATTCAGTAGCAGCCAAAGTGAGTGGCTTTACCTAGCAGCTGAAATGACTATTTCCTCGGATAATAAATCACTAGATTCATGTGGTTTAAGGTTCTCTTTTTCTAGCTTAGGTTTCCACTGCTGAATGGCTAAATCCAGTATTTTCCAAGTCATACAAAAAGTAAATGTAGCCGTTTTGGCTTACTAGACTTGATGACTATATCAGAGGTGGCATGAATACCAGTTGCTGGGAATCAACAGTGGAAGAGGGCTATTGCCCTGTTGCCCTGCTTGTGGGCTTCTCAGAGGCATGCATGTGGTTGACCACCGTGAGAAATGGGATGTTGGACTATTTAGGTATTTGATCTAATTCAGCAGGGCTCTATTTAATGTTCTTAATAAATATTGCCAATAAAAATTGACACCTCAGCATATCAAAACCAAGAAATCAAAATAGCTCTGATCTGACAGAGTTGTTCTTATTTTTTTATGTTCTTACTATTTTTGAATATGTATGAATTGTCTTCATATTAAAGCTGAAATCAGCAGGTGCCCAGGTGATCCAGGATCTTGTTTCAGATGCCAGCTCAATCAAGGAGTTGAATTTATCCGACAATGGTAAGTCTATCAGTTCCTTAGACGGCCTCTGTCCTTAAGACTGAGGGAGACTGTGTGCTCTCTAGCTCTTTGTGTCCCCTTCCTTGCCAATCTAGGCTTATCTGAATAATACATACTCTGTATTAGATTAGGATCTGTGGGTGGTCTTTTCTTTGTGGTATGTTAAAAGTTCTCAGCCACGTTTAACATCCCATAAAGGGGCCTGATGCATATCCCACCAAAAGAGCAAACACACCAAAAGAGCACACCAATTAGAATCAAGGTCTTTGCTGGTTTATTGGAATCTAAAGCAAAAGTAGGTAACCTTTGGCCCTCCAGATGTTGGACTACAACTCCCATCACTCCTGACCCTTGGCCATGCTGGCTGGAGTTGGTGGAAGTCCAACAGCATCTGGAGGGCCACAGATTAGCCCCCTGATCTAAGTGCTGTTTCTTATAAGGTTTCACAAGCCTGCCTCACTTTCCTGTGTCTGAATTATATCAAATCTAGTGTTTAATCATCTGTTTTGGTGGAGGCCCTTGCTTGCCTGTGACCAGTCAGCCTTGCAGGACCCCCACCTGCACCCATGAGGTACCCATGCATACACAGCTACTCTTTCTGCAGGCTTTGATTCTGACATGGTGACACTGGTGCTGGCCATCGGTAGAAGCAGATCCATCAAGCATGTTGCACTAGGAAAAAACTTTAATATCCGGTCCAGGTAAGCATTTAACACTCTGTTGGTACCGGTAATTTTAAAAAAAGTTAAATACTAGTATTAATACATACATGTGAGATAGAGTTGAAAGAATTTTTTTACATACCTAGGCTATGTTTTTTTATTTATTTGCTTGCTTTTAATAGTTTTGAGCCTGCATTTCCATACCTAGAGGCAAACCCAAAGCAACTCATAAGTTGAAAGCAATAAAGACATGATAGTACCACGAATTTCAAAATACAGAAGAACAGACTAATAAAAATAACAGCAGGGATAGCAAAAAAACCAAAACACCAAAAACCTGCACACAACGTAATTGGTTGCCATACCCAACAGTACTACAAAAACTCAGGTTAAAATTCTGAAAGCAGAGCCAAATCAACCAAATGCCTAGAGCATGTGGGGGGATTGCAACCCTTCAGCGTACAACTCCCATCACTTGCCATGGGACATTCTGGGTGGGGCTGACAAAGTTTGAATCAAACAACATCTGGAGGGTCACAGGTTCCTCACTGCTGGTCTAGAGCATAGCGGCCCAATGAACCTCTTTGGGAAGGATAGTCCATAAATTGTCACCACCGTTGATTAGACCCTATGCCTAGTGGATGCCAATCAAGCTTCATTCATCAATGGCATCTAGATCAATGCCACAGATATTGAACAGAGCTTATGTGGAGGCACATATGGAAGAAGGTAGTCCTTGATAGTGCAGTGTCTTAAACCATTCAGGAGTTTAAAGTTCAAAAGCAACACCTGAAATTGAGCTGACTGAAGATCACAGGCAGCCAATGCAGATTACATAAGACATAAGTATTATTCCAGTCCCAGTCAAGAACATTGTGGCAATGTTTTGCACCTGTTGAAGTTTCTCAATAAAGTATTCTCGCTGCTCTGGTTTTGTCAGAAGCGGCTTAGTCATGCTGGCTACATGACCCGGAAAAAACTGTCTGCGGACAAACGCTGGTTCCCTCGGCCAGTAAAGCAAGATGAGCACCACAACCCCAGAGTCGTTTGCGACTGGACTTAACTGTCAGGGGTCCCTTTACCTTTTTATGAATCTAGTAAACCAATGTGACACAACAGGTCCCCACTAATCACCTATATATTAATCAGAACCAGAGCAGGAAAATTAGTAGGCTTTCTGCTTCTTTCTCCTAGGGAGACCCTAGCTGATGCTTTGCACCGAATTGTTCAGCTAACTCAAGATGATGACTGTGTAAGTATGGAGTTCTAAAAGGACAAGTTCAATACCTGTGTATTAGCATGCTTTGGTCAAACTTTGAAATCCTTAATTATTTCTGGTAAGTACACGCTCTCATAACTCAGTGGAGCTTCCTGTTGTCTGCCTAATTTCTACTTATTTTAACCTTACCACATAGAGATGGACTATTTGTCCATAGTCACTATTGTCCATTGAATGGTCTTTGTCATAGACTTGGCACTGTGTGTTTGTGTGTGTGTTCCATGCCCTCTGCAAACAAGCAACATTGTTATTAGCGTCTTGGGGTCTCTGCTACATTCTTTCCTGATTTTATTTCAGTCTGTCGAATCCCTATCAGTGGCAGAATCTCGCCTGAAACTGGGAACCAGTGTTATCCTAGATGGTTTGAGAAGCAGGAGCAGTTGTCTTGTCATGCTGGATATCAGTGGTAATGCTATGGGAGACGTGGGTGCCAAAATACTGGCAAAAGCTTTGTCAGTGAACACAACACTCAGGTGCGTTCACTTAATTTCTTTCACTTGCATAGGTGTGTGTAGGTGGATATGTGAATTGAAGATGGAGATAGGGGAGAAATTTGATTCAGTTCACACTTAAAGGGGAACTTACCTAATTTTCACTTTTGAATCAAGATGCAAACCAAAATACAATCATCCTTTGAAATTCACACTTTTCTGAATTTTGCAATGCAGTTCTCCAGCCAAGTAATGTGTAAAAAAATGGATATAATGGGGTAAAGTGTGGACCCAAATGTATATATTATTGAAAATCACATACAAAAATGCATTCTACTAGGAGGAAATTGCTTTGCAAAAAATGCATATATTCGGCAAAATTGTGTGCCAATAATGTGTATATTATTAGAAATAAATGCTTAAAATGCTGGTGGATTTTGATGAAGATTTTTTTTAAAATTAGGGAACATGTGGAAATGTGAAAAATTGAATTTAAGATTGGGAAAAATGAGTAATAGAAATGGAAACATTTCGTTATCCCTAATTGGAGAGGGGTTATTGTAAGTTGTATATTGTAGGGCCCGTAGCTCAGTGAAAGAGCACATGCTATCCCAGATGCTATCCTTGGTTTCTTCAGTTAAAATGGATCAATTAACAGGTGATGAGAAAACGTCTGTCTGAGACCTTAGAAAGACTATGCAAGTCCAAGAAGACTGTTGTCCACATGTTATTTGTCAGCATGGCCAATGGCCAGGGAGAATAGGGATTATATTTCCAGCAACATCTGGAGACCCAAGGTTGGGAAGGCTGAATAGGCTGGCAAATAATCTGGCCATCTATAAAGCAGGCTAAAGAGGGCTCATGCTGCCTGCTTGGGACTGCAAAAATGCATTTTGAGGGAGGCTTGTGTTTTCAAGCACCTGACATGTCACAGTACATACCTTGTGAACTCAAGGGCTTGCTGTGCTCTCCTGCGTGACTGGAAAGTAACATGCCTCGGTCAAGTCTAGTGTCTCCTGTGCAACTTGGTTCTGTGCTGCAAAGCCAAGATGCCCACAGAGATCTATGTATGGCTTCCTTTGGAAGAAGGCCCCTTCCATGTGCATGCCTTTCTAGTAGCTGTTCCTTTGCAGGCTGCTCTGGGGAGTCTAGTAAGTTTAGTCCCTAGCAGTTTTGCAGTATCAAACAAAACCAGTAGTTTAATACAGTGGTACCTCGGGTTAAGAACTTAATTCATTCCAGAGGTCCGTTCTTAACCTGAAACTGTTCTTAACCTGAGGTACCACTTTAGCTAATGGGGCCTCGCGCGGCCGCCACACAATTTCTGTTCTCATCCTGAAGCAAAGTTCTTAACCCAAGGTACTATTTCTGGGTTAGCGGAGTCTGTAACCTGAAGCGTCTGTAACCCAAGGTACCACTTTATTCTATTCTGATGGTGATTAACCAGGTGCCTTTAGAAGCTCAAATGGACATGTGAACCTGCCATACATTACTGTTTCTATTCTAGCCCAGTATTGTCCACTATCCCAGCCTGATGCCCTCCAGAAAATTTGGACTACAACTCCCATCAGCCCCATGTTGTGCCGACTGGGGCTGATGGGAGTTGAAGTTAAAAACATCTGGAGGACACCAGGTTGGAGAAGGCTGGGCTTCTCTGACTGAAAGTGGCTATCCAGCATCTCAGGCAATGAAGAATCTTTCCTGTCACTTGCCACCTGAAATCCTTTAAATGGAGATTCCAGGGATTCAGCTTGTAACATACTCCATGCAAAACACATGCTCTTCCACTGAGCTATGTTTTCTCCTCAGACAGGATAGCTATTTCCTGTGTTTTCCCTCACCACCTGGTAATTGAAGAAATACTGCTTCTGAACACAGAGGCTTCATTTGGCTATTGCAGCCGTGAGATCTTTTCCCTTTTAGGAAAGTGTCTAATTCTTTTTTTTTAAGGGGGAACAAGTCTGAGTCATAACCATATGTGTCATGTGAAGGTATAGTTCCTTTTGTTTAAAAAATCTACACTCCTGGCTCTGAGCAGGAGTTGTCATAGAGTGGGGCTTCTGTTTCTAACTTTTTGCACCCTGCCCCTGCCCCCAACTGGTGCCCTCCATGTTTTGGATTACAGATTCCATCAGCCCCAGCCAATATATGCTGTAGTCCAAAACATACAGAGGGCATAATGTTGGGGAAGGCTGAAATAAATGCACATGGTTGTATTTTGCATACTTGGTAGGGACAAATTAGATGTTACTAGGGAAACACAGGGTTCCCGGCTGACTCTTCTCTTCATAATGTTCATGTGAGTGTTGGTGGGTGCTATTTGCAGGAGAATTAGTTAGAAAGAGGGAAGATTGATCCTTCTCCCTCTGGTGATAATTCTCCCCTGTAAGTGCGTCTGCTCTGGGTCATATTTAAAGGTTCTGCCCTGCCGGGCCCTTAAACTTGAAGTGGAACCAGCTGTAGGGGAAATAGCTGTGGGAAAGGAATTTGCAGGGAGTGTCAGCAAGCATGGAAAGGGTTTCCCTTCTTAATTTCCATGTCACTAAATTTCCTGTTACATTGGCAAATATGGGGCTGAGGCCATAGGTTTGCTAACATAATGTGTTGCTTGGATCTAGGAATGCAGCTTTCCTGAGTTCAGAACTTTTTGGATACCTTAACACAAAGGTTTTTTTTTAATAAACTTTTGATGCTTAAAAAAAAAAAGTTTTAATTTCTATTATGTCTCTGAAATTTAGAGCTGGGTACACATGCTTTAAATAAAAAAGGAAAGCAAAGATTCTACTTAGAAATGCTTCTATTGTCTATATATTGGAGCTTGGTGTGCTTCAACTGAACCGCCTTCCCTTCTCATCTGCTTTTAGGACGTTAATTTGGGACAGGAACAACACAACATTGTGTGGATTCCTTGATGTTACTCGTGCCTTGCTAAGGTAGGTACCTCATCGCTGTGCTCTGTTGATGCCATCCTGGAGGCTCTGCAGATAAATTCTGTTCTTCTTTGGAATAAGAGAATCCCAGTCCAAGTGCCAATTCTTTCCCCATAAATAACTTTGGCAATGCCATTTTAGGACCCAATAATGTCAGACAAAACATCAAGGGTTTATTCACTCACTCGTCTTCCTATATGATATATGCCACCAGTGCTATTTTTCTAGAAAAAGAGGTGTCAGAACTCACCATGAAGTTGTAATGACAATAGTGCCCACCTGAGTGGTGCCAGAACTGCATTCTGGTGAGTTCTGGCTGAAAAAAGCCCCATATGCTACCATTGGTTAGCATACCCTTCTGCATTCTACATAGGACAAGCAGGCCAGTCTTGTCACAAAATAATAAATCAGGCTTCCTCAACCTCGGCCCTCCAGATGTTTTGAGACTACAATTCCCATCATCCCTGACCACTGGTCCTGCTAGCTAGGGGTCATGGGAGTTGTAGGCCAAAAACATCTGGAGGGCCGAGTTTGAGGACGCCTGTAATAAATGAATGCAAATCAGACACCAGAAATGATGATATTTAAAAACCAGAGAAATAACATTTCAGCTGCTCGGGATGTTCTGGAAGTGGTCATTCTCAAATAAAGGAACTTCAAAGGGAGGCTCCAGTGGGAAACAACTGAATTATATCTTATGAAGAAGTTCAGATCACCTGAATCGAAATGAACATAAGACGAGCACTCCACGAGCAAAGTTTTGTTACAGCATCTACTTGTTTCACTTTAATTGGGAAATAGCCTGACTACTGTGCATGCACAGTTGTGAATTGTTTTGGGGGCCCTTAGTAGCCTAGGGACAACTAATGAAACAATGCTTGTTCCTCAGGAATTTTACTCTAAAAGCTATGCCCTTGCCCATAACTGATGTGGCCCAGGCTCATCGAAGCCATCCAGAGAAAATGGAGGAAGTTGTGCACAAGGTAAAAAGCATAGGAATGGGGGTACTGATCTGAATGGGGGAGCACTCTAGATCAATCTTGAGTTAGAACCCAACTGATAGGTATGTGCTGAATGAATGTTAGCATGCTGTATGTGCTCCAGTATGCTGATCATATGTTACTCAGTGCTGCTGAGTAAATGCATCTAGATTTTTGGGAGGCCATAGAAGTGAGGGTCATGTGAGCCATGCCTCTTTTGCATGCTGCAGATACAATCTTACCTCGCAAGGAATCAGATTCAAGAGACCTTGTCCAAGGAGAGATGCCGGTTACAGCCAGACAGTACAGCCAGCTCATCTGCACAGGTGGGGACCCTTGGATCTTTGCCTACCTTCATAGCCTTACGTCTTGCATAGTCAGCTCTGATCACATTTTAATAAGAAAACGAATTTGCACCACCCTGAAACAATGAACAAATAGAAATGCAGCTAGCCTACAAAATTTGCACTTCTCCAGATTTTGCAATGCAAGTAATGTGCACAAAAATGCATATGTGGGTAGTGTGCATAAAAATGCATATCTTAATAAAAATAATATTAGAACTATAGCAGGGGGAATTGCTTGCAAAGATGTGTACATTTGGCAAAGCTACATACAGAAATGTGCAACTTAGGAGAAATGCACACTAAAATGCTGATAAAGAATTGTGAATTGTGAGGGTTGTTTTTTAAAAAGAAATTCCAAACTGTTGTGGAGAACTAAACTTAAAATTGGAAGAAAATAAGGGAACCTGAAATAAGGGAATCTTGCATGCCAACCTCTTTAAAAGTCAAGTGCTGCAGAAGAGGGCCAAAGAGCAGAAAACATCTAAATGGGGCAAGAATGCTGGCATCTGCATTTTAGAACATTAAAGTGCATTGTATCCTGGTAAACTTTCTGACAAGAATTAGTGCTGTCACATTGCAGATGCAGGGATTGGTGCTAAGAGAGTTACAGCCAACTCCAGGCTTAAGGGGTATCTCGTAACTCACTGATCCTTCTGTTCCTCTTCCTTGTCATTGCTGTTGGTTCATCTGTCCTCTCCCAGTGTACAGGCCAACAAAAGCCAATAAGGAGGAGCAGCATCCTCCGCTTGCCTTTCCCTTTCTCTATGGGAGAGTGCCACAAATTGAGTCCAGAGGGACAGGACCAGTGAATGGGTGGCAGCAGCAACCGATGAGAAGTTGGGGTTTTTCAGGGAGGGACCCTCTGAGGTCACCCTGACCAAGGGCCCCAAAACCTGGAGCCAACACTGACTCAATTAAATGCAGCTAACAGAGACTGGAATTCTAGGGAGTGCTATACTTTTGTGCTGGTGGTACAGTGGTGCCCCACATCTTGCTCTCTATTCTAGGCACTGAAGGATGCATCCCAGTCTGTGCATAAGTGCATTGAAATGCTGAGCTCTGTTCAAGATGTGGAAGTTAAAGCAGACATCCTGTGGGCAGAGGAGACCATCAAGGATGCAAGCCTTTCAATCAGTGTGAGCTCTCCTTCATGTGTGTTAAGGGTGCTTTCCAGGCAGGCGCTTAATCTGCAAACAGGTTGTTCACAACACTTTTTTTAACATACCAGATTTTCTCTTAAAAGGGCACATCCAGATCAAATCAGCAGGAGGGAGGGATGCAGGCTGGCATTTTGATGCCAGTGATGTCATATGCATGCTACAAAAACAGCTTACTTGCATGAGGAGTACTGATCCCACAATAAACACCTGTCTGCAAGCCTCCCCTTTGCTACTTTTCTTGTTTTGGAACTCAGTCATGAACCACTAAGTGGTGGTGATGATGATGATGATTAATTGAATTTGTTATCACTTTATTTTGCCCAGGACAACCCAAAGCAACTTACAGTCAAAAAGGCAGATACATTTTTTAAAAAACACACCTGTCCTCTTCTAAAAAGGCCACAGATAGTTAAAGGTCAAAGACCTGGTAATAGAGGGAAGTTTTTTGCTGAGTACCTAAAGATATATAATGATCACACCAGGTGAGCCTCCCTGGGGAGAACATTCCACTAATGGGGAGTCACTGCAGAAAAGGCCCATTCTTGTATTGTCACCCTCCGGACCACATGAAGAAGGGCCTCAGATCATGATTGTAAGTTAATTTTTAACCTGCATGTGTCTTCCTGTGGTAGTGTCATGAACCAAGCAACACTGGCAAAAGTCAGAATATCAGACATGACTGAAGATGCCTTTTAAATTTTCATTACAAATTCAGGAAGAATGCATCATTTTCATAGGACACAGGTAGGCAACCTGCAGTTTGGGGGCCACACACAGCCCTCAGCCTCATTCCATGTGGCCTAGACTGACAAAATCAATGTCCTCTGGACAGTTTACAAACATAAATAAAATACACAAATGCAATAAAACCGATACCACAATTTCCTTACAAGTATTAAATATATAGAAGGTAGCCAAGAACCTCCTCTAGCCCCCTTTGGCAGCAACCTACTGGTGGCAACCTACCTTCAGCAATGGCCTTTCAGATAAGCTACTGTGGCAAAGAAGGACTGAATAGCCATTCTTAATGAGAACCTTTCTCTTCCTGCAGGTTTTGCCTATTTTGTATGAGGCAGGAAACCCTGTGCACCAGAACAGCAAGCTTCAGCACAAGCTGGAGAGTCTCATTGAAGAAGTCTCTCAGACTTGCAGCAGTGAAATCCAGGTAAGTAGGTAGAGTTCCATAGTCATCTAGTAGTAGGAGATGGAAAATACTTTGGAGAGCTGCTGCCAGTTAGAGTAGACAGTATTGAGCTTAGGTGGGCCAAGTCTGCAGTTTTGCACCACACAACTGTAGCTTTTGGTGTGTGCTACAGAAATCAGCCTCCTGAGAAATTCTGCTTCTGTTTTTTAAAAGAGTGTTTTAATCTATATGGTGACAGAATTAAGTCTATAATTGAACTGGTGACAAAGATGCTAACTGCTGCAGCAGCATATAAACTCTGTCTGCTAACAGGTAGTGTGAACATATCTTTGCACCTTTTATGGCCATCAGAAGATATGCAAATATGACAAAATCAAAATGTTGGACCTCTGGCCTATAAATCCGAGAAGTCAAATGAGATTTCTCCTCGCAGATCAGGACAAAGATATTGCTGCCTTAGTAGCTTCCTTTTTTAGCCACAATTTTACCAGAATGGGTTCCCAATGAACCATCCTTTCGGGGAATAGACAGGGTGAAGCAAAGTATCTAAGTGCACACAATCACAGTGTGACCTTATTACCTTCAACAGCTTTCACCCTTGTCCTTTTAACTACCCTAGTGACTTGAAATATTTTATACTGTGATACCAATAAAGGTATTTGATTTGATTTGCAAATGTGTGTAAATGCCTAATTTCCATTGTTTATTAATAGCACCAAAAATGTTGCAGATATATATATATATATATATATATATATGCAGGTTTTGGTGTCTTCGGGTGTCTTCCCGTGTAAGAGTCGGGGTGTCTGTGCGACGTTTCGACGAGGTCTCACTCGTCATCTTCAGGCTGGTGCTTTCGGCTTCTTGTTACTGGAACAGAGCTCTGTTCCAGTAACAAGAAGCCGAAAGCACCAGCCTGAAGATGACGAGTGAGACCTCGTCGAAACGTCGCACAGACACCCCGACTCTTACACGGGAAGACACCCGAAGACACCAAAACCTGCATTCCTGTACCCGTGAAAATCTACGAAAGCAAATATATATATATATATATATATATATATAGCCTTAGACTAGAGGAAGGTGACCCGAAACCTCTTGCAGTGAATTGCTTCCCCACACATGCTCACAAGTAGAAAGTAATAAAACTTCAGGTTTTGACGACTCCTCGTGCCACATTTATCTCTTGCTTGTACTTTCTTCATAGACCATCATGCATGCCTCATTGGTTGCCACTCAGAGTTTGTGCCCCAAACTCATGCAGAAAAATGACTTTCAGGACCACCTGATCGCCAGCGTGCCAAAGAAGATGCTCCTTGACCAGCTTTTGACTGAGATGTACAGCAGGCTCACGTGGGTGACAGGACTAACCTTTCTCTTCAAGCCACACCAGAGTGCCTGTTTGGGTTGGAAGCATCTACTCAATCTTCAGCATTAAACACTGAAGTAGAAAGAGAAAGGTTTTGCCTGCTGGCTGTGTTTCTCCTTGAGATTCCTGCTTCCTGGCATATAGCTTTTCAGTAGAGACACATTTGGGGTAGATGGGGGCCTCTTTGAACTGTCCTTTTTATTTTTTATACAAGTACTGTTCTCCTTCGGCAGCTTAACCTCATATCTGTAAGAATCTTGAGCCTCTTGTTTGGTATATGGGTCTGCAGAACTGTTCCCATGGCTCAGGCAGAAGCCAGCATCTTATGTCCTCTACATGTCACTCTCTGCTATGCAGATACATCTCTCTGACAGCTGTCTAGGCTCCTAGGGCATAGTCACACCACAGAGTTAAACTGATGAAACAAACATTCCTCTTTCCTAGGGAATTCTGGGACTTGTAGTTCTGTGAGGGGGTAGCTTTACAGAGAATTCTCAGCACCTCACCAGATAAAAATCCCCAAGTTGCTTTAAAAAGGTTATTTTTTGTCCTCAGCTTCTAAAATTTGTATAACATTCCAATCAACTTTAATCAATTTTCACATTTTTGCGGCATACAGTATAGGACCACATTCTAGATGCATGTCTTCTTTCATTTTTCAAAGATAAAATAATTTATTAAAAATGTTTTCCAGACTTCTTCATGAAGAATGTAAGAAGTGCCTTGCTGTGTCAGCCCTCACTCACTAACAGATCCCAAGCAACTGAAATCTAGGTGCATCCTGTCTCTAAACTTGGAGGCTCCATTTAACCCTGATGATTAGTGGCCACTGATCCATATATTTTTTCTGATAGTATTTTAAAGATACATAAGCCTGTAGCCATAACCACATTCCCCAAGAGCAGGATCCATATATCAATCGTTATTATTTATTAGGTATCTTACATGCCCTTTACTCTGAGGCCCCAGGGCAGGGTACAGCAATGAAAAAAGTACAGTACAGTACAGTACAGTTAAAACAAATTAACAGTTTAGACAACAGGCTACATCATAAAATACACATACCCCAGGTGTCAGAACTGGGAGAAATCCTCTTCTTCTCCCACCCATTTCTGGCCCTTTACCCAACATCTGATGGTCATGGGAGCCTTAGCAGTCACTTTATCTCACTTCTCAGCCTCCTTATTTCCCAAATCCTAACCCAAGTTATTGGTGCCAAAGTCTTACTACACAGTGGAGCTCTCCTTTGTGCTTCTCTGTGCTAATAGCCTGCTTTGTCCCTTCTTTGATAGGGAGATCCAGCAGTCAGTCACTGAGGCCATGGTCAATGGTATTGCTGATAAAATTCTGGAAGAGTTAGCCACCGTTCAAGGCAAGTTGGTGAGTGCCAGACAGGATTCCGGTCAATGTGCAAAGGCAAGACTGGCCCAGATAGGAATTCTGTATGCTGCAATTCCTTTCCTTGGTTTGCTCTCCTCAGTGTTAATGTAGGTCAATGTAGGTTTGAATGTCATTTTGTCTCTACCTACCTCTCTCTCTCTCTCTCAAACACAGTTAGCCCTTTTATCTGTTTAAAATATTATTCAACTTTCCCACCAAGGAAGCTTGCTATATAAAAGGTTGAAGGAAGAACAAACACATGGTATATGTGACCACATTGGTCAAGTTCTGGCTACTGCATCTCAAATGCTCAGATTCTTAAAGAGATGGAAAAGCCAGTTAAATATAGTGATTCACTGGAACAAAACCACCATTTTCCCATGCCACCTGTCTAGTATACTGTCTCAGAGTCACTTTTTGAACCTACTTAAACCATTTCAGGCAAAACACCTCTCAAAACTAGCCCAGGAGCCACAGGTGACGAATGCTGCAGACTGGAACACTTTCCAACAGGGGCACAGAAGCCTGTGGGATGTTGTTGAGAAGGACTTCCAAAAGGAGGAGGTATGCATTTTCCAGCCCTCAGTGCATTCATTATTATACTAGCATGAGCATCACAGTAATTTCTAATTGGGATCAACCTAGTTATTTAAATGCTCTGCACACGATCTGAAAGCTATCCCTTCACGTTGCATCTGTGTCTCTCCTGATTTTACCTATATGTCCCAGTGTAGCTGGGGAGTGAATCCTGCAGTTATTCTTTTCCCCAAAAAGAGCAGTAGGGGAGTGGCCAAAGGTGGCAACAGAAGCAGTATGTACATACCTGTTCGATAACTTGAAAGGAAGCACTGCTGGATCGGAGAAAAAACTTGTTTAGTCCAGCATCCTGTTTCCCAGTGTTGCTGGCCAGATGTTTCTGGGAAACCCAAAAGACAGACATGAAGTCTGAGAGCAATAGCTTTCTCCCACTGATGTTCCCCAGCAACTGGTACTTGGAGAGGGCTCTGCAAGCCCATCAACCCAGACAAATGTCACTTGCATCCACCAGTGGAAGGGATAACTGAATTTATACCCCAAGCTGCTTATCTGAGAAGCCTTTGAAATTTATGTGCTACTTTACAGTGCTGGGCATAGTGACATCTTTGCTGTGAAAATGCCTTCATCTGACAAGTCTTTTGAAAGCAGTGGTGGGAATCGCTCCTGATCTGTTGTCGACATTTGCAAAATTACGCATAGCAGCTTGGTTCGATAGCCAAATTGTGTCACTAGTCCTTGCTATGTATGTTTTCCTTCTGGGATTTTAGAGATGTACTCACCACCTTCTGATATAGCTGCAAAGCTTCAAGCTTCAAATTAATATTCATCTCTGCTTTGGGAGACTGCTATGAGCATATCTGCGTTACAGAATTAAAATGATCTAATAGTCATTCCCTGTCCCCAGTGAATCCTGGGAATTGTATTTCTTTGAGGGAAGGTGGTGATCTCATTTTAGCAGAGAAGTCTTGTCAAAGCACAGTTTTTAGCAATCTTTGAGGAAAGCCACAGCAATGAAACTGGTATGAAACAGAGATAAACTTGTAATAGGTTTGTCATTTCACTAATCTTCATTTAGTAGGTTGAGACCTAGACCTGTATCGTGGCCTGATCTAAGGTGGATCATATCAGCAGCACTACCCTAATATAAATATACAGTAAAAAGAAGTGGGTTATCATCAAATCCATAAAAAAGTTTAAGATATCTCTGAACAGAAGCCATATTCCCCCCCCCCCAGCAGCCAGGCATTCTCCCCTTTCTGAAAAGTCCCTGCCTTGTGGTGACACCACTCCATCAAATTAGGGTCAAACTACATATAATGTTGTTTATAGTGTGTAATTATGTCTGGGTTTTTGGAAATGTAATATTTAGTGTGGACAGACACCCCCCCCCATGAGCACAGGGGTGGGATTCTGATTAAAATCCCCCTCGTGCCTAGCCTTAGGGAAAAAGCTCTTGGTGCCTACAGAAGCTTCACATACACACAAGTAATAGGAGTACTGTTGGCAGGTTGGATTTTCATCAGGATCATAGCTGGGGAGGAGCCTGAGAACCTCAACTAGTATAAGAGATATATCTAAGAATTCCGTGTTTTGTAGCTTTTCTTTAAATTTTGTATTCTTTTGAACATAAATAAACTCTGAAAAGAAAAGAAAATCAAGGGTTCCAACACAGCATTAAATTTGAAAGAGTGGGGAAAGATCTAGTTGTACACCATGCATTTAACACAATGTACAGTTTGACCCACTCTGCATTTTTATCCTCAAACTCCTTTGTTTGTTTGTTTGATTTGTAGGAATTTGTGTACCACTCAACATATAAAATACCATACCTTTTAAGATTTAAAATAGACACAAAATAAAAAACAAGAAAATGATAAAGTATCTTCAGAAGTATTTATAACATGGCTGGGTCACTCCACAGCAGGGGTAGGCAACCTAAGGCCTGTGGGCCAGATGTGGCCCAATCGCCTTCTCAATACGGCCTGCGGACGGTCCAGGAATCAGCATGTTTTTACATAAATAGAATGTGTCTTTTTATTTAAAATGCATCTCTGGGTTATTTGTGGGGCATAGGAATTCATTCACCCCCCCCCCAAATATAGTCCAGCCCACCACAAGGTCTGAGCGACGGTGGACCGGCCCATGGCTGAAAATGGTTGCTGACCCCTGCTCTGCAGAGTAAGCTTGTGTGTGTAAGAAAGTTTTAAGCGAGCATCTAGCATTGTATGCACTGTAGGCTCTTCTTAGATGGGCAGAGGGTAGGAATTCCACAAAGTAGGTGCAAAGGGCCTAGCTGCAGGGGTTCATGGATCAGACCTCAGGAATATGTAACAGGGTAAAACGTGCTTCTTAAGAAGACTGCAGTGTCCCCCCAACCTCACACATCACCAAGGAAATATAATAAATGAATAAAAAATAACCTACCCAAGTGACACTGACACTAAGCTCCCCCCACTAAGCAAAATAATGTAAGTTTACCACCCCACCCCCTCTTTTCCCCCTCCCCTTCTCTTTTCCCCCAGCCTGTACAACAGTGTCTCACACTGAATGTAACTGGTCAGTAGAAATGATTCTATGACCTGAAAAGAGACAATGCATGTACTTTTGTAAACCAAGAAAATCCTTAATAAAAAAATATTTTAAAAGCAGGCTACAGTGACAGGGCAGGTACATAGAGAATAAGACTGTCACTCAAATAGGCTGTTTCTAAGTTGTTTGGGATTTTATATACCATCAGCAAGACCTTAAACCTGGCCTGGTAGCTTACTGGCAGCCAGTGCAACAGTACAGTTGGTTTTTAAAGTATCGTTTCCTCTCTTCACAGTACAAGAGGGCTGCCCAATGGAAGCACAGCTGTTCCACAAGCATTCTGCCAACTCCTGGACTAAATGGTAAAGCATATTATATGTGTTGGTATGAATGAGCACCTTTTCTAAAATCCACTTAGCTGGGAAACAGTTTAGGTGAATGCCAAAGGGTTTTATTTTTTTAAGTATTTCTGTGACAAGCATGAGTTTGAAAACACATACAATCATATATGGACACTCAGTGGAGAGTTGAGAGTGGCTTTGGCCCCTGTTTGGTGCACAATTGGTGGCAACCTTTGTGTGAAATGCCCCAAATGCATAATGACCTAAATCTCAGAGATGATTAGGCAGTAACTCTAACTCCACTTAGATGGAAGTAAGCCCCCATGAATACAATAGGCCTTGCTTCTGTGGCTAGGATTGCAGCACTAAAAACTCATTGAAATTAATGGATATACATTAGGCACAACAAACTCATCCTGTTGATTTCATTGGGACTTTAGCATGACCAAGTACATCTTAATTTTGGCCCAAGTGACTTACCGTAATTCCTGTATACTTCAATTTCAGGGCAAGTTTATACATTGGCATGTCTCCATGGAAGATTGCTTTCCTCTCACCAGAGCCAGACTTACCATTAGGCAAAGTGGGGCAGCAACCTCCAGTGGGGCTGGGGAGTGGGCAGCAAAGTACTGAAGGAATGGTGGTGAGATATTGGATGGCAGAGCTGTGTGTGCACCACATAGCCTGTGCTCCCTCACTCCCATCTCTGAGCTGCCCTGCTGCCCTTGGTTACAGTGGAGGATGCTGTCTGGCCGTTCTTGTGGAAGCTAGATTTGACTGCCACTCCAGTTGGCTTCCATCCATGTCATGGGAAGCACCATCTTGTCCTTTGCCTCAAGCAGCAAAATGTCTTAGAGTGGCTCTGCCTATCACGACTTTATACTCTGGTTGTAGCATTGCACAACCCAGCCTAAAATGGTTGATCTTTGTGCAGGAGTGGTTCCCACATCTTATGTTCAGAATAAATGATGCAAAGTCACCAGCGCTCTTAAATTTTAGATGGCCAGAATCCCCTATCTCTCCTTGAGTTATATAGGTCTTGCATATGCTTTCCTTCTCCTCCTTCAGCCAGTCTAGGAAGATAGGGAGAATGAAGAGACAATGGCAAATTGGTAGATCCCATACTTTGCATTTTTCTATTGTGAACTGCTCTGGGATCTTCGGATGAAGGGTGGTGTACATTTTTTAATAATAATAATAATAATAATAATAATAATAATAATAATACCACCACCACCAGGTTCCTGGCCTCTCCAGTTTAAAAACCTATTGCAAAAGACCAGTCTGAAGCCCTGGAGAGCCATTGCCAGTTACAGTAGACAATACTAGGCTAGATGGACAAATAGTCAAACCTGGGTAGGTATAAGGCAGCTTGCTAAGGCCCTACGAGGTGTGGGTGGCTGCAAGGCAAATGTAGTCTGGTGACTGTAGCAGAGGGGGCAGCAAGAAGGACGACAGGAGAAATGTGGATTTCATCATGTGTCCAGTTGCTGGATAGCAGCAGCAGTAATGGGTAAGTGGAGGAGCAGGAATATGGAACAACACAGAAGCTTGGAAATACAGTGGTACCTCGGGTTACATACGCTTCAGGTTACATACTCTTCAGGTTACAGATTCCGCCAACCCAGAAATAGTGCTTCAGGTTAAGAACTTTGCTTCAGGATGAGAACAGAAATCGTTAGCTAAAGTGGTGCTTCAGGTTAAGAACAGTTTCAGGTTAAGTATAGACCTCTGGAACGAATTAAGTACTTAACCTGAGGTACCACTGTACTGGGGTTGTCTCCTGTTCACATGCGAGTGGGTGGCTGGCTGGCTTCAGGAAGTCACAGCACAGTTGGCTTAGGTTGTTTGCAAAGGAGACTTTGGCAACCTCTGAAAAGTGGGAATCCTTGCTTCACTCAAAATGAAAAGAAAAGGGGGTGGGGGAGAGGAGACACGACCTGGCTTTGTACAGAACCACCCACTCCTATTTGTCTTTGGAAAAGAAAAGAAATCTGTAGCTGCTCCAGCTTCTATTCCTCAAAGCGTGAGCTAGCCAGGAAATCAGTCTCAGCCAGGGGATGCACTAGCTGCTCCTCCTCATCCTTCCTGAGGCAAGGCAGGCTTTTCCCATTGGTGCACAAACCCCCGAGCCCATTAGCAGTAGCCAAGTCTGCCTTGTCACTTTAGTCGCCTGATATGTAACAAATCTGCCTGTGTGACAGGAGTCGTTGCTGTGCTGCATAGTGGCAGCCTGCTGTCCGCCTGGCAACTCCAAGGATTCCTCCCCCTCCCCCCTCCTCCCCCCACCTCCTCCGACTTCTCTCTTTCAGGTCTATCGGAACTCGATTTTAAGGTAGAGGCAGAAGATAACAAGATTGGGGCTCCCCAGGCTGAGCTGTCACTCAGCCGTGCCTCCGTGAAGTCACGCCCTGCCTCCACAAAGGATGCTGAAGCTGGGAGCAGGCTGCTTCCTTGCACAGAGCCTGCATCCGCACAATCCCTTATGGACCTGCCGACTGCAGGAGAGAAATTGGAGCATTATACCCGAGACAGGCCCAGGCCCAACCGCAGGAACAGGCAGCCCCCCAGCAAGCCAAATGTAAGACTCTTCTTGCTTTTTTAAATCTCTAATTGCTTTTGCAGATGCACAAGGCGTGT